>NC_133386.1:148462824-149098074 GCF_047511655.1 Castor canadensis
GGGACAGGGTCTTCTTGCTCCATAGCCCAGGGTTGCCTCCAACTCACAGTCCTCCTGCTTCAGTCTCCTGAGTGCTGGGATTACAAGCATGTACCACCATACCTGGCTCCCTTCTCCATTTTCTTGGCTCTTGTACTTTTGCTCTGGTTTTGTTGTTTCATGAGACTCTTATTTTTTCATTGAGATATAATTCACATAACTTAAGACTTAGCATTTTAATTGTAGGGCCTTGTGCATGCTGGTCAAGTGCTCTACCACTGTGGCAGGGAGGAGGATCAGAAGAAAACTAACGAGGCCTGAGTTCTGATAAGTTCTGATAAGGGGGGAAAGGATGGCATAGCAGAAAGATAAAACCTAAAGAATTCAAAGGTGAAGAAGGTCACACAGCAATTGAGGTGGAAGGGCACTTAGCACTAGACTGAAGTAGCCTGTAGAATTGCACGTAACCATATATAGGTTTTAATTTTATTGCCTCTGTAACCTGCTTGCCAGGGTGTATAAGGTGAGACCCCTTTGTTCTTGGGGCTAAGCCTTTGGACATGAGTCTGTGAGTCTCATGCTGGCACAATAAAACGTTGCTTCCTGCTAATTGCCTCACAGTCTCCTATCTCAGCTAGCAACCTCCTGCAACACCACCTTTAGCCCAGACTTAATACTTTAAAGTGTACAATTCAGTATTTGCTAGTACATTCACTATATTTTGCAGCTATCATTCCTATCTAATTCTACCATCCCTCCACCCCAAAAGATCACATACTTTCATTAGTAAGTCTCAATTCTACCTTTCCTAGTCCCTGGGCAATTAGTAACCTACTTCTGTCTCTATGGGTTTGCTATTCTGAATATTTCACATTAGTGGAATCATAAAATATGTAGCATTTTATGTTTGACTTCTGTCATGTAACATGTTTTCAAAGTTCATCCATGTTTTAGTATGTGTCAGTACTTCATTTTTTATGGTGACTAATGTTCCAGTGTGTTGATGTACCACATTTGTTTACCCATTCTTTGGTTGATAAACACCTGTTTTCTTTAACCTTTTTTCTTGTTCTTCTTTTTCCTTTCTTCTCCCACAATTTTTTTTTACTATAGCCATGTTAGTGGGTGTTTCTGTTTTCACCTGCAGAGTCCTTACTTGCCCTTTAGAATTAAGCCTGATCCACCCCTCCCCCCCCACCTCCACCTTGGGAATTAGTTCCAGAGCATGCTGCACTCCCTTCATTGTAGCATTTGCACATAAGTGTTAGTCCTTTTCTCATTACACCAGATTCTGAGATTAGAAGCTCCCCAAAGTAGGGTCTTATCTGATGTAGGACTCCTTACTGTATATACTGACCTGTAGTAGACAAGTAATGAATACTTGGATATTGTCAGATAAACAGTAAGAGATAAGGGTCTTGAGCTGTAGTTCAGCGCAGAGACAGATACTGACATAGACTTTGCTATACTTGAAGCAAGCAGCAAGGATGATCTGTTCTTTCTTTCTCCCCACACACATGGCTAACTGCTATGTGCACTGGTCAGCATGTTGGTTTTATACAAAAGAATATATATAGGATATATGAAAATTACAAAGCATAATAATAAAATGGACTCTGTGAGCCTCTCACTCACCTCAGGAAGAGCATCACATATAACTCTGCTCTTCCTTTTTCTTATTTCCCTGCTTCCTTGATAGGACCTATCCACCATCCTGAATTTTATGTGTATTTTCCTCACAGCAGAAAAAGTTTCCTAGCAAGTGTGAGGCCCTGAGTTCAAACTCCAGTAACACTAACTAATTAACTAACTAAATAAAAAGGGCTGGCATAGTGGCTCAGTCTTTAGGAGTGCTTGCCTATCAAGCGTGAGATCCTGAGATCAAACCTCAGTACCAAAAAAAAAGAAAAAGTTCCATCATCTTGTACGTAATTCAGAGTACTTACTTTGTTCTGGAAACTTACAAAGACAGGGTGTGCTCTCGTGACTTGCTCTTCTCACTGACAGCATTAGATTCACCCGTGTGTGCACTGTGTCCTGAGTTCTTGCTGAGTCATTGTCCCACGAGACTGTGCAAAGAGACCATGCTGGCCTTTCCCTGTTGCAGCTCCAAATGTGTTCAGCACTTAGTCAAATATTTGCTAACTAACACTTTTTATTTAGCAAGATCACGTATATTTCTTATCCTTACAATCTTGAAAACCATTTGTTTTGGTATGTAGTATATGAAATTCTTGAGATCCAAAACTGAATTTCTCTACTTTGTTTGGCACTTTAAGTATTACTGCTGTATGTATTATTTGCTGTTGAAAGCCAATTACTTTCAGTGTCTTTTAAGGGTACAATACAGTATTTTTACTTACATGCACATTGTTGTACAGGAGATCTCTAGAACTTTTTCCTTTTGCAGGACTGAAACTATTGGACAACACCCCTTTTTCTCTCTCCCCAACCCCTAATGGTGGTTACTATTCTACTCTCTGTTTAGTGAGTTTGATTACTTGATATATCATAAGTGGAATTGTGTAGAATTTGACTCCTAGTGATGATTTCATTCACTTAGCATAATTTCTTTTAGGTTCCTCTACGTTGTAGGATTGACAGGAATTCCTTTTTTATAACAAAAACCTAATTTTCTTATCTTTTTTTTTTTTTTCCTTTGGAACTGGGGATTGAACCCAGAACATTGAGCGTGCTGGGCAAGCACTCTGCCTCTTGAGGCACACCTTAGCCCAGTTCCTTTCTTTAAAGGCTGAGTAACACTTCATTGTATGCATATATCCCATTTTCTTTATTCATGCAGTGCTGGGGATCTAGCCCAGCACCTTACCCATGCTAGACAAGTGCTCTACCACTGAGCTGCAGCCCAAGGCCTTCACTTTACCCACTCATCCTTCAATGGACATTTGGTTGCTTCCACATACTAGTTTTTGTGAATAATGCTGCAGTGAATGTGGGTGTGCATATCTCTTTAAGGTCCTGTTTTCAGTTCTGTGGATATTTACTCAGAAGTGGAATCGTGGATTATATGGTAGTTTCACTTTTAATTCTTTGAGGAACCTCCATATGTTTTCCTTAGCAGCTGCACATTTTACACTCACCAGCAGTGTACACGGGTTCCAGTTTCTCTCCATCCTCATCAGCACTTAATATTTTTTTTTTTTAATAATGGCCATCTAACAGAATGAGATGATATCTCATTTTACTTTGATTGCATTTCCCTGATTATAAGTGATGCTGAATATCTTTTCATATGCTTATTGGTCATTTGTATGTTTTCTTTGAAGATAATATCTATTCAACTCCTTTGCTCATTTAAATTTTTTTCTTTATCCAGTTTTAAATTGGGCTGTTATTGAGTTATCAGAGTCCTGTGGCTATTAGCCCCTTATCCAATAATGTTTGTAAAAATTTTTTTTTCATTCTGTAAATTATCTTTTTCGCTCTGTTGCGTCCTTTGATGTAAAGAAGTTTTTAATTTGGATATAGCCCTATTTCTTTGTTTTTGCTTTTGTTGCTTGTGATTTTGGTGTCGGATCCAAGAATTAATTTGTCATTACAATGTCATCTTTTCTTCTAGGTGTTTCATAGTTTTGGGTCTTACAGTTAGGTCTTTAATGCAGCTTGAGTTAATTTTTGTGTATGGTATTTGATAAAGGTCTGTCTTCATTCAGTTTCGTGTTGATAATCCAGTTTTCTTAACAGGGCTTGTTTGAAGAGACCATCCTTTCCCTTTTTGTGTCCTTGGCACCCTTGTTGAAGATCATTTGATCATACACTTGAGGGTTTCTTTCTGGGTTCTCTTTTTCTGTACCATTGGTCTGTATACCTGTCTTTATACCAGTATGATACTGTTTTGATTCCTATAGCTTTATAGAATATTTTGAAGTCAGGAAGTGTGAGTGATGCCTGTTGTATGGTTTCCATTGTATAAGTCTTTTACCTTCTTGGTTAAATTAATTCCTAACTATTTTATTCTTTTTGATGCTATTGTGATATTTTTTTTTTCGTAATTTCCCTTTTGGGTTGTTCCTTGTTAGTATATAGAAATACAACTGACTTTTGAGTGCTGATTTTTTAGTACTGCAACTGCTAAATTCATTTATTTTAACAGTGTTCTTGTGTGTGTATGTGTGTAATTTTTACAGCTTACTACATGTAAGATCATGTCATCTACAAATCCAGTTTTCCTTCCGGTTTGTAAGCTTTTTATTTCTCTTTGTTGCCTAATTGCTTTGGATAATATTTCCAGTAGTATGTTGAGAAGTGGCAAGAGTGGGCATCCTTGTCATATTCCTCATCTTAAGGAAGAGCTTTCAGTTGTTCATCATTTGAGTATGATGTTAGCTGTGGCCTTTTCATATATAAACTGATATTGTACTCTTTGAAAGGCATAAGTACCACCATTTAATATACTTACATCTTAGGACATGATTAAACAAAAGTAGTAGGTTAGGCTTTAGAAAACGTATGAGCATGTTATAGTAGTACATGCCTGTAATCCTAGCACTTCAGAGGCTGCGGCAGTAGGATCTTGATGTTGAGGCAGCCTACGCTTCATAGTCAGTTCGAGGGCAGCCTGGGCAACATCGAGATCCTGTCTCAAAAAGAAAATAAGGCTAGCCAGTGTCTCATGGGCTGTAATCCTAGCTACTCTGGAGGTAGAGATATGGTGGATCATGGTTCGAGGCCAGCCCAGGCAAAAAGTTCATGAGACTCCATCTTAACCAACATCTGGGTGTGGTGGATCAAATCTGTCATCCCAGCTACTATGGGAAACATAAATAATATTGTGGGGTGGAGAGGGGAGCGAGATATATTTCAAAAATAACCAGAGCATAAAAGGTCTGGGGGTGTGGCTCAAGTTGTAGAGTGCCTGCTTAGCAAGCGTGGAGACTTGGGTTCAACCTTTACTACCAAAAAACCCCACAAAAATTGAAAAAAAAAAAAAAAAGGAAGATATACTTAACTTGGATCAAAAACCACTACTGTGTGCAGTGGCACATGCCTGAAATACCAGCTGCTCAGGAGGGTGAGGCAGGAAAGTTTCAGTCAGCTTGGGCAACACAGTGAGCCACTATCTCAAAAAACAAAACAAAACGAAAAACCTACTACTTAGTTTCTTGGGCAAACTAGTTTATGAAGAATTTGCTTGGTTTCTGATCCCATTGAAATCTTTGACCCAAACTACTTGGCTGTCTTGAAGGTAACTAGTGATCACTGAATTGTAACTCACCCTGCCTTAATTGTGACTTTCTTTACAGTGTTCATTGATTTGTGGTTCTCCTATTACTTTGGTTCTTCCATCATAATTCCTCTCCCTCCTCTCACTTTGTAAATGTGGCTATCCCTCAAAGTTCTGTTTTTGATCCCATTTATCTTCTTGCTCTTTATTCTCTCTCAGCCATCTCAGGGCCATCATAGCTTCAGTCATTATCAGTGTACAGTTGATTTACATGTCTGCCTTGTACAAAGATTACGTTTTTACTTCTTTATCTTTGCACATCTCCATCTAAATTCCTTGCCTTCAATTGAAGATGCCACAGATGAACACCTTACTTTTCCTTGTCTCTTGTTTTATGAAGATCTAGGTCCGTAGATCCCCACATCTTACCTGTTTTGTGTTTATCAATTCTGTCCATTCTTACAGGGTTATACCCTCAATGGGGCTCTTACTGTCTTTTACCTGGTAATACTGCAGTAGTCAGTCTTCTGATCTTTTTTTCTCTCTTTACCCTTCTACCTACTGAAATTCACCTTACGTAATTCTGTTGTCATAATGCTTGTAAAACATAGAGCTTTTTTTTAACTCTGCTCAAAAACTTATGCTGGCTTCCTCTTGTGTTTAGATTGAAGCCAATTCCCAAGCATAGCATAAATCTGACTTCTCTTGCCTCTGAATTTGATCTACCATTGTTCTCACACTTACGTCAGCCCAATTTGGCTACTCTCTTTTCCCTGAGCATGGGTGGCAGGCAAACTGCCTTTACTCATGCATGCCATTTCCTCTTGTATCCTTCGGGTTGCCTTCCCTTGTCATTGTCAATATATTTTAAGGTCTACCTCAAATACCATCTTTTCTACAAAGTAATATCCTGGGCTACATATGACCTGCTTATTTTCTGTTCTAAAACTCTTTAGCTGATGTTTTCATATAGGCTGTTTTTTAAATTATTAAGCCCTTGGTGGTTTGATTTGTGTTTGCTTTTCCAGCCATGTATCTAGCCACTCCCCCTTAGGAATCCTGTGATTCACCACATAATCCACACAGAATCACTTCTTCTTCCTTAGAGTAAGCTGTATGCTTTTTTGCACTTGTCATTTCCCCTGTGTGGCATATCTTTCACAGTTGTTTTTTGGGGATGTGGGTAGAGTTAGTGGTGGTGGCCTTTGAAACTAGTTCTGCATATATGTCCTCCATCACCTAGATTACCTCCATCTATTGAGTTCTACCAATAGTTTGGCATAGTGGAAAGAGCTGGCATTTGAGGTTTAGTTGAAGCTCTGGTTTTGATATTTCCTAGTCAAGTGAACTTGGTAAAACTACTTAATTTTTCTGACTCTGTTTTTCAATCTGTCAAATAGGCATGATATTTAACTTTACAGGACAAATACACAGTTTAAGTGAGGGGCTGAGGATGTAACTCAGTGATAGAGTGCTTGCCTAACATGCACAGAGCCCTGTGTTCAATCCCCTACACTGCCAAAGGAAAAAATGCGTTAAAGCAAGAAACAGCATATAAAATGCGTAGCATGTAGTAAGTCTTCAATAATTGGTGTCAGGCCTCACAAGTGAATAAATGCATAAGCAGCAGCAATCTTTGCTTCCTCTTTGGTTTCCTTCCATGGATTCAGTTGTGTGTGGTAGAGGCAGGGGAAATGGGGCAGACTGAGATGAGGTGCTGAAAGCAGAGCACCAAGGGTGTATTCCTACTCTTTGGGGGCTGGTTAGAGATCAAGAGAATCTTCTCCCTCTCTGCAGGCAGTATTGACTTCTTCCTTACAGTGTAGATGACACTTTGTACCTCTCCAAAGAACATATGCTTTGCTCAACATCTTAGTTGTGTTGCTATCCATTTCTGCTCCTCCAGGATGTCTTCCATCTTATCCCAAACTATGACTTTGAAAGTAAAGATCCTTGTTCCCTTCAGCTCTGTCAGTACAGACAAAAGTCCTGGCTTTGTAACATGAATGATTAGGCCCTTCATGATTTGGTTTGTATCCTCCTCTGTAGCCTCACCTTTCATCATGTCCCATGCTGTGGACATTTGCCATTTTTGGTCTGTCTAGCATTTGGGCTCTTTTCTGATGGTGGGAAATTTCACAGGGACTTGGTGAGCAGGACCTGTCTCATCCAGAAACTGTAAAATTCAAATCTTCATTGTCCCTGCTCCTTGGCAGCCAGAACACAGGAATGTGACCCCAGTGGAGACCCACTGCAGTCAGTGGCACATGGGATCAAGGACTGAGGCTATGGTGATAGTGGAGTTGTTCTCAGGTCACACTGGCAGTGGGTCTCCACCAGACTCTTCCTGGGAATAGTTTTGACTGTGGTCTGGCTCCCCACTAGTTTCAGCACCTTAATTGTCCAGTTTATGTTGGATCTGTAAGGTTACAGATAATACTTATTTCCTCAATATTTCTTTTCTTCTTGAAAGAATCCAAAGTGGTTCCTGCCCTTGCACTTATGAGGAGTATTCACAGATTCCACCCTTCATTACCAAGTGTTTAATTCACATTAAACCTTTTACAGTTCTTCCAAACTGACCATGGTTGTTTCACTTCTGACCTTTGGCAGTCTGTTCTACTACCTGGATTACCCTTTATCCCATTCCTGATCTGGTTGATTCCATTGTTTTTGGTAGTACTAGGGTTTTGAACTCAGGGCCTCATGCTTGCTAGGCAAATGCTCTACCACTTGAGCCATGACTTTAGTCCTTTTTGTTTTTGGTGTTTTTCAGATAGGGTCTCTCCTTTTTGCCTGGTCAGGCCTCAAATCATGATTCTCCTGTTTCCAGCTCCTGAGTGTGAGTCATGATGCCTGGCCCCTATATGATTCTTTATCCTTTTTTTTTTTGTAGTACTGAGGTTTGACCTCAGAACCTTGTACTTGCTAGGCAGGTACTCTTACCACTTGAGCCATACCTCTGGCCCTCCCTATACAACTCTTAAAGGTTCTTTAGTATTCAGCTCTGTTGCCATATCACTCTTTCTACAACTCTTCCCTTATCTTAAGGTTAGATTAGCTCCTTAGTGTTCCCATAGAGTACTCTGCTTATCTCTGTTATAGTACTTGTTACCTAGAATTGTCTTTATACAATGTCTTAGAGACATTGGTTGGTGTCATGTTGGGTATTTTTGTACTGTCCCTGCAAAATAATACTGTCTAAATTTTATTTGTTCAACAATGAAAAACTATTGAATTATATACTGTTATATTAAAATTTGTCTGTTTGCACATGTTTTCTCTAAAACTATAAACATTTTAAGAGCATGAACTTTCATCTTAATTTTATAGTACAATATTTGGCTTAGAGTAGAAGCTGAGGGAATGTTAAATGCCTAAATGAATGAAGAGCTGTCTTTTTAAAATTTCAGTTAACAACAGTAGTATGATAATAAAAAAATTAAGAAAGTAAATGAAATTTCAGTTGAGCAGTTTTTCCTGAAGGAAGGTGTTGTCTTTCACCATATGGTAAAGATGGGGTATCTGCATGTGGCTCATATTGAATAATTGGCATCCCAGCTCCTTCCATGCAGTAGGGTTGGCAGTCTACTTATAGGTAGATACTGTGTACAAACAAAAGGATCACTGTTTGATAGGTCAGTGACTGCCCAGTTAGTGAATAGGGACAGATGGCACTTGAGTTTCAAGCTAAATATTACGTTCTTAGTTGAGCCACTGAGTGTGTAGGATCCAGAGCAAAGGTGGGGTGTGGCTGTTGGTTAATTGGACTGATTACCATGGAAGCTGGAAGGAGGCTTTCTCCTATTTTACTTAGCTTATATACTTCTTATTTTGGACTGACTCATTTTTTTTTTTTTCATTCCTTTTTAGGTCCAAGACAACTTTGACAAGATTGAATTCAATAGGATGTGTTGGACCCTTTGTGTCAAAAAAAACCTCACAAAGAGTCCACTGCTCATTACAGAAGAAGATGCCTTTAAAGTGTGGGTTATTTTCAACTTTTTGTCTGAGGACAAGTATCCATTAATTATCGTGCCAGAAGAGGTAAGGTGTGGCTTTGGGGAGCTTTTACAAGGCTGTCTTAGCATTGAGTATACCGGCTTGGAAGTATTTGTGTTGATTTATTATCAACATGGAAGGAGATTCTTGATTAGTGTTTTGAGATCAGAGGCAAAACAGCTTGGGTCCAGAAAAATGCAGACTTAGTGATTTGGAAGAATGTAAAATAACCTTGAGATTTACAGAGAGGCTAGGACTCTTCCTCTCTGAATTGCTGTGATTATAGATGAATCCATCCTCATGTCCAAAGAATGTTTGTTCAGTACAAGTCACAACAATGATTTTCTGTCTACTTACACATTTGCAAAAAAAAACTTAACAAACTGGACGAGTGCTGCTATGTGAGAAACACATAGGACCCAGAATGATGATCTCAAAGCTGTTTTATTTGAGCAAATAATATTCTTCTAGGATGATGACTTTTTATTGTACTTTTCAAAGTAAATGAAAAAGGACATCTGCTTGTCTTGTCTGGATTATTTTTCCTGAGCTTCCAAAAGGGAAGAAATTAGGAATGAGGTTTCTTTGCTATCTTACTGCTTTTAAAAGTTTCATAATTCATGCTATTACAGTAGAAACTTTGGAAAAGGTTAATGTGCAAAATTAAGATCAGCTGTAGCCTCTTCCCCTTAAAAATTCACATGTAATTCCTTAACCCTGGACACATTATTTAAGATCATGAGTGTTGACTTCCTCATCTATGAAATAAAGCCAATAACAGTATTTATACTAAGATTGTAGGTTCTGCATTTAAAGGACTTAGCTCGGTGCCTGACATATAATACGCACACAGTAAGTGTGTTAACTCCTCTGAATACTGTCAGTTCATGTGTTTTTGCATACTAATCTGCTTATTTCCTTAAGATAAATTTCCAGCAGTGGAGTTTTGAATCCTAAGAAATGTACACTTTCAAGGTCTTTGATGAACAAGGAAGAATTGCCTTTCAGAAAGGCTGGACAAATTTATACATCTAATGGGAGCGATTAAGGGTGCCTATTTTTATCCATCCTGCCAATATGGAGTCTAGTGTGTGAATTACATGATTCATGTTCATGTTAGGGAAATAACTGAAATCTGTTCAAAAGTTCACACTACAGGATTTTATTGAAAATCAACATTTATTGACTGCCAACGATAAGTGAGGCAACTAAAATAAAAAGTGGAAAAGATTACTTTTTGTCTTAATGGAATTTACAGTCTACTGAGGAGAAAAACAAATCAAATATAATGTGCAGCAGAAGACACTACCTGTTATAAGAGAGATGCAAATGTGATGTGACTGTAGAGAGGGGAAAACTTTATTACAGTTCGTGGGGAGAGTAGAGGATCAGGGTCTCTGGTCTTGAACTCATGGACTCAAGCAGTATTCCTGCCTCAGCTTCCTGGTGCTGGGAATATAGGCACGCATCCCCACCTCTGGCCAGGGAAGTCCTTTAAAAGAGACAATATAATATAGTGGTTAAAAGCAGTATCTTAAACTTTTTTAGTCACTGTCCAGACCATAAATATTTGTGGCTTTGTGGACTTCTGAGCCACACTGTTGCTGCCAGAACTGCTCAGCTCTGCTGTTGTGAAACGAAGCAGAACAGACAGTATGTGGCTGTGTCTCAATAAAACTTTCATTTATGAATGTTGAAATGTGAATTTCATATAACTGTCATAGGCCATGATATACTATTTTTATTTTTTTCCCTAACTAAAAATGTGAAAAAGTATTCTTCGATCATGGTTGTATAAAAGCAGGTGATGTAGCCAGGTGCAATGGTACATCCTGTAATCCTGGCTACTCCTGAGGCTGAGGTAGGGGGATCATGAGTTTGAGTCAAGCCTGGGCAATACACTGAGACCCTGTCTCAAAACAAAAACAAAACAAAAAACAGATGATAAGTCAGATTTGGCTGGTTGGTGGGCTCTAATTTGTTGCATCCAGGTTAGGAGAAGGGCTCTGGAGTTAGAGTTCCTGGATTTGGATTTGGATTCACCGTTTACTAGCTGTGTGGCCTTGGGTAACATACATTGTTTTTGCTGCAGTTTCCTCAATTGTAAAATAAAGCTCATGTAATATTTTCCCCCTGGTGTTATTAGGAAGATCAAGTGAGAATTAGAAAGTGGTCATTAAATGTTAGCTATTATATTTATGGGAAAGTAGAACTTGTACTGGACCTTGAAGGGTGGATGGAAGTATTGTGATTAGTGGTGAAGGCAGAGGAGATGCATTCTGGATGGAGGAAACAGAGTTATGTGAGGCAGGATAGCCAAGGGCATGAAGTGAGTGAGGAATCTGGTTTGACTGAGTTGCCAGTTCATATGCTTACTTGGACACAGCCTAATTGTCTGACTAGCCAAAAAAATTTTTTTTTTGGTGGTACTGGCACTTGAACTCAGAGCTTTGTGCTTGCCAGGCTCTGCCACTTGAGCCATACCTACAGTCCTTTTTATGCCTTAGTTATTTTTCAGATAGGGAGTGGTCTGGATCACAATCCTTTTTATACCTCCTGTGTAGCTGGGATGACAGGTGTACTTTTATTGGTTGAGATGGTTCTAATGAACTTTTGTCTGAGCTGGTCTTGATCTATAAGTCTCTTGATCTCCACCTCCCAAATAGCTAGAATTATAGGCATGAGCCACCATGCCTGGTCCCTCAAAAGACATTTTTAAAAAAAGAACCTGATTACCTCCAATAAACAATTTGTGGACCCAATGTCTGTGTCAGAGTCTATGTTTTAGGCAACCCCACCAAGAATAATTAATAGATATACAAATTTTAAATACCTATAATTTGGCATAGAGGTATAGAAAAACACATATTAAAAACATTTTAAAATATGCAAATATTTGACATATGCATAAATTTAAATATTAATAAAGAAATGGATACTGTAGATAGATCACAGAATCACCATGATGGCTGAAAAACTGGTTTGGAGGCTGTAGCCCTGTCTATGCTGCTCACTCCAGTGAGGAGCCCCAGGAAATTTCTGCAGCCACTAGAAGGTAGCTGTTATAATTCAGCTATGACCCTAAACACCAGGTGTTGTCCAGGAACTCACATAACCCCACAGCTGCTTTTCTACCAGAGAGAGTTCTCCACATCTCAATTCACAGTCAAGTATGAGGCATGTAACTGGCACAGCCTAGGTGAGGTGCTGTACAGTGGCTGCAAAGGGGGGTGGGGAGTGGTACATTGGTGTTTTCAGCTTCTACGTTGGGAGGTAGGGAATTCTCAGACATGAGGGGAAATGCTGGGCAGTCAAAAAAGAATGTTATATGTTCCTTCTAACTGGAACATGATGGCTCTGAAGAAAAGTGGTGGTGGATGAAGCTGGAGAGTTCTGACTTTTTCTTGTAGGCATTGGGGAGCTGTGAACCACTGATGATCTGAAAAAGAGAGTGAAATGTGAATAGATAAAGTATGGTGTGATGGGCAGTGAAGGAAGGTTAAGTGGCACTGAGGACTAAAGTACAATAGTGTCAGTGGGAATGGAGAAGACGACCAGATGGTCACAGGACCAAGCCTTTAGTGCCTGGTTGTGGAAAAGCATAGGCAGGTCTCAGGCATGGGCAACAGGAAGTAATACAGTGTTTTTATTTTAAGAATTGTCTTTGAAATTAGACTTACTGGTTTGTAACTCAGCTTAACCACTTATTTACTATCTGACAAATTATTCAGTCTCTTTGTTTGAGTTTCCTCATCTGTAATAAAATTGGGATAACTACTATAGACTTATAGGATTTAGCATAGTAAATGGAAGTACACACTAAAAGTGTGTGTGTGTGTGAGAGAGAGAGAAAGACAGAGAGAGTGGCTAATGAGCAGATTGGGTACATGATGGCATTTAGGTGTGGAATATTCTTGCGGAGCTTTCCTGTACATCTAGAGTTTGTGAGAGGCCAGAGCTGGAGACAGATATAGGGAAACCATGGCTGTAGATTTGATCAGGGAGAAAGAGACTGTAGTGGGAGTGTCGAAGGCCAAGGACAGAACCTTAGGACTGTTTCTGTAACAGAAGGAGGAAGTAGATTTGGTAAAGGAAGCTGAATTGAATAGGCCGTGAAATAGGGAGGAGAACCAGCAGAGTGTTGAGTTATGGCCACTAAAGAAACAAAAGTTCTAAGAAGCAGAAAAGTGGTTAATGACATTAGATACTACAGAAAAATTAGTGGTAAGAAGGTACCCTTGAATTTAATAATTAGGCACTGTAGCAGTGGGAATAGTTTTTTAGTATTAAATGATGATGGTAATATATCAATTATGTATTTGTGTTAAAGGGGAAATAAAAAAGAAAGTATGCTACAGAATTTTTGTCCAAGGAACTTGTCTAGCTTTAGACAGAGATAGATAGAAGGGAATAGAATAATGACAGATGTAGAAAAAGATGTATGAATGGCTTTCAGAAAACTTGGGTGCTGCTCGGAAGAACTACGTAAATAAGATTTCCAGTGTGGCCTTTTAAGACATTTTGCAGTTACATTCAGTATTACACATTTATTTATGTTTTTTGGAACTGAAGGTAGAGTGGGCCTCTAACTCTTGACATTTTGGTTTTTTTCATCACTAAAATGTTCATAGTGGACTTGAAAGTGACCTTGTCCTGATTTAAGAATTAGAAATTATTAAGGAGGCTTACTTTATTCCTCGAGGTAAGCAGAACTTGCTTGATGTGGGGGACTTGTCATGGGCTTCAAATTGTCACTGAGTACCGCTGGCAAGGGAGCCATTAGCATTGGCTTCTCAACCATTCTGCCTCAGAAACTTGAAAGATTTCTGCTCCAGGTGCCTAAAGAATGGGACTCTTATGGGCCTATGATGTACACTACGACTCTGTCCTTCCTGTAGCCCAGAGTTCCGCCCCAGACACTTCAGCATGCTTACCTTCATCTTTGCAGGCTGACACAAAACAAGTTAATCTATTTTGAGAAGAGAATAGCCTCTTTGATTGTCAGAATAGCCAGGCAGCACTTTGTCACGTTATTGTTTGGATTTACTCTCCTTTCAGGGATTTAACTGCCTTATATTTCTTCTCCTTAGAAGTATAAATAGCTGGATCCAGTGATACACACCTACACCCCAGTATTTGGGAGGCAGAGCAGGAGGACTGTGAATTTGAGACCAGCTTGGGCTATATAACAAGACTGCTCAAAAAAAAAAAAAAAAAAAAAAAAAAGGTTGAATTACACTTAGTTGTATAGATTATTCCTCAGTGGCCATGAGTCCTCCTATGCAGGAAGAAGGTGTCAGTGGAGCAGAGCACTTGAAGGTACTGTGTCTGGCTGCTGAACCAGCCTCCTGAGCTTTCACACATGGACTTATGCTTACTGAGATCTTGCACCTGGCCTTGGACTAAGCACTGCAAAACCAGGGTCACACTGTATTAGGGAAAGCATGGCCTGTTAGATTTTGCTTCCTTTCTAAAGAGCTTAATAGCATTTTAAAAAAACTATATTTGAACTAGTTTCAGGCTTAAAGATTTTGTTTTTATTTTATTGCAATTTTTTTTATTAAGATATATTTGTTATGGGGGTGGTTCATAGTGACCATTCCGATTAGGCTTGTATTGTACATTGGTTAGACCCCCCCATTGTCTCTCCCCATCAACCCCCTCCCCACCCCACTTAAAGCAATTGCAAGAGGTTTCTTTGTTCTATTTATAATAACTATATGAAGTACATCAACCATATACCCTCAACTTAATCTCCTTCATTCACCCTGCCCCCCTTTAGTGTACCTATTTTACAGTCCTGTCTTTCATTATTAATATTTAAGTTGATGTTCAAAGGGGTTTCTCAGTGTATCCCCACTGTGAGTGTACTTTACTTTGGTCCATTCAACGACTTCCATTGCTCTCTCCCTTACCTGTTTACCTCCCACCCCTCATTTTTTCACAGCCTTCAGTGCATATCCTTGTATTCTCTGCCTTCACAGATGTTATATTTTATTAGATCACTGATGCTAGACTTAAAGATTTTAATAAAATTTAATATGAAAACATTTAAAAAACAAATTTTGAAATATAATGTCTTAATTTGTCATGGGTTTATACCTGGGCTTAATTTGTAATTCTGTCAACAGTTTTTAGTCCAAGTTTAAAGTAATTTTTATATGTCTAGTAATCCACCTATCATAATGATCATTTTCACTTTAAGCCTAGCGTGTGCCTAAAGTGTTTTTTAAGAAAGATTTTTCTCCAAGTTCAGTAAATACTGTTTAAAACAGTAGCAGTTGTGTGAATAATGTAAGTGGTACACAGAATAAATTCCCATTTTATTCAGTTTCCCGTTACCCAGAAAGTAGTGACAAGAATGTTAAATAATTACTTAAATTACTTACATGGTGAAGTGAAGATATTTCTGTCATACAGAGGGCAAGAAGTAATGTGTCTCATTTTAGTGGGTTCCGCAATTTGCTTCCGTTGAAATTCCTGGAAATGTGTGTCTGAAAAGTATAGTTTTTACTTAGTATTCATTTCCCATGGAACCAAGACAAAACAGGATGTCTCTGTGGTGGACTTATTTGGAAGAATTTCCTTGATGCAATGAGAAATTAAGCTTGAAATAGTTTTAATAGGCCCTAAATGAAATTAAAACCTGAATTGTTAAGTCAGTAAATTCCCCTTTTAAAAATTTTATTTATTCATTTTAAATAAACGCCCCTTTAAGTGATTACAGAGAAAGAACTTTTGATAGAATAAATTTTTGAGGCAAAGGCCTAGAAAATGACATGCTGCTTGAAAGTTTATTCTTTGTTATTTTTGGTGAAACTTGCTTAGAAGGAGGAAGTAAGCTGCTTCCTGAAACTGAATGAGCGCTCAGAATTGATGCAGGCCACTGGAGACTAACACGGCAGCATGTGACGTATTATTTACTATAACTGAATAGTGGAGAATGGGAATGTCTCTCTTTGGCCCAATATAAAGAATCAAAAGGCCCTAAAGTTATTTGGTTATGTGTCTGATTGTGTTAATAAATCTAGATAAAATAAATAAGTAAATCTAGATTAGTTGTCTGGCACAGTCACTGGGGCTGATGAGCAGGTGGGTGCTGAGGCTGATGACAGCCTTAAGGGTTTGGGGGCACCTTCAGGAATGTTCAGGATAAACCTGGGAGGCTGCCTCCAGAGTCGAGTTGGCTACTGATAGGCACTTTCTCAATTCCAAACATGACGTATCACCTGATACGGAAGAGGAAACGGAAGCTGTAGTGTGAGGGGCTGGACTTCATTCACAGTAGTACACGGGGCAGAGCTAAGGCTGTTTCCTGACATACATGGATAGTCATGGACTGCACCACCGTCACGCCCACTTGTAGTTCCTCATCCTGTACATATATGGCCGTATATGTGTGTTTCCTTTGGCCTTACTGCTAAAACTTCCAGTTGTTCCTGTGTTCCCTTTACCCCCAGTTACAATAGAAAGCTTGACCCTTCTTTTTGTGGCATCTTGGGAGCTTGAACTTCTGTACATGTTAATGCCACTAAGTTATTACTATTATTATTATTTTGTGGTACTGGGATTGAACTCAGGGCCTCACGCTTGGTAGGCAGGTGCTCTACCACTTGAGCCACTCCACCAGCCCTTTTTGTGTTGGGTATTTTCAAGATAGGGTCTCAGAACTATTTGCCCAGGCTGGCTCTGAACCATGATCCTCCTGATCTCAGCCTCCTAAGTAGCTGGGATTTCAGCCATGAGCCACTGATGCCAGGTTGCCACTAAGTTATTTTACCTTGAGAAATTATTTATCTTAATGTCTTTAAAATTTTTTTTGGCAATACTGAGGATTGAACTCAAGGCCTTGCACTTGTTAGGCAAGCACTGTACCACTTGAGCCCCCCAGACCTTTTGCGTTTAGTTTGTTTTTCAGACAGGGTCTCCTGCTTTTTCCAAGGCCTGCTTTGGATCATAATCCTCCTACCTCCACTTCATGAATACTTGGGATCACAGGTATGCACCACCATGCCCAGTTTGTTTTTGAGATAGCTGCCCGGACTGGTCTCCAATTACAGTCTTCCTATTTCCACCTTTGTAGCTAGGATTGCAGAAGTACACCACCATACTTGGCCTTAATGTCTTTTGAATTTTTCTTTTTTTTTCTCTCTTTAATGTCTTCTTGACTTTAATCTTTTTCTTTCCCTTATCTTTTCTGTCCCTTTCTTCCCTTTCCCTTTCTTCTCAACCGTTGTGTCTTTCCCTCTTTCACTGAGTCTATTCCTGTTCTTCTCTATTTAAGAGCCAAGAAATACTTAATGTCTGATAGGCCTGACAATAGGTGATGTGTCTTCAATAGGAGAAGGAAAAGACCCAAGCATGCTTTTCTCCAACAAGTAAACATTTGTTGAATACCTACCTTGTGCTATTTTAAGATTTAAGATAATTTTTGTCCTAAAGGAGTTTATGTCTCATTGAATTAAATCAATAGAACTCTGGATTTTTTTAAACTTGTGATACTTTGTGAATGTTAATTTCATTACATGTATGTATTTCCATTTTTTTGTCAAAATCTGTCACTTCACAGATATAACCAAACTAATGGAAATGGAAAGAAAGAAAAATTTAACTCACAATCCTATTTGTAACAGGTAAAACCTACTCTTTCTGTGTTTTGACACATACTTGTCAAAATTTTTACATAATCTTTATGGAGTAGAAATCATAGGTAAATTTAATTTTGCATTCTTCCTTTTGTTATTTCATAAATGCTTTCTTAAATGTAATTTTAAGTGACTGAATAATATTCCACTCGGTGCCGAGGGATGGCAACAGCTCTATGCTGTAGACCAAAGATAGAGCAAATTTGCAGTTTCATATGATGAGTACTGTTAGGCCCATTTCATAGAGGAGACAGTTGGGGCTTAGCTTTAGTTCATTTTGGCTTAGCAGACATTAGTCAAGCTCTGCTGTATTCTAGGTACATGTTGAACTCTGGGAGTTCAAAAGTGAATGCAGGCATGGTCCCTCATACATGGAATTCAGAAAATGGTGGAAAAGCATATGAGAAAAGAGAATTTCAATGCCGTATACTAAGTGCAGGGACATGGAAGAGAATGTTGGACCTGACCTAAGGTTGGCCAGAGCAGGTTTGCTGGAGCATTGCTTCTCAAACTTCAGTGTTCATGTGCTGGCATCTGGGGTCCTTGTTAAAATGCAAGTTCTGCTGGGTGCTGGTGGCTCATGCCTGTAATCCTAGCTACTTTAGAGGCTGGGATCTGGAGGATCAAAGTTCAAGGCCAACCCAGGCAAATAGTTTATGAGACCCCTATCGCCATAACATAACCAGAGCAAAATGGACTGGAGGTGTGGCTCAAGTGGTAGAGCATCTGCTTTGCAAGTGTAAAGCCCTGAGTTTAACCCAGTCCCACACACACACACAAAAAAACAAAACCAAAAAAACAAAACCCAAAATGCAGTTTCTGATTTGGATTCTTCATTTCTAACAGACTTACAGGTGATGCCAATGCATATATCTCACTTTGAGTAGGAATATTCTAGAGGGTACAGAACTTAAATAAATACCAGTCAACTAGGTAGAGAGATGGGAAAAGATATTCTAGACAGATTGGTAGAATGCAGGTATGTTAACTAGATAAACTATTTACAATCTGTGCAGGTGGCAGCTAAACCAGTTTATTCTTGTACAGCCCATACATTAAGAGTAGTTTTTGCATTTCTAAAGTATTTTTTAAAAAAACAAAGTATAACATGTGCTAGAGATGGACAAAGCCCAAATACTTTCATTTCAGCCCATTGTAGCAAAAGTGTGCAAGCCCTGATCTGAGATTTCGGTGGCAAGGTGGGCATAGTGGAAGACACAGTAGAGGAAATAGGCTAGGGGGTGCCTCTATGTCACCTAGAGGCACAGAGCAGCATGGCCTCTCTCTTTGAGGTGAGATGGAGCCAGGGAAAGATTTAGAGGGAAGTAACAGGCTTAGGGTTTTGTTTTAGAAAACCTCCTTTGGCAGAAGATAGATAAAAGGGGGCAGTGCTGGAGGCAAGGATACCTAGTAGGAGGCCTGAAGCAAGGAGGAGGAGAGATTTGAGAATTGTCTGGGACAAAGTCTTTTCTTTTGATTTCAACCCGTAGGATGATAAGTAAGCATTTTATATCATGACTCAGCACACACAAAAACTTGTCACAGGATAGTATTTGTCTTTAAAATTTTTTATTAACATAAATTAATTGTACAAAATGGTTTCATTGTGATATTTACAAAATGCATATAATGTACTTTGATCAAATTCACCCATCTATGTTACTCTTCCTTAACCACCCTCCCTTAGTATTTGTCTTCATTGTGGTTGAACCCAAATGTTTTCATTTCGTCTTGAAAAATACTGGTTACTACCAAGTTGATTTCATAGTGGGCATAATCCACAGTTTGAAAAACACTGGCTTAGGGAAGTCGCATCAGCAGGGTTTCAACCCTGATTTGAAGTAAAGGGCAGGGAACAAGAGTCCTGGCAGGGGTGAGTGTGAAAGATGTGGCTCGCAACTGAAATCAGTTGGAAGCAATTGGAAGGGAGCGATGGTTTTTAAAAATTTTCAGATCTGCTTCATTTGAGAGCACTGTAGGACAGACATACAGGTTTTCCAGAAGATAAGAGATACCAACTTCTCATTCAGTATTATTGCCTCATTGTTTTGCTTAACTGCTATTGTTTTCTCTCTTTTTAAATTGTTGTTTTGTGTGGGGGTACATTGTGGCATTTACTATAGTTCTTACAATGTATCAAATACATCATACTCAATTCACCCCCTTCACTGTTCTCAATTTATCCCCTCCTCCCCCCCATTCCTGAAATTGTTTCAACAGGTATCACTTTTTCATTTACATACATGTGTACACCCTCCCACACCCTTTCCCACCTCCTCTGCCCTCCCACTGGTATCAACGCTCCCCCCCCCCCCCGTTTCGCCCTTCTGTTCTCCAATTTTGTATAAGGAAAAAAAAATGACATTTTTTGCTTATTTAAGCTGTAACTGCTGATATTTTAATAGCAATATTTTTTACTATCCACAAAGGTATGATGTTTTAGGATTTATAAGCTTTTTTACAGCTCAGGCTGGGAATTCAACCATTCTTTACAACATTGTTAGTACTCCAGCATGAGTCAAGCAATTGGTTTACATGGGAAATCTGTAAATTGGGGAATAACTTATATATTCTACTTCGACATGCTTACGTAATTTAGTACGTACATGTTATATGTCTGATATATATATATATATATATATATATATATATATATATATATATATGTCTGATATACTGAAATACCTATCCAAAAGAGAGTAAATAAGATCAAATAATATAGTTGTATGTTTGCAATTTGCTTTCATTTTGTATACAAATATATTATTTGAGGGTTATTGGTTTTTGATTCCTTTACTTATTGTAGGCTAATATATTTTATCCATACCCCTCTTCCCAATAATAGGAGTTCCTTTAAAGAAATGCTCTTTTGGAACTGTGAAGAATATTTCCTAAGTTGACCATATCAGTGTAAAAAGTGATAAAAAGTTTTTTGAACCATGAAATAATTAAAAATTTTTTTATACAGATTGAATACCTGCTTAAGAAACTTACAGAAGCTATGGGAGGAGGTTGGCAGCAAGAACAGTTTGAACATTACAAAATCAACTTTGATGACAGTAAAGATGGCCTGTCTGTGTGGGAACTTATTGAGCTTATTGGAAATGGACAGTTTAGTAAAGGCATGGATCGTCAGACGGTATCTATGGCAATTAATGAAGTCTTTAATGAGCTTATATTAGATGTGTTGAAACAGGTAAGAGTACTGTAACACTGTATTTTTCCTCACTTTTAGAATTTGGTATGTTTAAAATATAACATGTATTTACTATAAAGATGGTATAAGTCACTTACTTATAACTCCTTAGAACAAGAATAAAGAATAGGTTTGTTATTTTTCCAGTCTTGTAATTTTTTTCCTCCCACAGTGCTAGAGATTGAACCAGGCCTCATGCATACGAGGCAAGTGCCGTACTCTTGAGCCACACCCCCAGCCCTGGTAGTTTTGAGGTATAGCTAAGAATTCAGAAGTTAACTATTTCTTTTTTTTTGGAGTTTACAATTTTTTATTTTTATATGAAAACTAGTATAGTGACATCTGCCAATTTTTAGACGATAGATTCAGTCATATTTTGTACATAGCAGGTTACTTTGACAAATATTTTCCCATGGTTCTATTTCACATTCTTAGAGAGGCCTGAGTTTAACTGCTTGAACTGAAAAAAAATACTAAAACAAAAAACTTTTTAGAAGTATTAATAATTTTTTGAAAGTGTTATAAAATGACTTGGGAAATTGTTTTGATCTGTGCTGTACAGAGAAGTTACTATTTCAGTGGAACTGTTTAAATACTGCATTTCCAAGCCAGGTATGGTGGTTCACACCTGTGATCCTAATTACCCATGAGGCTGAGATCAAAGGATTTCATTTCAAGGCCAGGTAGGGCAAAAAGTTAGTGAGACCCCATTTCAACCAATAAAAAGCAGGATATGGTGGCATGTGCCTGTCATCACAGCTACATGGGATGTGTAAACAGGAGGACTGCAGGTTAGCCGCTGCATAAAAGTGAGACCCTGTTGGGAAAAATACCTAAAGCAAAATGGCCCTGAGTTCAAACCAGTACCACTGAAAACCAGTACCATTCCTAAACTGTTTTTAAAAAGTACCTTAATCTGGAAAGTACCTGGGTCATATTGTTCAGTGAAAACAGGTTGCAGAGGAGTGGGTATCTTGTAACCCCTTTCATTGTGATTTTTGTGTGTAGACCTGTCTGGAAGGATAGTTACCAAAATGTTCAATGATAGCCTCCTGACTCTGGAATTTTGGTGAATTTTATTTTCTTCTGTATTATTAGACTTTTTGTGTGATTTTATATTATTTTTACAAAATTAGAAAAATACTTATAGAAAAAGATACTTCTGTGTAGTAAAGTTGCCTTATTAGACTGATATCTTTGTTTTCTGAGGACCTTAGCACAGTATCTGATATGTGTAGGCAAGCTTAATGCTTGTTAGATAGAAGTTATATACATTTTAGTGGGTCTTTCAAACATCTTACATTATTATATTGAATAATAACTCATTTTGCATTTCCTTAATTTGCTTCTTTTTTTGTTCAGTAGATGATATCGTTGTTTTTTTCCTTCTGAAGGAGTCCAGCAATAAACATTGAGGCTTAACTTGTATAGGTTTTTGGTATATGACATCATCTCTATTTGAGGAAGACTTCTAGGCTCATTAGGATGGCAGGACATAGAACTACAGATGAGTTGCATTATGACATAGCTTTAGTTTAAATGTTCAAGAATTAAGAAACTGGATGAGTTATGTGAGTAGAACTTAGAATAATAATCTGATGAAATTTATAGCCAAATTATTACGTATTTATTTATTTACTTAATTATTTTTGAGACAGGGTCTCACCGTATAGCCCAGACTGGTCTTAAATTCTCGAGCCTTCTGCCTCACTCTCCTGAGTGCTGGGATTATAGGCATGCTGCACTGTGCCTAGCTTAATAGCATACATTTTAGGCTGGTAAGTGGGAAGGAAGCCCAGGGCTTAGAGTGTGAGTTTAGAAGCCCATACCTAACAACACTCCTCTTCTCTTCTGCTTGTCCAGAACAGGATTTATCTTCCAGAATACTGAGAGGTCAGGTAGAAAGGTAGGTTGCTACCAGTGGGTAGAAATCCCTGAGTATTTGGTTTAGAAGATAAACCTGGTCAAGTTGAAGCCTTTTAACATTTTTATTGATTGAGATTTTAATTTACTAAGACTCACTATTAGGGGGTCTTTCTAAAAAATGAAATAGATCCAGGTGCAGTGGTTCACACCTATAATCCTAGCTGTTTGGGAGACTGAAATCAGGAGGATTGAGGTTTGAGGCCAGTCCGGACAAATAGTTTTTGAGTCTCCATCTCCAAAATAAGCAGAGCAAAATGGACTGGAGGTGTGGCTCAAGCAGTAGCATGCCTGCTTTGCAAGCATGAAGCCCTGAGTTCACCAAATACATCATCCAATATATGTCTAGTTCTATTCCACCTGCCTTTGTGCCTCTTCTGTATTATTGTTATTACTATTTTTTTGTTGTTATTTTTTTGGTGGAACTAGGGTTTGAACTCCATGCCTCATGCTTGTGAGACAGGCACTTTACCACTTGAGCCATTCTGTCAGCCCACTATTTCTGTTATTACTAGTATTATTTAGTTTTTTGAGTCAGGGTCTGACTATGAAGCTTAAGCTGACCTTGAACTCACCATCCTCCTGTCTCAACCTCCTGAGTGCTTGCAGCACCATGCTTAGTTTTCCTGTATTATTTTGAAGCAAAATCCCAGACATTTCATTTTACCAGTAAATATTTCAATAGATAAAGAAAAGATAGATAAAGAATAGGTAACTCAAAAGATAAAGCATTTAGAAAATTCATAGTGTTATTAACATCAAGGGTTATCTGTCATTTGGATGGGTTTGTCTCTGAAATGTCTGAAATTATATGCAAACCTTTGTCTGCATGTGTTTGTATGAATTTGGTTAAACTCCCCTGGCCTTCATAGATTCTCAAAGGGCCCATGATCCACAGAGGAACAGTATCACATAATGGAGTAGGCAAAACTATTAAGGAAGAAATATTCTTACAAATAAAAGCATAAACATTTACATCAGATTTAATCTTTTGTAGGGTTACATGATGAAAAAAGGCCATCGACGGAAAAACTGGACTGAACGCTGGTTTGTACTAAAACCTAACGTAATTTATTATTATGTGAGTGAGGATCTGAAAGATAAGAAGGGAGACATTCTCTTGGATGAAAACTGCTGTGTAGAGGTAAGTCTACTACTCCTGCCTTGCATGCTTACACGCTGCTGCCCCCTACTGCTGAGGGAGTTTCGTCTCGCACTTCTAGACTCTTGAGCCTTGAATGATCCCCAAATTTACAATTCCAAAATCATGTAGGCATACATGGTTTCTGAACCAAAAATTAAAGGTAGCTGACTTCTTTTCTTTTTGGTGTGACTGTGGTTTGAACTCACGGCTTCACACTTGCAAAGCAGGTGCTCTACCTCTTGAGCCACACCTCCAGTCCAAAAATTTTTTTTCTAATGTGAATTTATCTTCTGTCTTATACTTGTGAACAAAGTATAGGGATTAAATCTAATTTACTTGTACATTTAAGGAGTCATTTATTGAACAAAATGGATTCATAAAAAATGAAACAAAATGTTCAGTAAGACATATTTAAAATCATAAATATCCTGAAAGATCTGAGGCTTTTGTTTTGTTTTGTTTTTGAGCCAGGATTTCACTTTGTAGCCCAGGCTGGCCTCAAACTATAGTTCTCCTTCCTTAGCTTCCTGAGTGCTGGGATTACAGGCGTGCACCAACCACCATACCTGGTATAAGTTCTGGGGCACTTGAGTACAGTAAAGGAAAGAGGACTGGGCATTATATTTGAGCACTTTGAGTGGCTTTTTTGTTTATAGCTACTAGTTCTGTAAAGAAATGTTCTCAAGAACATAAAGTTTGAGCTTTTGATTTTTTTTTTTTTCTTGTGGTTCTGGGGATCAAAGCCATGGGCTTGTGCATGCTGGAAATCGTCTACCACTGACCTGCATCCCCAGCCTGAGTGTTTTGAGGTTTTGATTTGTATATGAACTGCCACTATGTCGGTATTTGTTGAAAAACATTTAAAATACCTGAGTGCTCACTCATAAATTATAGTGCATTTGGACGAATGAAATAGAATAGATACAGCAATGTTTTGGGTTAGGCAGTGCCCATAAAGGAGTCTTCTTAGAGTCACCTACACAAAGACTCATAAGGGTCCCATGGGCCATGCCAAGAAAATTCTATTCATAGGTCTATAAGGTAGAACCCACAGGTGGCCAGAAAGAGCATCTGAGGTGTGAGGAGAAGTGGTCACACCAGGCAGAGGGCAGAATCACCATGGCTTAGAAGCTTTGTGTGTCATTGGCTCTTGTCACACTTCCGTGAGTGTACCTTCCAGGCTTGCTACAAGGGGCACGCCCAAGTGCAAGAATTGCTGCACTCAAGAAAGCCCAGGTTCCCACTGGTGTTTGTCACTGTCCTGGTACAGACGTGGTGTACCACTCAGGAGTCATTGCTACCTTTAGTTATACTGCTGGTAAACCAGTAATTTATATTCATACATTTTTTTTTTTTTTAACTGATGCTGAGTTTCAGTCAGATTTGTGTAAAGTAATAAGCCAGGCCTGGTGGCACATGTTTGTAATCTTAGTACTCATGAGGCTGAGGCAAGAGGATTACAAGGCTGAGGCCAGCCTGGGCTGCCTCATGAGACTGTGTCTGTAAAAAACAAAAAGCAAACAGAGTAAGAATTTACAGAACTAATTGTGCTTTCTGTTTTAGCCTCTGCCTGACAAAGATGGAAAGAAATGCCTTTTTCTAATAAAATGTTTCGATAAGACCTTTGAAATCAGTGCTTCAGATAAGAAGAAAAAGCAAGAGTGGATTCAGGGTAAGGCAGTTTCCATTATTTGCCATGATGAAATTTGAGAGCTCTGACTTTCTATTTCTGAAGCTCATTAAAGATGCTAAAGCATTGTTTCCTTACTGTTCTTGTTAGTTCCAAACGTGACAGAGTAGCTGAAAGAAAAAAAAGTTAAGCTGAGCTTTCAGTTTTTTCATCAGTTAATTTGAATAATGAACTTATAGGGAAATTGCAAGTAGGAGTTTTTAGGTTTTATTTATGCTTACTATTTAAAGAATATAGAATTTCCTTTTTAAAATATATTTGGGGTTTTTAAAGATTTTTTTGGGGGGTGGGAAACTGGGGTTTGAACTCAGTTTCACACTTGCAAAGAAGGTGCTCTACTGCTTGAGCCACACCTCCAGCCCATGGAATTTCCCTTTTTAAGGAATATAAGAATGTTGAAGTGACTATCTTGTTGAGTTTCAGGTAGTGTGTAAAACAGAAGAGGGATTATGCAGTAGTTTTTTTCTTTTTTTTATTCATATGTGCATACAAGGCTTAGGTCATTTCTCCCCCCTGCCCCCACCCCCTTCCTTACCACCCACTCCGCCCCGTCCCTCTCCCCCCTACCCCCTCAATACCCAGCAGAAACTATTTTGCCCTTATTTCTAATTTTGTTGTAGAGAGAGTATAAGCCATAATAGGAAGGAACAAGGGTTTTTGCTGGTTGAGATAAGGATAGCTATACAGGGAGTTGACTCACATTAGTTTCCTGTGCATGTGTGTTACCTTCTAGGTTAATTCTTTTTGATCTCACCTTTTCTCTAGTTCCTGGTCCCCTTTTCCTATTGGCCTCAGTTGCTTTTAAGGTATCTGCTTTAATTTCTCTGTGTTAAGGGCAACAAATGCTAACTAATTTTTTAGGTGTCTTACCTATCCTCACCCCTCCCTGTGTGCTCTCGCTTTTATCATGTGCTCAAAGTCCAATCCGCTTGTTGTGTTTGCCCTTGATCTAATGTCCACATATGAGGGAGAACATACGATTTTTGGTCTTTTGGGCCAGGCTAACCTCACTCAGAATGATGTTCTCCAATTCCATCCATTTACCAGCAAATGATAACATTTCGTTCTTCTTCTTGGCTGCACAAATTCCATTGTGTATAGATACCACATTTTCTTAATCCACTGGACAGTAGTGGGGCATCTTGGCTGTTTCCATAACTTGGCTATTGTGAATAGTGCTGCAATAAACATGGGTATGCAGGTGCCTCTGGAGTAACCTGTGTCACAGTCTTTTGGGTATATCCCCAAGAGTGGTATTGCTGGATCAAATGGTAGATCAATGTCTAGCTTTTTAAGTAGCCTCCAAATTTTTTTCCAGAGTGGTTGTACTAGTTTACATTCCCACCAACAGTGTAAGAGGGTTCCCTTTTCCCTGCATCCTTGCCAACACCTGTTGTTCGTGGTGTTGCTAATGATGGCTATTCTAACAGGGGTGAGGTGGAATCTTAGTGTGGTTTTAATTTGCATTTCCTTTATTGCTAGAGATGGTGAGCATTTTTTCATGTGTTTTTTGGCCATTTGAATTTCTTCTTTTGAGAAAGTTCTGTTTAGTTCACTTGCCCATTTCTTTATTGGTTCATTAGTTTTGGGAGAATTTAGTTTTTTAAATTCCCTATATATTCTGGATATATATATATATCCTATATATTCAGTCCTTTGTCTGATGTATAGCTGGCAGATATTTTCTCCCACTCTGTGGGTGTTCTCTTTAGTTTAGAGACCATTTCTTTTGATGAACAGAAGCTTTTTAGTTTTATGAGGTCCCATTTATCTATGCTATCTCTTAGTTATGCAGTAGTTTTTGAGTACTTCAAATGATTTTCAAGTTCCATTACTTCCACAAGTGTGGAGAGCAGAATAGGAGAAGCCTATGAGGACATAAGATGCAGAGCAGCTGCTTTTCCTAAGACATTTATGTCAAATAATCTGTAGGCTGAGATTTGGCACAGCCCCAGCTGCAGAAGAGAGCAAGAAGGTGAGCTGCAGCTCAGCTGCTTTTCCTAAGTTGTTTAGAAGAAGGAATGCCGATTTCTCTTATTATAGTATCATGCTCCACCTCCTTGTTTACCACTGGGTATAAGAGACTCGCTGAAGGAGGATACAAGGCTTTTTGGATGTGGGAGGCTTTTTGGATGTGGGAGGCTTTTTGGATGTGGGAGGCTTTTTGATTATGGGAGGCTTTTTGATGGGAGGGGTCTTTTGGCTGAAGGGAAATTGCTTGAGGGAGATTGCTGAAGGGGGAAAATGAATTGCTGAAGGGAGGATTGCTGAAGGGGAACTGCTAAAGGGAATTGCTAAAGCTAGAGAGAACATGGGACAGTGCAAGTCTGAGGGCAAAGACTTTAAGAGAGATTATGCTAAAGAAAAGCTAAGAGAAAACATGCGAGTCTAAGGAACAAGACTTTAAAGAACAGAAAAGAAGACTTTTAGAAGCAAAGTTTTAAAGAATTGTAAAGGAGTAAGGCCTTAAAGAATAAAGATAAAGAAGCAAAGTAAAGAGAAGAGATTAATAGAGATAAGAAGCAATGAGGCTGTTGTGCGTCTCCACCCAAGCGCCCAACACACCTCGCCCAACTTTCTGTCTGTCTTCCCTGTGTCCTTTCTGGATCTCTCATTACCCCCAGTTAGGCCCAGTTAGGTTCAGTAATAACCAGGAGCAAGAGAGAGCTCACTCCACACAAGAAACCAATAATTTAAAATAATCTTAACACAAGTTTTTGAATTAATAATTTATAAGCTAAAATATATCATTCCATAATTGGTGAAAGAACTGTGTATATGAGATTTAATTTTAATTTTGAAAGGGGATGCTGAATATTATATTCTTGAACATAAATAAAATTGTGTTACATTGGAAACTGGCCACTTTGACATCATTTATGAGTTTGAAGCAGGTGCACTTGCCTTCGCATCTTTTTTCCTAGGTCACTTGGTTTAAATTATGAATTCTGTAGCTGCTTCTTCTTCTGTAGAATAATAGTACCTATCTTTTAGGGTTGTTGTGAAGGCTAAAAATTAGGTAATGGCAGGTATACTTGCACATTTTCAAAATTACATACTTTTACAGAAGTTTTTATGATAGATTGCAGACACCCAAACTGCCCATTAACTGGGAAATGATTGAATAGATTACGGTAGCTACACAATAGTGTACAGTAGCTGGTGCGCAGTACTTCGTGTACTGAAAGTAAGTGAAAAAACTGAGTCTCAGAAAAGTGTGTTTTGCCACCATTCATGCTGAAAGACAGTGGAGAATGTATATACATATTTGAGTCCTTAAAATACCCATGGAATGGTACATAAGAAACTGCTAGCATTTGTTGCTAATGGGACAGGATACATGGATGATAAGTGTAGTGGAAGACTTCCAGAATGAATTTTCATGCTTTTTTGAACAAGGTGTGAGTATTAGTTATTCAAGAAATTAAATTTAAATAACTTGAAAACAGCAGGAAAGGAATTAGATTTTATATGAAAATTAGATAATGCATGTTAAAATACACACAATGCAATATGCACATACCTTGCAATATGCACATACCTTATCTGATGCCCTTCACATGCGTTATACATATTTTCTTAAGTGGCAGCTGCTGTGATCTGTTATCATCTTGGGTAGGGAGTATACAGGCAGCTGGTTTCATGAGGCACAAATGAGAAGCAGACTCAATACAGCTGGCTGCACATCAGATAAGGGGAACTTTGACTTTGGGTCTGCTCTTATTTAGCCTTTTGGGAAGTACAGAGAAGTGCGTAGAAAGTGTTGTCATAGTTCTTAAAATGTGTGCAATACAATGTTTCTGAGCACAAATGCAGAATGGTGGAATTTTGGACTTGGAAGACACTTTAAAGATTGTTTTTCTCATTTTGATGAAGACACTGATGTTGCAGGAGACTTGGTGCTTGTTCATGGTCACAGCATTTTTCACTAGCAAAAGCAGAATCCACACTGGATCTGACTCTGGTGTTCTTCCCACTGTGTCATTTGTGTGGTAGACACAAAGAATAACATGATTTCCCATTTTGGTCTCATCCACCTTTTATAGCCATTCATTCTACCATCCATCTGCTGAAGCTGGGCAGCCCTCCACCACACAAAGAGGCCCGGCAGCGTCGGAAGGAGCTCCGCAAGAAGCTTCTGGCTGAGCAGGAGGAGCTGGAGCGGCAGATGAAGGAACTGCAGGCTGCCAACGAAAACAAGCAGCAGGAGCTGGAGACTGTGAGGAAGGTGTGTTAGGGTGCAGGGCCACGGGAGCATTCTCCACCTCAGTGCAGAGCTTTTGGCCTCCATAGGAGCTTTGGTTACACGAACATGTGGCTGGTGCCACCTTAGGAGGGGTTTTGGTGGCCTGTCTTCTCAGGATGTGGGTCCAGATCGCTTGTGAGACGCTCTGCTTTCCCAGCCCTCAAGTGTGAGAGTTTCAGGCCAGTAAAACATCTTGTTGACTAGCAAAGTGTATTTATAAGAATGATGAGCACATTTGAATTTTGCCAGAGAAAAATGGGAAACTTTATCCTCTGGAGAATGTCAGGGCTGTTGTGGAGCATCTGAGGCAGGGGCTGTTGGGTTTTCAGTGCTGTTTACCTCCCATGTGCATTTATAAGTGTCTTGGAAAACCCTTAGTGTGAGGCTTTTGTTGTTTGCTGCTTGGAGTCAAAGTTACAGTCTGGTCAGCTTCTCCTTTCCCCTCAAGGCAAGAGGTGGAATAGCACAGGGTGTATAAGATGGTCAACGTTAACTGAAACCTTGATCCCCTGCACTGGGTGTCAGTGAGTCCCCAGTGTGCATGGTCTTTGTTTGTAACACCTCTGAGCTGACCCTGTCTCCTGTGAACCTGAACACCTGCTGTCACAAGCTTAAAGACCTGCAGTACTGGGATGGAACCCAGGACCTCACGCATGCTAGACAAGCAAGTTCTATCATTGAGCTACGTCCCTAACCCAGAAATAAAGATTTAAAAGAATACTTTTATAATCTTAGGTACCAGGTAGGCATATAGTTTGAGGAAATTATTACTATGAAGCCCAGGTGCTGTCCAAAAGCAGGTCCTCAGTTGTTTTTGCCCCCAAGTCACCCTTGCATCTTATCTCTGCCACAAAACATTTTCTTTAAAAACTCCTTTTGAGTGCCAGTGACTCACGCCTATAATCCTAGCTACTGCGGAGGCAGAGATTGGGAGGATCATGGTTTGAGGCCAGTCAGGGCAAATAGTGTATGAGACCCCATCTCCAAAATAACCAGAGCAAAATGGACTGGAGATGTGGCTCAAGCAGTAGAGTGCTTGCTTTGCTCCTAGTTCAAACCCCAGTTCCACACACACACACAAAATCCAACAACAACAAAACTCTCTTGATAGGCTAGGGTGAGTGCCTGCAGCATGGGATCTGCTTCCTCCTGTCTATATATACATCAGAAATGGATGTTATGAGAGCAGAGGTGGGGGCAGAAAACTGGGACTTGGTGTCCTTTTTTTGGTAATTTGTTAAAATAATGAAATAGGCCTATCTGCAGAGGATAGCATAAAATATGTGTATACAAATAATCATATGGTTAATACCAGTGATACTACTGCCAGGTTAAGGTCGAATATCGCCAGTATTTTAGAAGCTTTTTTTCTTTTTCATATTTAAAAAGTTTGCAAACAGTAAGATTCACAATCTGTATTTTTAAAAATGATTTTGTAGATGTGCTTAGATTCTCATAACAGCCAGGAATAGAATATAGAATTGCGATATACCAAAGAATTCTCTTATCCTTCTCTTTTGTATTCATCCTTAAACTGGGGAAACCACTGATCTGTTCTCTGTGCCTAAAAATATACATGCTTACCTCACTGGCATGTAGTTTCACTGTATATATTTTCGGGATTTTTTTTCTATGTCAGGATAAAGCGAGCTTCTGTAATCCTTTTTATGGCTGTGTAATATTCTGTTGCCATATGATGTTCTGTTGTGTGGCTGAATCATTGCTTATTTAACTACATTTGGTACTGGGATTTGACCTCAGGGCTTCATGCTTATTAGATATTCTGTTAGTAGACAGTGGTATAGGACTTGTACTTATGCCATTTTATAAATGTTTCAATTTTCAGAGGTGGAATCGCTGGGCCAGAGAGTATGTACATCTAGAATTACAAATTCCAGGGTAATGGAACAAGCACCCTCTTTTTTTTTTTTTTTGAATGTTTTTATTAGTATATGATAGTGTAAAGGGTTTTGCTGTGACAGTTCCATATGTACACATATTGTACCCGGTTTGGTTCATCCCCTCCATTATTCTCCTTCTTCATGGCTTCAACAGGTTTCAGTGTTTCACATTCATTCATGTATGGAAAGTATATCAATCAGATTCACCCTCCCTTACTCTCTTCATTTACCCTCCCCCTCTCACTAGAGCCCTCTCCTTAACATGACCTGTTTTACATTCCTAAACTTCATTGTTCTATGTCTGTTCATTGTTCAGTGGGGATTTTGCCTTGGTATTTTGCCTGTAAATATATTGTGCTTAAGTAAGTCTTTTTTTTTTTTTCCCAAGCTATTCATTTTATTCATAGTGTCTGTTTTGCAACCTGTTTTATTTTTTTTTTAATTTTATTATTTTTTATTTATTTTTTTCTTTTATTATTCATATGTGCATACAAGGCTTGGTTCATTTCTCCCCCCTGCCCCCACCCCCTCCCTTACCACTCACTCCACCCCTTTCCTCTCCCCCCACCCCAATACCCAGCAGAAACTATTTTGCCCTTATTTCTAATTTTGTTGTAGAGAGAGTATAAGCCATAATAGGAAGGAACAAGGGTTTTTGCTGGTTGAGATAAGGATAGCTATACAGGGCATTGACTCACATTGATTTCCTGTGCATTTGTGTTACCTTCTAGGTTAATTCTTCTTGAACTAACCTTTTCTCTAGTAACTGTTCCCCTTTTCCTATTGGCCTCAGTTGCTTTTAAGGTATCTGCTTTAGTTTCTCTGCGTCGAGGGCAACAAATGCTAGCTAGTTTTTTAGGTGTCTTATCTATCCTCACCCCTCCCTTGTGTGCTCTCGCTTTTATCATGTGCTCATAGTCCAATCCGCTTGTTGTGTTTGCCCTTGATCTAATGTCCACATATGAGGGAGAACATAGAATTTTTGGTCTTTTGGGCCAGGCTAACCTCACTCAGAATGATGTTCTCCAATTCCATCCATTTACCAGCGAATGATAACATTTCGTTCTTCTTCATGGCTGCATAGAATTCCATTGTGTATAGATACCACATTTTCTTAATCCATTCGTCAGTGGTGGGGCATCTTGGCTGTTTCCATAACTTGGCTATTGTGAATAGTGCCGCAATAAACATGGGTGTGCAGGTGCCTCTGGAGTAACAGTCTTTTGGGTATATCCCTAAGAGTGGTATTACTGGATCAAATGGTAGATTGATGTCTAGCTTTTTAAGTAGCCTCCAAATTTTTTTCCAGAGTGGTTGCACTAGTCTACATTCCCACCAACAGTGTAAGAGGGTTCCTTTTTCCCTGCATCCTCCCCAACACCTGTTGTTGGTGGTGTTGCTGATGATGGCTATTCTAACAGGAGTGAGGTGGAATCTTAGCGTGGTTTTAATTTGCATTTCCTTTATTGCTAGAGATGGTGAGCATTTTTTCATGTGTTTTTTTGGCCATTTGAATTTCTTCTTTTGAGAAATTTCTGTTTAGTTCACTTGCCCATTTCTTTATTGGTTCATTAGTTTTGGGAGAATTTAGTTTTTTAAGTTCCCTATATATTCTGGTTATCAGTCCTTTGTCTGATGTATAGTTGGCAAATATTTTCTCCCACTCTGTGGGTGTTCTCTTCAGTTTAGAGACCATTTCTTTTGATGAACAGAAGCTTTTTAGTTTTATGAGGTCCCATTTATCTATGCTATCTCTTAGTTGCTGTGCTGCTGGGGTTTCATTGAGAAAGTTCTTACCTATACCTACTAACTCCAGAGTATTTCCTACTCTTTCCTGTATCAACTTAAGAGTTTGAGGTCTGATATTAAGATCCTTGATCCATTTTGAGTTAATCTTGGTATAGGGTGATATACAGTTTTTTGCAGACTGCTAACCAGTTTTCCCAGCAGTTTTTGTTGAAGAGGCTGCTATTTCTCCATCGTATATTTTTAGCTCCTTTGTCAAAGATAAGTTGGTTATAGTTGTGTGGCTTCATATCTGGGTCCTCTGTTCTGTTCCACTGGTCTTCATGTCTGTTTTTGTGCCAGTACCATGCTGTTTTTATTATTATTGCTTTGTAATATAGTTTGAAGTCAGGTATTGTGATACCTTCAGCATTGTTCTTTTGACTGAGTATTGCCTTGGCTATTCGTGGCCTCTTGTGTTTCCATATGAATTTCACGGTACATTTTTCAATCTCTTTAATGAATGTCATTGGAATTTTGATGGGAATTGCATTAAACATGTAGATTACTTTTGGGAGTATCGACATTTTTACTATGTTGATTCTACCACTCCATGAGCATGGTAGATCTCTCCACTTTCTGTAGTCTTCCTCAATCTCTTTCTTCAGAAGTGTATAGTTTTCCTTGTAGAGGTCTTTCACATCTTTTGTTAGGTTTACACCTAGGTATTTGATTTTGTTTGAGGCTATTGTAAATGGAATCGTTTTTATACATTCTTTTTCCGTTTGCTCATTGTTAGTGTATAGAAATGCTAATGATTTTTCTATGTTGATTTTATATCCTGCTACCTTGCTATAGCTATTGATGATGTCTAGAAGCTTCTGAGTAGAGTTTTTTGGGTCTTTAAGGTATAGGATTATGTTGTCTGCAAATAGGGATATTTTGACAGTTTCTTTACCTATTTGTATTCCTTTTATTTCCTTCTTCTTGCCTAATTGCTCTGGCTAGGAATTCCAGTACTATGTTGAATAGGAATGGAGATAGTGGGCATCCTTGTCTGGTTCCTGATTTTAGAGGGAATGGTTTCAGTTTTTCTCCGTTAAGTATAATGCTGGCTGTAGGTTTGTCATATATAGCTTTTATAATGTTGAGGAACTTTCCTTCTATTCCTAGTTTTCTTAGAGCTTTTATCATGAAATGATGTTGGATCTTATCAAAGGCTTTTTCTGCATCTATTGAGATGAACAAGTGGTTTTTGTCTTTGCTTCTGTTAATGTGGTTTATTACGTTTATTGATTTTCGTATGTTGAACCACCCCTGCATCCCTGGGATGAAGCCTACTTGGTCATGGTGAATAATCTTTTTGATGTGTTGCTGAATTTGGTTTGCCATTATTTTGTTGAGGATTTTTGTATCAGTGTTCATTAAGGAGATTGGCCTATAGTTCTCCTTTTTGGAGGTGTCTTTGCCTGGTTTTGGGATAAGTGTAATACTGGCTTCATAAAATGTGTTTGGCAGTTTTCCTTCCCTTTCTATTTCGTGGAACAGTTTAAGGAGGGTTGGTATCAGTTCTTCTTTAAAGGTCTGATAGAATTCAGCAGAGAATCCATCAGGTCCTGGGCTTTTCTTTTTGGGGAGACTCTTGATTGCTGCTTTAATTTCATTTTGTGTTATAGGTCTATTCAGGTGATTAATTGCCTCTTGGTTCAGTTTTGGATGATCTATGTATCTAGAAATCTGTCCATTTCTTTTAGATTCTCAAATTTATTTGAATATAGGTTCTCAAAGTAGTCTCTGATGATTTCCTGGACTTCGATGGTGTTTGTTGTTATCTCCCCTTTTGCATTCCTAATTCTACTAATTTGGGTTTTTTCTCTCCTCATTTTAGTCAGGTTTGCCAGGGGTCTATCGATCTTGTTTATTTTTTCAAAGAACCAACTTTTTGTTTCATTAATTCTTTGTATGGTTTTTTTTTGGTTTCTATTTCATTGATTTCAGCTCTTATTTTTATTATTTCTCTCCTTCTATTTGTTTTGGGATTTGCTTGTTCTTGTTTTTCTAGGAGTTTGAGATGTATCATTAGGTCATTGATTTGGGATCTTTCAATCTTTTTAATGTATGCACTCATGGCTATAAACTTTCCTCTCAAGACTGCTTAGCTGTGTCCCATAGGTTCTGGTAGGTTGTGTTTTCATTTTCATTGACTTCCAGGAACTTTTTAATTTCCTCTTTTATTTCATCGATGATCCATTCTTCATTAAGTAATGAGTTATTTAGTTTCCAGCTGTTTGCATGTTTTTTGTCTTTACTTTTGTTGTTGAGTTCTACTTTTACTGCATTGTGGTCAGATGGTATGCATGATATTATTTCTATTTTCTTATATTTGCTGAGGCTTGCTTTGTGCCCTAGGATATGATCTATTTTGGAGAAGGTTCCATGGGCTGCTGAGAAGAATGTATATTGTGTAGAGGTTGGATGAAATGTTCTGTAGACATCTACTAGGTCCACTTGATCTATTGCATATTTTAGATCTTGGATTTCTTTATTGATTTTTTGTTTGGATGACCTATCTATTGATGATAATGGGGTGTTAAAGTCTCCCACAACCACTGTGTTGGCGTTTATATATGCTTTTAGGTCTTTCAGGGTATGTTTGATGAAATTGGGTGCGTTGACATTGGGTGTGTACAGATTGATGATTATTATTTCCTTTTGGTCTATTTCCCCTTTTATTAGTATGGAATGTCCTTCTTTATCTCGTTTGATCAATGTAGGTTTGAAGTCTACTTTGTCAGAGATAAGTATTGCTACTCCTGCTTGTTTTCGGGGGCCATTGACTTGGTAAATCTTCCAGCCTTTCATCCTAAGCATATGCTTATTTCTGTCAGTGAGATGAGTCTTCTGTAAGCAACCAATTGTTGGATCTTCTTTTTTAATCCATTTTGTCAAATGGTGTCTTTTGATGGGTGAATTAAGTCCATTAACATTAAGCGTTAGTACTGATAGGTATGTGGTGATTCCTGCCATTTAGTTGTCTTAGTTGTTTGAAGGTTTGATTGTGTGTACCTAACTTGATGTTACTCTCTTCTGTCTTGCTTTTTCTTATCCTGTGGTTTGGTGCTGCCTGCCTTTTCATGGTTAAGTTGGGTGTCACTTTCTGTGTGCAGGATCCCTTGCAGAATCTTTTGTAATGGTGGCTTTGTGGTCACATATTGTTTTAGTTTCTGCTTATCATGAAAGACTTTTATTGCTCCATCTATTTTGAATGATAGCTTTGCTGGGTAGAGTATCCTGGGGTTGAAGTTATTTTCATTCAGTGCCCGGAAGATCTCACCCCACGCTCTTCTTGCTTTTAATGTTTCTGTTGAGAAGTCTGCTGTGATTTTGATGGGTTTACCTTTGTATGTTACTTGTTTTTTCTCTCTTACAGCCTTCAATATTCTTTCCTTAGTTTCTGAACTTGTTGTTTTAATGATGATATGTCGTGGAGTAGTTCTATTTTGATGTGGTCTGTTTGGTGTCCTGGAGGCCTCTTGCATTTGTATGGGAATATCTTTCTCTAGATTTGGGAAATTTTCCGTTATTATTTTGTTGAATATATTACGCATTCCCTTCGCTTGCACCTCTTCTCCTTCTTCGATGCCCATGATTCTCAAGTTTGGTCTTTTGATGGAGTCGGTGAGTTCTTGCATTTTCTTTTCACAGGTCTTGAGTTGTTTAATTAATAGTTCTTTGGTTTTTCCTTTACCATTTCATCTTCAAGTTCTGAGATTCTGTCTTCTGTTTGTTCTATTCTGCTGGATTGGCCTTCCGTTTTGTTTTGCAGTTCTGTTTCGTTCTTTTTTCTGAGGTTTTCCATATCCTGGCAGTTTTCCTCTTTAATGTTGTCTATTTTTGTCCTGAGTTCATTTATCTGTTTATTCATTGTGTTCTTTCTTTCACTTTGGTGTTTATACAGTGCTTCTATGGTTTCCTTTATTTCTTCTTTTGCTTTTTCAAATTCTCTATTTTTGTTGTCTTGGAATTTCTTGAGTGTCTCCTGTACATTTTGGTTGACCCTATCCAGTATCATCTCTATAAAATTCTCATTGAGTACTTGTAGTATTTCTTCTTTTAAAATTATTCTTGTGGGCTTCATTGGTTCCTTTGGCATAGTTTATCTTCATTTTGTTGGAGTCTGGATCTGAGTTTCTGTTCTCTTCATTCCCCTCTGTTTCCTGTACTAATTTTTTGCTGTGGGGAAACTGGTTTCCCTGTTTTTTCTGTCTTCCCGTCATTGTCCTTGGTGTTGTTACTGTCCCTGTACTGTGTGCAATTAAGTATTTTCTAGCTTGTAATAATAACAATGGTAATATTGAGAATGGAAGAGTGAGCTGAGATGGAAAGCAAGAAGTTAAAGAAAAGGGGAAAACAAATATACAGACAAGAGGGAGAAAGCAGAACAAGGTATCAGACAAGAGAGTTTCAAAGGTATAAACAGGGAGTGTACTAATCGACAGTAAGCTGGTCTGTGTCTTCCCAGTGGGTGCTGGCCAGTGGCGGCCCCGGGGCCCTCCTCGATTCTCCGTTTAACGTGAAGTGGAGATTCTCTGCGCCGGCTGGAGGTGTGGAGGGGTCAAAGCTATGCCTTTTCTCAGTGATTATGCCTGCAAAGTGTGTCTCCAGCGTCTCTCCAAGATTTCACTATAGAAGGCTCGCTTTCTGCTTCCTCCCTCTAGCCGCCATCTTGGAATCCCCCTTAAATAAGTCTTAATTCCTTCTCCTGTTCTTCTCCCCTTATCCCCTGCCTTGTATTGTTCAACAGTTTTCAGTGTGCTTTGTTGTCTTGTTCTTACACAGATCTGATGTATTTCACTGTTACTCACTCTCTGTCATTCTTTTCTTCTTTTCTTCCTCCTTCTGTCTTCTCTAACAGTCCCACTTTTGGAAGCATGTATTTGGATCTGTCTTTCTCAGGTGAGAGAAAACATGTGACGGCCTTTGTCTTTCTGAACCTGGCTTACTTAACATGATGTTCTCCAGTTTCCATCCATTTACTTGCGAATGACAAAATTTCATTCTTCTTTGTGACAGCTGCCATCTTGAGTGTTGCTCTTTACTAGAAGAAAAAGTGACCTTGGATTTGACAATTAGGTGCTCCAGCACTTAATTGAAGTGTGAGTTGTCACACTTCACTCTTATCTGTAATATTTTAGTCAGAACTGATCATGTGTCCCATAGAAATTCAGTTGTCAAGCTTACTGGAATTCCCTTGTGTATGGTACATTTTCTTTTCTGCTCAGCAGTTTTGCTGCAATGGTTGTGGGGCAGCTGCCTTTGTTTTATCCTAGTTAGAGCTCATTGAGCTTTGTAGGTGTGTAGACGTACGCCCATCAAACTGGATAAGCTGAGTCATTATTCCATTTTTCCCACCGCTTCCTCCTCTCCTTTGTTACTCGGGTGCTGGCGTGCACAGTGGTGCCTATTTCTCTGAAGTGCGCCCATGCTTCTTCTTTGTTCTTGTTCTCCTGGCCATGTAATTTCTGTGGACCTCTCTTCTTACAGCCCACACGGACCATTGAGTCCCTAGTAACGTTTTCATTTCAGTTACTGAACATTTTAACTCCAGACATACAATTCGGTTTTTTTTATGATTTCTTTCTTTATTAATATTCTCTATTCGATGAGGTATTGCCATTCCTTGCATTACTTCTGGAAGCACAGTTTCCTTTAATTCTTTGAACATATTTGTAATAACTGCTTTGAAGTCTTCGGGTAAGTGTCCCATCTGGGCTTCTTCAAAGGTACTTTCTATTGCTTGTTTTTTCCTCATGTATGGGTTACACTTGCCTGTTTTCTCTGCATGTTAGAATTTTTTATTGAAAACTGGATGTTTAAGATAACATGCTATAGCAGCTTTGGATACTAACGCCCTCCCCCCAGGGCTTGTTGTTGTTTGCTCATTTATTTGTTTAGTGACTTGGCTGGACTCTTTCCTGACTGTGGGGATGCCTGGCTGTGCCCCTCAGAAGTCACCCTGGGAGGACCGTCATTTTAGCAGGGCTCTCTTTGGGTGTCTCTTTCCCTGCTCTTTTTGTCAAGCTGCCTGCCTTTATTGGTATCTTACACAGCTGTTAGGTTTCACTAGTTTCTGGCTGATTGCTCTATGCTTTCTGTAGTCCCTGGGGCCTACATTGCCCCTCAGGCCCATGTGTAGTCTAGGCCAGTCTTTGAGATGTGTTCCTACCACATGAGGGCTCTGTTTCGCTGTCTCTTCCCCTGGTTCTGTCAGACTCAGGCTGGTCTGTGGTTTGGTTTGTTGCTCTCCTGTGATTACCAGCCTCTTCATAGTTCCTTACTACCCCAAATCTCCTTATTTTTGCTGGTTCCCTTAGGCTTTTGCTTCCTCACACTTTCAGGAAAAGTCATTTCTTTGGGGAAACAGCAGAGCCTGTCTTTCTTTCTCCCTGGGCAAAACTTCTTTGCTGTGTTCTAGAGCTGAGGTGGAGACTCAGGGTAGTTGTTTTAGAATGGTTCTCTAGCCTTATGGGCCTGTCACTAGGTAGTCTTTGGTAATTGCTGCTTTCCTCTCTCTCTGTGGGGCCCCACAAGTGAGTCAAGACAGGGGTGATCAGACCCTGTCTTCCCAGCCTGCCCACTCTGGGAGTGGGGGCAGAGACCTCAGACCTCTCAGCCACCCTTGCATGAAATAGAGTTTTTGCAAAAGGAGCTGAGGAGGGTGAGAAGAGCTGGTGGCCTGCCTGTCTTGGGGAGTTAGTACAGGCTTTGGCTAGAAGCTGAGGGGACAGGGAGCTCTTGTTTTTTGTTTCATCTGCGGAGAGTAGAGCTTCCTTCTCACTAATGTAGGAGAAGAGAAGGGAGTGCATTATGACTTCCATGCTGTAGGCCTTAAATGTTCTAACTAAGATTCAGTAGATTTTCTTTTTTTTCGGTGCTTGGGATTGAACCCAGTGACTTGTATATGCTAAGTAAGTCCTCTGCCCACTGACCTATACCCTCAGCCTCTAGTGGGTTTTCTTAGATAAATGCCATCCATTGCTATATGTCCATACAATTTCCAGAGACTAATTTTTTATTTTAAATATTAGCAGTTGTGGTTGTTCCACTGGAGAGAGGGTCCATGGAGCTATGCATGCCACCTTTCTGGCAGTTGAGCCCAGTACAAGTTTTAAGGAATAATGTGTAAGATAACAAAATTATATAGAAGGACTTCAAGAAATAGATCTTAAACCACATGATTGCCATTGCAGATGAATATAACTCAATGACTGTCCTAAAACTTCCTCTGCAAAGTGTTGTGAAGGCTTGTCAGTGGTTTTTCATTTGCCTAATTTGTCTTGTATGTTGACTAGGCAATTGTTGGGATGGAATTCCAGTGGATCTAATGGTCTTTGTTCTGTTTTGATTGAAAGTTAAGAATATTTGGCTCTGTCATGTTTAAGTCACACACTCTCTCTCTCTCTCTCTGTGGTACTTCCACTGTAACTGAAATGCTTTTATGGGGATGGGTTTTTGATTGGGTAGAAACTGGAGGAAGCAGCATCTCGTGCAGCAGAAGAGGAAAAGAAACGTCTGCAAACTCAAGTGGAACTACAGACCAGGTTCAGCACAGAGCTGGAGCGTGAGAAGCTGGTGAGCACTGCGTAGCTATAGAGGACCACATGGCTAGAGAGAGCTGTAGCTAAGCTCACACAGCCAGCCTTATTGGTGGAGGGGAGGCCTTGGAAGTGAAGGAAGGCTTTTTTTTTTTTTTCAGTCCTGGGGTTATTTTTCAGATAGGGTCTTTTGTTTTTGCTCAGGAGCTGGCCTTGGTCTGCAGTCCTTCCAATCTCTGCCTTCTGAGTATCTTGGATTACAATAGGACCCATCATTCCTGGAGCTGGAGTGGAGCCAGTTTATCACATGGCTTTGCTACTGACTTTCAGGGATTACTGGGGGAGTTCATTCATTCATTATCCCTTTATCGATTGAGCACCTTTTCTGCACTAGGCACTGTGCCAAAGATGTAAAGGCAAAAGAGAGGAACCTGTTTTTAAGACCCTCTAAGCAGAAATTTATGGGATGCAGTGATACATGCTTGGTTAGGGTGACTGTGTGTGCTGATTTGCCTGAGACAGTCCCTGTCAACCTGGGACAATTATTAATAATACCCTTTTCATTCTCAAAAGAGTTCTGGTTTGGAAAATAAATAGCTATGAAAAGTAAGCACAACTGGTCACTGGTAGCTCATGCCTGTAATCCTAGCTACTTGGGAGGCAGAGATCAGGAGGGTCACTGTTTGAAGCCAGCCTAGGCAAGTAGTTTGATAGACTCAACACAAAACTGGGCTGGTGGAGTGGCTCAAGTGGAAGAGGCCCTGAGTTCAAACTCCAGTACCGCCAAAAAAAAAAACAAAAACAAAAAACACAGGTTTCATGCATTTCTCTGTCATGAGCAAAGTGGAGGGAGGGGAGAGTCTGAAATCACAATAATGTCTGGATTCTGGCTGTTCCTGGCAGCTTTGGTTCATCCCAGAGCCTCCCAAGCCCAGGTTGCTATGTGTGGCTAGCAGGTTAATTGTACATAGATCACCCACAGAGCAGCGCCATATGGGAGAGTGCTAAGCCTAGCACCTAAACATGCTCCTAATGTTTCCTTTAGTCACCTGGCTGCTCAGCATGTAGGGCTGTGTTTGTGTTAGGAAAAGAAGGCGGAAATGGTGTGTGGGGCCGTGGACCCTGGCCTTCCTTCCTCTCTGCTGCTTCTCAAGGAGCACGTTTTCTCTTCGTAAAAGCAGGGTCATCCTATGATCTCTCATGACTCTTACGAGGACAAAGTGAGCTAAGGCAGAGGCATAGCGTAATGTGCATGACCTTATAGTAAGGATGTCCTTCTGATTTCTAAGCCAGACATCAAAAAAATCATAAGATACTGACTTAACTGCTTGAGTTCCCTCAGGACTGTGGCGCTCTTGGGAGGGGGAGGAGAGGGATGGAGGCAATGGGTAGAAACGGGGAGTCTCCTGGGACCTCCTCTTGCCCTGCATCTTAACACCTGGGCTGCTTTGATTGGGCAAAGGTACATTTATTCTTTTTAGAGAAGAGTGTTGGTAAAGAGTTTGTGATTAATAAGACAGAACAGAATTTAAAGAGATATTACATAGGAAAAATTTTTTCTTGACTTGAATCAAAACGTATAAGTGGAAAGGATGGAAAATATACCAGAGCAGGATCCCAGTTGTTGGGATATAGTTTATTTCCTTGGTCTCTTTACTACTAGTATTGTGCATATGTGCTCATTAGCTCATCTTTAGCTCAGGGATGGGAGGCCAGGGTCCCACCACCCTGATGGTCTGCAGTTACAGGCAGCTGTTCTCAGGATGCAGGTGGAGTGGGAGCCTTTTCCTGAGGGAGAAGTCAACCTGCATTTAAATGTGACCACAGCCCTTTTATACCTTCAGATCAGACAGCAGATGGAAGAACAGGTTGCCCAGAAGTCCTCAGAACTGGAACAGTATTTGCAGCGAGTGCGGGAGCTAGAAGACATGTACCTAAAGCTGCAGGATGCTCTCGAGGATGAGAGACAGGCTCGGCAAGATGAGGAGACGGTGCGGAAGCTCCAGGCCAGGTACATATTACTTTGTAGACTTCGTCTTTGCACACTTTCCTAGAGCTTATAGTTTCGTGGGAGGACCAACACTCTGGCAGAGGGAGTGGGGTTTCTTAGCCCTTGTGAAGACTGAGCTCAAGTGCTATCCAGTCTGGGAGACCCAGGAGAGTTGCCTGGCTGAAGTATTTCTTTTCATTCTGAGACATACTGGAAACCATTGCTTGAGGAGCTAAAGAAGGGCCTTGTAGCTATTTTAGGGCAATCTGGTGGGTGTGTTTAATGGAGTACCCTTATTCATATTCTAGAATGTACATGGACCCTAAGCAACTCTTATGAGAATTCGGCTTCTTCAATATGTTCCAGAAAGGGCCAGCTCAGGCCAGTGCTACAGCCCCTGTTTGGGGATAAGGAGGGAATACTCAGTTGTTATTTGCCCTTTCAGGACTGCACCATTCCTTAATAATCACTACTTGAAATTCTAGTCTTAAAAGTTTTTGAAACTAGATGTGTTTCCTCAGAGCTTCTAAAATTGGGTGTACAAAAGTTGATACAGGAAAGAGTAGGAAATACTCTGGAGTTAGTAGGTATAGGTAAGAACTTTCTCAACGAAACCCCAGCAGCACAGCAACTAAGAGATAGCATAGATAAATGGGACCTCATAAAACTAGAAAGCTTCTGTTCATCAAAAGAAATGGTCTCTAAACTGAAGAGAACACCCACAGAGTGGGAGAAAATATTTGCCAGCTATACATCAGACAAAGGACTGATAACCAGAATATATAGGGAACTTAAAAACTAAATTCTCCCAAAACTAATGAACCAATAAAGAAATGGGCAAGTGAACTAAACAGAAATTTCTCAAAAGAAGAAATTCAAATGGCCAAAAAAACACATGAAAAAATGCTCACCATCTCTAGCAATAAAGGAAATGCAAATTAAAACCACACTAAGATTCCACCTCACCCCTGTTAGAATAGCCATCATTAGCAACACCACTAATAACAGGTGTTGGCGAGGATGTGGGGAAAAGGGAACCCTCTTACACTATTGGTGGGAATGTAAACTAGTACAACCACTCTGGAAAAAAATTTGGAGGCTACTTAAAAAGCTAGACATCAATCTACCATTTGATCCAGCAATACCACTCTTGGGGATATACCCAAAAGACTGTGACACAGGTTACTCCAGAGGCACCTGCACACCCATGTTTATTGCAGCACTATTCACAATAGCCAAGTTATGGAAACAGCCAAGATGCCCCACTACTGACGAATGGATTAAGAAAATGTGGTATCTATACACAATGGAATTTTGTGCAGCCATGAAGAAGAACAAAATGTTATCATTCGCTGGTAAATGGATGGAATTGGAGAACATCATTCTGAGTGAGGTTAGCCTGGCCCAAAAGACCAAAAATCATATGTTCTCCCTCATATGTGGACATTAGATCAAGGGCAAACACAACAATGGTATTGGACTATGAGCACATGATAAAAGCGAGAGCACACAGGGAGGGGTGAGGATAGGTAAGACACCTAAGAAATTAGTTAGCATTTGTTGCCCTTAACGCAGAGAAATTAAAGCAGATACCTTAAAAGCAACTGAGGCCAATAGGAAAAGGGGACCAGGAACTAGAGAAAAGGTGAGATCAAAAAGAATTAACCTAGAAGGTAATACACATGCACAGGAAACTAATGTGAGTCAACTCCCTGTATAGCTATCCTTATCTCAACCAGCAAAAACCCTTGTTCCTTCCTATTATGGCTTATACTCTCTCTACAACAAAATTAGAAATAAGGGCAAAATAGTTTCTGCTGGGTATTGAGGGGGTAGGGGGGAGAGGGAGGGGGCAGAGGGGGTGGGGGCGGGGGGAGAAATGGCCCAAGCCTTGTATGCACATATGAATAATAAAAAAAATAAAAAATAAAATAAAATAAAATTGGGTGTACAGTTTGTGATAGTCACGTTCTCAGATACAGACTCTCAGTTTTGGGTCTTCATAGCAACAGGGAGGACAAAGTAAAATGAGGACTCCAGAGGGAAGATTTGAGCATCCTCTTCACTTTCAACTTGCTATCCATTTAGATTCTTTGTGATGTCTTATTAGAGGCAGCACCAAAAATCTTCACCCAGTAGCAGCACCTGGTCAGCGTAGCTACCCCTGGACTAAAGCTGTAACCTCTGCTTTAGGGAGCATCAGGAGATGAGCTGGGGCAGGTTTCTCATGGCTGCCATCCCACAGATGGAGCAGCAAAGGATGTTTGCTTAATCTTTAGGAAGGAACAGAGGAAGAAGGAGTCTCCTATCATTGTGCACTTTTGTCAAAAGTGACCCCAAAAATAAATTGATTTGGTTTTGAAAATTTAAATCTTATTAAGGAAAGAAATTATCTTCTAAATAGGAAAATAAGTGCTTGGTATTTCCTGGCACTTATAGGTCCCATGGGTATGTGTTCCATGTACTGTGGAGTCAGCCAGATTCTTGGAACTTCCTCCAGTGCTGTTGGCAGTGACATTAGGAGAAGACTCACTGCATGGGAAGGTGTGAGTCCCGTGTGATTTCCAAAGAGTCACATTCTAAGTGACAGGACACATTTGCTAATTTGTTCTGTGTTGGGAATTTATAGATTACTTTTATGTACAAAATTCACAGATGAGAGATGCTATATGTGTTTCTACAGTTTTGAAGGACATTGATTATGATATAGCAGAGATTAGATCACAGGGAACCAGAGGGCACCAGAAATACATGAAAGTGTCAGTTATTTAGTGTTGTGGAATGAGTGATGCTTTTGTTTTTTGGTACTGGGAATCAAGCAACATATTGAATAAGGGACAATTTTGGATATCTGCAGCCAGTAATTCTCCCCTCCCCCTTCAGTACTGGGGTTTGAAAGCAGGGCCTTGTAGTTGCTAGGTAGGCACTCTACCACTTAAGCTGCGCCTCCAACCCAAAGTCAATAGTTTTTGGGGGTTTTTGTCTCTTTCCCCACCCACTGTAGTTTTAATCAGTGATAAATATCAGAATCACCTTACACGTGTTTTTAAAAATACAAATATTGGCTTCTTCCGAGATTAATTGAATCAAAATATCTATGGATAAAAGTGAGGCATGAGTATTATAGCTTTATTTGAGGTACTGGGGATTGAATTCAGGGTTTTATGCTTGGGAGGCAAGTGCTGTACCACTTGAGCCACACACTCTCAGTCCTTTTGTTTTTCAGATAGGCTCTTGCATTAATTTTGCCCAGGCCAGCCTTGAACTACCAGGATTCTCCCACCTCCACCTCCTCTGTAGTTGGGATTACAGGCATGTGTTTCTGCTCCCAGCTTTGGTATTATTTAAAAAGCTGTAGCTAATTATTTTGTGCACCATGATTTAAGCAAGTAGCAAAAAGTTTCAAACTTGAATGCAAATATCTCTCTGTTCCATAAGCCGAAAATACTGCACAAAAGTTTAACTTTCTTGGTGTGCAAAGTCTATTTATGAGTATAATTATTTTACTCTTGTAAATTATTTTCCTCCTAGTTGTTTGTTTAAAATAGACAAATTTTCCTCATCTAGAGATCACTTTTAAGCGAGGTGGGTTCTCTCTTTCTCGAATTCTGTAAGTCTGGGCCTGATTCAGAGAGACATTCTGTTAGATTGGCAGGATAACTTGCTGTTGTTCCTTAGAGCAGGCCTGAGTAGAAAAACCTAAGGAAGTCATCTTGGAGTTGGGTCAGGAACATTGGCACCATGAGAGGAAACATAACCTTAGACCAGGGTATATTATATGTAAAGGCTTTTTAAAAATTTAATTTTTTTTTGAGTCAGGGTCCTAGCTGGCCTTGAACTCATGATCCTCCTGCCTCTGCCTTCCAAGTGTTGGGAGTAAAGGGCTTTTTACATAACTCTGTCCTTTCCTAAAGCAAGAACAAGTTGTCATTGAAATAGTTGGCATTTCACTGTTCTTCTAGTGCATGGTCCTTTCTCTGACAGTATTGTAAGTTTCTCTGCAGATAACTTTTATAGAAAATTGTTTAAATACAAGAACCTTGGTTGGAGCTGTCTGGATCTTACATTTTTTATTAAAATTGCAACTCATTTTTTAAAAAATGTGTAATCCTAGCAGTTAATTTAGCCTTTTCTGAATGGGAGCTAAGAAAAAAACAATGCTTTAGCATTTGGAAAGCTCACATACTGGAAAGTTCTGGAAGCTGAACCACAGTCTGTCCCATTCTAACTTTTATCCACTAAAGTTTAAAACCTATAAGGCCTAGGAGCATGTGTTAGTCATGCCTGCATTCCCAGCAACTGGTGCAGTACCTGCCTCATGGTAAGTGCCCAAGGAATATTTTTGAATGAATGAATGGGTCCAAATTCTCCCTTTCGAGGTCCCGTGGAACTACAGTTTCTGCATCCATTTAATACTTTTCATGTATTGGAAGGCTGTTAGCCTGGGTTCCAGAGTGAAGTGTGGGTACTTCCAGCTGTGGCCCTTCCTGGCTGTGTTAACTTTTGAGAACTTCACTACTTTGAGCTTTTAGTTCCTTATAAGGATAATCGCCAACCTTATAGAATAGTGAAGATGAATGGAAGTAATGTGGAGTGGTCCTCATGCAGAGTGCTGCTTTCTCTTCTTTTATCTCATTGGCAGATGGGGAAGAAACATCAGACATAGAATTTTGAAATAAGCATGCAAAAAGATGTTGACAGGCTGTGATAGTCTTAGACCAAGGAAATTGTTTAAAATATCAAAAGAACAAGTATAGGATTCAGACTCAGCTTAGTAGCGATTCATGTGAAAAAGATTCAGGGTATCACTTCGCTGTGATGTGGTTGCCAAAAACCTCATCTTCTCGTAGGCAGCCTTAATGAGTGTGAAACATCAGAGCAGATGAAGTCATAGTCCCACTGTGGTAATAGGAGCTGCTGTTTACTCAGCACTTGCCACGTGGTAGGCATGGAAGTTCCTTACATGCACGATCAAAATCAAGACAGCGGCAAACCTCAGATGGTACGTGTGCTTTCTATTCTTCCTTTTTTTTTTTTTCCCCCCTGAGATGGGGGTCTCACTGTGTCACCCAGGCTGGCATTGAGCCTCAGGGTTCCGATGACCCACCTTAGCCTCCTGAGGCTGGGACTGCAGGCATGCATGCATGTGCCTGGCTGATTCCTTGCTCTATAAATGAGGAAGCTTGGACACAGAAAGAGTAAGGCACTAAAGTCTTTAGTCAGGAGTTTAATTGGAAACCACAGAAACTGACTTGGATTAGATAAAGCAGTAAAAAAAAATTATTGGTAAGTTCTTAAACGATTCTCCAATTCCATGGAAAGGCAGGTGGCCAGGCCTTTAACACTGGCAGAAATCAAGGGAGGGTGAGCAGCCCCAAACTACAGCCCCACCCAGGCCATGGAGGTCCCCAGTACACCACTCACATTGGCACCAGGTGTCAACAGAACTATTGCTGTTGCTGCCACTCGACACTGTGTGCCACTGCCACCTTAGCATCAGTTCTCTACTGCATCTGATCCTTTTTGTCATTCACTTCTGAGTCATTCCAGGAGTTCCAGGAGTTCCTTCTGCTTACCCAAGCTCAGCTCTTGCTCCATCAAGCCCTGCTGCTCATGTGTGTGGCCCCTGGTGTCTACAGTGGGACATGGGCTCTGTGCAGATTTCTCTGATGCCTGAAGGGAGTTCAGGTGCTAGGCAGCCTAACCCACACACTTCACCACCATAATGAAAACAGAGAGAGGCTCTTCCAGTCTCCTTCAATGTTGCATTCCCAGTGCCTAGAAGAGCACTCAGAAGGCACATAACATGCACATACATATACATGCAGAGTGAGGGAATAAACTCTGCCCTGTCAGCCACATTTGCAGTACTGCGCTCAGCTGTGGACATGTATTCAAGAGCTCTCCAGGGGCTAGAGCTGGCTTGGGAAGGTTGCTGAGTCTGGAAAGTGCTCTGTGCTCAGTTACTGTTCTTCGCTGTTGGTTGTAAAGGAGCAGATGCTGTGGGTAGTAGTAGTCACATGATTTTTCTTCAGGTGGCATTACTACACTTGTGTCCTGACCAGGACTGGCATCCGACCACACATCTGCACTTTGAGTGCAGACTTACTTACTTATGCAGCTGTGTAATCTTAACTAGGTAGCCTGTGATTGATGATAACATTTGGAGTCACACACACCAGCGTTGAAACCCATTATGCTCTGTGCAGCATAGTTGCAAACCTGTTGCTTTGCATTGCTTCATCTGTAACACGGGGATGACACCCTGCAGGATTGCAGGGGATTAGTGATGATGAGGTTAAAATGCCTGGCATGTAGTAATTGTTCAGTAAACAGTACCTTGTTCTCCTTTATGTTAGCTCTTCATTACTGTTGTCAGCTTTCTCCTTAGTGATAGCCTTTATTAGATGAGGAAATGTTTTAATGTTGTAGCAACCAGGTAAATTTCAGAACTTGGCCCCACCCCCCAGAAGGTGACTGTGGAATACAGGCCACTTAACCTTTGTGCCTCCCTTCCTTCCTCTCTAAAATGTGAATAATAAAAAGTAAAGTACCCTTGACTCTTATTTCAGTTCCTGCCACACACTCAGCTTTGTATGTTGTGTTTCTTTTTCCCCCACTCAGAAAAAAGGGTAAAGCTGAGAGAGCTTGGAGTAGGACATGTGTGCCACTTGCCAGCTTTGTGACTAGGCACTTATCTATTTATCTGCCTCTCACCTTTGTCCTCGTGAGCTGAGAGGTGCATTCCATGCCGCCAGAAGTCTCTTTGAAATGCCTCGCTCCTCTGGGTCGGGTGTGGTCTCCAGGCAAGATGTGACCTGAGCCGCCCTGCATTGCAGGTTGCTGGAGGAAGAGGCCTCTAAGAGGGCAGAGCTGGAAAGGTGGCACTTGGAGCAGCAGCAGGCCATTCAGATGACCGAGGCGGAGAAGCAGGAGCTGGAGCAGCAGCGTGTGATGAAGGAGCAGGCGCTGCAGGAGGCCATGGCACAGCTGGCACAGCTCGAGCTGGAGCGGAAGCAAGCACTGGAGCAGTATGAGGTGGCTGGCCTTGTCCCTACTCACTACTGCGCTCGGCTTGTACAAGCATTACTCAGCAGGGCCGGGAATATGGCTTGGTGGCAGAATGCTTGCCTAGTGTGTGTGAGGCCTTGGGTTCCATCCCCAGCAGTGCAAAAAAACAAACCAAACCAAACCGTGTTCAGTGACACATTGGCTTAGCTGTCAGCATGAAGCTGTAGTGAGAACCTTGCTTAGTGTAGGGAAGAAGGAAGAATCAGTTCTTACAGGTTGTGAAGTGTGTCAGTCCAGTTAGGAGCCAGGAGCCACACAGTAATGTGAGCAGGGGAAGTTTAGTTTTTGAAATTGTTAACCACTAGAGGACTGCCTGCCAGGCTGAAAAGCCAACTTAAGAGCACATGAATGGCACGTGCAGGCAGCAGCCCCAGTCCAGGCCTGAGGCAGAGCACCAGGGAAGGCCACCCCTGGGAGAGGTCCCTTGTTCCTGGCTTTTCATCCCTAGTGCTGGAATCCAGACTTCCTTGGAGGGGCCCACAGTGGCAGAGAAGTGGCTGAGGTGCTGGGTCAGCAGAAGTCAATGGGCAGCCACCTTCTGGACACTGGCAGTAGCCCCTCAGAAGGTGCCCCTGAAAACCTCGGGGGTGAGTGCCATGGGTGTCCTGAGTGCCAGCTGGGTTTGTGTCTCCTCAGCACCTGCCACTGACAAAGCTAGTGGCACCAGCTAGCGAGAGAGGACTAGTCCAGTAACATGCAGGTCAGTGCAGGACAGGTTTGGAGCTGAGAGGCAGTTCTGTAACCGATACACTGCATATCTGCGAGTATGCTGAAGAGTCGGGTCCGGATCAGAGGGCCTGGGCTTCAGTCCCAGCTGGGGGACCTCAGGCCGGTTACTTAGCCTCTTTGCATGTTGGTTCCTACTGCTGTAGACTGGGGCATTAATAGTCCCTGCTTCTCACAGTGGCTGTGAGCATTTAATGGGATAACCACAAGCTTGTAGTAAGTGTCCAGCTGTTGTTAGTTGTTCTTAAACTGCTGCTTTTGTTCCAGGAAGTTAAAAAGAAGCTGGAGGTGGCAACTAGTACGACCAAGAGCTGGAAGGACAAAGTGGCCCATCATGAGGGACTAATACGATTGATAGAACCAGGTAATAGATTTGTTTTAAAAAGTAATCATATATTTATTTTGAAATTTATTTTCTGTCATAATTATGTATTTAAATTATACTGAAAAAAAAAAAAAACCAACAACTTTTTTTATCCCAAATATTAGAAAACCTAAGCTGTTCAAAGTACATTTCCCTTGAATAACTTGCCTTCCGGTAGATAAGAGAGTCCAGATAATCCCCTGTGTACATCTTATAGTCCTTTTGGCTGGTATGACTTTTGTGGGCCTTCCTCAAAGAAATAAACAGTTCCTGTTTGTCCACAGAGAGCTGTTGGTACATGTTGGAGATAGAATACTTCCTGCATTTCAAGCGTGTTTGTCTTGTAGGTTCAAAGAACCCTCACCTGATTACTAACTGGGGACCTGCAGCTTTCACCCAGGCAGAGCTGGAGGAGAGAGAGAAGAATTGGAAAGAAAAAAAGACCACGGAGTGACAGCATCCAGCAGAAGTGCCTCAGTCAGAGGCAGAGGTGCCAAGGGAGGCTGGAGAACTGTACACGGAAGACAAAAGAAACTTGCTTTGCTCCTCTTAACTCTTCTCCCCTTAGGGCCTTTGCTGGGGCAGTTTCCTAAGGAGGCCTTATTTACCTTCCTGCAAATAAGGACTTACCTGAAAAGAAAACAAAAAAAAGCCAGTATCTGTCAAGTGCTTTATTTACTCTTTCTTTGGAACCTGCAGCTTCTGAAAGTTACATTTAGCTCAGACTCACCGATTCTTTTCTGAGTGAGACTGACTGCAGACCCGTCAGCTCCAGGGTTTGGAGGGCACTGGGTCTGGGTGCTCAGGCCCCGGGACAATCAGAACCTCTGTGGACTGGGTGTCAGCTCCTCCCTGGGCCAGCTTGTTTCTTCTTCTGAGTGTGGTTTTTTAATAAGATTGGCCAGTGTGCTTGCCGGGTGACATGGAAGGCCTTTGACCATTGTTGCTCTGATGGAGAAGTCACAGAGTCATTGCCATTTCCTGGGTGTCCTTCTAGATGTGTAGTTAGTGGTTGGTGAGGTTGCATCCACTAAGGTCTTTCTTTCCCTAGGGGTCATGCACTTGGCAAGTGTCATTCCTATCTCCTTTGCCCTCATCTCAAAGGAAACATCCCCTTGCCATCCTCTCACCCTCATTCTTTTGGCTCTTCTCTTTCTCTGTCCAGTCCTGAGAGAGCTATGTTGAATAGCAGAGAAGCTAATTAGAAATAAAAATAGTTTTGATAATTTATAAAGCAGGCTGTGCATGTGGATGGACAACGGGAGGTTGCACTGTGCGCTGATGAAGTTTAAAATGCCATCAAGATGAAGTCACTCTGTTAGCCAGGCCGTGATGTGAACTTTCATTAGGTGGACATGTTCTGCTTTCCCGTCCTCCGTGGGTGACATGGAGGAAACGCTCAGTAAAAATAAGGAAATGGAAACTGGGGTCATAGTTCCCAGGCATCGGATTTGAGTGGAGCATCAAGGAAGGTTTTCACATATCTCCTGTTTTTGCACTGAGAGTAGAATTCACAAAATGATGTTTCCAACACTTGTTATAATTTATAAGCAGCAGTAGCTCAATGGACAACGATGGTTCTTAGAATTTAAAGAATATGGGGGTGATTCAGTTGTTACAGGAAATGCAGAACCCAGTAGAACGGCTGCATTCCTTCTCTACATGCATTTAAGTGAGGACAGAGAACCTCATGTGTTCTTCCCCTGGTTCCTGCCTCAAGGTAGACAAGAAGCCATTCCAAAAAGATGTCCACATCTAGAGTGTATGGTTTTAGAGATTTTAGTGTGTGTATTTATTTACATGACAGGAAACTGGAATATAATATAATTCCATAAATCTTCACTTTTTATGACCGGAAAATAGTTGCTAATGAAAGGGTCTTCAGAAAATTGTCATGAAGTTTTTGCTGTTTACAAGTATAACTTTAATAATGTCTTAGGGTTGCCTCATAAAGTTTAGATTTTTATCTAAAATATCTTTGTAGTGTGTGTCTTCCAAATTGAATAGCCAGTTTGGGTGTTGGTTTCTGCCCAGTCACTTATCACTATTGCCGTTTTCTTCACTCACCGGAGGAATGGAACCTTTTCTGTGGTTCGATTATGTCTCATACCAGGGGACTCCAGTGTTCCTCATAACAAATGAAGAAAAGATACTTTACAAAGAAGCCAGTGACCTGTGAAATCTGGGTAGAAACAGCATGGCCTTGGGAGTCCAAGAGTCCCTGTGTGGGAAGGATGGTTGTAGAATACGCAGATTTCTGCTTAGGGATATGGAGAAATAGACCTGCAGAGTCCCATTGCAGAATGTCCTTCCTTAACCCTGGCTTTTCCACAAGAAATGGCTGCTCCTGTCGGCCTCACTGTCTGGCCTGGACCACCAGTCTGAAGACCGCCTGCTTTCTGGTCACGTGAACCTCACCTGGACCAAGCAGTAATCCGGGTGGTATGCAGGAGGTGGATGTGACACATGGCACTGCTGACTTAACCCTGGCTTTAGTGGCGTGGCACTGTCTCCAGGAGCGGGAACTCTGCAGACCCTTTGTGGGATGATGTTTGATTAATTGATTTCCTTCTCCTGTTTAAAGTGGTTTCAATTGTCAAGGTCCTTACAGACCCCTTGGTTTTACTTTTGTACTTACTGTACAGAAAATTTCAGGTGTGTTTTGATCTCTGTCATAATCCAGTCCTTTCTATAATAATTAGAAATGGGTTTTTTTTTTTTACATGAATTACGCATGAAAAAGTTTTAAAAGTGTGTTTTTGTGATTTGCTGTATTGAGAAGGAGCAAAATCAATTACAATCATTCTTACCTAAACATTGTACAGTGTAATATGCTCAACTTAATTTTTTGCTAATTTTTCTAAGATGTATTAAAAATGTTTTGTATGTTTTTTTGCTTTTTACTGAAATGGACCCAGTAAGGAAAGTAAAAATACCAGCGCACCATGCATTTTAAACTGGCTTAATAAAACAGTGGGCAGAGCGTGTATGTATGTGTACTTTGATATAATGATAAGGACTTTGGTTAGGGATACTTCCTGAAAGCCCTGGGTTTGGGGTTAAGACCCCAAGAACTAACTGTGGCCTCATCTTTGGTGTTTGAGTCAGGAGTGTGGGAAACCATGGCTGATGTGTCAGCTCACGAACGGGAACTTACAGCACTGATTTCTCCCTTGTCGTTACTGTTACATCCAAATGCTCTTACCTCTCTTTCCTTAAGTTGTCTTTTCTCCTCTTTTAGTTTTTCTTTCACCAGAGTAAACAGTGGGGTTTCTTTGTTTGTTTTTGTTTGGGTTTACATAGTTGCCAAGATTAAAATGCCTATTGTGGACCAAGCAGACTCATCGCATCCAGCTTGTCTGTGTATTGGAGAGCTGATCTTTCTCTTGTAGAGGGAGCCAGGGAGAGAAGGGTTACTGTTGTTGTTTGTAAAAACCATTCTTCTTTTTGTTGCAGTGGCTTTAGTGGGGGCACTTTTGTCCTCCGGGGGCTTTGGCAGTATCTTGAGGCATTAGAAGTTTTCGTAAGTGGAAGGAGTGTTGCTGGCACCTAGTAGGTATGGGTTGGGATGCTGCAAAAACCGTACAATGCCCAGGGCAGCCCCACAACAAAGAATGATCTGGCCTAAAATGTCAGTGATGGTGAGGTTAAGACAACATGCTGTACAAAAAGGCAAGGAAGGCCTGTCACCCACAACACAGGGCTTTTGGAGTCAGGGCTTCCCCTTTAAGGAGTCCCAGGAGTTGATGGGCCTTGTTGGTCTCAGTAGAGCGCACTGGCCGAGAAAGAGCTTGTTAAAGAAAGTGCCGCTCTACAGAAAGACTGGCTCCTATCTAGAACCCAGCAGGTCCTGTGAGTTAGGGCTCCCCTTTAAAGAGTCCACTATGGGCTGAATGTGTCCCCCACAAAGAGCATGTGCTGGAAACTTCATCCCCATTGCCATAGCGTGGGGAAGTCGGCCCTAATAGGTGATCGGGCCTCAAGCACTCTGGCCTCAGGAGTGGTTGATATCGTGAGAGTGGATTCGTTATAAAAGCAAGTTAGGCCTTCAGCGCTGTGGCCTGCAGCCTTCCACCCTGTACAGGGCAGCGGGCAGCCCACAGGAGGTGGCTTCCCAGTCTATGGAACCGTGGGAGGTACATTTCTTTATGAATTACTCAGTCTGTGGTATGGTTTTAGCAGAAAAAGGACTGCGACAGTCCCAGTAGGTGGCTGAAGTGCACAGATGGGGCTCACCTGGAAGGTAGTGTTCAGAGCATTCGAGGTGCTGAGAGCTGGCAGAGGGCAGGAGCTTCGGCACACCTGGTGGGGCTGGCCAGAAACTCAGGCCTTTTCAGTGCAGACGGGAGGGGAATAGCTTTGGATGTGTTTTCAAGGCCGCCTGTCGGTACGGTTGCGGAGGGAGTTTGCCTCCTTCCTGACTTCTTGCCCCGAGTGTGAAGCGGGGCGGGTCTTTCAGCGCCAGGCAGCAGCTGGGGAGGAGTGAGGGTTCACGTTTGCTGCCTAGGTGGTGATGTGTCCCGCACAGCACTCATGCTTGTTCTAACTGGCAGAGTCTTAATTGTACCTGCAAGGTGGTGCCAACCAGTCTCAGCTGCCCAGGTGGATGAGGGCCAGGTGAATAATGTCAGCCTGGGTGGAAGAGGTGCTCACAGCTGCTGCCAGTGTGGACAGGGGCTCAGAGTCAGTCTTGGGGACAGTTTAAGGAGTATCCATTTCTTTTCTCTTTCACAATGGGTTTTATTTTTGTTTACATATTTATTGCCTTGTTATCCCATGCATATATACAGTTACTCGTACCTACCTCACAATGCGAAATTTCAATCATGTCTTGCAATGTTAGTATTCTAGAATCAGGTACAGGCCTGTCACTGTTGCTTGCACTTTCAACCATGTTTTTAAAATAAATGTGCAGAGTAATCCCCTTGATTCAGAGAAACTAGGAAATAATGATACATGGAAAATTTCAACTGAAAATTTGAGTAAGGTAACCGTTTAGTCGTGTGGGCGGGTGCTCATATCTGTGTGTGGTGTGTGTGCATCACCACGAAGCTTCAGAGCAGAGGTGTAGGTCACACACTAAAAGCTTAAAGTTAGCACCACGTTCAGTTCTGAAAGGCTTGTAAGGAGCGCTGGCCCTTTTGCGTAGAGAATAATGTAACAGCCTTGGGTAAGGAGAGTTGAGTGTGGCGCGGTCATGGAGCAGTGTTTTCTTGGCCATCCATTGAGGGCTGGATCATGGAGAGGGGATGTGGTACAGGGTGATGGGGGAGATGCTGTGAGGTGGAGTGGTTTCTCTCAGTTGTGCTACTTACTGAGTATCACTTGCTTGGCTCCGTGGGGAAGGGGTGCAAGGGCAGAGCTGATACAGTGCCAACTCCAGCACCAATTCCCTGAAATTTAGCATTGCCCTGCGCCTTTTAAAACTGTCAGCCAAGGGATCTTCCACAATGGTATACTTAACAGCCAAGCAGTGTTCCAAATAAACCAGGAGCAGTTTACTTGCGTCAACAGGGGCTCCTCTTATTCTGTGTCACAGGTATATGAAGTCTACTTCTTTATTTTTACAATGTATAAAACTAAAAATCACCCAACTTTGAAAGTAGCAATAGGTACTAAAATTAAACACAAGCACCCTGTGGCCCCACTGTTCTACCCAAGGGAAATGAGTTTGAGAAGATTCACAATAGCTGTTTAAAATGGCCCCAGATGAGAAACAACCGAAACCACCTCCGGTAGAGAAAAGACAAATGAACTGTGGAGTGTCCAGATAGAGGGCACTAAGGCTAACAGAACACGGGAGACGTGCAACAACATGCAGGAATCTTGGAGACACCCTGTTGAGGGAAAATGACAAACAGAAGAGCAAACTACACAAGTCCAGTTGTGTTACTTTGCAGGACTTGAAACACGTTGTGAGTGGTGGTTACCCAGAGTGGGCAGACGGTGGGAAAGGGGCACAAGTGAACCACTGGGATGGTTATGTCCTTACCCTCAAGTTGTGAGTGTGCTGTTTGAAGCTGTAACGCCTCGCCTCGAGAATGCTGCCCAAGCCTTTCATTCAGCAGAGAAGGGCCTGGTGGGCCAGATCCAGTCTGGAATCCCTGACCCTCAGATGCTGTTTGCTTTGCCAGCTCCCACTTCTCACATCCTTCATCAGGATGCCAAACATTTGATTTCCCAGTGTTTCTATCTCCCATCATTCAGCTAGCCATGGCCATGAGTCACCCCTGGCTGCTAGGGAGGCGCTGACCCCTCTCTAGTCCTGTGCTCGGCTCCCATTGAGCCTCCTGAGGTTGCTGAGTCCTTGGCCCTGGGGAGTGAGTACATTTGTGGTGGGCCCTAAATTCCAGCCCTGAGGCAGTCTCAGCCTCCTTTTCCTGTTTCCACCACACACATGTACTCCGCGCTCTTGTAGGACTGTGCACCCACAGGAATGTGGGCTTCCTCTTTACGCCCACCTTCTCCACAGCAGTCCACGGGCTGGCAGGGCTGTGGGAGAGTCAGGTAGAGCCACAGAGCGACCCCCATTCTGCCCAGCTACCTCCTCCCCATCAGAAGCCCTCTGCCATCCCATTTCACCCTGCCTCTCCTCCTTGGGCAACACTTGCTGGTTTGCCCAGCAGCCTGTGACGGATTTTGAGGGAGCCTCCCTGAGACCCACTTTGCATGTTGTCCACCCTCTGCAGTCCACCAGAGGCTGGTTTCAGGGGGAGCCAGGCCTGCTCACCTGCCCTCCTGCTCTCCTTGGAAGTCTTCCAATGGGACAGTGGGAGGCCAGGGTCACTGTTCCAGGCTGCCAGATGGATTTCTGATCCTGGCTGGAGGGCGTTTGGATCTGAAATCCTTGTTTACAGGGAACACAGACTATCAAAGGTGGTGTTGTGGTGGAGGGCTTCACCCCAGACCGTGTGGCCCACTGCAGTGAGCTGGAAGATGACTACCAGGCAGTGAAGCCTCTTCCGGAGCAGTCAGTGCTTGGGACCCCCCTCTCTGCCACACCCCCCCACACACACACACCTCCATTGGCCTTGGGAACAACGGCTGGGAAGGGGCCTGGGCTTCAGAGCCAAACAGGCCTGGATTCTGTCATATTTACCCTTCACTGTCACCTGAGGTGACTGGACTCTTGACTATACATCCTCAGAAGGGAACTGCACAGGCAGTGTCTTCAGTGTCACAGCAGGAGACACGCAATGGCCATTTGCCCCTCACTGTTGAGTCATACTCCCTGCCCCACCCTGCCCTGGTGTTTTCACTGCATTTTCCTTACAGCATCACGTGGCAAGGGGCTTTCCATCTCAGTCTTGGGGGTTTTTGCTGTGGACTGGCCGGTTCTGAGAAACCCAGCAGGTGGCTGTGGAGGGCTGGTCATGCGGAGACCAGGCTGGAGAGCTAGGGGAACACCTCGGGTGCCCACCGTCTTTTCCGCAGGCAGGGCTGCAGCTCCTGACACCTCAGGAGTCCTGCAGAGGTGGAGGCCAGGAAGGTGTCTGAACAAAGGAGTGAGCAAACAAGGTCCCAGGATGGGCCCAGAGATGCCCTGTTCCCCTGTCACACTGCTTTCTGGAAGGCTTGGGGAGTGGATCTCACCCACCTTCCAGGTGACCCCCTCGAAGAATCCAGGCCTCTGCTCCTTCTCAAGAGAGCCTATGACTTCCTGGTGGCCACTGCAGCTTCTCTGTTGTGGTGGCCAGAGCTGTTGTGCCTTCCCAGGCTTAGCCAGTAACTGCTGTTCCCAGTGCCAGCTGCCATGCTGCCTCAGCAGCTCTGGGTGTGGCCCTGGTCACTGAGCTAGGAACTTTCCTGAAGGCAAACCCAGGGCTCTGTAAAGCAGGGCTGGCCTCCTTATTGTTGTTTTCCCAAGCACACAGAACCAAGTAGGTCCTTAGTAAATGCTGGGCTTTGAATGGCCCCTTTCTGAAATGAATGCCTTGCCCTCAACTATGGCATGAATAGGGTCCCCCTGGGCCCATTAGAGCCTGAACCAGACAACAGTGATTGATCTGCACCTCAACTCTCCAGAGTTTCTGGTATACTTGGAGCATCTATCCAGCCTCCCCCCAAATTTGGGGACATGTCTTCCTTCATAAAGTTAATCCCAGCATGCGTGGAAGATGGACTGTCAACCTCATGCTTCCAGTTCCAGTCTCCCTCTCTGCCAAGAAACTGGGAGTCTCCTGGCAACCTTCCAGAATTCCTTTGCCGGACAGGTTGATTTGGACCATTTTCTCCCTCTTCATACAATTAAAAAAAAAAAAAACCAAAAAAACTTTTGTAGCTTTTTATTTATTACAAAATAATATATATTCAATGCGGGAAACTGGCGAAAGGCAGGGTGCAAAGAGAATAAAATGCCTTGCTGTAAACCCACCCTCTGGTCCAGTCTGTCATGGCGCTGGTGAGACCGGTTCTGCCGTTCTACAGGTGCGGCTGAGCCGGGCGGCCGCTAGGTGGCAGGCGTGCGCTGCGGGTCCCCGGTCCTCAACCAGGATGCTTGCTGGCGGGTGGCCCCTTGTTCTTGGCCAGAAAAGCCATCGGCACTGAGCGCCTGCTGGGAGCCAGCCCTGATGTGGCTGAGTTGGCGCGATTTTCCTATTTTGCAGATGCAGAAAGTGAGGTTTAGGGGAAGCCCTGACTCCAGAGCTTCCCCACCTCTCCCAGGTGCAGGGATCCTTAAAACATGCGGGTGGGGGTCAGGTGGCTGCCCCTGTCCCTCAGACCCCTAAGGGTTTCCCTTGAGAGCCTGGGGAGGCCCTTTGTGGCATCCCCAGCTGTGACTTCATGCACCATAGCCTCTGGTGTTGTCCTCCCCTGCAGGGCTTGGAGGGGGGTAGAGGGGGGAGTGAGGGGAGGGACAGCCAGCAAGCAGGGGCCTGTTTCCTGACTCCTTTGACCCTGGCTGTCCCTGAGGAGGCCTCAGCAAACCAGCAAGGTCATCTAGGGCGAAATTCCAGCCTGAGCCCTGGAGCAGTGACTTCGGTTTTCTCGATAAGACTCAAGAAGGGACACAGAGTGTCCGTTCCACACCCCCACTCTGTCAGCACCTCGGCTCTTATGAAGCCTCTGCTGCAGACAGCCTGACTGGGAGAAGAGACAAAGATAGACTTGGGACAGATAAGGACAGAGACAGCCAGAGATAGATGCAGCACAGGGGTGAAGATGGGGCAGCCCTGTGTGGAGGCAGTGGGTCTGCAGCCCTAGAGACCAGAAATGGTCCCTCAATGGGGCTTGCTAAGAAGGCCATTGCGAGGGCTGGAACACAGGGACTCTTGTGGCAGGAAAATGGGTGTTACTGGCAGCTTGAAGGCTACAGCTCTGCACCTCTGGGCTGGTGCTGGAGGGTAACAGTGGAGTCAAGACAGAGCATGGTCTTTGAGCCTCCAGCAGGCAAGACCAGAGAGGCTGAGGGAGGCAGGATGGGGGTAGAGGCAGGGGAGCCAGGGGGCAAATGGCACTGAGCCTGGAGTGTTGAGTCTCCTGCTTACCCAAGGTCACCTGGCTCCCGCCTACTCCGGGTGCTCTGTGATAGAATATTTGCACCTAATACTGGTTGTTTGGCTTGGCAAATGATCAAGGCTGAAAAGTCACATCTTGTCCATGGTCTCCCAGTCACCATGTGCAGTTCACACACACACACACACACACCCCAATCCCTGGGGAGCAAGGCCTGTGCTCACACCTGCACCCACTGATGCATCCAGACAGGTATGTAGGTGCTGTGTGCAGCTGAGTCACCACACAGCCTCAAGAGAGCACGTGCTGGCACGCACGTGCACACGGGTACCTGCAGACGCCAGTACACCTGAGTCTGAGTCACCATCGCCTGGCAGTCCTGGGGGCGGGCACCGAGAGTGTGTTCTGCCATCCCTGCTCAGACGCAAATACCCACAAGGACACATTCAGATGTGTGCCTGCCCCTCCATACTGGGGTCAATAAATATTTGTGGAACGAATGAATGAATGAACAGATGAATGAACAAACAAGGGAAGATGTGAGTGACAACCACACTGTTGGGGACTGGGTAAAATTGGTCAGAGCAGCTCTGCAGGGTGGGTCCCAGCTCTGTGTCTGCAGAGAGTTGTCTTGCTCCAAATATAGCCACTGTGGGCAGGCAGGGAGCCAGGGCTGCCTCCCAGACTGTGACTTCACTGGGCCTGGGGCCCAGCCTCTGAGGAGTTACAGAGAGGAGGCCCTGCTTCCGAGCCAGGGCCGAGCTGTGGGACCAGAGGTGGTGGGGGACTGTGTACTCTGCAAATGTCACTTCTTCAGGGACTGGAACTGTAGGGCAGAGGCTCTGTGACTGTTCTGGACTGTGCTTCCTGGGCACTCCCTGCTGGGGACAGCTTGGGCCCATGCGCAGGAGGCACAGTGCCACTGGAGAGCTGGGGCAAACATTGTCTGAGTTGCAAAACTTAGGTTCCCTGCTAGACTGTCCCTCCTCTGGGCAGGGCCTGCCTTGGGCTGGGCTCGCTCCCAGGGCTGTTCTGTGGTCTCAACCTCGTGTACCTCTCCCTAACTCATCCGGATGGTTGCCTTCAGGGCTGCACCGCTCTCCCACTCCCCACCCCCACCCGCACCCCGCACTCCGATCTGTCCTGCTCACAGCTGCCGGGGTTGTCTTGCTGCCTCTCTGTTTAGAGGCCTCCCACTGCTCTGGGCTGATTAGTAAGAAGGTCAGGTGGCCTCTGCCTGGTGTTTGGGACCCATCCTACTCCGGCTCCCCTCCACTGAGGTGTTTTGAAAGGCTGACATGGGGGTGGGCAGTTGGTTACATGGACTTATGGGCAGTGAGGACCCTAGGGTCCGGGGAGGGTGGGGGCTCGTAGGGAGGAACGGCCAGTGGGGTTTTGATTTGCAGATTAGATGTGGCTGCAGAGAGGCAGATGGAGAGATGGGGGGGGGGGCAGCTGGCAGGATGCTGTGTAAGTCAGGCCGTTTTTGTTGCAAGGAACAGAAGAACCAGGTGTCTTCAGGAAAGAGGGGTCGCCCTGCGGGCAGCATTGACATTGAAGTCCTGGAGCGGAGCTGCGGGTCTGCTTGTCCCTGCTGTCCTCTGCATGCTCGGCTCCTCTCGCCGCCTTCCTCCGCTCGTTGTCCCCACCCATGGCAGCCATCTCTCAGGCACTCGTGCTCATTCCTTCCACAGACTTGTGTCAAGGGCTTATCTGTGACCCCGATGTGCTAAAAAAGACACAGTGAATGAAACAAAGCGCCAGCCTTTGTGAAACGGACTTTGTCGGAGGTGGTGATGACAATGTGGAAGAGGGCAGAAAGCTTGGAGAGGGTGAGGGTGCCGTGGCATGTAGGTGCTCAGAGGGCATCTCTGACAAGACCATGTTTAAGCAGAGATCTGAGAAGTGAGCCATGAAGACATCTGGAGAAGAACTTTCTAGAAAAAGGGTTCGGTAAGTGCGGTGGCCTGGAGGTGGGCACTGCCGTGGGGACATGGGGAGTATCAGTGAAGGCAGTATGGCTGATGGCTTGGTGGCTGGTGGACGGGATGCTGACGTGAGAGGGAGGAACGTTCAGGCAAGGAAGCCGTGAGACCACCTGGGACCATATAAAAGAGGGGTGAGGACTGAGCCCTGGGTCCTCTCCAGTGTTAGAAGTGCAAAGGAGAATGACCCAAAGGAGATGAGAAGGGGTGGGCAGTGAGGATGGAGCAAAAAGTAGAGCCAGGCAGGGCGTGGTGGTGCACGCCTGTGATCCCAGCTATGTGGGTGGCACAGGTAGGAGGATCGTGGCTCCAAGTTACCCTGGCATAAAAGTAGACCTTATTTGAAAAATAACTAATGTCTAAAAATAAGCAAAAAGGTCTGAGTGTGTGGCTCAGTTGGTGAGCATCTGCCTGGTAAGTGTGTGGTCCTGAGTTCAAGACCTGGTACCACGAAGAACAAACCCCAAGAAAACAAAGCCAGAGACAATGGAGTGAGGCAAGTGTTTAAAGCAAGAGGAGATGATGTCATCCAAAGCTGCACTCGGGTCCAGTAGGATGAGGACAGAGTGAGCAGCCAACAGAGGACAGCAGTTTCTTGGCTCACACTCAAGAAGCCTTTGTGTGGCTCCAATCAGCTGTGGACAAGGACGCATGGTACAGTTGGCTCTCCAGCTCCACCTGCTGCAGAGGCAGCTTTGCCTCCTTTTGAATGAAGAGGACCAACGCAAGTAGGGTGTGGGAAGGCCAGGCAGTCCATGCACCTCCTCTGAGCCACACGGTCACCCTGGTCACCCTGCCTCTGCTCTCTGGGGGAGATGGGTGCACTCTTGATGGAGACCCAGCAGAAGCTTACCATTGTTCAGAGGAGAGCCGGGACTGGAAGTGACTCGACTTCCCAGGAATATCTAAGACTAGTCTCTCCAAGAAAGGCACTGTGTGACTGACTGACTGTCACCACCCAGTGCTGACAGCCTCTCGTGGGCAGTTGTATGTCAAACTATTGAAGTTACCTAGGCGTGCGTGTGTGTGATAGAGTGATGTCTACGTGAGAGATACAGGTGTCTGTGACACACACACACAGTCACCTCTGGTTGAGGGCCAGCACCTGGTCTAATCCGGTTGTTCGGGGAAGTAGAACTCATTTCGCTTAATACATGTGAGGCAGTTGTGACCTTTATGTGCACAGACGTGTTTCCATCCACTTCCCTCAGACAGCAGGGTTGGGTATGGTGGCTACTAGAACTCCCCTCAGCAAAAAGTCTGAAACCCAAAATGCTCCCAAATCCCAGTCTGTTTGAGCACTGCCCTGTGCCACTCGTGGAAAATTCCACCCCTGACCTCATGTGATGGATCACAGTCAAAATGCAGGTGAATCAAAAACACTACTTAAAAATGACCTCCAGGCTATGTGTACAAAGTGCGTAGGACACACAAAGGAATGTCATGGTTAGACTTGGCTCCCGTCTCCAAGATAGTTCATTAGGTCTCTGCAAATATTCCAAAATCTGACAAAAGCTGATGTCTGAAAGGGTTCCGGTCCCAAGCATTTTGGATCATGAATGGGCCATGACAACAGTGAGCGGTGACCAGGTGTGTACACGAGAGCAGTCAAAGAGCGTAGGCTGCTGGGCCATCCGATCGGGCTGGGTGAATGGGCACAGGTGGCCAGGCAGAATATTCTAGCACATGATTGGAGCTGGCCCCTATGGACTAAGAAGCAGGGCTCCCCCAGACACCGAGTCTGCTGGACCTTGATCCTAGGAACTGGGAGGGAGAGATTCGTGTGTTCGCAAGTTTCCCCAGTTGTGATGTTACACAGCCTGCAGACTCGGCCTTGGGGAAACTGGCTGAGAAGCGGATGTTGGCTGATTGAATTCGAGGTTACTGGCCGGACAGCGAGTGGAGGTCTGGGTGGTTTGATACCGTATGTAGGTGGGGCTCAGAGACACCTGGGGGGATTGCTCAACACAGAGCTCTGGAGCCCACCCCAAGACAGTGTGCAGTTCTAACAAGGTCCTGGGTGACACCCTCTCCTCGTTATGCCTCGAGAACCACTGCCCCGTGATGTGCTGGCATTGTGGTACCCGGGAGAGCTGGGGTGGCAGCACCAGGCTGCATGGAAGGACCTGGGGCCTCTGGACTCGGGACACTGTCCAGCAGGTCACCAGGCTTCTGTGACTGGCAACAGGCCTGATGTCCAGAGCAGGTCTGGGGTCCCCTGGCTGATCTCCAGGGCCATGTTACCCTTGCTGAAGCCATCATGGCTTCCATATTCTGAACTCTTGCTGTCAGCTAGGGCTAGAGGCTGGTAAGGTGCCCTGGGCCACCCGAAGGCACTGGGCTTTGGCTGTGGGACGCATAAAACAGTCAGAGCCCTGGTGCTCACTGTGCATAGGAGCCTACTCTGGGGAGGGGGCGCCCTCACCTTCCTCAGTGTCAGCATCCACAGCAGCTTTTCCGCACCAGAAAACCGGAATGGGGTGCACCCTCCCCTCGGGTGGCTCTGGTGGCGTTCCTTCTCACTCAGTCACTGTCCTGCTGAGTGGCGGTGGTAAGCCCTCCTGCTTTCTCAGGAACATTTTTTTTTTTTTTAATTAGAGAGTGTTTTTTTTATGAGTCAGAGTCTTGCTATGTAACCCAGACTGACCTCCAACTCACAGTCCTCCTACTTCAACCTCCCTAGTGCTGGAAATTACAGGTGTGTACCGCCATGCTTGACATCTCACTCTGTAGCCCATGCTGGCCTGGAACTTACAATCCTCCTGCCTTTGCCTCCCAAGAGGTGGGATTACAGCCATGTGCTACCATGCTCAGCTCAGAAGCACTTTGCTTTGCAATGCTAAGGTTTGAACCCAGGATCCTGCCCATGCTAGGCAAATGCTTTTTCCACTGAAATATACCCCGAGCCCTTCGTTTTTTTTTCCTTTTGGCAGTGCTGGAGTTTGAACTCAGGACTTCAAGCTTGCTAGGCAGGTACTGCTTTACCACTTGAGCCACTCCTCCAGCCCAGAAACATTTTTCTATTTGTTATCCTGCTGTCTCAGGCATTGTCAACCTCTCTTCTCGACAGGATCCTTCCCAACAGGCTCAAGTCTCAGCTGCTTTAAAACACAAACAAAAGCCCTTTCCCGCATTCCACGCCTCCCGTGGCGCTGGAGCAACACGTTCACACCAAAACTCCTTCGAGCCACTCGCCTATGTGCCTGGCCTCCACTTCAGCTCTCACGGATGCCTGTGCCCCGCAGCCTGGCTTCCTCCCGCCCCACAAACGGCACCCCCAAAGTCACTGGTGACTTCCAGGACACCTGGTCCCCATAGCACACTCTTAGTCCTCCTCCTTCTAGGTTTTCTGCAGCACTGACCACTCCAGAACATTCCCCGCTTCTTAGACGCTTCCCCAGTCCTTTTTTTTTTTCATGGTTCTAGAGACCGAGCTCAGGGCCTTGAGCTCGCTCTACTTCCTGAGCCATGCCCACAGTCCTTTTGTTTTTAGTTTGTTTTTCAAATGGTGTCTCCTGCTTTTAGCCCCAGGCCAGTCTCAGAGTGTGATCTGCCTCCTGAGTAGCTGGGATTACAGCAGTGATCTACCTGCCCAGCCTGGGGGCAGTATTTTATAGGTTACTCTTTCTATTGACTGCTCTTTCTCTGACCCCGTTCTGTGCCAGGCTCGTCCTCCACCATGAAGGTGTCATTAAGGCACAGGCCAGGCTCTGTCCTCTTGTCTCTTGGTGTTTCCCTCTCAGCAATTCTGCCAGTCTCAGCTGTGCCTCTACTTTTCTGCTTCCCAAATGGGGGCCTCCAGCTCGTTCCTCTCTGGATACTCATTCCTTGGCCTCTGCCCTAGGGCATCTGGAGGCACCTCAGAGTCTAGACCTTTAGCTTCCCTACACCTGCCCTGGTCTTCTGTGTCCACCACCTCAGTGGGAGGCAGCACCATCTGTCCAGCTGTGTGGCTCAGAAACCTTGGAGGCTGTTTGACACCTCTGTTCCCTGGCCTCATCACCAAACCCTCACCAGTTTCTCTGCATCTTACTCCCTCACCATTTTTGACAGTTCTCGCAATCTTCACTGTCCCCCCTAGTCCAAACCACCATGGCCACTTCACTGGGTCATCACAGTAGCCTCTTAAGTGGTCTCTCCCCCGCCTCTCTCTGTCCTTGCAAGCCATCTGCACAGGGGCTCTGCCTCACTGCTCAGAGATGGGAGACCGGTGGCCTGGAGGGTGGGGCTCAGGTTCACAGCAGGGACTCTGGCTCCGTCTCAGCAAGGCCCTCCCCAGGCAGGAAGGCCCAGCCACATGTGGCTGGAGGCCTGCTAGACACAGAGCCTCCTGGGGACCAGAGAAGAGGCTCTGAAATTCACAGCATCAAGTTTCAGAAAACACAGGGTCAGGGTCAGCAGAGCAGCTGGTGGTGGGGAAGGCCAGGCCCAGCTAATTTCCTGTCACAAGGGCCCAGAGGCCTCAGCGCCTCTCCGCTGGCCGCAGGGGTGGAGATGCCGGGAATGGCTCACATTCCTTTGGCGGGGGCCGGCCCGAACCTCGTAGCCCAGGGACTGAGGGGAATGAGGATCAGCTGTGGTGGAGGGGGGGGGGGCTGTCCATGGGGACCAGGCATGTGTGTTCCACCCCAAGGGCTGGATGAGGCCGAGAGCTACAGACAAGGAGCTGGGGACCATGGCAGCTGTGGAAGGGGCCACAGAGAAAAAGCTCAGCCTCACATCTTGCAGACAAGGATGGCAGGGCAGGCCCTCGGCGGGCTCACAGACGCCTCGGCCAAAGCCCTGAGCAATTTGCTCAGTTCTGGATTCCTGGAAGGGTCAGCCACGGCTGAGCTGTGTGACAGTGGGGCACAGGCTGGGCTGGGGGCCTCGGCTCTTACTGGAGCCCTCACCTCCAGAACAGAAGATAAACCTCTCTGGTGTCTGGTGTGGGGAGGACGTGAGGGGAGAAGTCAGGTGGGGTTCTCTGTCCACTCCTTGGAGGGCCAAGTTCTGTCCATCCACAGAGGGACTTGAATGGCCTTCCAAGTGGCCTGGTCAGGCTGGGTGTGAGGTAGGGATCACAGGCCCTCTGTAGTCTTTTAAGTCAGGGCACCAAGACTGGTCTGGCTGGGAAGAGGGGAGCTCAGGGGATAGTCAGACTAGCCTAGGTTCGATCCTGGCTTTGTCAGGTACTGCCATGTGACCTTAGACAAGGTCACTAAACCTCCAGAAATCTCCTCCAGCTCCCCCTTCCCTGGGACGTATGTGGCCTGCTTGTGAAGTCAGGGCCAGGGCCTGGCTGCTCACCGCCTAGCTATCCTTCTCCTATAGGACTCTGAGGCCTGGTGTTTTGAAGTGCCCAGGCATCAACCTGATAGTCCCCAGTTCTCCCTCTCTTCTTCCTGTCCTCTGTCCCCACCAGCTAGGACCTAGTTTCTGCAAATTCCACCTTAGGTTGTGGGCAGCTACCTTCTCACACACAGTACAACCTGGCCAAGTCTCCCATCCCCTCATTTCACCTTTAAGACTCAGTGTAAGCGCCAGTAAAGGAAATCTTCTCTGGCCGTGAGCTCTTTTCACCTTCTTGAAGGCGCCTGCCTGTCCCTACCTGCCACGGCTCTGGCTACACTGGAATCACACCCCATGGCTGTGGATCGTGGCACCTTTCTTGGGATCCTGAGCACCCAGGACAGGCGTCAGAGCATCAGTGGGTGTGTTCTCAGGGAATGAGGGATGGGCAGCGAGATACACAGGAAGGGGCTGCCCTGTGGTTTTGGGTGACCTACTTGTTCACAGTAGGTTCCGTCCTAGGCTTGAGGTGGGGAAGAGGTTGAGGGTCGGGGGAATGTGTGTGGTCAGGACTGGCACCTCACATACTGTGGAGGGATGCATTTTCTAGCAGCCTCCCACTGGTGCAGGGTCCCAGGACTCCCTGCCCACGTGGAGGCTAGTGATGGGACCGAGGCAGGCAATCCCTACCCCACCAGCTAAACTCAGCTAGAGTTAAGAAGGCAGGGGAGGGTGGCCCATGTCTGAAAGGCTCTAGGCGCTCGTGTCTCTAGGACGTGCTGCATGTGTGAACATGCGTGCCCTCGCCTGCCATACTTGTGTGTGCACAGGACTCAGTTCACGTGACTATGAGTGTCCCCCTCCACCCTGCTCCCTGCTCTAGGGCCTGGCAGCAGCCCACACCTTCCACAGGACCTTTGCCCCCCATCTTGCTCTTACTTTTTCCCTGGACCCCCACCTGGCTGGCTGAGCTTTCTCCCATGGAATCACTCTGACATTCACCCTGCCGCCCTCCTCCACTGGCAGGAACTTTCAAGCTGGCACCGGGCCCATCCAGGACAACCTCTCGAGGTCAGTCAATCAGCAACCTTAGTTCATTCTCCTTTGCCACATAAGATGACACGGTCACAAGTTCTGTGAATGTTAGTGTGGAGGGCCATTGTTACGCTACCATACAAACTGTGTCTACTGTGGGCTGTGAGTTCTGTGAGGCCTGCACTGTACTTTACTCCCCAGAGATTCCTGAGGCACAGTCAGTGCCCAACAGGCACCGTGTTTAGCAGGACACAGTTGCCTGGTTTTCATGGTTGTTGACTAAATCCCATCCAACCAACACTGGAGCAAGAATCGTTCTGTGCAGGTGTTTCCACATAGAGACATCCTGGACTTACGGTGGGTATTTGTTCTGCGAAGTCCACTGTAAGTTGCAGGTGCACTTCATATACCAGCCCTACGGAACTCCCTAGCTTAGCTGCGCGGTATCTGCTGTGTCCCTGGAGACTGCAGGGCTACGAAGGTTAGCCTGAAGCAGGCTGCTGTCTCTCCAGGGCCCACCACATAGCTGGTAAGTGATTTGATGTCACCGGCCTGGGAAACGCTCTTCCCAGAACAGCATCAGCACAGAGCAGGCTTCAACCAATGAGTGGTGAATGGGTGGTGGGCAGGTGGATGCAGGGGAAGATGGACACACTGAGGATTAGGCTGACTAGTGGATTCAGCTCCAAGATGGAGCTCTGATATAGTCCCATGTCACTAGCTTGGGAAAGATCAAAATGCAAAATCTGAAGTATGATTTCTACTGAATTTTTTTTTTGTGGCAGTACAGTGGTTTGAACTCAGGACCTTACACTTGCTAGGTAGGTGCTCTACCACTTGAGCCACACACACTCTTTTTTTGCTCTAATTACTTTTTAGGTAGGGTCTCTCCTTTTTGCCTGGGGCAGGCCTCAGATCATGGTTCTCCTACATGTAGCCTTCTGCATAGTTGAGATCACAGGTATGCACAACGTGCCTGGCTTATTTGTTGAGATGCAGTCTCACTAACTTTTTCCCTGGGCTGGCCTTGCACTGCAAACTTCCTGATCTTTACCTCCTGAGTAGCTCAGATTACAGTAGTGCACCACTGCTTTTGCACAATTGAGTCCCTTGTTTAACAATGGTATCATTTCAGCTTTTATCCTCATTTGCAGGTGAAGCATACGAGACTCAGAGAAGTTGGGAACCAACTAAGAACAGAAAGCTAGTGACAGCTGGAAGCTTCAATGTAGACTGACCTCAGAAAGGTCAGTTTCTTTGGGTCTTGAGATAACTCCCTACACCTTCAGTGGTGGCTGGGGAAATGCACTTTTCAGATGGCAGACTGCGAGGATTATCACTGTTTGCTGGTCCCGCTGCTCTGATGTGGCCCGTGGGCTGCTCACGGCAGGTGACCAAGGACACCCATTTGTGGGAGATGCAGAACTTCCCCAATAGATAATTTTGGCACAAGGACTTCCCAGAGGCCTTGACTCTTTCTTGGGTCTTACTGTGGCCAGGGACTCCGCCATACAACCTTACTCCTCAGTCTGTCCCTCATAGGGGTTGCTGCCATGTCATGGTCCCACAGCCCTCTTGCCAGTCCCTCACAGGAGCCTCCCCTAGACATCTTTTGCACCTGCCATCCCGCCTTGATGTCTGCTTCTTGGAGAACCAGAAGTAGCATGAGTGGTCTGAGGAGACCGGCTGGACCGGGGTTTGCAGTGGACTCAGAGAACACGAGAAGGAGGATGCCATCCTGGTTGGGAGGTGGCCACAGGCAGTCCCTGGTCTTTTTCACTAGTAGTGACCTGGGGAGATCTGTGAGGAGAGGGATGCTGTGGCATGTGAGACGATTCAGGCATTTGACAGCCCGGGAGAACCAGGACTGACTGCTTACTGTGAACTTGGTGCTGGTGGCCTGCAGAGGGCCATAGTCATCGTAGCTTGTGAAGAGGACAGAGCGGCTGAGAGGCAGCTGAAGATCCAACTGTGGGAGCTGCTGAGCTCAGCCAGGGCAGCTCTCTAGGGGTGCTGGGAAGACCTAGAACTCTTGAGGCAGGAGATGAGGATGTGGGCGCTAGCACTGCAGCCTCCCTGCTCCTCTGAGCTTGAGGGGTGACCACCTCCCTAGGGAAAGCTGCCATCCGTAGAGGTCTTTGGAGGCCTCACCCCTGCGAGGCAGCAGGCACCCCACCTGCCCCAAGGAGCTGCCCCACTTCCTCTTCTGGCTGACCATAATTCGGGTTGAATTCCAGAATAATCTGGAGACATGCTGTGCCTGATAAAGGGAGGAAAGAGGAGATACTATGAAAGAGCAGCAAGAATTAACTATTCCATGTACTGGCAGGAGCTGGGGTGAGAACTCCTGGGACTGGGTTTTGAGTTGCTCTCTTAAGGGGACCGGAAAGCAATGCTGGGGAAGCAGCAGACTACGGATGAAGGGCACTTCTGGAGACACCAGATTTACCACCCAGCCGGGGTGTAGTAGTCTCCCCTGAGGTGGCCCTTAGAAGTCTGGAACAAGGTGGTGACCCCCTCTATTAGAATTCTTATGTAAGGCAAGCTAACTGAGGGGCCTATTAGGACAGGCAACAGGCAATGTCCTGGCTAAAGTCTGGCTGACTGTGTCTTCAGTGGTTCCACAAACTCACCCAGTAGTTCCTTGCGCCCGAGTGTTTAATTAGAATTGATATGCTTGACAGTTGGGGTAACCTCACGTCAGGTCACTGGCCTGAGGGGTAAGAGCTCTTACAGTAGAGAAGGCTGAGTGGAAATTTCTGAAACTGCCTTCACCCTGTTGCCCTTGCCTGTGAGAGCGGCTAGAGATAAACAGGACGTCTATCTCAGGGGTTGTGGCAGAGATTAGTGCCACTGCTGACATTTGAGAGGCTGTCAGGGGAGTGGTCCCTCCCATCTCGTCATTTACTTTCCCAGTCTGACCCTCGCATTTCATGAGGGACCTTGGAGAGAGACGGCCAATAACCTTGCCAAAGTGGTAGTCCTGGTCGGCTGCCACTGCCAGCACAGATTAACCAGGCCATAGGTGTGTGGTGTGCGGCCACTTGGCAAATGTGCTCTTCTTCTTGCAATTAGAAGAGAAGATCAGAAACACTTCATGTTCACTTGGGATGGACAGCGATATTCATTTATGGCTCGTTATAAATTAGCACCCCACCCCCGCCCTGCTCGTGCTGATAAGCAAGAAGTGCCCAGAATAAAAGCCTACTTTACAGGCTTACAAAACCTATGACAATTCAGAGATCTGTGACTTTAGGAAGTGTTTACAGGGTTCAGTGATCAGGGGTTTGTTTGCTGGGACATTCCCTCTTACGTTAAAGAGATTGCAGCAGTGAAGGCAGCACAGTGCCTGGTGGCCTTCTTTGGGGGTCTGAGGCAATGTGTCATTCTGGGAGGTGTGGAAGGCCTCCTGTGTAGGTGGGTCTCATCCCAGAAAAGGCTCAGCAGAAGCTTTGGGCTATAGTACAGCAGCCCTGCCTTTGGGTCATATAATTGCCAGGTTCTGTGCTGTCAGTAGTGGCAAAGAGGCAGTAGTGAGCTATGGCAAGCCACAGTGTAAAAATTGGGAGTACTGGCCTCTGCAACCCTCCAGCAAGGCCACACCATCAGCAGCAGAGGATTATACACCTTTTAAGAAAGACTCTGACTCTGGAAGCAAAAGAACACTTGACCATGGAATATCAAGTGGGGTATGAAACAGCCCCTTCTGAACTGGGTTCTGTTTACATCATCAAGTCATAAAGTCAGCTGCCCAGCCCACCCTAAGATAGAAATGCTGCATATGGGATGGAGCCCAGCATGAAGAAGTTGAAGGAGGAGGTGGCCAGAACCTGTCCAGCTGAAAGAGGAGGAAAATGCTTGGGCCTGGATAATGGATGGGTTTGACCCAGACTAAGGTAAAGATGGACAATGGACCCTGGCCAAGGTATAAAAGGAAGGGACAATCACAGTGGGCAGAGCTTCTAGCAGGATGCTTGGATGTCTGCTTTGTGTACAAGGAAAAGGCAGTGAAAATATATACCCATTCCTGGGAAGTGACCAATGACCTGGACATTTGATCAGGGGCCTGGGAAGAGAAGGACTGGGAGATGGGAGACAAGCATGGATGGGGCAAGGGGGTGTGGCTGGACATGGGGAAGAAGGCATGTTGGGTGGCAAAAGTGTCACCTGGGAACTGGTTAGAAATATAGTACATCAATGGAGGGTGTGAATTAAACTACAATATACTGTAAAAAGTTTTGTAAATGTCACAATGTGCTCCCAGTATAACAATATGATAAAGAAATTGATAACGAAATAAATATGGAAGGTCAAGTCCCATCCCATACTTACTCAGAATCTTCATTTTTAGTTTTCTGGTGCTGGGAATTGAAATGTGTTCTACCATTGAGCTATACTCCACCCCTAGAACCTGCATGTGAGCAAGATGACTGACACGGATGTTGACTTAGATTTGGGTTTGTCAGCAAATTCTTTCAATTTCAGCTTGATACCTGCATCTTTGCTAAGGAAACCATTTGAAATCAGAAACTGACATCATATGGGTCCTTGTTTTTTGTTTATTTAGTGTGGGAGATTGAACCCAGGGCCGTGCATTCTACAGAGTCACATTCCTTTAGTGTCGGGATCCTTCATTTTATAGGTCAAAGCCCAGCAGTTAAGGGACTGGTTACACAGTGAATTACAAGGTAGCAACCTAGGTCTCTCTCTTGCCTCCCACTCTTCTCACCAGCTCTGCTGTGAGCTACTTGCTCTAAGTCTGCATTGTCTAGTATAGTAACAATGGAAATGCGGCTTTATAGGAATATGTGGCACAGTACTTGTGGCTGTGCAAATACATGGTATTGTAAAAATGCTATTTGTTCTTTGTCCTGGGTTCTCGGCACATAGGCTGAAACTCTTGGAATTCTGAGTGACAGAATGAGTGTCTTGTTATTTATAAATTCCCTTTTCAACTACACCTGAGTTCACACTAAGAGGTGATTCAGAGTAGGGCCCCTAGACAGCTTCTGGATGGGGGATGGCCACCAGAAAGACCAAACAAGCAAGGAGAGGATGGAACTTTCAGCCCCTCCTCTGACCTTAGGGGAGGGAGGGTGCTGGAGATTGAACAAAGAGATGTGGAGACCATCAGGGTGCTGGAAGGTGGTGTGTTAAACTGCCCCATCTTGCTCTATGTGACTCTTCTATTTAGCTATTCCTGAGTTGTATCCCTTGTAGTAAACTGGCAAACATGTCTTCTCAAGGGCCATGACTTGCTCTAGGAAACTATCAAACCAAAGGAAGGGGGGCTTGGAGGACCTCTATGTTTATAGGTGGTTGGTCAGAAGTATCAGAAGCACCTGGGACTTGCAACTAGTATCTGAAGAGCAGGTGATCTTGTGGGGCTGAGCCATGCCCCTGCGGGGTCTGTGTTAACTCTAGGGAGGTGGTGCCAGAACTAAACTGAATTGTTGGGCAGCCATTTGGTGTAGGAGAACTCGGTGGAAAAATGACCTGTATTTGCTATATGAGAAGTGAACTGTGAAAACTGACAATGCACCAGTACAGACCAAGATGTACTCTGTGTAAAATACATGCTGGACTTTGAGGAGTTATGAGCAAACTATAAATAGCTCATTGATACTTTTTAAATAATGATTACTCATTAAAATGATATTTTGGATATATTGGGTTAAATTAAGTATTCTATTAAAAATAAGAATGAATTTCATTTTTCTTTTTACTTTTAAAGATACTTACAGGGCTGGCAGTGTGTATTTAACAGTGCTGCCATGAACTGTCTCTTCATCAATCAATACTGTTTTATTTATTGCTTAATTAATAGCCTGGTTGCCACTGCTGAGGTCACTTCCTGGTTATCAGCTTGGGATCTTTCAGTTATTCTTTATGGTATGATGGAATTACTCAATAACTCTTAAAATAAGTGTTGATGAAATATCTAAAAATGTCAGTTTACACTGGGAAGAAATTCACCATTGGCAATTTAGAGGAGAGGGCTTGGGAGGGGATGAAGTACTTGGGCCACAGTATGCTAATGTGGATTGCTGGGTCACATCATTCCTGAGCCCAGATGTAGAAAGGCTTTGTCAGAGGGGGTACAGGGAGACAGAGCTGCTGAAGGCTCTTCAGGGTGCCAGGCCCTGGTTGGTTTTCCTTGAACTCAGTGCCCTTCCCCTTCAGCTCTGACCTGAGGAATGAGCTACATGCAGTGCTGATGCTCTGAATGCAGCTCTTGCTCAGTCCCCAGTCTCACTTGTTTCCCTCCTGACTGAATCTCAGGAGCAGAGTTGGGCATGATGGATCCCAGGGCTGGCCATTCAGGAGGAGGCCTGGGCCCTTTGGCTGGGTCACATGTGCCCTTTAGAGTGAGAAAACCTGAAGGCTCAAAGAAGGGGACATTCCTGCCACACACCTTAATCTTTTGTGGCTCTTAGGAGAACCTCTTGTCTGAGTCAGAGTTCCCTAAAGCCCTGAGATGAGAACTGGCATCCCTGGGCTACATGAAGTAAACTCAAGGGCTTAACCAGAGGAAGTACTGTCTAGAACTGAAATCTTGATCATTCACTGTGCTAGTTAACAAATCCCTGAAGCAGAAAACTCCGCTACCCAAGACTTCAATTTTTCATGCCTGAAATATTCACAAATTGTCACATAACATAGCAGGTAAAACTGTGACCCAGAAGAGGGGAGGAACTTAATCAGTCTCACACAAGTTTTTAAAGGCAGTAGTTGGGTAGTAGCAGTAGTAGTAGTGAGAACCTTGGCTGCAGGTCTCTTCTTAAACTCTACAAAAGTGTGTCTGGAACCCGGAAGCAAAAGCCAGCACATTCAGCATCTGTCACTTTCTGAGCAAAGGAGAGGAATGACAGAATCAAGGTATATGTGGGTCATGCTTTGTCTCACATCCTAGCCTTCCAAGGAATGTGTGAATCCCGAGACCTGTGCACTGCAGAATGAGCTTTACTTCACAGTACATGAGGGATGCTTTTTCTTAACAAATAAATTTAATTCAAGGTGGTTAGTGAATGTAAGGCAGGTAATGCCTTCATGAAAGTTAAAAGAATCCAGTTACAAAAGAAGCATTGTGTACAATCTCAAATAGCTGAAAGTACAATGGGCTCCATATTTTACAAAGTACAAAAAATTTCATATACAAAGAAAAATACAAATAATGTGCAAAACCCATTTTTCTCAGGTGGCAAATTTATAAAATGAATATGATAAAAAAGTCCTTCATTCTTATTATCCCCCAATTTCTTATATATTAACATAATTCTATTTTCTAGTACGTAGACAATTTTAAATTTGAAAATCTGACTTATTTTTAAATCTACAAAGTTTTTGTTTTTTAAAAAGGGAAGCTTTCTTTATTGAAATCTTATGAATGAATCAGTTAGTTAATTTTATATTAAATTATAAGTTGGCTATCTGAAAAAACAAGGATATAGAAATCACATATACACAATATTGAAATATTAGTTTGGTATTTAACATATTAACATTTCAAAACAAACACTGATCAAACCCCCTGGGCCCAGGTTGGTGTCAGTGGCTGTGGCAGAGGCTGTTATTATTCACTGGGAGTGAACGTATCCTTGAGGCTTAGGCTGAACAAACACCAGGTTATCAAAAGTAAGGAGAATCGAAGAACAGTTCTTACTTTTCATGTGCAGAAGTGCTGTTTGGGTATCCACTATGCCACGGTGCAACAAGTCACAGGTGTGTGGTTATAAGTAGCTGGCCTCAGTCTTTCCAATTTCTTCACTTGATAGGAGTTCAGTGCATGTGTTCTGTGAGTTAGTGCATCTGGCTTTTGGCATGTTATTTTGTATAAGAAGCTGTCAGGGAGCAGAAGAACATATAGGAACATGGGCCCTGCATCCTTGGAGTGCCTATGCTCTGGAGGACTCTGTTTTGGAAGCAGTGGTTCCCTACATTGGCCAAGCTTTTTCCGTAAGGATAATCCTGTGTGCTCCCTCTTTGTCACTAAGTAGTGATGTCTTTTGTTGTGAACCTCAGTGGCAGAACAGGGACCATGGAAGCACCTTTTGTCAGCACCAGAAAACTGAGCATCTTAAAGGTCAGGCATAAGAGTAGGTGCCTCTGATGGGGAACCTATACTATGTAGGACGTAAGATGATTGTTGAAAGGTTTTGATTTTTGCTCATTAAAAAGCTCTCCAAGGAAATTATGACCTTAGAAAATGAAAAGGACCTTGATGAAGAAGGATGCAGTTGGTGGCCATTTTGCCTAGGAGATGGATGACAGTGGGTTCAGGAGCATTGTTCTGATTCCTAACCACTAAGACCCTGTTAGAACTATTCAGTGCAAGACACAGGGAGGATGTGAAGCTCTTGACCAGACCTGTGTAACACATCCATTTAAAGATGTTACAAGAGGGGACTGGGTAAAACTGGGCAGGAGAACCTCAGGCCCTGGGATGACCTGCCATCTATTCAATGATTTGTGCTCTTTTTCCATCTGGCATGAGTTCTTCGACTTCTTCTGCTTGGGTTAACCATGGGCATTAGGCATCAGAGATACAACTCTGGATCCTGTCCATCCATTGCTGGGCACTTTGTCCATCCTGTGCACAGAAGTTATACACACGTTTGCTGGTCTTGAGCTATAAAACCAAATGATGGAGAAGCACAGATGAAGGGCAGGGCTATTTTATGGCTTTGGCAAGTAGCAAATCAATCCCCATAACCTTCCTTTTCATGCTGTTTCAGAACCTCTCTCTCTTCTCCTTTCACTACCACACTTTACTGACTTTAGTCATGTTACTTTTCTCATTCCCAAATCATAGGGGGTACAAATACACAGGAGAGGGCAAGGAGAGGGCAGAGAGAGGGTGGCACATAAGGAAAGCTGTGCATCTCCCTGGGGCTATCTTTGACTGTGGGGGAGGGATTAGGAATGGATGGAGCCTCTGGTCTCTCTCACAATGCAGTAAGGGCAAAGAAGCTCTGATGGAAATCCCAAGAGTCATCTTTTCTATGAAATTAGCCTCTCTTTTCCCTGTCATTGTTGGGCCCATAAAGGAAGTCTCTAGAACCAAGGAAATAGCTTCATGGCTTAAGCAGGTTCCCAAAATGTGACCTCTACTCTACTAAGCCATGCTTGATTCCAAAGAGTTAGATAAGTAGCTTTCCACATGGTCCATAAAATGCCCTTCCTCAGGGCTGTTGAAGATGTTAGGGCAGACAGTTATATGTGACCAAGGACAGCCTTTTGCGGTGGGTCAGGCAGGAAGGCCACTGATGAGGAAGAAGCAGCATCTGTTCTTGAAGGCAAATGGTGACTGGGATGACGGAGAGCATTTTACAAGGAATGCAGCTACCTCCATTGTGTGGTGCTGAGATGCATGGACACCTAAGAGTGGTCATCAAGCTTGGGATCAGAGTGTCGATTTCAAGTTCTGGAGCACTTCCCACAGTCAGATCTGTCCCCCTTCTATGGTGACCACCAGCTGCTCTGAGGGCCTAACAATTCTTGGAGGCAAATGGAAAGGAGCAGGCAGAACTAGCAAAGAAGTAGGGTCAACTTACATCAAAGAAAGCCTTGTCACTTGTGTGCTTTGGGGCTCCCATGCTAGGGCCAGCAGGAATGACCATTTCTACTTCAGCCAGATCAATGTGGCCTTTACAGCTTGTGTCCTCACTGGAGTCATAGTATCGCAGCTAGGATCAAAAGGATACAGATGGGAAACAAGAAACACAGAAAAGAAAAATGGTATGGCTTTTCTAACTGTATTTGTTTACTTTCCTCTGTATTTTGCTTATATACTACAAACTATGCCTGGAAGAATACACAAAAAATTAGTAACACTGGTTGTCACTTGGTGCTGGTGGCTTCTGCAATCCTAGTACTTGGGAGGCTGAGATTGGGAGGATCAAGGTTCGAGGCCAGCCCAGGCAAATAGTTTGCAAGACCCCATCTCCAAAATAACCAGAGCAAAATGGACTGGAGGTGTGGCTCAAGTAGTAGAGCACCTGCTTTGCAGGCATGAAGCCCGGAGTTCAAACTTCAGTCCCACCAAAAAAAGTAAAAAAAAAAAAAACAACCCACAAAAACCCAAAACACTGGTTTCCTCTGGGAAGGAGAGCTAGGTGGCTGGAAGAAGGGAGTGGGAAAATGGCATATGGATTTTTTTTTGAAATTTGAACAAATAAATGCATTACATATAAATATTAGTCAAATAACTGTAAAAAATATATGTAATGTATAAAAAGGGGTTAAATGTTTATTATCCATATATAATTCCTGATAATTAATAAAATTAAGCAACCTAGAAGAAAAATAGTCAAACAAACTCAACAGGCAAGTCACAGAAGAAATACCAATGAGGTATAAACATCTGAACAACCTCAACAGTCAAAGGAAAGTGAGTAAAATTAAGATTCGCTTTTTAACACTGGTTAATTAAATGACAGCAGATCAAAGACTTTGGATACTGTTTAGTGTTTCCAAAAGAATAAGGAAGACCTCTAAATGAACTGGTAGAAAAAAAAGCAAGTCACCAAATAGCATGCAGATATAAAATGATTTTGAAGGGTCTAATAAATAACTTAACATTTAACTATATCAGGGACTTTTAGATTTTCATGAATGTTTAACTTTGGTATAATAATCATGTATTACTTTTGAAATAAGAAAACATGCCAAAGTATATTAAAAATTAAGAAGCTTGCTGATGAAAAGCCTTATTGGTCCAGTTTGGATTTCCGTGCTCATGGCAGTAATGTGTCTGGTGTTTCTTTCCTTCTCTGTGGTTCTGGCCTCAGATTTCTCTTTCCCCTCAGGCCTGGCATAAGTAGGGCTCAATGGAAAAACTGTATACCCTTCATGCTAAAGAAATCCAAAAGACTGGTAAGAATGCAAGTATAATTTGATGTGATTTTAAATTACAGAAAAATCATGACATTTTCCTATGTTATATTTAGTGGTTTAATGGAACTTTTCTACACATGTAGGCTCTATGATTTCATAGACACTGCTATTTTAAAGTACAGCTCTGAAAAGGACTTCCATTTGTATATCTGAAAATAAATTCTCAGTATGCCACGAAGACTTTAACCTTTAAGAAAACCTTGAGCAGAGGAAAAGGTGGACCCCAGGTATAGTTTTCATCTAGAAGGGGTCCTTTAGACACAGGTCGTGCAAAGCACTGAAGGGGTAAAGTCTAGGTCTTTTGGAGGAGACTCCACTGCGCAAATGAATGCGTGGAGAATCAATATGCAGCTGACTGGCTGCCCCTCCTGCTGGAGAGGGGCAGGAGGTTTAGCTAGGAGTTACTCTCCTTCCAGATCTGTGGAGCAAGGGTTATGATGCCAAGGCTGCTAGAGTGATAGCTAAGAGCCTAACAATGGCCAAACATTTCCTAACATGGTCAAAAAGCCCAATCTAATATCTGCCTACTGTGACTTCCAGGACTGGGTGGGCCCATCCACTTCTGTCCGTCTTGGAGCCCCTCCATCTTGTTGCTGCCACCTTTGAGAGGTAGCAATGCCTTCATTAGTAACGAGTACAATGTTGGGTACAGAGGTGGGGTGCAATCAATTCAGTCATGAGTGAATGTTTCTGCAGCAAGGACAAAGGGCACTTGGACTGTGGGGAGCATGCACAGGCTTACATGTGCATGTGGTATAAGTATATGCAACAGGCTGGAGCCCTCGGTGCTTCCTGACCTGGGTGTTAAGAGCAGATGGCAAGAGATATTTGAACGTTAAAAAGAGTTCTAGTGCTCTGAGTGTGAGGACACAACTGTCCTGCCTTAGCTGCATGTACCAGGCAGAGGTTACTTTGGAACTGCCCTCTGAAGGCTACTGCCTGGCTCAGGAACATTTTGAGCCCTAGAGGAGTCCTCAGCTGCACAGGCAAGGCCTCAAAGAGAAGTTTGTGTGTGGGGAATGTATGTTTGTTGAGGGTCACATAATAGCAGGTGACCAAGGCTAGCCTAGACAGAAGAATTTCTTTAGGCTTTAACAGTATTACCTGATGTTTTGTTACATCTAAAACGAACCAACGGGGTTTCCAACCTTTCAGCAAAGCCCCTCTTTTGTACAGCGTTCCCTCAAAGGATCTAGAAGAAAATAGAGCAGTTAATTTTGATTTTTCATTTTAAAAATGCAGTGAAGGGGATATCTATTGTTTTTGTTTAAGTCTCTGTTCCCTATAGATAATCCAGAAAAGGCCAGAATTTTCCCTGGAGTTTTGGCCCTAGACCTTTGGTGAGAGACTGCCTCTTTCTGCTGAGATCACCACAGTTGCTAGATTTGGAATTATCAGTAGCCATATTTGTGCCATGCTAGGACTAATATAACACAGAGGGAAAAGCAGAGCTGGAATCAGAAGCTTGAAGACACTGTGTGAGAAACTAGCATGCTCTTGGCCATTTAAGTGAGTAAATTCCTTTCTGCTTCAGCTAGAATGAGAAGGATTTCTCATGTCTGTCATTGAAAACTGCTGACTAACACATATTCCCTCAAAAGCTGTGACAGACATGAGATAATAACAATCAGGAATCAACTAAAAATAACAACAACCTCTTGGCATTGAGTTGTAATATTTTTTTTTCAAATAACCATTTAAAGCATTTGAAAAAAAAAAAACAAAGAATTAAAGTAAATCCATTCAAATTTACAAAAGGCTGTTCTGTGCAAGCCTGGCTTGCTGAGGGGCCTGTAGGTGAGGTGAGCCTTAGGCAGCTGGGGGAGACTTTCTGAGCACACTCAGCACAGTTCAGGACGTCACCTGTTTTCATCATTCTTGGATGTATACTGGCTGTACAGCGTGGCTGCTCTGCGCTCCACCCCATTGGATGGGGAGATGCTGGTGTTCTGCTCCTCACCCATGTTGCTGTCTGGGAGGCGTGGCACAGGCCTCTTCTGATAGGAAGGCAGGTTGGGAGACACAATTCCTGGGGACCCTGATGGATATCTTTGGGACTGAAAAAGACAGAACAGGAGGTAGGAAAGCTTTACAGAGACTTTAAGCAACTGACTTGATAACTTCATTTATATGAATTTATCTCAAAGAAAAAAACTGGACTAATGAGCAAAGATGTATGTACCAAGATATTTACCCTAGGATTATTTATAATAAAAACTATAAACAACCTAAGGACACATGATTAGGGGACTGGCAAAAAACTGTTATTTCTGCATGATGGAATTCTAGACAGCTACTGAAATGATGATACTTACATATGTAGTGGCAAATGAGGGACACATATGCCAATGTTAAGTAAAAAGAAGGTAGGTTTAAAAATAGTATGTATAGTAAGTCTCTTTAATGTGTAAGTTTAGAATGACAAGGTATTTGATAGAATGATGGCTTATTTTTAGGTTATAAATTGTGAATGATTTGATTTTCATCTTCTGTTTTATTTTCTCTGTATTATCTTATTTTTAAACATAAATATATCTTGTCTTCATAATGAGAAAAAAAATCAAGAAGCTATTTTATTCTTCTGAGGGAAAAGGCATAAATGCATAACCCACCTGTGGCCTGTGTGGTAACAGCTCTTGGATTGCCTTTTGAAGGCAAGAGACAGAGCCTCGAGGTCCTCTTTTATTTATTAAGGGTTTTCTTTTCACCCCATTCTTTTTGCCCTCGCCCTTTTCTTCCTGAAATGCTCTTTAGAACACTTATCTTTCCTCATTTTCCTTCTGATGTGTCTGCAGTAAATCTGATATGGTTTTGAATGGTGGTAGCTTTACCAGTTACTAGCTGTTAGGTTTCTTTACCTTTTCCCTCCTGCATGATATAGGACCCCACTCCCTCACTGTGGAATAGATAGGAAGGATAGTTCTAAGCATGGTCCCCTGAACATATTATATGCTTGATAAATACTTCTTAAATAAGAAACAGGAAATGGAATGTGAGAAGCAGAAAACAGAGTATTTGGCTTAAAAATATTTCTATGATAAATGTTTCTTAAATCAGAAACAGAAAAGGGAGTGTGAGCAACAGAAAGTAGCATATTTTGTCATTTAAAAATGTTTATTTATTCTGTCTGCTTATTTCTCTGGAGCAAACATGGTCTTGCCATTCCCCTCCTCCCTCATGGGGAAGGAGATCAGCTGAAACCACAGAGGCACTGAGACAGAAAAGAACCCAGTAATTTCCTCTGGATTCAGTGCCCTGAAACCTAAGTATTATGTCACTGTGGTAAAGTGAGACACTCATGAAGTATTTGGTCATTTGGAACTTTCTGCCCTGGACCCCCAGTGTATGATCCCTCCATTTCTACCCTTCTCTCAGGTCATAAACTCAGCTGGTCCTGTTACCTGTGGCAGTGGGTAACCTGACCTAGAAACCCCCAAAGTTCAGGAAGCTCCTCAGGGGGCTCTGCCAACTTACATGGTCTGTTCTTGGCTCTTCCTTAAGGTCCATGGTTACCTTTTCCCACAGTTGGTGCCACTTCTCAGGGGTTTGGTTCAATTTATGCTCTAATTTTTCAATTTCCTGGAAAGAAATGAAAAGGAGTTTGTTTTCTAATAGATCAGTGTTTCATAGGAGGTCATGATGTGCCTCAGATCCATGTTTCCCCCTTACTGGGACCAGGCCAGCAGCACGGTCAGAGGGCAGCTAAAGAGAGTGGTAGACATGGGGCTACAGAAGTCTTCCAAGCCAGGAAGAGTGGTGGGGCATGAGCTGGTGTGATGTGCTGTGGCAAGGATGATTTATTAGGGCCTTCACCAGGTTTTTATGTACAGACTGGTTTAAATACTAAGAGATGTAATGTGTGTCCCACACACCTTCACTTTTGGGTAGCCCACAGGAAATCTGATGGTTAAAGCAAAAGGCCAACCCTGGGCCCATGTCCCAACACTAATGGTTGAGAGTTGAGAATTCTGTCCTTCACAGAGGAGCCCCTCAGCTCTGGTGACTCAAACCAGATGTGGAAAGAATAAACCAAGAGATGCCCAAGAAAAGGATTTCCCTTCTGATGGAAATCTGGGACAGTGCCACCACTGCAGCACCTTCCTTGCCAGAAAACCAGAGGAATAGGGCTCTTTAGGAACTGTCTGGCCTATAGCAGGGCTCAAAACTGTTCCTCAAGGTGGCTACTGCCAGGATGGCTTTGTTCCAGAATATTCCTTGCAGAAGGTGGTTGGCAGTTCTCCCATCAGGCCATCAGCTACCCACACTTCTGACCAGAGGAAGTAAAGCACCCACAAAAGCCATAGCCCAGGGTTAACTCAGGCTGCTTGAGTAGCTGAAACAGCTGGAAAGGTGCTGGAAGCAGCAAACTGCTCAATTTTCTCAACTGCTTCCTTGTAACACTGGGAACTTACTTTTACTGAAACTAACTTCCAGCAGTTAAGCCTAGTGTTCCACTGATGCAAGGGAACAAAGAATTTGGTTTCTTCAGATTTTAGGAGTACAGTCTAGTAGCCCAGAGTGAGAGCCAGATTCAAAAGGTAGTAAGCTAATCTTAGCTGAGCCTGGGTCCTGGGGCCACAATTCCTGTGACCAACTTACATTGAAAAGGCTGGTGAGAGCATCAGGCTGAGTACAGAAGACATCATCATAGCATGGCCACACTGTTCTCCTCTGGCTCTGTGGCCCAGTTCCTCCAGCTAGATCAGATTCTTCTGAGGGGAGGTTTTTGGGGGTCAGCATCATCCAGTCATATGAAGGGCCTGCAGACAGGGTCTCCTCTGTGTAGTAATCCCACTTCTTGAGGCTGGAGACATTTACAGTAGGCTTCAGGGCCTGTTTAAAGAAAACTCTGAACTGTAGTTCTGTCTTGACACCAAAGTACCCTGACAGGCCAGTCCCTAACATTTGCAGGATCCAGGGCAAGCATATGAACAGAGGTTCAGATGCCACTCATGGAAATATTTAAAAGTTACACATCAGGATAACAAATTAACAAATTAACCTCCTGATGCCTTGGAAGGCCAGGTTCAAGTGAAGAATCCTTGGATGCTTTAGGATTCCACACCAGGAAGTGGTGATACTGGGCAGACTGGTTTCACCTTCCTCCTCCCATCCTGTCCTTGCATGAATGTTTGTGTATACCACAGCCTACGCGGCGAAATTCTGTCCACTCCCTTGCCAAATAGTAATTTTTAAAAAGTATTTTAGATTTTTCAGCTTAAGTTACCTGTTGAGATTTTAAGTTTCATTAAGTTTTTTTCTCCTCCAGGAAAATCTGCCTTGCTTTGATTTTTTTTGTTTTTGTTTTGTTTTTTGATCTTTTTGTTTTCTGATGGGACTGGGATTTGAACTCAGACTTTGCACTTGCAAAGCAGGCGCTCCACTGCTTGAGCCACACCTCCAGTCTGCTTTGATTTTTTTTTGACATTATCCTTTCTAGGTTTTAGGGGTCAGCTCCTAGTTTTTGTGGCAAAAGTTTAGTGAACAGTCTTCATTTCCATTACAACTCAAAATTGTAAGTGTCTCAAACTTTTAAATAGCTTAGCTTTTGGCATCAAACATAGTTAAGTGTTTATGAAAAAAAAAAAAAAAACTTAAACAGGACTGGGAGTGTGGCTCAAGTAGTAGAGTGCTTGCCTAGCAAGCTTGAGGCCCTAGCTTCAATCTCCAGTCCCACAAAACAAACAAAAAACCCAAAGCCCTCCAATGAACTTAAACTAAGGAAAATTTTTAACACAAAATATTTAGAAAGTGAGACAAAAACAATTTCTTACTCTACCTCTATTTCCACTGGTGAATATAAATAATTGAAGAAAATGGGACTCCGCTTGTGCATTCTATCAATACACTCCCAAATACAAATTCCTTTCTTGGCGTGCTTATCCCCTTTATCATCAAATAAAGTTCCTGTAAATAAAAAAAATCCAACAGAACAAAAGTTAAATAAATTGACATTTTGCCTAAAAGCATGATGCATGTAACAGATGAAATGTGAAATGAAAAAAAACATTTTAAAAAAGTGAAATATTTCTTTCTTATGGCTTTAAAAATAGTAACATATGTACAGAAACTTTAGAAAACAACTGTAGACTAAAGACAGGAACAGAGGGGTGATGGAGTGACTCAAGTGATAGAGGACCTGCCTAGCAAGCATGAAGCCCTGAGTTCAAACCCCAGTTCCACCAAAAAAAAAAAAAAAAGGTAAATAAAGATAGGAATGGACTTCCCAGCTATATAGAAACAAAGCAAGGTAGAAGGAAAAGATTGGGTAAGGTTTTCTAGGCAGTTAGCAGTACATCATCACTCACTCTATGTCTGGTGTCTGTATCTACAGCCACAGAGGTTTGTGCCAGGAGACACTCTATACATTGTTCATAAGAATATGGAAGGACTTAAAAGTTGATTTGACGAAACTCAGTTAAAAACATAATTTTGTGTTTCTTTTTAAAGTTGTTGCCTGCTTATTATGAAGCCATTTAAAGCATTTTCTCATTTAGCAGTTTATACATATACTGGAGAAGGATGGTCATGGAGATTCTGGGTGCCGTTCTTTATCCTTGGGTGACTTAAAATCATAGCAGAACTTAGGGGTATACTTCAGGCATCTTTCTGAAACCACCATTATACCTTTCAAATAGTCACTTGATTGCTCACATAAGCCTACTTTGTTTTTAATGGGGAGGAAGACATATCAAGGTAAGGCAGGAAGAATTTCTTAAAAGGCCAGGAAGGGTGTATCTCTTAGTACTGTCTTGCTTTGAATAAAATGACTCAGTCAAAAGTCAACAAGAATTTTGTCAGTTTATCAGAAAAGAAAGTCTCAAGCCTAGAGCTATCCAAAATTCTGTAATATGTGGAGCCCCAAGACTAATGAATGCTTTCTTCTCTACCTTTCCCCTCTCCCACTTCTTTTTTTTTTTAATTTTTATTGTTTTATTATTCATATGTTCATACAATGCTTGGGTCATTTCTCCCTCTTCCCCCCACCCCCTCGATACCCGGCAGAAACTATTTTCCTCTCCCATTTCTTAACTGCAGAATCCAGTGCAGTGGTTCTCAACTTTGGTAACACATTAGAAAAAACAAGAGATTAAAAATCCCAATTACATCAGAATCTCTGGAAATGGGCTTCAGGAATTAGTTATTTTAAGTTTTCCAAGTGACTCCTGTGCTCAAAGTTAAGGCTGCCCTCAGCGTTGGAATGGACTTTTAAAGTCCCCTCACACTTCATTTGGAGGATGGATTACACTGGAGTTCTGTGTGGCAGTCAGCCCCACGTGGAATAGGCTCTGGGGATATTTATAGATAGAAGAAGAGTGAGCTGAAACCACAGAGAAGGTCTAAGACCTGGCCCTCCCTCCCTTAGGGAATCCTTTCTTCATCCTGGTGATAACTGAGTACTGGAATCAAGAAAAATGGACTTTTCTTACGATGCCCAGATGGCTGTTTTAGGGAAAGACAGACACATAGAGGAGGCACCTAGAAAATAGTTCACATCATCAGACACTAGTGTCAAATATCATCAGTTTATAATCCCATAACCCACTATGTATAACATATTACTCTTCCAGGACACAGGTGCTTAGGCTTTTCTGATGAAGCCTTACAGATTGTGACTGATGATTATATCAGCAGTGATTGAGATTGCTACTATCTAATTGTTGATCTTGGCAGGTACAGAGTAGTTACCATAGCTGTTCCTAATGCTGCTGGCACTGTGTAGGTTTCACAATTAATGTGTTACCTAAACACAAGGACAGACCTTACACTGGCAATCCAGACTGGGCTAGAGACACAAAAGCAGGGTTCTTTGATGCTAATTAGGTGGGTGGCTGTTGTGTGTCTCATTTGTCCAGTGAGGGGACTGGATAGAGGACCCTTCAGGAATGATGTACTAGGATCCTAAGTGCATGTTATATGTTTTATGAAAAAATATGTCTAGGACACAGGATGGAAATACATTTTCAAATAATCATAATAATCTTTCAATATATATCAACATATACTTTTATTCACATAATTTCATTTTATCTATGAGGAAACTGAGGCTCAGAGAGATGAAGTAGTTTACCCAGCAGCACCAACACTTTCTGACTTACTTTGGTGCTTTCCCCACTGGAGCAGCAGTGTCTCAGTCTTGAGACTGAGTGCAATCACCAGGGAACTTTAAAAAGCTGTGGTTGCCTGGGCCCCACCATCAGATTCTGACTCAACTGGTTGGAAGTATCACCTGAATGTCTGGAGTTTTAAAAGTTCCCCAGGTGATTCTAATGTTCAGTCAAGTCTGAGAACCATAGTGCTAGATTTTGTTGCTTCTCTGATGAAGAGAGCCACTATCTACTACAGCAGAAGCCTTGACTTTGGCCACATCTGTACACTGTGAAGGTAATTTGCTGACCACCTTAATTTAGCAAAACAAACTAGTCTACTGAAAACACCAAAAACTCTTCCAGGGAAACACTTCTACTTTACTCACAACAATATGTGCATATGTTGTACCTTTCAGTGATAAAGCTGAGCGACATGGTGACCCTCTGTCATACAGCCCTGTCAGCTCAAGACCAGAGGCAGCTGTAAATAGCTCTACTTATTATCTTCTCAGCACATGGTGCTTAAGAAATTATGTTTCTGATTGTGATTGAGTGATCAAGGACAATTATACAAGTCAACAGAGATCTGAAAGTATAAACAGGATGGGAGATGTTCTGACCAGTGTTGTTATCCTTACCAAAAATGTGGACTGTCACACTAGAGAATTTCAATAGCATGTCCTAGAAAGTGGTATTTCCTGATTTCATATTTTAAACTGAGATCTCTGGTAAATACTTTGTCACCATAAGTCCCCTTTATTAATATTCTGGTACATGTAATACACTGAAAATAGCTGATTTTTTGTTAAGTTTGTTTGTTTTCTTAGTAAAAATAGTCGTGTATTTACCCCACCCCCAAAACAACAAAAGGAGGAATGTAAAATTTCCTTGGGAAATGTTTTCTCAGGGTCTTTCAGAATCTATTCTTTTCAACTATTATTACTACTAGAAAGTATAATAATGATAGTGATGTCTAAAATTTATTGTGTGCTTATTATGTGCTAGCAACTGTTATAAGAAATTTACAACCATTTCCTCATGTTACCATCATGGTCCTAAAGGGTGGGCTATCACTGTCCTCATTTTAAAGATGATGAAGCTGAGGTTCAGAGAAGTAACTAATTCCCCCCAAAGTGCACAGTTGGTAATTGGTAGTTCTGGAATTTGACCCTGGAGCCTATGGCATCAGCTACTATTCAAACTTCCTTCAAGTCCCCTTCTTATCAGAATGTACCAGGAATGGAAAAAACTAGGCGTCAAGCATTTTTTTCCCACCACAGTGATATCACTTCAAAACATCAAAACAGTAAATAAACTTAACTTTACAAAAGTGTGCTACAAGAGTAAACATTTGCCATTTCTCAGAGTCAACACAGCACATAATCTCAGAATTGGGCAGTTACTCATATTCACTCTACACTCATTGTTTAGTATAAAACCCTAACTCTGAGCTTATAACTAGAGAGTAGTTACATCGATACAGTTTTCATTAAAAAAGTAAAACTAACAAAAAAGATGGAACAGTGCATAAAAATACATACCATGCTCTAATCTTTCATAGTCTGAATCCAGGAGGAATGTTTTAAAGCGATTAGACACATAGTGGAAGGCCAAAAACTTCAGGTAATAGAGATTGAATTCAAACTCAGTTGGATACTGGTTGTGAACCTGAGATATACAGGTAAAGGAAAGAGTAAGAATCAAACAGAATAAAAGTTAATGCCAGGCCACTGAATACTGAACTATGCAGGAGATCATCTGGATATTCATCCAACAAATACTTGAACCTCTATCATGGATGACAGAGATGGGAAGAGAAACAGATTCTATGTGCCAGAAACCATATTAATTTTTTTTTAAAAATAAATCATTTAATTTCTATAACATTGCAAGATAGGTATTGTTATTCACTTTACAGTTCAAGGCTTTAGGATCAGCAAAATTATTTATTCAGTGTCATCCAACAGCAACTAATGAATTAAAATTTGAACCCTGCTTTGTTAGGCTCGAAGGTTTGCGCCCTACTCACTGTATTATACCTATATTATACTATGAAAAGCACTGGGCAGACATAAAATTAACAGAAGTTTATTATTCTTGTTTTCCAGATACCTGTGGTATAACAGTGTGAAATACAACAAAAAAAACTAAGGGCTGGTGACATGGTTTAGTGGTAGAGTACTTCCCTATCAAGTATGAGGTCCTGAGTTTAACTCCCCCATATAACAACAAAAAACAAAACACCCAAAAAAACAAACAAAAAAATGGGGAGGAGGTGGCGTAAGAGGACAGGAGACATTTTCTGGACCAAAGAAATGTGCACGTGTCTGAAGGCAATCTGGAAAGAGCCAAAAGACACAGAATAACTTTTAAAGAAAGTGCTAATAACTAAGACAATAAGGCCCTGGAAAAGTATGAATGAATGACAGTAGGGCTCAGAGATAGGGAACAGCCTTGGAAATGATGAGGGATGGGGGAGTAGATAAAGATACCTTCAAATGCCAAGGGAAGTGGGAGGAACATATGCCTTTTAACCTTATTTTCATTAATTAGGCAGCAAGGTCACTGGTCATAAGGAATAAGGATGAGGGGATGATATGGGAGGAAGAGGGCAGGGCAAAGCTTGGAAGTTACTGCGTCACTGTAGGTCTACAGCATCTTAGATGAGCTGTGTGCAGACTCTGTGGAGCCATTTTATATTGGCAGAAGGTAGGCTGGTGACCTCTGACTTCCCAATCCACTGGGAAATCTCACTCCTGCATTGCTCAACCAATCTCTCATGACTACTGAAAGAATTTTGCTTGGTTGAGATAAGTTCCAATCATAACTGTACTTGCTTTAAAGCTGTTTCAAATGAATACTACAGGCAGACGATATAAAAGCCGGCTTTCCTCTCCATGTTTAATTTGGCCATGGAGACAAAAACATGGTCAGCTGAAGTGAGCAGGCAGGTAATTGTTAATAGACCAATGAAAATTTTAAGTCATGATCTTGATATCACTTTACCATCTGGTTATGTTATGTGATGATTAAAGCTTCTTTTGTTCGTTCCTTCCTTCCTCCCTGCTTCCCTCCCTCTTTTTTCTTCCCCATTTTTCTTCCCTCTCTTTTTCTCTTTCTTACTGGCTTTTTCACTAAACTGAAATTTGAGCTTATAAGTAGTGCAAAATAAAACAGATTTTAGGAAGATGCATTAAGAGAGATTTGAAGCATATTCAGTGGGCCTGCACAGGTAGTGTGTCACCCTCTAGGGTTTTAAACTGTAAGCATTTGTATTAAGGAGAATTTTCTCATCAGTGAAAATGAAGGGATTAGATCCCATACATTTCCTGTGATTATGGTATATGAGCAACTAATCATAAAGACTAAGTGTACCTAAAGAGTTCATAGTTACAATTAAAATTTAAGTCAATTTGACACATTTAAAGTTCAACATTATTATTCTGCAGCATTAATCACTGGGCATAAAATAAGTTTATCTAAGTTGTTATTAGAATTAGCAATACTTTCTTCCATTCCCATAATAGAAAACAATTTAAAATATTTCTTTCTTTCTTTGTTTTGTTAAGTGTTTGTGTTAACTGTTAACCAAGTCCCTCAATGCAGCAATTCTTATTCAGATTTCAGATGCTTGCCTCTATGGATGCACATGTACACCAAAAGGTGGTCTTGGGTTAGACTCTCCACTAGGAGTGATTGCTGTTCTGGTTCTTTTTTTTTGAACTTATTTTTGGTGGTGCTAGGGATTGAACCCAGGGCCTTGTGCATGCTAGGCAAGAGCTCTACCACTGAGCTCCATCTTCAGCCCTCTGGTTCCTTTCTTAAACAGTGTTTAGACCTTGAGTTTCCCCTCAACCTGTTCTTTAATACCACATAATGCTTTCTAGTTCAAGCTCTTAGTCTGGAGTCAATAGCACCACCTAAAGGAGCCTGTGAACACATCATAGAGAGCCAGTCACTCAGACTGGGTGGTTGGACAGAAAAGGGACAGGTCAACTGAGGATGGAACTTGGTTTCCTATTGTCTTGAGAGTCTTGGGGAGGAGAAGTCTGTACTGTGCTCAGGCAGGGTGAGCTCCAAGAACACGCCCTTAGAGCAAACCCTCAGTGGTCACAGGTTGTCCTCAGGCTATTTTCAGGGGAAGAGGAATTCAGGGTTCTTTTTCACGGACTCAGTACACAACAGCTTCTAAAATCTCTTAAAAAAACTTTTATTAAACAAAGCCCCCAAAATAACATTTCTCTCAATGACTACTCTCCGTAGAAACCACTTGCCTCACACATACTAGTGTCTTTCCTTGGTTATTTTGATATTTAATATGCTCAGGAATGTAATTTTGAAAACTCACTTCTGAGGTAGAGTAGAATGGAAATGATAATGAATATGATCTCAAGTTGAACTTACAGGCATTTCAGGGAGATCATATGTTAGAATTAAAAGTGAAATTCCTCTATAAGTGGAAAAAATGTTTCCACAGTCCACTGTACTGAATGGTCCCATCATAAACCTTGCCCTGTGCAATTATGTCAGGAGGGCCAGACACTTTCCTGAGGCTGCTGGTACTCACCCTACTAGAGTTGGAATCCATGCTTAGAGAATCAAGGTACAAGTGCTTTTGGGCACTGGTATGTGTGCCACAGTGGTGCCTGCAGTTGCTAACTGCTTGGAGTAGGAAAGAAATCTGCTCCCAAATAGGGGGCATGATCAGGTCTACTGGAAGTGGAAGAGAAGATGCAGGTCAACTTGTTTTTTACTCTTCATCAACAGTTTAGGTAGCAAGCATGTGAGAATTTCTTCAGTGGAAAAAAATATCAGATGGACCTGAATGATGAGTTAATCAGTACCCAGATACCACATTCAGACTGTGTCATTAAGAAACACAAGGAAAGCTGGGCACAGTGATTCATGCCTGTAATACTAGCTACTCAGGAGCTGGAGATCTGGAAGATCAAAGATGGAGGCCAGTGTGGGCAAAAAAGTTAGTGAGACCCCACCTCGAGTAATAAAAAGCTGGGTATAATGCATGCCTGCCATCCCAGCTATGTGGAAGTGTAAATAGGAGAGTCGAAGTTCAGGCCAGCTGGGGAATAAAATGAGATCCTATGTCAAAGATAACTGAAACAAAAAGGGCTGGAGTTCATACCCCAGTCCTGCCCCTCTCCACCCCCGGTAAAAAAAAAATACCACACACAGAAATTTTCTGACATGTATTTCCACATAATGGACAGAGAAATAAAAAGCTAATTGAATACATAAGGCAAAATCTGGTAATTAGATTTCCAGTATGCCAGAAAAGTTATATTTTCTCCATTTAGTCCAACATCTCAGGGACTTCATTTGTCCAGTTCATTGTCTGCTTTTCCCCCTTTTCTAATGGGACAAATGCACTCTTCTGCCATACACATTGTGGTGGTCTCCAAAAGGTATATTCTACATGTGGCTGCATCTGTTTATTATTTTAACAGAGGAAGTGGGATCAAGGACTGGGAGTATGGCTCAAGTGGTAGTGTGCTTGCCTAGCAAGTGCAAGGTCCCGAGTTCTAACTCCAGTACCACCAAAAAAAAAAGAAAAAGAAAAAGAAAAGTGGAATCAAGACAGAAGAGGTTTCCTCTAAAGATTTATCTGGGGAAAAATGAGTTTAGTGGTTTTTAACAAGATTTTCTGTTTTAATAGTTTAGTGAGGTATAACTGACATATAATAATCTACTTGTACATAATGTGTAGTTTAATTTTGACATATCTATATATATCTGTCAAACCAACAATCAAAATATGTATCATCCATAACTCCCAAAAGCTTGCTAGTACCCTGCTGCCTCTCTCTGCACTTCCCTTCCCAAGCAACCACTGATTTGCTTTCTGTCACTAGAGGTAAGATTGCATTTACTAGAACTTTATATACATAAATGGCATCATAAATGAGTTTTATCTCACTAAGCATAATTATTTGAGATCCTTGCTTGTTGCTGGTTTGTGAGTGGTTCATTTCTTTTATCACTGAGTAGACTTCCATTGTATAGAAAACCTGCAATATATTTATTTATTCACCTGTTGGTGGACATTGGGTTTTCCCAGCTTTTTGGCCACTACACATAAAGCTGCTATGAAGCGTTACATACAAGTCTTTGTATGGACCTAAGTTTTCATTAATGAAATGACTGAGTCGTATGGCTAGTATATGTTTACTTTTTAAGAAATGGCTAAAGTGTTTTCCAAGATGGATGTACAATTTTTTTTTGGTGCTACTGGAGTTTGAACTCAAGGTTTTACACTTGCTAGACAAGCACTCAACCATTTGAGCCACACAACACCACACCTGGTTGGACAATTTTATATTCCCAACAGTAGTGTTTGAGAATTTTCAGGTCTTTTATATTCTTGAAAAACTCTGAATGGTCAGTTTAAAAATGTTTAGTCATTAAAGTAGGTGTTGTGGCATCTCATTGGGACTTTAACTTGTATTTTCTAAGAATGCTGTCATGTTCTTACTTGCCATTTATATATTTTTGTGAAGTTAGTATAAATGCTTTACCTGTTTAAAAAAATAGGTTGGGCCAGGAGATGGTGGTTCATACCTGTGATCTTAGCTACTCAGAAGATAAAGATCAGGAGGATTGCTGTTCGAAGCCAGCCTGGGCAAATAGTTCATGAGATCCTTTCTCAAAAATACCCAACACAAAAAGGGCTGGTGGAATGGCTCAAGTGGTAGAGTGCCTGTCAAGTAAGCATGAAGCCCTGAGTTCAAACACCAGTACTGCCAAAAGGAAAAAAAAAAAGGTTGGTCATTTTCTGAGTTTTGAGAATTCTTCATCTATTCTGGATACAAGTCCTTTAGTAGCTACAGGACTTGCGAATATTTCCTTCTGCTCTGTGATTTGTCTTTTTATTTTCTTAACAGTAATTTTTTTTTTTTTTGTGGTATTGGGGTTTAAACTCAGGGCCTTCACTCGAGCCACTCCATCAGCCCTATTTTGTGATAGGTTTTTTGAGATAGGGTCTGGCAAACTATTTGCCTGGGATGGCTTTGAACTGTGATTCTCCTGATCTGTCTCCTGCATAGCTAGGATTACAGGTATAAACCATTGGCTCCCAGCTTAATAGCAGTTTTTGAAGAGCAGAAGTGTTTAATGTTTTCAGTCTAATTTTCTTGCCTTATTGCATGTCTAGGACCTTCAGTACAATGTTGAGTAGAAGTGGTGAAGCAGAGATAAATATCTTGTTTCTGATCTTAGGAGGAAAGCATTCCATCTTTTAATATTAAGTATGATATCAGCTGTAGGTTTTAAAAACTACTATCTGAGGAAGTTCTCTTCTTATTTCACTTTGTCGAATGCTTCTTTCTGCACCTAATGAAAGGACCACTAGGATTTTTTTTTTTAGTTTAATTACGCTGATTGACTGACTGACTTCAAATATAAAACCAACATTGTATTCCTGGGAATAATCCCTCTTAAGTGTGGCATATTATCCTTTTTATATAATGTTGAATTTCACTTGCTAAAATTTTACTTAGAAAATTTCAATCTATGATCATCAGGGATACTAGTTTGTAGATTTCTTTTGTTGGCTTTGTCAGGCCAAGGAATGCTGGCTAATGGACTAAGTTAGGCTATGGTCACTTTGCTTCCATTTTCAGGGAAGAATTTTTGTAGAATAACTATTACTTCTTTCTTGAATGCTTGGTAGAATTCCATGTGGTAAAACCACAAGGGTCTGAATTTTTCACTGTGGAAAGATTTTAACTATAATTTCAATTTCCTTAATAAACACAGGTCTATTCAAGTTATTTATTTCTTCTTCAGTCAGTGGGTAGTGAGTGGCTTTCAAGGAATTTGTCCATTTCATCTAAATTGTTGGTTATTGCCAGAAAGCTGTGGTGATGCTATTTTTCTCATTTCTAATATTGGTGATTTGTGTCTTCTTTCTTTTCTTCTGTCTAGAGGTATATCAAGTTTACTGATTTTCTCAAAGACAGCTTTGGTTTCATTAATTTTCTTTATTGTTGACCACATGATTTTTGGGGCCTAAGGGCAGGTATGCTTCAAATAAATTTAACCATACTATAATTATGTAGAATTGGGAAAGAAGACATCACAACCAGTAAATTAATTCTATATGATCCTTTCCCTAAGAATGCTGATGAATATACTTTTAAGCTCTCTTAGGCATCATCTGGATTCTGTTGTTCAAAATAATTTTGTATTTATATTATCGAAGATAAAAAACCTCACATATTTAAAAGCCTCAACTGTGTGAGGCATTTAGTATTTTTTTCCCCCTTTATGGGGTGAAACCTGCCAGTTTCATTTATTTATAAGAATTGGATCTGAAATGGAATTTGAAGAAATACGAATTTATAGTCATTTTTTTGCCCATGTGCCATTAAGTTCTTTGTAAAATTTTTAAAAACCCATAAATACAGTTATGACTCAAATTCCAGAAAAGATCATTTTGGGATAAGATGTAATGAAAGTGTATAAATTACAAGAGACACTATATGCAATGGTACCAATATATGAAAAAACTATGGGTATGATTAGATATATTAAAGAAAAGTAAATAGCTAATATCAAATTTTTTTATTTCATGGATTAAGATTTAACAAATATTAATTGTGCACTTTGTACTGTTTGACCACTTTACATAAAATTTGATAATTCATATCGGCTCAAATATTAGAAGACTTAATGAAAAATTGCTTTACATAAAACAGCTAGGATTATGTAAAGTTTTGTCAGTTTTCAGTTGACTGGAAGCACGCAGTCACCAGGAACTCTTAAATACACTGTGTATCCTTCAGTTGCAGTTATTTTGCCACTGTGAATGGATAAAGGTTAAGAGTAACTAGCTTAGCTGCTCACACAGGAGCCCACAAGGAAGGCTCCTGTCTTTAAAAGGAAACTAGCGTTTGCTTTTTCATTAGGACCCTGCACAGTGCTGGTGTGCTGTAAGCTCAAGGAGATTCACATCAGTGAGCCAATTTATGATGTGAATAAACTTTGAAGACAAAATCAGAACTGTTATTTTTCTGTAGGAAAAATAACAAGAAAGTTAATAACAAGAAGTAGGAAATAACTGAAAAGCTCTAGGTGCTCTCAAAGATTTTCTGTAATGCTGCAACAAAAGGGATACTTTTTGTACTCTGTTTTCATTCACAGTACACATATTTTCCCCTTGGAAAATAATTGTATTTTAGAAGAAATTTTAGGTTAAAATTTGTTTTTGTACTTTGGATATATTTTCCTTTTGAAAGATTTGGCTCAATTATTTCAAGCAAAGGAAGCATCCTGTAATGATATCACTTGAACTAAGCCAATTTCTTTTAGAAGCAACAAAGAAATCTGCCAGATGTTGCTCTTATGAAACAGCAATCTAGCATTTACAATTCATCTGACACCTGGATATACTGGCATAAACAATGGCTTTTTAGATGATGAGGCAGTTCTAATTGAAGACCAGTAGTCCATGTTTTCTTTGTAACTTTATTAGTACTAATGGACAAGTCTAGGCATATGTCTGTGGACTGCCTTTTGGTGTTCAGCGTGTCAGAAATGGTTAGCAAGCAGGGAACACATTCCACCCAGGGAAGGAAGGTTTTGCTTGCTGCTATGTGTAATTTTGAAATTTTTAAAAATGTTGTTGGGCCTGGTTCTGATTTGTGTCCCTGAGAGACTGAGAATAGCACTAATTTAAATTATTTGGCAAAAGTCAGAGTCATATAAAGCACTAGAGTTCACTTGAAAGGCATTCAAAGAAGGCACTTTCTAATGCCTAAAACCAGTATGTAGGAGATGATGAAACACTACCTTATAATTAAGTCAGCAAGAGTCAGAAGCACTTTCTGTTAACTACAGACTCTTAGATTCCTGTTTTCGAATGAATAAACACTCCCTCTTCAGCATGAAACAATTTGCTTCACCAAAGCTGATACCTATCACAGCCAAGCATCCTTTAAGTACTGCAATTAAGGTCACATGCTCTTTGTCACGACTTGTCTGCACTCAGGTTAGTCTGTATGATACTAGGTTGAAGGAGGGTTCAGGCAAAAAAAAAAAAAAATCAGCTGAAAAAATTTTAATGTACAGCTAGTACTGAAATCATGCTACCAGGGTCTTTAGACTCTGAACAATATTACTTTCTACAGTTTATAAAGCATTTGCTTGAAAACAATTGAGCTTTCACTAAAAGTCAACTTCTGTTTTTGACTTCAGAGCCAACTGGTTTATATAAAACACGTGAATTTTAACTCTATTTAAAAGAAATAAACAGATAGGAGAAGTTAAACTTTTACCCCAAGTTGCTTTACATAACTTGACATTTTCCAGTTTTAGCATCTATTGTAATGTATCCTAAAGATAACAGTTCACGTTAAATTGCTTTATTCATACTACTTAAGGGGTGCTCACAAAATGCAGGTTACCTCTCAACACCCTAGACTCCACCTCACACTCTTGCCACCCCACAATAAAATATAAGCATTGCTTTCCAAGAAAGGACTACTGCACATGGAACACAATGGTGTTCTCTTCAGTAAGGACAATACATCTTACATGAGAACCTTCCCTCTCATTGATTGTGAGTGGATTCTTTTCCTGACTCTAATGCTTAGGTATGCAGAATTCTGCAAGTTGAACACAGTTTAACACACTTACTAGTATATTTAACTTAAGCTAATTTCAACTTACAAGCTCATTCCCCTAAAATCCTACCCTTACTAAAGGAAAGGAATTTTTAAGAGGTTAAAAAATTCAAAAGGGAGTGGGGAAAATGGGAGGGTATACAACAACAGGCAAAAACAATTCAGCAAAATTTTGAAAGAAAATAGATGAAAAAGTCACAGTGAATGGCAGAAGAGGAGAAGCTGCACTAGGACACCTGCAGGAAGAGGATGATTTGAGAATGTAACAATCTGCTGTTAAATCTTGAAAGACTCAGGACACAGAGGCTCATGACAGTAATTTAGGAGTGAAATGGGGACTGGAATGGGGCTCAGATGGAAATCTATAGAGGCAATAGTTAGACTCTCAGGTCTTTTCATGTTATCATATGATTACCCTCTTCAAGGCAAGAGACTGGAGGTTATTTTCTGGAAAAACCATATGTGACAATCTTTGAATTTGGGAATACTCGGCACAACTGGGTTAGTGATGAGACTCAACTGAAAAAAGTAGAGGTGTACATACTGACTGGAATTTCCCTGGACACATTTTCTGTCCTGCTTCAGAAAGCAAGCAGCCAGATTTATAAGTATGCTCTGGGTACCAGATTGACAAATTATTCTCTGGAGAAACTAGATAGCTGTTTTTTTTTCCTGCACTTCAATACTGACATATTGGACTTAGTCAAGAAAAAAAATGTTCAGGTTAATTAAGGTATGATTTACATAAAGTAAAAATTCTCTATTTGAAGCATATAGGATACAAAACAGTTCCTTGATCCTAAAAAGTCTGCTCATGCCCTTTGTAATTGATCCTTTCCTCTGACTGCTGGTTCTTTCAACCTCTGACTTACTTTTGGTCATTATGTTTTGCCTCTTTTAGAATATTGTAAATGAACTTGTTTAGTACATAGCCTTTTCTGCCTGTCTTCTTGAACTTAATGATCATAAATGCATCATACTGTTACATATATTCATGTTCAATTCCTTTTACTTACTGAGTAGTATTCCATTATATGAATATAACAGAATTTGTTCATCTCTTCACCAGGTAATGGACATTTGGTTTATTTTTCTGTTATTCATCTATAGTCACACCATTTCCCCTCCTCACTAGCTTGAACCCCTGGCAACCAGTAATTTATTCTCATTCTCTATGATCTTATCATTTTGAGAATGTTATATAGATGGAATCATACAGGATGTGAACCTTAATCAATATAACGTCCCCCTCTAATCAATATAACATTCTTAACATCTATTCAAGTTGTTATGTGCATCAATAGGTCATTGCTTTTTATTGTAATACTCCATTGTATAAATGTATTGGCTAATCACCTACTGTAGGATACCCTTTTTTGCCTTGAATAAACTGTTACATTTGAAAACTGCATATAATTAGATCATGATGTATTTAGACTACTTACATTTAATGTGATTACTGGTATGTTCGGGCTTGTGTCTGCCATCGTATTTTTTGTCTTCTGTGGGTTACTTTGACATTGTTAGACTTCTATTTTGATTTATCTATAGCATTTTTGAGTACATGTCTTTATGTAGCTTTCTAAGTGGTTGTCATGGGTGTTGTTATATCTTATCATCTACTGGGCATTTTACCAGTTTCAGCCAACTGAAGAAACTCTACTTCTCTTTATGTTTGCCCACTTATATCATCTTAACTATTTTTGTAAAAAGCATCAAGAAATATATCAGTATTAGACTTTTTGCTCCAAATATCAAACATTATTTAGAAAACTCAAAAGAAGGAAACTGTATTTTCTCATGTTTGTTTCCTTTTTCTTTTTTCCTTCCTGATATCCCCCAATTCCTCCTTTTATCATGTATTTCCTGTCTGAAGAACTTCTAGTCATTTAAGTCTATAATCTATTTGGAATAAATTTTTGTGACAGATGTTAGGAGTACCAGGGTTCATACTTTTCCATATAGATATCCAGCTATTCTAAAATCATTATGGAAAAAATCTCCTTTCCCCATATCTTGGTTTTACAGTTGTTTTCTGTGAGGGCAGTTGTCTTTAGGATCTTAGCCACTCATTGTGGGAGTACAAGTTAAACATACTCATTTTTAAGTTCCATTTTTACCTTGTGAAATCTGAGGCTATTATCTCAACATGATACATAGCAAAGGAAGCACAAAAATATATGAAACAAAACATGGACCTTTTCTAGTACCTAGGGATGCTATTTTAGAAGGTGCAGAGAAGAAGTTTACAGCCTATGATTAGTTCAATTCTTACTTTAAAAAGCCTGCTATGCTCAATTCTTACTTTAAAAAGCCTGCTATACTAATGAGCTACATAGTCATACGTTTCAAAAATTTGAGACAGGGTCTTGCTAAGTTCTGTAGGCTGGCCTCAAATTTAAGATTCTCCTGCCTCAGCCTCCTGAGGAGCTGGGGTTACAGGTATATACTACCATGCCTGGCTACTTTAATTCTTACTAAAAGTCAACTTGGATAATCTACTTGCCATTCTTCTCAGTGAGTTTATACCTCAGAATTAGATTTATACAGAAGATGTGACTCTAATGTTTGCTCACTTGGTTTCTGGATTTACATGCTCTTTAATTGTAAATAGCTCATTATGGAAATTGTAATTTTAATGGTTAGTGACATGCATTTTTTTATACATAAAGACTCTAAAAGAAAGTCAACTCTTCATCTAGCATTTAAATGAATTATCAGTGATATGATCTCTGTGCCACGATAAAAACTTGTTATATGTACTACTGAGACAGAATATAGGCCTCCAGTAAAGAGCTTTCTTAAGCAGCAAAAGCAATTCCATTATTATATCCAAATTGGATATAAGGAAGAGTAATTCTTTAGGAAATGTAGAGCCACTACAGGTTTCTGTTTGTTTCTCTTGAAGATTTTTGCAAAAGAGAGTAACAGCCTTGAATCTGAGTTTTCAGAAGAGTCGTACTTAGGACATTTTAGAGGGTCTTTTGATCAAGGGTGGTGAGAGTATGAACAAGACTTATGCTCATTCAAATTTTTAGGGCCAGGCATAGTACCTCATGCCTATATCCCAGTTATTTGGGAGGTAGAGACTGGAAGGACTATGGTTCAAGGCTAGCCCAGGCAAAAAGTTAATGAGACTCACTCCAAATCAAGCTAATAAGCTGGTTGTAGTGGGTGCATGCCTGTGATCCCAGCTACGTGGAAGGCTGTAGGTAGGAGGATTGCAGTCTGAGGCCAGCCCCAGACAAAAATGTGAGACCCTATCCAAACAAAAAAAGGGCTAGGTACATGGCTCAAATTGTAAAGCACAGGCCTAGCAAGTGTGAGGCCCTGAGTTCAAATCCCAGTACCACCAAAACATTTTTTCATTAATTCATTGATAATACATATTTATTATCTATTATTTTCTAGAGATTGAACTGTTAACTATGTTAAGATACTGGAGACCTGAAGACTAATATAGAAAGTACATATTCCCAAGTATTCTTAGTCTAGGTGGAAGGCAACAGACACATAAAAATATATTTATGCTGGTGTTATATATGCTACCAAAGAAGTTTGTCCATGACTCATTAGGAGTACAAGTGAGGAGGGTCAGAAAACATTCAAGGTTTAGAGTGATAAAATAGAATATATATAGTGCTCATATATGTACAGGCACACAATAAGCAGTCTATCTGTTAGAAGTTGTTGTTAGCAGTGGTGATATATGGAGGCAGGAAATAGGACAATAAACAAAATAAATGCTTTCATGAAGGACTCACATGCTTTCACCTATCTACAAGACAGAGAGATGCTAGCTTCTCTCCTTTGGCTTCAGCTAAGCTTTCTGTTTCAGAGACAATGGTCTCCAAATGTCTCCCTCATCTGTTTGCCAAAAGGAGGATGAATAAGGTTAATATTCAGACAAAAACAATATATCATTAGCTGCAAAAAGTTTAAAAGTATAAGCTCAAGCAATGCCTCTAGGTGCTGCTTGGGAAGATGGACTGAAAGTATTCAATAGGTATTTTCCTTAGCAAGCAAACTGGAGCAATCTAAAACACAGAATCCTGTGTGAGTGCGTGAGTGTGGAAAGTTATTCTAATGTGTGTGGGATTTCTTTTGGGGTGAGAAAACATTCTAAAACTGTGATAATTGTTGCACACCTCTGTAAATACGGTAAAAACTATTGAAATGTACATTTTAGGTGAACTATATGATATGTAAATTGATTTGAATAAAGCTGTTATTTTAAAAATCAAGTGATTAAAAGAATAAAAATAAACCAAAACATAATCATATGTCAACTTGGCCTCTTCAGAAGACCTAGTTCCAATTCTGGGTCCTGTAAACATTTCTACCTTTCCTTCCAAGAGATACTTGAGTCCAATGTATTTCAACAAATCTCACTATTATGTTTTGCATGCTAGAACCTATTCACATAACTGTGGGGTTATAACACAAATGAAACAAGGTTGGAAATGTCAACCCTCATTTTTTCTTAGGCCAGTTTAACCTTCAACATGAAAGCCCAGTGTGGTCCGGTTTTTGAGCCTAATCCTGACCAAGGCCCTGCTAAGAGGGGCTGTGTCTGGGGAGGACGCCTAAACTCTCCACTTCTCCCCTATCCTTACTGGGTTTGATTGGATTGATACTTAGGCTTCTGCCTAGCTTCTTGATTAGCCCCAATTAGGATACCCAATAGAACTGAGCCAGTGTTCTCAAGCCTGTAAGTCTGCCTTATGGGTCCTGATTATTTCTCTCAGGATCTATGCACCCAGGCACATGGTAGGGCTCTCCCAAACTGAGCAGACTATATGTGGGATTTCAGACTATGCCATTACCTGGAGATTTTTGTGTCCTTGTGCAAACCTTGGAGAATAAGCCCAAGTTTTCTTCTTCTCTTTGCAGATGGTAATTTAGAATGCCATCTTTCTTGGGGGCTAGCCCAATAGCCAGCTCAGTAGTCCCAGTTTCAGAAACCTTGTAAGTTTTTTTTCCTTTTTTTTTTTTTCTGTTCCTGGGGTTTAACTCAGGGCTTCACACTTGCTAGACAAGTGTTCTACCACTTGAGCTATGCCTCTAGCCTATTTCTTTTTTTTTTTTTCTCCCCTTCATTCCCAGAAGTCTGCTGTTAAGATTTCAGCATGTCTTATTGTTGAATTACGACAAGAAAGTACCTGCCACAGCACTGAAATTCTCAATAAATGTTAGTACTTTCCTTTTCTTCATATCAAGTCACTTTAAGTTTGCTCTACTTACCTGGTGCACACAGTCTAAGAATTGTAAGAAGACTGGAGCAAAACCACTACCCTGACAATTGAGGGTCAAGCTGCTCCGCTGACTGAATTTATGACCAAAAGACAGCCACTCTTTTTCAACCAACATCCGAAAGCCTTCAAGTGTCCTATAAAAAGGATCACTGAGTAACTGTACCAAGGATGTCACCTAGGGCACAAGCAGGATAGACACTCATTAATTTAGTCCTGAAGAAGTCCTGTCGTTAAGATAAAAGCATTTCCTTTTGATCATAGCATAGTTACCTGGACAGCAAACTGCTTTAGGATGACCAATCAAATGAATTCTACAAACTTTCCAATGAACCTTAAACTCAGATTCATTTTGGCTACATGTTAGAAAATTTGAATTTTAATCCTTACTGGCCAATTTGCTGACTATGGCATTTTTCTAGGTTAATTGATGAGGTCAGGGGATCAGTTCAAACCTAGTCTACTGTTGGCACATACAGATCAGTATCTTAATCTAGTTTGTATTCACACTGTTCCTTTTCATTCTGGAGTAAAAATGTGGGGCTTAGAGAGAGCTAGAGAAAGGAAGAACAACACCAGCAAGGATGGTCCATGTCCCACACTGCTTGTCAAGAGCTCCATCTGCAAGCTTGCCTGGTGCATCTGTGGATGCGGGAGCCTGCTGCCAAAGCCAGAGCCCTGGGCTATGTAGGGGGCTGTGATGGCTCATGACACAGAGCTTCTGATGGATTGCCAGGTGGTGTTTAACAGGGAACGTTCTCTGTTCATAAACACATTAGTCATTACACAAAAGATAACACTTGCAGAATTTAAAAGCTACACTGAGCTGGGTGCCGGATGGCTCATGCCTATAATCCTAGCTATTCAGGAGGCAGAGATCAGGAGGATTGTGGTTTGAAGGCAGCCCAGGCAAATAGCTCGTGAGACCCTATCTCGAAAAACCCTTCACAAAAATAGGGCTGGTGGAATGGTTTAAGGCGAAGATCCTGAGTTCAAGCCCCACTAAAGCAAAAAAAAAAAGCTACAGTGAAATACAAATATAAAATGAAATCTGAAAATACGTGTACACAGTTTACTTGTGCAGTGATGTCCCAGCCTTCTTCCAAACAGACCAAAACTGAGGAACCATTTTCAAGTACTTCTGATACAACCACAGCCAGCTGCATTATCCTGTGAAGCTAAAAAAGAGAAAAGGAGGCCACAGTAGACAAAGTACTTTCTTTTCTTCTTCTTCTAAAAATTCAATTCAGTTCAAGTCAATTCAAGACTATTTGTGTTTTTGAGATGAGTTCTTGACAATCCAGAATGCCAATTATTGTACTGTACTAAACAGACAAGAAACCCTAAATATTCAAGTACATTAAGTAAGTAATAAGAAAAGTCATATGACTATATGAAATGATCAACAATGATGCTATCATCTCACCACTTTCTGTTTGCACTAACTTCCTAAAAGCTACGTTTCTACTAAAAACCATTGTGTAGGTGGACTTTTCCTTCCAATCACAGACATGTTATGGACAGGGACAAACTCCCTGATCTCATCACCAAATTGTTTACTTTTTTTCTTTAAAAATTATTAACATAAATTGTACAAAGGGGTTTTATTATAATGATTGCAACATGTATATAATTACTTTGATCAAATTCATTCCATCTATGTTAATCTTTCCTTAGTATCCTCACTTCTTCCCCCTCTTTAAAACAGCACAATGAAATCCACAAAAAACTATTTTCTCTCTCTCTCTCTCTCTCTCCCTCTCTCTCTCTCACACACACATACACACACACACACACACACACACACACGTATAAATGTACTTCTACAATAATCAGCCTCCCCCATCACCCTCTCTTTTCTCTGGTTCCCATTTACTGGTTCCTTGCAAATAGTCTCCCTCTTATGATCATGTCATAGTATTATTTTTTTAGGTCTAGATTCCATATGAGCAAAAACATGCAGTATTTTAGATCAAACACTTTCTGAGCACAGACTTGCTGTCAACCTTGGATAATCAAACAAGTTAGGAATGAAGCACTTGGAAATTAGAACCATATTATGTTTTAAATACTTAAAAGTTCTTGTCAAATTAAGATTAACAATGTCACATTTTAAATATAGAAACATTAAAACAATGTGCTTAAATAACACATAATAAAATAAAATGACTTAGGATTTCTCCAAAAGTAGAAAAGCTGTAATTTTATGAAGTAGAAAACACAGAGATTCTAAGTGGCCTACTTAACATAGTTATTGGACTTAAAATTTGTTTTCTTATGATGTAGTATGTTCTATTTTATTCTAATTTTTATGTATTTATTCTTGGTAGTGCTGGTGGTTGAACTCAGTTCTTTTGGCATTGGTTATTGTTGAGGCAGGCTTTAGGCCTGGGCCAGCCTGGACCATGATCACCCATCCTTTTTGTGCTTCCCCATGTAGCTGAGATGACAGGTGTGTTCCACTATGACAAGCCATTGGTTGAGATGGGATCTTGTGGACTTTGTGCCCAGGCTGGCCTCCATCTGAATCTTCCCCCAACACACCAAAGTAACTAGGATTAAAACTTTTAGCCATTGTGCCCGGCCAGTAAGTTCTAGGTTAGATAGTCTTAATTTTTCTGGCATTAGAGTGATGGTTGTATAACATTATGAGTATACTAAAAACACTCCATTATACACTTTAAAAGGATGAGTTTAGACCAGGTGTGGTGGTGCACACATGTAATCTCCCTTGGCAAACTGAGGCAGGAGAACTATGAATTTCAGGCAGACTGGGCTAACAGTGAGACCATCTTTTTCTCTCTCTCCCTCTCAAAAAAAAAAAAAAAAAAAAAAAAGAGAAGAATTTTATATAAGTGAATTGTATGTTAAAAAAGACTCCTATTTGTAATGTATATCACATGGGAAGAAAACATATTTGTGCCCAGCTTTTTAAACCAGGCCAGTTGACTCAGAATCCTTAAGGAATAATTAATTAGGGTGTGGGGATATCATATGGATGTCAAAACCAAAACTGTAAGATTCTAGTTTTAAAAATATTTTGAGCATCATATCATGTATTCTGCAGTATGAACTAAAAAAAAAAAAAAAGAAAACATAAACAGAGTTGGGCTATTTTAAGTGCAGGAACAAAGTGTATGTCCTACTTGACAAGAAAAGGCTCCAAGAAGCTCCTTACTTGCTGTTCCTATAACACAACTGTCCTAGGTCTGCATTTTCCAGGGCTTAGCATTTTTTCCAACAGTTTACTTTTAAAATGCCACTATCCAAGGCTGGACACCAGTAGCTCACACCTATAATCCTAGCTACTTGGGAGGCTGAGATTAGGAGGACTGCAGTTTGAGGCCAGCCTGGGCAAATAGTTTGTGAGACCCATCTCCAAAAATAACCAGAGAAAAATGGACTGGAGGTGGATTCAAGCAGCAGAGTGTTTGCTTTGCAAGTATAAAGCCCTGAATTCAAACCTCAGTCTCTCCTTCCTCCCCACCCCCCGCCCTTGAAAAAAGCCACTGTCCCAAGTGGGGCAATATTTTCAACTGTGTATAGTCTCTAGTGTCTGTATAGGTCTACTTTCCAGCAAGGGGCAGAGCATAAAATGTATCAGAAACATAGACAGGTAGCTGGATGATAAGGACAGTTTGGGGCTGGGCCTCATAGCCCTAGCACTTGTCAGCTCCTTGTATGGGTACTCAGAATATCCTAAATGGTTTTAAGAGTAATGAATATATGCCATCATCTACTTATAACCAATTGCATATGTGGCTGTGTTTCTCTATAGTTTAATTAAGTCACTGCCCTGGCTACTGATACTGTTTCTTGGCTCTTTGCCTTTTAATCCCAGGTACTATGAGAAACAACCCCCCCCCTTTTTTTTTCTGTTCAAGAGGGGCAAGGGCAGAGAAATTAGAAATTCCTCCAGAGTGAGAAGAAATAATGGGTACTGCATCAAAGGCCTCAAGACAAAGCTGAAGGTTACATTGCAGAGATGCTACTCTTGGCCAAATGTCTAAAATATGCATGTTGTAAATATTTATCTTTTTGTGGTTTGGAAGAAATGTGGGTGTATATGTATTGGCATACCTCTTTCTCCTTAATTTTTCAATAAAAGTTCAATAAAAATATCCTAAGGGTAACTTAGCTGAATGATGGATATGTAGTTTTCCCAAACCTTAGGTATAGATTTGGGGCATCCTGTATACCTCTGGTGGTTGGTGTGGGATTGAATCTAAAATTGAGAGACATATAATAGGCAGAGACAAATGGAAGGTGAGAAAGTGTGTGGAGTTGTGCAGAAATCACCTTCCACCCTGGATCCTTACTGTCTTGACAACGGAGCAGAAGACCCATAAATACCAGCTGGTTAAATTTACTACACATCAAAATTTTTCCACATAAGTTTCTTCTCCTTACTATCTTACAGACACCAAACTTTCAATTATACAGAGATAAAAACCAAGTGATAAAGAATTCTCTCTCCTCACTTGCTATGTCCTGTTTCCTGAAACCGAAAGGCCTTTACAGAGGACACATAACAAAGGGAGAAAATGTAGAGTTGAGGGCAGAAGAAAATATTTTTTTGTCAAATATTGGTTCTTTATATCAATCTTGGCCTCTGTTTGAGTTATAAGACAAGCTGTCTAAGTTGTTACCTGAGGGAACCACTCAGAGTCTCCCAGGGCCTTCAGAAAGGTCACTTCTGAATCTGTAGGGATGACGCTTGGGATACAAGCCCTCATCAGCTTTTTAAAACTGGCTTTCACTTGTCGGATTTCATGAAATTCAACAGGAACAAATTCACAATTTAAAGCAAATTCTACCTTGAAGCTCTGTGGATGAAGATGCAGAGAATTAGGCAGATGAAGTGCTACGGGTAAAAGGGCAACGTTTTCAACATGGCAATGCTTAATGATACACTGTTAATTGAGGCCAAATAGCTGCAGAGGCTGTGATGGATCAAGAATGTCAATCTTGTATAGTTCAGTTCATGTGTCAGCAGTGCTGGAAGGTCTAGTGGTTTGCCTGGAGTGATAAGTCCAGTCTCTGCTAGAGGTAGATTACTTAGCTTAGGAATTCTAGCATTCTGAGAACTTGAAGAGACTAGTAATAGGCTGGAACTTGATATAGCTTGCAACAACGAATATAAAGCAATTCTAAGACCATGAGTCTAGAGGCCAAAAGAAGAGCCAAATGACACAGGAACAGCATATCTAGAGGCCAAAAGAAGAGCCAAATGACAAAGGAACAGCATGGTTAATCCAACAGTATAAACTCAGTCTTCCCAAGATGTACTTTGTAGTCGGAAGATAATACATTGTTGGGGTTCCAGAACTGAATGGAAAGGACACTGGTGCCAGGGGAGTTGAGCAGGCAACCTTGGATTGCTGTTGAAAAGAGTTCCAAGTATTTTCTGTGTATATAATTATCTGTTGTATGTAGATTTAAAAATTGAGCATGACCTAGCAGTTTCAGCCGTCTACCCTAAAGACTGGTGACTAAGTGATTGCAATAGTTCAGGCAGTGAGAAAAGAGTTGGCAACGCCAGTCAATACAGCAGAGATGACTCAGTCACTGGCACCTTAAGGGCTGAGCATGTGAGATTCTGCTAAGAGCACCTTGCCTACAGACTCTGTTCTATGGTTCAGCCAAAAGTATGACTACATTGTTCAGTGTTAAACTTTCAGGAGATTTCTGAATTAGCAAATACTTTCATTTCCTAGACATTTGTTGGCATTAATAAAGTTTATTTTTTAATGTGTGACTTGGAGAACATTAAACTCAAGAATTACTGTTGCTTTGGAGGTAGAGACTATCTTTCTGAGATCTTAGCATAGTGAAGCTCTTTAGCATAGTAATAGTAAAAATAAAGTTGATTAGCATCTAATATTTTGAATTTTATGATCTACCTTAGGACATGTATCTCTACATATACAACCTCAAAAATTTTGAAAAAATGTTACTTAGAAAACCTAACCATGGCCTTCCCTTGCCTCCATATGCAGTGTCATATTTTCCCCTCTCCACCCTTTTATGTTCTGAAGTTTTCTGTATGTTTACAATAATAAAACAATCTGTTTTGCATGGGCACAGATTTCTGTGGGAGCTGAATGCAGACAGTGGAAAATAGCCTGAATAAGCCTTATTTCTTTTTTGTATATGTACTTTCTAATATTTCTGATATTTATGGTGATTTTTAAAGATTATTAACAAATATTTATTTTCATGGTTAATAACTATGCACATGTATGCATATATAAAAATACACAGATGCATATATGTGCATATATAAATACAAAGAGTTAAAATTTTTTTAAGATTAAGTCCATTTTAAGAGTCATGCTATAAAAAAATTCTAGTAAAGCTCATTTATGATGGGTTTTATAAGCTGCTTTCATGTTTCCATACAATTTCTAAGTGAGAGAAAAAAAATCTTACCCTTAGTTGTGACTTTTCACCAAATATATAAAGGGCTGCTTGGCGTTTCAAAAGCTGGTTTTGTAGATAGGTGCTGTTACTAAAGGAGGTCGAGTGATCCTTGCCTGCCAGCCGGGCACCAACATCAATGAAGGATGTTGGAGAGCTTATCAAGCGAGTGCTGGAGCGAAGACTTGCCCATACACCTTCACAGAAGTTAAGAAATCCAAGTGAGATAATCGAATGTGGGAATGCCACTGAATAAGGAAAACGATGCATGCTCTGGAGCTACAGTTTGAGTTAATAGCAGTTAATTAATCTAAGTGATCATGGATCATACTGATTGTATGACATTTATTTTTGCAACATAAGCATTTCAAAATCACTTAATCTTAGACTCAGATGGACCTAAGAAGTCGCTCATATTCCATTTTATATGTTTGTGTAAATTCAGTACTTATAAATACTGAAATCCTAAGTAGAAAGAGTATGGTGACTGAAAACACAAAATGCAGGAAGGAGGTAACAATGAAGTCTAGGAAAGAGACTGCTCAGTTTCTCAGGGGTTCATGAAAGCAGTCAATTCAACAAGTAATCTAGATTAATATATAAACTAGAAACTTATTAAATCTTCCAAAAATAGAGGTTGGATTTAGAACTTACATTTACTTATCACGTCAGAGTAGTAAGTTTTAAACATGTAACGGTTTTAATTTTTTTTCAATTTCCATATAAATGAGAAATTTTACACTTAGTAATGTGCACTTCACCAGATTTTAGGAGGCTTTATTTAAAATGTAGTCAGAAGCAAGTATTTTCTAAGAGAAAGGCTGAGCTTTACAGCTAGAAGAGTCTCATTATGAAAGTTGACATTATTCATATTAAATAGAAAAATCAAGGATTTCTATATGCAAGTGAGATTATTAAATATTAAACATCCAAACACAGAGGCATATACTAATTCTTCAATTTGGCCAGTACTGCAGCACTTTCAAAACAATAGAGCAATGCCTGTAGACCAGGAACTTCATCCCAGTTACAGGGGTAGAAGATTTCCCTAAGGTGGGTTTTCTAATCTAGGTCTGGAAAGTCTGTTTCAGAAGGCTTAAATCTTTGCCCAGTGATAAATCAAGCCATATTTGGTGACTAGAAGTCATCATGATAATGTCACAGATGCTTCTCTATATCAGAATTTATAGAGTTAGTAGGCCAGTTCTAAGAAAGATTTCTTAGGTAATTTCTGCTTAACATGAAGGGATCTTTCTATATAATCAATAAGATTTTCTTAGATATTATACCAAGTGCTTTCTTTTTGTAAGTGGGATCACAGGAAATTCAGAATGTAGATGAGAATAAAGGACAATTGACAAACGTGAAAAAGTCACTTGTAACATATACTTTCATATGCAGATGGCTTAAAAGAGTGACATGTCAGGACACATAATACAGTACCTTGATTATGGACTCTTCCCTGAACTGAAGATTTGGTATTTGACTGAGTAAAACATTTATCTCTGTACCCATGCACTGGTAGGTAAGATTAAAGACAAAGGAGAAATGAAATGTATATAGCAGCAAACACATCAGAGCAGGTTGAGTAAGAGAAGAACAAGTTATTTAATTTTTAAGATCAAGTTAACATACAGAGAAATGTAAATATAATAACAGTGGAAGGTTTAATTAAAAAACAGAAAGGTACATAGTCATAAAAAGATGAAGTGTCTGTTATATGAAATTTTAGCACCTGTTTATAAATACTATAAACACAATGAAATGGACGACACAGCAGATGGTACCACTACAAATTATACCAAATGGAATAAGCTCTTGAAAATTATCAGCCAGAAACAAGTTTATATAGTAAAATTAAAGAATTTCAGGTATGTGTGGAAATGTTGGGATACACTGGCCCTAGCACTAAAGGAGACTTACTGGCAAATGCTACAAGTTGTACAGCGTATCTGTTCTTAGAGCAAGGTCATCACACTAGGAAACAATGAAGCTCTATCAACCATCTGAAATACCTAAGGGCAAATTTTTGCAGTAGAGCATTAAGCCACACTATCTTCCTTCTTACCTTTTCATTTAGAAATTACATTTATTTTCCATTAATATAGTTATAAGCAGCAAAAACTCATGATCCTGTGATAATACCTAATGCTACTAATAAGACAGCTTGTGATGACTGAAGTAATGACTTCTCTTAAAAACCCTATGTGCAACAAAATGATAGACAATATTAGAGATAATACTTTTGTAATTTGAGTAATAATGTTTTTTTCTAATACAAAGTATTTTGTGACTGTGGCAAACTTTATCTGATAATAACAAAAAATGGTAAGTATTCACAGCATTCCCTGAGCAAAGAATTATTCAAGCCAATTAGGGGAAAAGATTCTGTATTTATTCAGTATCACTAACTTTACAATATAAAATTGCATAAAATATGACATAATATGACAAAAGAAAAATCATTAGAAGTGATGTTGTTTATATCTCACTCCTTTGGAAATAGGAAATAACAGGCATTGATGGATTTAGTGGTCAAAAGGAAATAAGAAAGAAAGGGCTGCAGAGGTGCTGCCTAATGGCACACAGAGAATACAGGACAGAACAAGGACCTGGGACTATGTGGCAAAGGCACAGGCCTCCTGTGTGCTGGCTGATTGCTTTCCTTTCTGCCAAAGTTTTGTGCTTTCTTATTGGGATGTGGGCCATGAAGATCACAATAAAGCTTGAGTTGTTCCTGATTCTGAGCTATTATTCCCTTAACACATCACACTTTCTTATGCATTTCTCTGTCAAGAAGAACGCCTCCCATTTCTTTACCTCACAAACTTCTCTTTATCCCTCAAGATCCAGATACAATGTTAACTCCACTGAAAGGCATTCCTGACTGTCCAGAGTTGAAGGAAACTCTATTTGAACTCTGATAACATTGCACTGTGAATATTTACATATTCTTTTATTCTATCAGATTGTATCCATGCTGAGAGCCTGGTATGTAGGCACTCAAAGTATTTGTTAATTATTTTCCATTTGCAAATCTATACATTGTGAGCCGTGAGTCTCATATTTTCACCTCAACTATTTGCACTGAAAGAGTGAAAAGAGATAATAAAAAAATTATCCCAAAATAGAGAGTCATGAATGAAAAAATGCTAAGGGTTTATCACTTAGCAGAAAATCAGCAATGATAAACTGGCCTCTCCTGTATGGGACCAGTGGGGGCTTTGAGGACTGGAATACCATCCGGAAAGTCATTTTTTTTTTTTTTTGGGTGGCACTTGGGGCCTTGTGCTTCAGGAGCTCTATCACTTGAGCTACACCTCCAGCCCTTTTTGCTCAGGTTATTTTTGAGATAGGGCTTCCCTTTTGGTCTAGGCTGGCCTGGACCACGATCCTATTTCATGCTTTCCACTGTAGTTGGGATGACAGGTGCAGTCCACCATGCCCAGCTTTTTTCCATTGAGATATGGTCTTATGAGCTTTCTTTGTCAGGGCTGACCTAGAACCACGGAACTCCCAGTCTCTGCCTTTTGTGTAGCTGGAATGACAGGTGCATACCACTGTGCCCAGCTATTGGTTGAGATGGGGTCTCACAAACTTTTTGGTCTGGGCTGGCCCAAAACCACCATCCTCCTGATCTCAGCCTCTCACGTACCGAGGATTAGAGGCATGACCCACTGCACCTGGCTTGAAAGCCATTTTATCAAGGAATTTTACTACTGATTTGGTGATGGTAAGGGCTCCTTAGATTTTCTGACCGATTCCTAGCTGTTCTGAGCATTTAGCCTAGCAAAAGTCTTTAGTAATGTTTTTCTCCAACTGCAGAATCTTTTGAATAACTTAGTACATTTAGTAAGTTTTTCAAAACAGATTTCAATTATAATTGAAAATACTATACTGCTGCATACAGTAAAGAAGAATATTGCTTCACCAATATTGTTTTAGAATATGTATGTTTGCACTGTGGTTGAGGCCTACCTCAACTATAACATAAAATGAATGTGTTTGTATAGAATATAGGTATAAAGAGTGCATATTTATTATTGTGAGTTACATTCAAAAAAGTTTGAAAGTTTCTGGCTTAGACTTAGAGCAGATGCTTTCTACCTTCTAGTCTTAGGTCAGTGAGGCTCAGTGCACTTTAAAAGCAATTATTAGGTAATAGCAATAACAATAACTAATATTTGTTCACTTCCTACTAGAGCTAATTACTAATTACTATAAGCATTTTGCATATATTATTTCATTTATCCTCATGATTACCCTAAAGTTAAGTATTACTTATTATCTCCATTTTATAGATGAAGACATTTGCTTAATTGCTTAATATCACACAGTATGGGGGGGGATGTAGTTTTTTTTTTTTTTGCAGTACTGGGGTTTGAACTCAGGGCCTCATGCTTGCTAGGCAGGTGATCTGCCACTTGAGCCAGCCTGGAGCTGCAGTTTTAACTTGAATGTAATTGAAACAAAATCTTAATGTATTAGACCTGACCAGTAGTGACTAGAGGACTGTGTCAGTGAAGAAATGATGTAGCTTATTCTCCCCACAGGACACATTTGTTGTTCAGAGCATTAGCCCTACTACTTCCACGAACAAAGGAGAGAAGGAAAAGAAATGCATAGGTTGGATATGGGGATGGGGTACCTGACTATCAATGAGACCTTATATTTTAGTCTAATGCAGAGACCCAAGATATATTTGGTAAATATTGCACTGAAATGGTACAACCCTGAACTAATTCCAGTTATATTACTATTGTGTGAACCTGAAGTTACTTATAATCTCTCTCTCTTAAAATACCTATCCTGAAGATTACTTCAAGGTTAAAAAACAAACAAACAGACAAACATGTAGAGGAATTTAAAGAGCTAGGAGAATGTAAAGGACATAAAATTAAAAAGTTGCCTCCATGTAGCTACTTCTCTATTATATTTTGAAATTTTAGATTTTTCTCATGGCTTTTTTCTACTCAACCATGTAATTTCTCCAAGTTGAAAGTATATGTGTTTTTCCTGTGGGGCTTAAAAACTATTTTAATTTTAAGTAAATAATGTTATTCACATCTTCATATTTTCCTAAGTGGTTCTTATGAACTCATTAGCATTCATGCTGAATGCAAGGTAATCAATATGATTGAAAAAAAAGGTGATGGTCAATCTTGACTCTGGCTAGTCAGAACAAGAAAGGCATACAATGGAAATGAACATAGGAAGAAAACCAAGAACTAAGACTGCATGACAATGAAAGTGAAAATAGAAAAGAGGAGGTTAAGAAGAGGAATTAAGAGACAGGAGACTCTTCCCACCCAGCATAAACCAGAAACTTCTCTTGAAGTGGTACCCAGCTCTGTAGAAGAATGAAGAAACCTGAACTTGCAGGTTGGTACAAGGAAATGAACTACTTGCAGTGCATGGAAGTGTCTGTTACTATTCTTGGCCTGGCTTATCGAAGTGTCTGCCTGTCATGTTCATGTACTAGGGAATCTTTTAAGATTTCCCAAACTTACATGTCCTAGCCTATTGCTGCTACTGTATGTGCAGGAAAGACCATCTAAAGGGATGCAGAGAGTAGCTCTAGGGATCATAGAAGATATTGAAGATGTCAGGAAACAGCAGCATCTCTTCCAATTAGTCACTGGAACACTGAAGATTTGGGAGTCCTTGGGAGTGAAGAGTTAAGAGATTGAGTAAAAGAATGATGTTTTCATTCTGGATTCTAGTTTAAGATGCTAGAAGAATAAGCACCCAATTAGGAGTAAAAAACTATAATAAGTAAACATACTGAGTTCCCACTAATTTTCAGCAGAAAATATTTGGGAAGGGTGTCAGAACAATAATTATAGCCTCACATATGCATAAAGTGGGTAATGAACAAACTAAATAGGAGATTTAACCCAAAGAGGTAAGTGTAGCCTTCCAGGTACCTTTGAGACTAGCAAAGAACAGGCTCATAATAGGAAAATAACCATTACTGGGGATTCCTTTGCATAGAAGCCATGAATCTGACAGCAATACAAAAAAAAGAAGACAATGTAGTAAAATAGATGGGTGAAAATCCATAAAAGGAAAGACAATTTAAACCCAAACTTTAAAATGATGGAACTCTAGAAATTCAGAAAAAAAGCTATGTATGACTGTTATGGATTGAACTGTGTCTCTCAAAATTCCTGTGTTGAAGTTCTGACCTCCATTACCTCAGAGTGTGACCTTATTTGGAAACAGGGCTGTTGCAGATGCAATGAGTTATGATGAGATCATACTGGAGTAGGGTGGGCCCCTAATATAATACAACTGATGTCCTTATAAAAAGGGGAAATTTAAAAACACATACAGAGGAAGGATGCCATGTGAAGATGAAGGTAGAGTCTAGGTTATGCTTCTACAAGCCAAGGAGTGTCAAAGATGGTCAGAAAACCTCCAGAAGCTAGGAGAGAAATATTCATTGGAACAGATTCTCACTCACAGACCTCAGGAGAACCACCTGCTGACCCCATGATCTTGGATTCCAGCTCCTCCAGAACCATGAAGCAATAGGTGTTTAAGCTACTCAGTTTGTGGCATTTTGTTATGGTAGCCCTAGGAAATTAACTAAAAGACCTCAACACATTAATTGGGAAGATGACACAAGAACGTTGGAAGCTCTTAGGAAATATTACAATTTCAGAAAGTTCTGATGAGGCAGAAAAAAAAGGTAGCCAATATGATTAACAGATGATGTGTATGGTTTTCAAGAGGTAAAAAAAGTGAATTTTATAGAATAGGCCTATTTTTTAAAATAATAGAACTGAATTTTAGAATGAATTATTAATGGACTATTTATGCTTTAGGAAAAAGCATTGGTTCTTATAAATCATATCAAAATAACCATAAAGTCTTTTGTGATGCAGACAACAGTTTAAAAGACTGGCAAATTTTGGCTTAAGAATATTAGAAGAAATTGAGGCATATGGGTCAGGTGAATTTTAGTAGGAACTAGACTCATAACTAGTACAGAATAATCTCTTTCTTCAGAGAGGCTTACATTATTTTACTGTAGGCCTTCATCCTTAGCTCTGGCTTATTCACTTTTTTTAGAAACAACAAATCATGTAAAAGTAATCAAATATATGGATGACAAAGGGCTTACAAAAATAGTTAATGTACTGGTAGACAGAATTGGTATCCAAATTCTAAAACAGTAATAGCCCACATCCAAAGAATGCAATTTTGTAGGTATAGCACATAGAATACTTAGATTCAAAGAGCAACCCTTTAGGTAAGTACATTAAGAACAGCAGCAGATATGAAGCAGACAGGAATTTAAAATATTAACCTTAGCATGGTTTAACCTCATGGTGGGGCTGTCCCCATAGCTAATGTAATCTTAGGAAGACTGAACACTGAAAGTGCAGGATTTGATTCAGTGGACAGTTCACAAAGTGATGAAGATGGTGAGTAGACTACAACCAAATTAATTGGGATATGTAGAGTTAACTAACGTTACAGAGAAAACATGAGAGCAACTTTTAAAGCTGAAGACCTGAGGTGTGGGAAATTAGACTTAGTTTCTAATTTTAGAGGGCAGAGGTAGGGTCATATGTAAAAGTTATGTCTAACAAAAGAGTAGCTTACATACAAGAAAGACTATTTCTGGGAAGAAATGAATTTCCCACTACTGACAATGTTTAAGAAGAACCATAATCATCTAGTTGGTATGTTTTCAAGGGGATTCAGTGTTATATGGCAATGAGAAGAGTCTAAGATTCTATGACTCCACTGTGAAGCAGAAGAACTTTATAATCAAGAAACCTGGTTTGGAATTTCCTCTGCACAGTAAAAGAATCTCACACAATCCAGAGACCAGACTGGACTACCTCTGGAAGCTTAAAAGAGGTACTACTTAGTTTTTCTCTATTTCCTCATGCTAGCAGCTATGGCTCAGAGAAAAAAAAAAAACATCCTCCAAACTAGTATTTCAGAGAACAGTGGTAAAAATAGTAGGTTTTGGAGGCACAGCCTTGGCTCTGGTATCACTTCTCCTCAGCTCGTTATACTTTTGTGATCAGTCTTTCTACCCTGTGAACCTGGTGAATCTCCCGGGGCTGATTCACCATTTAAACGTATTCCCCTCAACTCCTATACCTCCCAAACTTATCAATATGTAAAACACCAGCAACGATTGTACCTATTGTCCCATGAGGTGAAACTCCTTGTTAATCATGCGCTCCATAAAGCTGATCATTCATTTAGAGAAGAGTGATTAAGAGCAATTTGAACCATAATCAGTTGATTTTGAAATATCCACTATCTATAAAAATGATTTCTGCTTTTAAGATTGTATCAGTGCTCAGTTATAAAATCATCTTACTAACCTCCTCGAGCAAAGCTATTGGATGGGTTTACATCCAAATGTCCTGGCACTACCTGCTTAAGCACAGTGGACATTCTTGAAGTCCTCCTTTCAGTCCCTAAAGTCAGCCAAAAAGAAGAACAAAAATCATGTCGTTTGGGTTAATATAACTCAAATGACAAAAAGTTATCTTCATGTGTAGCATGTCTAATTGCTGCCAAACACTGTACTTTTTAAGTACCCAAAGCTTTATTAGAGATAACAAAGCAATGCTATTATTTCATCAGAGATAACACACATTTGAAAGATTACAGAGTTAGGTTTGGCAAGTGTAATCAGAGAATTTAATGATAAATGAAGCAAGGCATGCATGGTGTTACTTTACAAGAAAAGCCACTTTGCTTATGTTGAGCTAATTCAAATAGCTGATTAAGCCAAAGAGACCACTTCTCAAGTCACATGCTCCTGTCTAACACATTGGGGTTACCTCTACGTGAACCCTTTGGGGTTCCACCACATGATAACTGAAACAGAATATTAGTACAAGTCTTAATGACTTCATCCATATCTAGAGAAAACAAACTCTAATGCAAAATCATAAAAATCTGAAGAAATTTTGGGGATTTCACATTTATACACAATGATCTTAATATGAATTTAACAGATGTTCAACTTATAAATTTGACTCCATAACAACATTTCAAAGTTTATGTAAAGCAGATTTTGGAATTAAAAAAAAGGGTGACCTTATATGCCCTACCTCTTCTCGTATTATTGTTTAAGAAAGGAAATAAGTGGATCTCTAAATATAGTTACTAATTACTAGACATTAATAGTGGAACTCTGATTTGTAAGCAAAAGAAGCTAGTTATGGCACCACAGGGTAAAATTTTTAAGTGGTCATGTTGAAGGAACAGTGCAGTGAAGGAGACTAATCCTAGAGATACACTGGTCTTAAACAGAAGTTTTCAAGAAGAAAAGTATTATCAAATCTTACCTGGCGACAGAGCAAGTGCTGGCCTGATAGTAAGTGTATTGTTGCCTCTGAGTTTCTGGTGGACAGAAACTGCATTCAATAAGGCTTGCAAGTACTTTTCTTGCTCTATGCTACTGGAAGATTCTAAAGAGGAGGTAGGAGCTACAAAAGGAAAAGATATGGAATAAGATAAACTATGTCATGTTAATAACAGAAGCTTTTACAGACATTTGCTTATACTTTTGTTCATATAGTATCATATTACCACACCCAATGTAGAAACCAGCCCCACTGAAAACCCCAATCAGTTTAATAGCTAATCCTATGATGTTGGTTTTATCACACCTACTTCTCAATTGCTTCATCATCTTCCCAGAAAGAACCCAGGTCTGAAAAATCAGCACAGGACTATTCTTCCAAGGATAGGTATAATTTCTGATTATCCAAGGACTCAAAATGAAATTTCACAAACATCATCTCCTTGATAATCTCCCCAATGCCTTGACCATTCTTACTGTTTGCGAGCAGAGAATGGAGTAGGTTTTCTTAGCGGCCCAGAAAGGGTAGAGGTGAGAATTTCCCAGTATCAGAAGCTTTATTTCAGATTTGCCACATTAGCCTAACAGGAGATATAAGCTTCTAGGGAGGTTTGTTGACAGAAGAGAGGGGGAAGAATGGTGGAAGATAGGGAGAAGATAAGAACAGCTATGGCAAGATTCCTTGGTCCTTTCAAAAAGAGGGACAGGAAGTATGCACAGACAGAAACAACTGTGAGATCAAATAGCAGAAATGAGCCTGCTATGTGGAGCAAAACAGAGTCACTGAAATTGGTATAGGTACTTTAAAGAGGCATTAGGAAGGTACTCACTGACAATAGTTATAAATTCCCTTATAGCTTCAATAGAAAATAACCTTTTAAAACCAACTATATGATGTCATCAGTTATAAGATGCATTTGCCATTTGAGACTATGATACTATTCTTTCTAGTCACATCAGTTGGAAGATAAATCCAAATTTCAAAGACATTACAATGTGAGCAAATGTGTATGTTCAAAAATATGGACTGCAGTAAATTAATATTATATAAATCAGAAACCAGTGGAAATAAGTTACATTTTCCCCAACTAAAAGCTCAGAGATATGCTCACCAGTGCTCCTGAAATGATTTACTTAATGTATTTATAGTTGTTGGTGTTCTACTATACACACTATGTGGGTCAGTAGAATTTCCCAGAACAGAAGCTGATAAAAGTCAGTTTCCTTCAGTTATACTGGTGCTGAGACTCCTTGCCAGGCAGAGTAATACAGCACTGTTTGTGTGCTGCCCTTCCATCAATCAAATGATCAAGGATCATGCTAGCTAAGTTTTATAACAGAAATGGATAAAAATAGAGACCTCAAAAAGCACAAGGTTCTACCTGTTCAACCACAGATTTTGAGTTTACCTCATCTCCAACAGGGAAGAATCCTGCTCCCTAAAATGTGATCTGATACCTTACTGGGCCATGGCTTGATTTTTACTGAGCATCTATTATGAGTTAGAAGCTATGAGAAAAGCAAAATGTAGCCTGACTTCAAGACTTCAGAGACGCTACTCAAAAAGAGCAGAAAAAAGAAATGGTAGTGCTGTATTATTCCTCTATCATCCTAAAAAAGCTCTTTGTTTGGGAGCTCCTAAAAGAGCAGTTTGGTCATTAATTTATTGCTACTATATGTGTGTTATAGGAATGAGACAAAAATCCCCACTTGCCTCTGGAGCTATTAAATATATTTAGATGCTTCCTGGAAGAAAAGAAAAAGATTGGTACAATATAATTTCTATCTGTGGATACTCTGGTTTGAACCAAAGACTTTACTAATTTCTACTAAAATTGAAATAATATGTCAAATTCAAGGTGGAGCCCTTCAGCTCCAAAAATAGTTCTTAAAGTCTTGACCAAATGGTGCAAGTGGCATCCCCAGATTTTCTTTATTTTCAGAAAGATTCTTTTTCCTTTTTATTTTTTTTGACATAGGTCTCACTATGGTACTCAGGCTGACCTCAAAATCCTGGGCTCACATGACCCCCTGGCCTTAATCTACTTAGTAGCTAGGGCTATAGAAGTCTGCCACTATACCTGGCTTATTTTTAGGAATATTCTTAAGTGAAAGGATCATAATTGTACTGTAGAGATACTTACCAGCCTGAGGAGAGTTCTGAGATTTGAAAAGACCAACAACTCCCTTCCCATGGAATCCTCCAGATCGGAGGAGTAAAGTACCACTTCTTGAGTTCTTCCAACATACAACGGGTAGGCGATTGTGTCGATAGCAGCGAGCTACTCTTGGTAAACTACTGTCCTGTACAGTGTGAGGTACAACTAAAAGGCCAGGATAGCTTTAGGAACATGGGAAGGAGAAAGTGAGGATTGGGACAGAAGAAGGGGAAAGAGATGGGGGGAGAGGAAGAATATAAGATTATAAATATAGCATAATATCAGTAATTTTCTAAGCCTCAGAAACACATTGAGAAGTACAATGCATCTTAAAAATATGGAACTTTGTTTCAATTCCTCAACTTTTTTTTAACAGTTTGAGAAGAAAAGACCTAGATGGTGAAAACAGCTAACTCATCTACTGATATGTACTTTTCTTGAAAGGAGTCCATTTCAGTGATGACTACAGACTTTTGCTGAATAACCTAGGCTTAGAAAATAAAAATACAATATAGAATTTTTAAAGAGGCCTGTTTGAACTGAGATTTCTCTTGCCTTAGACACTATTCTTCAACTTGAAATAAAGATTGTAAGATAAGTGCATTAATGTCAACTTTATGAAAATGGCAAGTCAAATTGTCAAAAACTTATAGATCACTGAAATGACAGAAAACTAAGCACACCAAAATTAGACTGCCTAAGATGGTGAAAGAATTAAAAACAAAACCCAATGATTTTGTTCTCAATGTTCAAATGTCAAAATGAATAAATATTTTATTAATGCTACACATTGATATTTATTTTAAAAAGATTAGTCATAAAGTTAAAGGATACAATTCTGGGAAAATTGTATAGTATCTTGTTTCTTTATTTAGAAATATCACAGTAAGGAGATTTCATATTTACGAGTTCCCAACCACTAACCCAGCATCATTTTTTGGTGATTTCTTTTATTGTGGTAAAAAAATACCTAAGATAAAATTTACCATGTCATCTTTTTTTTGAGACAGGGTCTCATTGTGTAGCCCAGGCTATCCTTGAACTTATGATCCTCCTGCCCCAGTCTCCCTTGTGGTAGGATTACAGGCATACATCACCATGCTCGGCTCAATTTAACCTTTTTTAAGTGTACAAATCAGTGGTGTTAAATATACACATGAGGTTATACAATATCACTACGATCCATTTCTATAATGTTTAGTCCTTTATCTTGATATAAACCAGGGCTGAAAGAAGGGAGAGGAAATCTAGTTTAATAGATTTAATAGATTTAAATAGTTTAATAGATTTAAAGCTGTGATGTAAATCATAGCTTTCAACATTTTTTTTTTTTTTTGGGAGTGCTGGAGATCAAACCCAGGGCCTTGTGTATGCTAGGCAAGTGCTCTGCCTCTGAGCTACATTTTCAGCTCAAGTACTTTAATGAGTGCCAAATTATATTTCTATATTTAAGCAATGATATGTTCTGAAAGCCTAGCATGCTGGTGATGCTCTAGGAAGGTGCAGCCTGTCCTTGTCTAACACTGAAACCTGATGAGACATAATCATTCATGAGGACTGAAAGAGCAGTTCCATTATTAGGACCCTCTATTTATATTCTAATATCTGTTTTTTCCTAATTGGCTTCTAGACACAATGATAATCTATGTGAGATATGTAATGAATGGCTTAAGGAGTTGCTTTAATAACTGGGAAAGAACCAAAACACTCCTTCATTTTGTGCTTCCTATAGTGGGGCTGTCACTTCCTTCTACTGCAGTTACTACAGACAATGGTTTGTTACACACAGGAGCTAAGGCTGTCCTGCTCCCATATGTGGACCTGAGTGACAACCCACTCAGGGATGCCCTAGTGCGGTGGCAAGTAGCGTTGAGCCTGAAGACCAGAGTGGCAACTCTCAGTCCTAGTCTCAGTAATGAAAGGGCCCAATTACCCTGCCACCACCATATCGCTTTGCCTCTACAGCCTTCTGCTAGAGGCTCCAGAGTAAGCCTCAAGGAGTAGATGGGGCTTCAGAAGCTGCTGTAGTAACTTTTAAATTGAAGAACTTGCACACAAATGCTCAAAACGTGAGTTAACACAAAAAGAAATTCACATCAGTACCACTTATGTCAGCATCTGAGAAGATTCCCTTTGTTTCTTCCTGATCACTATTTCTCCCCCTTTCTTAAAGATCACCTCTCTCCTAATTGCTGACAATATGAGTGGATTTTTGCCTGTGTTTGAATTCTAGATAAAAGGAGAGAATTTATTCTTCGGTGTCTGGCTTCTTTTGCTCAACATTAAGTTTGTAAGATACATTTATGTTACTGTAGATAGCTGTGGTTTATTTTCATTATTGTACAGTGTCCTATTATGGAATTATATTACCATTTATTTATCTTTCTGTTCTTGATCTAGAGCAGTTTCTAGTTTGTATTATTAAGAATAATGTTTCAGGGGCTGGCAGTGTAGCTCACTGGAAGAGTGCATGCTTAGCATGTGCAAGGCCCTGGGTTCAATCTTTAGCACAAAAAAAAGAAAAATAATAATATGCTGTTATTAAAAATAATGTGGCATGAACATTCTTATAGATGTCTTTTGGGAGCACATATGTATTTCTGTTGGAAATTCTACTTTGCCTTAGTGTAGAATTTTTATGTAACAGGTTATGAATATGTTCAGTAGATGTTTAAATGTTTAGTACATGCTACCAGGCAACTTTCCAAAGTTATTTGCCCAATCTATAGTCCCATTTATACTTGCTTGACATCCATATGAACACTGTATTATCAGTCTTTCAAATGTTGGCCATTTTGGCAGGTATACAGTAGTCTCATTGAGTTTTTTATTTATATTTATCTGAAGATGAATATGCTTTTTTTTTTTTTGGCAGGACTGGGGTTTGAACTCAGGGCTTTATACTTGCAAAGCTCAAAGCATGCACTCTTACACTTGAGCCACATCTCCAGTCTGAAGATGAATAGTTTGAATATCTTTTCAAATATTTTTCCACCAAAATATTTTCTTTCTTGTGAAGTGTCTGTTCAAGTCTCCTACCATTTTTTATTGCTTCTCTACTCTCTTAATGATATCTCTTGATGTATAATAAACCTTTCACTATGTCAATATCATGAAGATGAAGTTTTATAGTTTTAACCTTTTACATATAGCTCTATAGATCAATAGGAAATGATTTTTGCATTTACTGTAAACTAGGGGATTAAGATTAATTTTCCCCATACACACACACACACACACACACACACACACACACACACACACACACACACATCAAGCATGTTTATTGAAAAAACTTCTATCCACTGTTCTTAAGTGCAATCTTTGTCTTAAACCAAATGTCCATATATGCTGGGATGCTGCTATATTCCTTCTTTTGTGCCACTGGTCTGTCTGTTCATCCTTGTGCTAATTCTAGGCTGCTCTAATGACTGGAGCTTTATAAAAAGTCTTGATATCCTTTATAAAAAGACAATCTTGACTACTCATGGCCTTCTGCATTGTTATGTAACTGTCAAAATCATCTCTTCAATTTCTGTAAATATTTTGGTAGATTTTTGATTGGGACTTCACTGAACCTATAGATTAATTCCAGGAGAAGTTATAGTTATTAAACACGGATGTGCAGGTGCCTCTGGAGTAATAATCTTTTGGGTATATCCCCAAGAGTGGTATTGCTGGATCAAATGGTAGATCGATGTCCAGCTTTTTAAGTAGCCTCCAAATTTTTTTCCAGAGTGGTTGTACTAGTCTACATTCCCACCAACAGTGTAAGAGGGTTCCTTTTTCCCCGCATCCTCGCCAACACCTGTTGTTGGTGGTGTTGCTGATGATGGCTATTCTAACAGGGGTGAGGTGGAATCTTAGTGTGGTTTTAATTTGCATTTCCTTTATTGCTAGAGATGGTGAGCATTTTTTCATGTGTTTTCTGGCCATTTGAATTTCTTCTTTTGAGAAACTTCTGTTTAGTTCACATGCCCATTTCTTTATTGGTTCATTAGTTTTGGGAGAATTTAGTTTTTTAAGTTCCCTGTATATTCTGGTTATCAGTCCTTTGTCTGATGTATAGTTGGCAAATATTTTCTCCCACTCTGTGGGTGTTCTCTTCAGTTTAGAGACCATTTCTTTTGATGAACAGAAGCTTTCTAGTTTTATGAGGTCCCATTTATCTATGCTATCTCTTAGTTGCTGTGCTGCTGGGGTTTCATTGAGAAAGTTCTTACCTATACCTACTAACTCCAGAGTATTTCCTACTCTTTCTTGTATCAACTTAAGAGTTTGGGGTCTGATATTAAGATCCTTGATCCATTTTGAGTTAATCTTGGTATAGGGTGATATACATGGATCTAGTTTCAGTTTTTTGCAGACTGCTAACCAGTTTTCCCAGCAGTTTTTGTTGAAGAGGCTGCTATTTCTCCATCGTATATTTTTAGCTCCTTTGTCAAAGATAAGTTGCTTATAGTTGTGTGGCTTCATATCTGGATCTTCTATTCTGTTCCACTGGTCTTCATGTCTGTTTTTGTGCCAGTACCATGCTGTTTTTATTGTTATTGCTTTGTAATATAGTTTGAAGTCAGGTATTGTGATACCTCCTGCATAGTTCTTTTGACTGAGTATTGCCTTGGCTATTCGTGGCCTCTTGTGTTTCCATATAAATTTAACAGTAGATTTTTCAATCTCTTTAATGAATGTCATTGGAATTTTGATGGGAATTGCATTAAACATGTAGATTACTTTGGGGAGTATCGACATTTTTACTATGTTGATTCTACCAATCCATGAGCATGGGAGATCTCTCCACTTTCTATAGTCTTCCTCAATCTCTTTCTTCAGAAGTGTATAGTTTTCCTACAAGGTTTATAATTTTTTAAAAAGATTTTTAAAATTTTTATTTCTGAACAATAACACATTATGAGGATGTGCTTTTTTGTGATATATAAAAAAACTTCAATTTCAAAAAGAAAAAGCTCTTTATAAGAGATGAGCATTTAAGAAAGGATCAAGAAAACAATTTAAACATCTGCCTATAGGTTATTAATTCACAATAATTTAAAGAGGCAGTAAAGGTATCTTTCTAACTTTGAATCTCCCCCCTTTATGTCAGGTAACTTCTACAATTTTATGTACTTACTTGAATACTTTTCTTTTTTACAGTACTACCATTTGAACTCAGGGTGTCATACTTACTAGGCAGGAGCTCTAACCACTTGAGCCACTCCACCAGTCCTTGAATACTTTTCAAATAGTATTTTTCCTTCATGATATTTCTAATATACTATTTCGAAATCATGTTTATTAATTCGTTTCTCAAAGTTAGCATTATAGGATGTTGGAAATAAAATGAACCTAAAATAAATAACCTCATTTAACATATGAAAACACAGTTACATTCCTTTTTTCCCCCCTGGCAATGTTCATTTAACTTCAGTTGTTTATTATCATGACTTTGTAGCTTTCCTTATCATGATTTGAAAGTTAGATACCAAGTGGTACACTTCCTTACTATGTCCTGCCATTTTTAAAAGCACAACTTTATTGGAGCCCGCTTGAAGTACATTTTGATAAGTTTAAGAGATCTGTTCTAAATAAAGGTTTTCTCCCAATAGTAATGTTTCCAAGTGGCAAAAAGACCAGCTCTTCATTGCTGCTTCTGAACATAAGTAGTCATGACTTTCATTGGTCATCATACGTTAAAGGTTACAATTTTTAAAATGTTTTCAGAGTTACCTAACTAAAGCAGGAATTTATAAGTGTGAAGAAAATAATTTACCTGTAGATGTAAGTACCATACTTGTAGAAGGTAGAATGTAGTTTTAGAAAATATATAATTTTATATATATAGTAAAAACATAAAATAGCAGGTAATATGTTTGAAAAACAGTAAGAAGTGACAAGAACATAAAAAAGAAAATGTGTTCATTCACATTCTTTAAGGAATATTCTAATATTTGAATTGGAAAATATTCCAATTAGACAGCATGAGCGAGCTCTGCCTACACCTGGGTCAGCAAATTACAGCCTATGGGTCAAAGCCTGCCATGTCCATTAATTTCCTTATTGTTTATGGCTGCTTTTGTGGCAGAGCTAAGTAGTTTCAGTAAGAGATCACATGCCTTGAAAACTAAAAGTATTTACTATCTGGTCTTTTACAAAAAATGTTTGTGAATCCTGGGCATCTGCTTGGGCAAACTGTATTCTTATTTCAAGTTATCTTTTTTTTTTTTTTGGCTTTACTGGGACTTGAACTCAGGACCTCACACTTGCTAGGCAGGCACTCTACCACTTGAGCCATTCTGCCAGCCCTTATGTCAAGTTATCTTTACACATGCTAGGAAAGAGGCAAACTAAACTAGGAATACAAAGACAAGGGAAATTCATAAAAGGGACAGTACTTTGTCTTTCATCTTCCATCCTGATAGAGGCACTTTTCAGTGATGTAATTGTTGTTCTGAGAATGCCAATGAGATGCTTGCTCATGATGCAGAAAATGTATTTCTTAAATACACGTTTCTGAGGATTTTGTTCCTCTTTTCTGGCATTTCTATCTATGGGCTATGGATGTAAACAACCACTGAAGACTCAAACTAGAAGAAAATAAAGGTATCTTTTTAGAGCCTACTGACACTTACCTCCGGCATAGTGAATACAACCTGTTGGAAGCAGTGATTCGGAAATACTCTGGTTTTGAACGAGAGGAGCTGCCACTTATGGTTCCCAAACCTAAACGCTGATAGTCTCTGAAACAAGCTTTTTCCACCAACTGTTCCATTGTAGACTTCTCTGAGGCCTTCAGGGTGGTACTTGTGGGGAGTTCATTATCATCTGAAACTAATGACAGAAAATAGTTTTGTAGAAATGTTTAGCTCAAAGTAAAAGATTCAAAACTTCTTTTTGAAGAGGGTATTTACATTAGGGTTATAGGTGTTATGTGCATCATGAATCATGTAACTTCTATAAGGAATCATAAATACATGTAAGTTAAAGCAGTAATAGTAAGGAAATAACACCATTTAAGTAATTTCTAAAAACAATATAGTTTTGAAAAATCCATATTTTTCTTCTTCAATCATGTCTGCCAAACTGCAGTGATTTCTTTCTTTTTTTTTTTGAATTGTGCACTAATTTCTTTATTTCTCCATTTGAACTTTGCCCAACATGTCCTGCCAGCAGAACCATTAGCAATTATCACCCCTTTCTTCGTACCACCAAAATGCTCAGTCCTAAATCTCTCCCCAAGTGTCCTCTTAGGTGCCCACCCAAATACTCAGCCCCTCACTCACCTCTAGTCTGTTCCCGCTCCATTCCAGCTCTGGGAGTCACTGCAGTTCTGGGTGTGGCAGCTGCTGTCTGAGCCACCAAAGGTTCCACTCCCCCTCACCCTCACCATGCTGGCAGCAACAGAGCCCTAATTGCTGTGCCAGTGAGCACACCTGGGACCCTTGCTGCCACATGGATTTAGGGGCTGCTGCTTCTCCTCTACAGAGGAGCCAACAAGTGGGAGGAGATAAGAGAACACTGAGCCCTCTCTGGGCTTTCCCTGCCCTCACACTCCTTCTTCTGTCTTTGAGTTTGGGATATTAAACGGAAGTTTTCTCAGAGGGTTCATCGTTGTGCTCCACAAAAACTCTCTTGACCTTTAGTAACCACACACCTCTGCAAACCGTGAGGACTCCAATGCTCTTAACTCACATCATGGGAAATCCCAGTCCTTTTTTTGTTTTTTTTTTTCTTGAGTTTATTCATATGAAACTGCAGTCATTTCTTTAAAAACACCTGAATGTTATCAGAGGCTTAATCTGCTAGTAAAATTTATCTTTAGTATGGTCTCTACACAAACTCATTACTTTTAAAGCAGAGCACAAATTTTTATTAGAAATTTCTAGATTAACCAGAAGCTCATGAGAGGGGAAAGACCTTTATTCCCCGCCTTAGAGTGGTTTAAAAAAGTAATACCTTATTCCTGGAAATAGTTGGAGAATATGGTATATATGGAAAACTCCCTCACAGTTTTGCAACCACAGGTTTCAGGTTCCTTTAGGATTTTAGATGTGGAAGAAGTTACTCAATAGTGAAGTATGTTAGGCATGATTAAAAAGGAGTGAAAGAATATTCTTAATTGATATTTCATGTTCTAAGTAACAAAAAGAAAATCCACATTAAAAACTGTCCTATTTTGCTTTTCTTTTTCTTTTTAATGTGAGAGAAGTCAAATCAAACTTTCCAAGTTTCTGGAAATGTCCTCAAAGTAGTAATATGCAAGGGAAAAATATGGTTCTTTTCTATTAAAATTAAAAAGAAAAAAGATGAAACCAAGAGCTTATCCCTACAAATATAAAGTGTTGTGTTTAAATTTGTAAACTTTACAATGCAGTATCAACAGGTACTAGTTTTATGTTGGCCTTTTATTTTCAGAGACATGAAGAACATTATATAAAGTCTTCTGGTGGAATAATTATCATGGAACAATAGTTTCTTGTTTGATTTTTGGAAGCAGGGACTCATTATGTTGCCCAAGCTGGCCTCGAACCTCTGGCGGAAGTGATCCTTTTGCTTTAACCTCTGTAAGTGGAACTATAGATATGTACGACCATGATCAGTTATGGAATACTTTGTTTCATGAAATCATAAAATCTTTGCATTAGAAGAGTGAATTAGAAGAGGCACTGGTGGCTCACATCTAATAATCCAACTACCTGGGAGGCTGACATTGGGAGGGTCTTGGTTCGAGGCCAGCCTGGGGAAATAGTTTGCAAGACTCTTTCTTCAAAAATAACCAGAGCAAAATGAACTGGAGGTGTGGCTCAAGTGGTAGAGCATCTGCTTTGCAAGCATGAAGTCCTGAGTTCAAACTCTAGTCCCACAAACAAAAAAAGAAGAGTCAATAGTAGTTGGGCATGGTGGTACATGCCTATAATCCCAGCTAATCAAGAGGCAGAGGCAGGAGGATTGTGAGTTTGAGGCCAGCCCAGGCAAAGTTAGCAATACCCTATCTCAAAACCAAAAATAAACAAAAGGACTAGGAACATGGCTAAGTGGTAGAGTGCATGCAGTACAAGGCCTGGATCCAACCCTCAGTACTGCCAAGAAAACCAAGAGTCACCAGTAATGGCTTTACACATGTGTGATTCTGAGGAGGCCAGCAGTCTAATGAATGGTCATTCCAGTAATGGAATGGTGCATCTTTTCATTGCCTCGGAGGCAAACTTGTATGTATTCCTTCTCAAACTGGGTGTGCGTACATACATATATACAAAACCACATCGATTCTTTAATCTAGTGAACTGAAATGGAGATCCCTAAATTCCATTCTTTTAAATATTTTGCAGGAGTTTTTTCTTATCACCTAATAATTCCTTCATCTCAGGTCCCCCATTTTGATGAAAAGCACCCACAATCTTCTACTTTAAATATTTAATGTCCTTACTTTCTTATTTTTATTCTTTTAGAATAAGGCATAGGGTACTACCCTATTCCTAAATTTTCCATGCAGTGGGGTTTCCTCTTTTCTCCCTTTAAATGAGAACTACATAAAAATGGCCCATGTTTGGAGTTAGTAAAGGAGAAATATAAGTTAACACAATCTTATTTAGATAATAGAATATTAGGAAAATAATTTTTTTCCAGTTCTAAGAAGCTGGTGAGTACTAACAATCTTTTTATGAGGTTTTTGTGCATAAAGGTTTAAGTGCAGCTACATCTTAGTCTCTGATCCCTGAGAAGGAAGAATAAAGTGGAGTCATGAAAAGTGAATTCTCACATACCAGACATGTCATCTTCTTCATTCCACCCAGGACGATTTACTCTCTCTTCCACAATTGTTCCTGTCCTCTTCTTCAATAAATACTGCCGCCCAATTGTCATTTTCCCTGCCCTTTTGGCACCTTTGACAATTGTTTTTGAGAAGGTGCTACAAAGTCATAAAACCAAAGAGAATGTTTAATATGAAGGTATCACTAATATTTTTTGATACATAGCTCAGCTCATTTTTTTCTTCTTTATTACCACAGTCCCAGGTATAGTATGTAGTACTGCACACAACTTTTGTTAAGCTTCTCCTTTAGATTATCCTTATATGGCAGAGTACAAATTTCCTATAAAACTTCATTGTCTTCAGGGTACTGCTTTAGGAAAAAATTTAGACACCAAGTACTTACCACCTAATTCTAAACTCCTTGGTTTAGCTTTTTTGATCAAGTGTTGCCCTGAGCTCATTTTAGTTATCCGTGCTACTGCCTCCACCACAGTCCTCACAAATTATGCCTGCAAAAGCCTTCCTGCAAGTAAAGCCAGCCTTCTTACTCCTCTATGGATTCAAACTCTCTTTTAAGTTGTAAGACAATTATAGTTGGCAACATTTACTTATTTCTTAAATGTTTTAAGTGTATATGCATGGTGTCCTGCCTCTAATTAGCTGTAAATAGTTTAAGGTACAGAAAAAGAAATTTCCCTTGAGGGAAGAAAAATAAGAAATCAGGAATTTGACAGTTTTTTTTGATCATCAGCTTTAATTAATGGGAAACCATGAATTACTTTAATCTAAAAGAACTTTATTTACTCAAATAGTTTATCCTTTTTAGTATTTTAAAATATTTTTAATATTTAATATTTTAATATATTTTGAATTAGTATACATTAATAATATGAGGGGGTTTCATTATGATAATCGTTTATCTTTTCTTGTTGACAGAAAATATAGCTACCAAGAATTAAAGTTAGAGAATTAAACAGAGAAGTTATTTTCTGATTAATTGAACACAGGTGAAGATTTGAGTATGATTATTCTTTATTATGCTCTTCTCTAATACAAAGACCAGAACTCTTTTAATGTTTTCTTGCCATTCTGTGAAAAGTGGTAAGGATTCTTTTATTATTGCACAGATTTACCAGACTATCTTTAGTTATCTGCAATGTAAACCTGAAGGTTATGACACATGTTTTAGGTAACTGTTAGGAAACATAAAATACTGATATTCTCTAAATTAAAGAAACTGTAAGTCACTTCAGGTATAACTTAAACTCAAAGGTAGTTTTGAAAATTTTTTCAAAATAGCTAGGGCTATCTAGTCTTTAATAGTTTTACATACTCCAGGCAAGTCTTGAAAATTTTAAATTGCTTTATCTCCCTTGCTTGTAACTGATACAGCAGATACTGTATTTCCAAAACACATATAAAATCTCTGAGGGTTTCTAAACCTAAAACACTACAGCAAAATTTATTCCTCTCATCAAGGGCTGAGATAACAAACATCCTCTGTAACCCTACAGTGCTAAGAGCTTGGCCCACAGTTAAAGTCTCTAGGAAGCTGCTCAAACATTAGTATAATGTACCTTGATATTCATGGTCTCTTTGCTAACCAAGGAATACAGGAGACTAGCTATGCAACTGAGAAATAACATACTGTCTGGAACCTCAATTCTTCTGTAATTCCCAATTTATTTTACTTTTAGGCAAAGGACTGCAATGCTTTTCCTAATAAGTAGATGCCCACTTTCTAGGTGATTAATGGTGAATGAGCTGAAATAGTAGCCTCTGTAATTTACCACTGATGGAAGAGAGTTCCAAAACAAATGTTACTTTGTAATAACTGAAATTTAAGTTTCAACATCGATTTCTAAAAACCTTCATTAAAAAGTAAGTGTTTATCCAACTACTAAATGCAATGCTTGATCCTGGACCAGAAAAAAAGAAAAAGGAGTCATTAGCACAATTTGTATATAAATTCTGAGTTAAATAAGGACTTTATATCAATTAAATTTGTATTTTATATATAATATGTAATATTACATAATATGCAATATAAATAAAAAATATATATACATGAATATGAGAGAGAAGGATAAAGCAAATGGACCGAAGTAGAAACCACTGGTTAATATAGATAAAGGATATATAGGAATGGTTTGGACTACTGTTGTAATTTTTCTTTAAGTTTGAAATTATTCAAAGCAAAATTATCAAAAAAATCTGAATAAACAAAACTTCACCAAACAACAACAAAAACAAAAGTAACGACTTCTGTCTCTGTATCAAAGCAAAATTGTCCTTGGCCTGGATAGTAATAAAAGCTGAAGGGATTACTCTGGGAAAAAAAGAGAAAATAGGATTTTCACATTTTACAAATGCATCATGAACAATGGACATGATAGTCAAAGCTGTGTATAGCATTTAGATTTTGTGTCTTGTCACATGTATCAATGCTACTGTTCCATAACTTTATGAGGCTGGCCCAATGGGCTTGACAGAGTGGTGGACAAAAAGAGCAGTCATTTACACCTTGACACAAAGAAGAAGTCATTTCCTCTGATAATCAATTATGGGAGAGCTGAAATCAAGAGACCTGTCTTCTTACCGAAAGGAAGTGTTCTTTTCCTTCTGTTTGGGTAAAATTATTTGTGGAGTAGTTTGTCCAGCAGCAAATGCAAAAGTGCTGAAAATGGACTGAGGATAACGGAACTTCATTAGCTGTTTCTTAAAGATCTCTACTACTTCTGTACTGACTTCTTCATCAAATGCTACTTTAATCAACTAGAGACAAAAGAGATTAAACAGAAGCATTAAGTGTTTCAGACAATATGCCCCCACATGATTAAAAAAACCCCAGAAAAATAACAATACTAAATAGTAAGACTTTGGAAGTTGTGAGAACTTTAGATAATACAAAATACAATTTAAAATTTCTTAACAGTAAAAAAGTGAAGCTCTGAAAAGTTTATTCACAATAGATGGTTAGTTGTATGGACAATCATCTTAAAGTTGGGTTTCTTTAAGATGATCTTTTCTACAATGAGATAGGAAATTAACTTGTAGTAGCTGAATTAGCAAATATGTCATTTTTATTTCTCAATGATTGGTTTTAGATAGGGAATGTGGCCTAATAAAATCCTTCATATCCAAAGGTACAACAAATCTAGGAAGGAAAAAATTCAGTTTCACTAGAATCCTAACCAGTAAAGACAGGCAATATCTGAGTATGGAATTCTTTGGCAGTTGGAACAGTGAGGAAATCCCTAGGTAGTCAATGCTCTCAGGTGATGTGAGAAGGTCTGCAGTATATTGATCAGTGGCCTCATCTTTCATGCAAATTAACATAAGAGCTACTAGGCAGGACTAGTAGGAATGGGGCAAGAATTGGAATCCTTGGCGATCTGAGAAGTCAGAGACACAGAAAAAAGAATAGGAAAAGCAAATATTATAGACTATGAACTTTCAAAAAGGAAAAACTAAGAAAAGGTTACTTCGCCCAGGATATGGTTTATATCAGTACTTCGGCAAGTTCTGGTAAGTTCAGAGGCTCCTGGAAAGCTCCTGCTTTATCAGGAGTTACTGAGGTGGTAACTAATATAGTACATTAGCCCTAGCTACACTTCCTAGAGTTTTACCTCTTCCTAAGAAAAGTCATATGGTATTTCTTTCTGAAACAAATTTTAAGAGAATTGTTTTTTCTTTTCAAATTAAAAAGCTTTACCGAGAAGGGTGTCAGTGGCTCACACCTCTAATCCTAGGTACTCTGAAGGCAGAGATCAGGAGGATCACAGTTCGAAGCTAGCCCAGGCAAATAGTCTGTGAGACCCTATCTCGAAAATACCTAATGAAAAAAGGGCTGGTTGAATGGCTCAAGAAGTAGAGCACCTGGCCAGCAAGTTCAAATCCCAGTACCACCAAGAACAAAACAAAAAAAAACAAAACAAAAAAAAGAGAGGGAATTGAGCTATAACTTGGGAGAGAACAAGAGCCAGTGTATGTCTGAATTTCTAAGAACACTAAATATTGTCAGACAATTTGTTTGTACTCTAAATTGGCCATGTGGTTCCTGAAATGAAGGATTAAATCCCAAACTGTTCGTGAGTTTCTCAACTGAAGATCACCCTCCTGGACACTCACACTACTTATCCTCATTCTACAACTTCTGAATCAAAGAAAGTAGCCACAACATCGTGAAATTTGTAGACAATTTTGAATAGAAGAATGGCTTCCTTTCTTAATTCAAGTTGAGGATTCTTAATCCAAAAATCTGAAATCAGAAACACTCTGAAATTTGAAACGTCAGTGCTCAAGAAGTTCTGAATTTCAGAGTAATTTGGACTTTGATTTTTTTTGAATTAGGGATGATCAGCTGCTACTCTAAAATCTCAGATACTTATTTCTGGTTCCAAGCATTTCAGACAAGGGATACTCAATTTGTACCTGGAAGGATGCTGATGTAATCTGCAGTCCTTCTTGCATGTTCTGCTGCAGCTGGTTCTGCATTGTGATCTTCTTCTCCTTGGTGATGGAGGCAATGGGAAAGCTCCGCACAACTGTCTGCTCACCAACTGCAGGGAGATAGGACACAGACTCAGCAATAGCACTTTGTAGCTCAGGTCTGCTATCTCTGCTGAAGAAATGCATCTGCTGAGAACAATGCCCACAAATACAGTGAGCGAAAAATGTCCCAATTCTAGAATATCACCCAATAATTTTAGTGCATGGCAATTCACTTCTGAAACATACTTCTTTTTCAGAATGAAGAAATATCACAACCTGTCTACCTTCATTCTTTCTATCCCCTTAACCTGTTGTGCCACACAAGATCACCTGAACCATTTGGAATTTCATGTTTTGGAATTAAGGATGCTTAACCAGTAAAGTCTATGCAAATCTTACAAAATATAAAAGATTCCAAAATCTGAAAAACTACTGGTCCCAAGTATTTTGGATAAAGGTCATTGAATCTACATTGTTTATTTCCTTTAAAAAGTTGCTTTTAAATATAAATGCAATTTATATGTAGCACCATCACAAGAGTGTTGAGAAGTTCTCCATTTTTTACCTTTTCAAAATGAGCACAATTATTCCTAAATTTATCTTTATCAATTTTCTGAGCTTTTTGATTATTTTATGTTAAGCAATCTTTTATGCCCAGTATTTTAAACTATCTGGATGAAAGCAATTATTAAAACTTAAAGGTGCACTTGGGAGGCTGAGGCAGGAGGATAGTGAGTTTGAGGACAGTCTAGGCTACATAGTGAGACCCTGTTTCAAAAAAAAGAAAAGAAAAAAAAAAGGGAAGGAGTAATTTTAGAGGTAAAATGAGGAATGAATGTATGTCATAATATTGTTGGATAAATCAGATAATGCATATTGTCATAGGCTCAGTTATGTCCCTCCAAAATTTATATGCTGACACTCTAACCCCCAGTACTCTAGAATGTGACTAAATGTATAGATAGAGACTTTAAAAGGAATGCTCAAGATTTTAAATACATTTTTTACACCTGAATTCCACTGTCCAACAGATTATATATTGTAGTTTGTACTCATCAAATGCTACTGAATGAATAATTTCAAAAGAGGAGGAAACTGTAGTGACTAGTTAGCCCAATAGTTCTCAATCCTCAGTATTCATCACAATCACTTGTGGAGCTTAAGAAATACATAAATGCCTGTGTCTCCCCATTCTTACTGCTTCAGATTATAATTCAACTGTTTGAGAGTTGGGCCTTGAAATTGGTATTTATTTTTAAAAAGCTTCTGAGATAATTCAAATATGCAGCCAACATCATGAAACAATGAGTTATGACCAATAAAGGCCCAATTCCTTAACTTTATAAAAAGAGGAAAATGAAGTCTAGAGAAGTCAGGTAACATACTTAAGTTGACAATATTGGTTAATAATAATCCAAATCTGAGCTTTCTGACTTGGAGTCCAAAAGTTTCACCCAAAACCTTATTCAATTTTCCCATCGAAAAGACTATTTTATATAGAGATGACAGTGATTTAAGATGATGCAGATTAATTTTGGGTCCAGTATGCTACTCCTTCCTAATAGGAAAGGCTGTATGGGATAGTAGAAAATAGAAATAGAAGGTATTGGAGCTTAGTGAATGGAAGACAAATTGTCTGCTAAGAGGGAAATGGGATTAACTGAAATACAGTAAGAGGGTTAGTTGGTACTGTATAACTCTGTCATGCTTAGCACATTCTTCTGTAAAAAAGGGTCATGTGTCATAGGCTTTAGAGTTAACTGGGGCAAATCTACAGGGAATAAAATTTAGAAAGCTAGAGCAACAAACCAACAGGGAACATAGCAACTAGACACTACGATGTCACTAGGTCACAACACTCTGCCTCATGCAATTATAATTGTTTTGGCAAGTAAACCCTTGACTTATTGATCAGAAAATACTCTTTGTTCTTTGAATAAAAACCTATGACCTAAATTATCGCTAGGTGTTTTTTTAGTGCTGGGAATTGAACCTAGCTTAGTGAATGCCAGGTAAATGCTCTATACTGAACAACATCTCCAACTCCCTATCATCAGGTTTGACAAAAATATCCTTCCATATCTGTGTGGCCAAAAGCTATTCTGAATTTGAAATGATCTGCAATCCCTATACAGACTGAACAAAAGGCTCAAATGCCATACAGATATCCATATTATGAGTCATACCTAGCTGGTCATGGGGTGTTCCTTTGAAGAGAATTCTATATGTGGTGAGGAACAAGGCTCCTTCTGCTGGCAGGAGCTGAGGACCTCCAAGAAGACCTCCAGTGGCTTCTTCTCTGCCATCAGGATCCAGCAGGACTCGAAGACCCTCACATACAATTTCTTCTCCTGGCAGGAGAGCAGGTCTAAGAATCTTTGGCTAAGAACAGAGAAAGTATTTTAAATGCAACTCTCGTGGGGTTTTTGACACTTAGACCAAGGTTATCTTTTCATTTATAGACCTACAAAGCCTGAACTCAGGAGGTCAAATGAGGAAACAGATTTGGGAAGAAGCAGAAATAGTTTCTAAATCTAAGTATGAAAATATTTTTTGCAGCATTGCCTGTTAACAGTAAAATCACTGGGAAGTAACCCAAAAGTATGAAATGATTCATTCAATGGATAATTTTGCAACCTTTAAAAATGGCCTTATATCTACCATATGTTAACATAAAAAAAAAGATACGCAGAATACATTGTTAAGATAAAAATGCAAGCTCTCCTAGGAATTCCTAAAGTACTAGAAGGGCAGGAGTACCTGAAGTACTAGCAGAGCATGAGTCTCTGAAATCCTAGCAGGGTATGAGTCGGAAATGCTAGGAGAGTAGGAGTATGCCAAGAGTCAAGAATATCCTCTCTCTGTTCATTACTTCTTTATTTTCTGTAAACTGATTTTTTTACTTTCTTCCACTGCAACATCCAGTGCAAGGATGATTTTAAAGCACCTTTTCTTTTCCCTTTCATATTTAGGAGAATACCAGTGACAGGTAACTATATTCTGATGAACTTTGATTCTTCTCAAAGGTTTTACCTCTATTATCTTATCAACCCTAGTTTACTCTGGCCTTGGAATGAACATTAGGCCCTTTTGAGTAAATGATTCAAAATGTAAGACAATTTAATAAAAAACAAAACAGAGCCCAAAAGCAAGAGTCACATAACTGAAACATGGGTTACAATTTGGGAGAAATATGAATATATGGAACCACATAATAAAAAGATAAAAATCCAAGTTGCAAACCAACACACACACACACACACACACACACACACACACACACACACTTCTATGATCCCATTTTTGGAAAAAAGAAAAAATGGCTAGAATATGATACAAACTGTTAAAGGTGGTGGTATCATGGTTAATGGTAGTATAGGGGTGGAGCAGAGGGAGAACTATGGAGGACATTACTTTATACAATTTATATTTCCTTTATGCTTGAACTTTACACACAGAGCATTATTACTTTTGTAAACTGAAAAGACTAAACACTTAAAAAATGAATTTGAGCTAGGCTCCATTGGTTCATGCCTGTAATCCTAGCTACTTGGGAGGCAGAGATTGGGAGGATTGCAGGTCGAGGCCAGCCCAGGGGGGAAAGCAAGATCCTACCTCAGAAATAACCACAGCAAAAAGGGCTAGAGGTATGGCTCAAGCAGTAGAGCTCCTGCCTAGCAAGTGTGAAGCCAAGTTCAAACCTCAGTACTGAAAAAAAAAAAATTGCTCTTTAAAAAAACTGTCTATCTTGATGTAAATGAAAACTCTGACTCAGTATCCTTTATATGAGGAACCACATGACACATTCCTCTCAAAAGATTAGGGCAAGGAAAAAAAAATAACACCTCTCCTGTTTATTTTTTTTTACTGACCAATAAAAACCACATAAATCAGCACTATTCTACTTACCAGCTCTATGAAACTTAGAGCTAAATGTAAAGTCAAAGTATATTCACTGTGTTTTAACTTTCTGGTAAACTGCTTTTCCTATTTGGCTTCTGATCTATCCTTTATTATTTCTTTTTTGAACTCAGGACTTCCTGCTTGTTAGGCAGGCGCTCTATCACTTGAGTTGTGCCCCCATCTCTTTTTTGCTTTAGTTATTTTTTAGGTAGGAGCTTATATTTTTTGCCCAGTTTGCTAGTCTCAGACGGCACTCCTCCTACCTAGAGGCCTCCCATGTAGCTGGGACCCAGGTGTGAGTTACCACACCTGGCTTATAGATTGAGATGGAGGTGGGGGGGGGCTCTCAAGAACTTTTTGCTTGAGCTGGCCTTGAACCATGATCCCCCTCCCCCCATTTTCTGCCTCCTGAGTAGCTGGGACTATAGTGAGCTACTGTGCCTGTCCTGAATTTATTTTTTAAAGTTTTGTTATATAGGCAAGAGGGTTCTGAGTCCTATTCACAGACTGGTGTCAGATTAGCTGCAAAATAATTACATGAGGTATGGTTTGAATACAAATAGATGCAATTGGAGGACATTATGTTAAGTAAAGTAAGCCAGGTTTAGAAAGACAAAAGCTGCATGTTTTCTCTCATGCAGTTTTTACTCTACTTTGGTTAGACTGTCTCCATCATGTCCCCCCATTCCTTCCCCATCCCACTTAAAACAATTGCAAGAGGTCTCATTGTCTTATTGGAAGATAGATCTAAAAGATAAACATATACACAAAGACAAACATGATCATATACAAACTTATACATAGAACATGTTTGTAACAGTAGAACTACTCTATGAAACTTGGGGGAGGAGACAAAGGAAAACAGAATGACAGAGAGTCATAGTATCATAATATATTACATCTGTGTAGGTAGAAGATATAAGGATGTGTATTGACAGGTTACTCCAGAGGCACCTGCACACCCATGTTTATTGCAGCACTATTCACAATAGCCAAGTTATGGAAACAGCCAAGATGCCCCACTACTGACGAGTGGATTAAGAAAATGTGGTATCTATACACAATGGAATTTTATGTAGCCATGAAGAAGAAAGAAATGTTATCATTCGCTGGTAAATGGATGGAATTGGAGAACATCATTCTGAGTGAGGTTAGCCTGGCCCAAAAGACCAAAAATCGTATGTTCTCCCTCATATGTGGATATTAAATCAAGGGCAAACACAACAATAGGATTAGACTTTGAGCACATGATAAAAGCGAGAGCACACAAGGGAGGGGTGAGGATAGGTAAGACACCTAAAAAATTAGCTAGCATTTGTTGCCCTTAACGCAGAGAAACTAAAGCAGATACCTTAAAAGCAACTGAGGCCAATAGGAAAAGGGGACCAGGAACTAGAGAAAAGAATTAACCTAGAAGGTAACGCACACGCACAGGAAATCAATGTGAGTCAATGCCCTGTATAGCTATCCTTATCTCAACCAGCAAAAACCCTTGTTCCTTCCTATTATTGCTTATACTCTCTCTACAACAAAATTAGAAATAAGGGCAAAATAGTTTCTGCTGGGTATTGAGGGGGTGGGGAGCAGAGGGAGGGGGCGGAGTGGGTGGTAAGGGAGGGGGTGGGGGCAGGGGGGAGAAATGACCCAACCCTGTATGCACATATGAATAATAAAAGAAAAAAAAAGGATGTGTATTGAAAGCTGTTGAATACTGGGGGTGGGAGAGAAGGAGTAAGGGAGAGTGATGGAAGGAGTTGAACTGACCAAAGTTAAGTATACTGACAGCAGGGATACATCTAGAAATTCCTCTGAGTGTTGACTTTGGAATTAATAATGAAAGACAGAACTATAAAACAGGTACAGTGTGTGTGGGGATACGTGTGTGTGTGTGTGTGTGTGTGTGTGTGTGTGTGTGTAAATGGAGATTAAGGTGAGGGGTTACGATTGATGGGCTTCCCAGGGAGAAGCTGGTGGGGAGATGGTGGGGGCAATCTAACCAAAGTAGAGTGAAAGCCTATTTGGAATTGTCACAATAAATCTCTCTTGCACTAGAATATATCCGAAGAAAAAAATAATTACATGAGAGAGGCTGGAGCGGGGTTCAGGCTCTTTCTGAATTTTTAATAGATTTCCTAGCTGTTTGTCATGTACACTACAGCTAGATTTTAGGAACCTAGTGTTTTTGTGGCAGTCACCTTAAATTTTTTTGTGTTATGGGGGAAGAAGGCAGGGCATCAAACCTTGGATTGGGCTTGGAAATTAGAATTATTCATAATTTATGCCCTGACTATAAAAGTAGAGTCAACAAAAATGTTATTACTGTTCTTTTGTTGAATTCAAGAAAGGATAGTATTCCCATTTCAGTATCCTTTTTATAAGGTTCTATATAACAAACTCCTCTGAAGGTTTAATATAACATTAAAATTATATCTGTAAACAGTCAGGAGAAGGTACTTTCTGAAGCACAACAGTCTATTATTGCTGTTTTTGAGAAGAGATGTTATACTCTGAAAGCATATAGTCTAGATTTTACCTTCTGTATAGGTGGAAGTCTTCTACTCTCTCGATGTACTGCTTCTAGGGTCTCAATGTGCATAGCTACAATTCCTAGGATGAATCAGAATATTCAAAATGACAGAGCACAAAATGGGCAGAATAAAAACAAATTCCAGCTATTTTAGAATTAAAAGCTAATCAAAGTTTGGTGCTTCCTCAAAAAGTTAAAACACAGAATTACCATATGACCCATGAAATTCCACTTATTGAAAACATTACTTACAATGCCCCAAAGGTGGAACTAACCAAAAGGTCCATCAACAGATAATTAGATAAACCTATTTTGGTATATTGATACAATTGAATATTATTCAACTATAAAAAAATAGTTCTGAAGCATAGATGAATCTTAAAAAATATGCTAAATGAAATAAGCCAGATACAAAAGTTGAAATACTGTATGATCTCACTTATATAAAATATCTAGAATGAGTCAATTCATGGAGGCAGAAAGTAGGTTAGATGCTACCAGGAGGTAGGGACTGGGGAAACAGTAGTTATTACTTAATGGTTAAAGAGTATCTATTTGTGGTGATAAAAAAGTTTTGAAACAGAGGTAATGCACAACATTGCAAATATAATTCATGGTACAATGGTAAATCTTACATATTTTACCACAATTTAAAAATACTAAAAAAAAAATGAAAAGATAAATAGTATGGATAAATTAAGATGTTAGAAAGGTATTATTGGTCTTAGACTAGAATTCAGTTATCTCCAATATTCTGATTCTCTAATATTTACAAAGTAATTACCTGGTATCATGCAATGAAGGCTCTTGATGTGATCCTGAGTAACTCCACTCTCTGTACAAACCTTGTCAATAAATCGGGTAATGAACCGCACAACAGAGTTGGCAATGTCATTGCTCTCTGAATCTTCAAACCCACTCTCTGTATCATAGCTTTCAGCTACACTTCCTGCAATGCTAGGAAAGTCAAGGAAAGAAGTCAGGGCCAGAACTCAAATGTAACAAAAGACTACTATATCATATTTGATTTACATAAGCAATTGAAATGTGTTCAAAGAGATGTATACTCACTTGACTCCATGGCTCCTATAATAGGTGACAGTGGTGAAACATGATATTCTACTTGCCTACTGTTATGGTTTAGTATGAAGTGTTGTCCCAAAAGGCCTGTGGGACTATTTTGGGAGGGTTTGGAAACTTTGGGAAGTGAAGGAAGTAGATCACTTGGGGTGGGTCCTTGGGGGTATCTTGTCCCAGCTCCTTCCTATTTTGTTCTTTGCTTCCTGTCTGCCATGAGGTCAACAATTCTCCTCTATTACATGCTCTCACCACCACGATGTTCTGCCCAAGCATATGAAGCCAAGCATGGACTCAATTCTCTAAAATCGTGAACCAAAATGAGTAGTTTATCTTAGGCATTGTCACAGTGGTAATAAAAGTAATAATATAACTATATCTGGAAACTACTGTCAACCATTATTCCTTAGACTCAAGTTTGCTTCTGTAAGAAGTATCTTTCATTACTCTCCCAAAAGGAACTTAGGAATCATGGAAAAAAAAAAGCAAAAGGGAACTCTTTAAACTTTCCTCTAAGCTAATAATGACATAGAGACAGATGAAATAATATGGCTATTTTTGGTAAGCCATAGGCTATCTTTGGTAGGGAAGATATATCCTATAAGAAAAGTAAAAGAACTTTTTAGCAGCTTGTAAATTCTTTGAAATGTACAGACCAAACTATGCTGTGATCCTTTCTCTTGCCAGCATTCTGAGTAAATCTCAACCCTTAGGCCCACTGTGAAGCCATCATTCTTGTGGAGGTGATAAAATCATGCGAGACAAATTTGAAATGGAGCAGATGTGAAAGCTCAGTCCCTGCCCATGTTGCTTATTTAAACTCCCACTATTCAACAAATTGATTGTTAATCATGGCAGACTCTTTTGTCTGTTTTAGCCTACTCACTTCTCTTCCAAAGCTAACCACATTACCTGAATCATTATTAAAGCTGAATAGAGAATGTAGCCATCTCATCATCCCAAATCATCAAAGAACTTAGATGCCTTAGCCACTCACTGTGCAGACTTAAGAGAGCACAGTCATAGATATTGATGATTTTAAATGAAAAGGAAAATAGAGTTATTGATGGTCATTATGGATATCAACTTGAATGGCAGTGGGCAATAAAGCTGGTGCAGATCAAAGATCTTAAAATGTCAACCGGGTGAGTTGAAAGAGTCTAGTGAGATTGTGAAAACATTTTAGGAAGATTCTTTTGGCAGTAGGGCATATAATTACAGAAAGAAGCAAAAAAAAAAAAAAAAAAAAAAAAACAAAACCAACTAAGAAACTATACAATAATTATGGAATAAAGTGATAAAGGCCTTGGCTTATGTTGCTCCCATAAAATAACCAAAGATGCCGAGTATATAGCAATGAATAAAACAAAGGAAGCAGACAGACAATAAACAAATAAATGAAAATACATCAGTCTGTGTGGGCTGTGGTAGTACATGCCTGCAATTCCAGTAGTTGGGAGGCTGAGGCAGGAGAACTGTAAGGTTGAGGATAGCTTAGGCTGTATGCATAATGAAACCCTATCTCAAAAATAAAACAAAACAAAATAAAACGAAGTCTGGAAAAGAGAGAAAGAAATGAAAAAAGGTTGGGAAAAAATGTCATGAAAGAAAAATAAAGCAAGGTTGGAGATAGAATCATAGAAGTGATACTTAAAAGGGAAGCAAAGACAGCCTCTTCTCTGGGTAGATGACATTTGAGAAGAAACTCAGATAAGGCAACGGAGTGCTTAATGTGGCTATTTTATAAAGTGTATTCCAGATTGACGAAATAATGAGCAGAAAGGCTATAAGAAAGTATTGTGCTTGGAGTGTTTGAAGATTAGCTCTAGTAGATCAGCCAACCTGGTTGACAGAATGATAGGAAATAAGGTCAGAGCCATAGTCAGGGCAGTGATCCTGTTGGGCCAGGCAAAGGCTTTGGGTTTTTCAGGGGTATGGGAAATCACTGGAGGGTAGAGAGGAAGACATAGTTGAGGATATGATTAGGCAAATTCAGTAGGTAAGTTGAAGAGAAGGCTAAGAAACAATCACTTTGGCAAGAAGGTTCTCACTAGCAATTTTTCAAAGCACTTTGTAAACTGCCTTAGCAGAATGTAACTGAAGGGCTACATCAGTAGTGGGTGAGACTTCTGATAAATTAGATCATGTAAGAGAAGAGAGTATGGGAATAGATTAAAAATATAAGACGAAGTGAAGGTATTTCAATGAAGAAGAGTTGAGAAAGTCTGAAATGGGGAAAATGATTAATTTAAAAAAATTGTACAGTAGTATTTGCCCGAAATACTTTACATTTTCCACTAAACCAAGACTGGCCCCAAGAAGTGTGCGAGGAGGGTTTCTGCGTGTCCACATTTTGGTACCTGTTTGTGACAATGCTGTTGCTCCCACTCTCCCAGTCGCCTGGTGCTGATGTTCTCAGGAGCTTGTTTTTACTTGTGTCTAGTGGAACTAGCAGGTTGACCATCAGGTTTGCAAAATGGATGGCCTGACTGAAGACAGTGCTTTCCTCATGCTGCACCAGCTCCTGCTGAGTTGATTTGCTCAGAGTAGGCCAAAGGCGTAGCTGCTCAGCTGCTAGGTCCATTGCTGTCTTTTCCTGATAGTGGACATCATGAAGCTTGTCCTAGAAAATAAAGCAACACAAGCCAAGGGAGAACATCCTCACTGCAAAAAATATGGAAGATGTTTCAAATCTAGGTATTCTCTTAGGAATATAGTACTTGTTCCTATATATCCTATCAGCCTGTACTGTTTTTAAGAAAATATCAAGAAAATACTTAAAAATCAAGGTTTTCTCAAAAATCACAAAATATGTTATTTTAAACACCTAAATCAGCAGAAATGAAAATTTGCAAACAAAACATAACAACTATCACAAAATAAAATCTAGTTTTTCCCAGGTCCAATATATCTTCAGTGGAATTGTATGATAAACCCAAAGAAGCAATAAAACACGGATGTATTTTTCATTGCTAATGCTTTATTTACTTAACTTTATCAGTTACAATAATTTGTTAGCCTAAAGTTCATATAAATCCTCATGAATGAATGTTCAGTAGCATTTGCTAATACTCTGCTATGCTTTTTCTCTTCTGCTTTTTGGGAGAATGAGATAGAATGACCAAGGTCACAAAAAATATAGCTAGATTTCTTAGTAGATGTGAAAGCCAAACATTATACACATGAGTATGTAGGTGACGGTGGGATTTTAAAGACAGGTTTACTGGTAGACTGAAGAAAACCAAATCTGCATAGCACTTTATAGCTTCTGAAGAGCTAGAAAATGTATGGTTCTACTTCTATCTCACCTAGGGTTTAGAGACAGACTTCTTTAGAATGGAGGACAGCTGTGATATGTTTGCTCTATGAATGCTTTTGAGATATACAAAATTACAGTCACTTAAGAAAACTATCAAAAGCATCCCAATAGCCTAAATTACTTCTGGGGCATGACCACAGCCCAAGTATTTACATCTGCTACAAGTTAACTCTTAACTACATTTGGTGTTTTGAGAGAAAAAAATTCTGAATTTTAAATTAAGGAAAGTCACACTTGTTTGCACAGTGACAATTTGGAATATCAGGTAGATATCAGTGCTGTTTGTTATTAAAGTTTCTATTTTTGTACTCAATAAGAGGCCAATAATAAGTTTTAAAAAATATGAGACATAGAAGTATTTGAGTAATACTGTGCAATTTCTGTTAGATACCTAAGCTCTTTTATGAAGCCAATTTGAAATAGAGGATGGGAAGGATTAGCAGTGATGTATTTGCCTAGCATACAGAATTAAAAATTACTCCTAAGTGAATCAACATTGATAATTAGGTTAATTATTCATGAGAATAATAATTTTTAACACTTGTTACTTACTATATACCAGGTACTCTTCAATGAGCTTTACACATATTACACATTAAAATCTATCTATTCACTTTTAAGTGCCTCTGAAATAAGGTACAGAGAGGTAACATGACTTATCCAAGGCCAGGCAGCTACTAAGTGACATTTTAAAATTTCAGAAGATTTTAAACTCCTTTTTCAAATTAAAAACAATTTTCTTGATTTTTGAATATTTTCCTGATGTTCAAATACATGTATCATATGTGGTTAAATACACAAAAACATACAGAATATTCCTAAAAAAGACCTAGATTTATTTTTGAGCAGAACGACTGAGTTTTACATTTATTTATTTTAAGAGCCAATTAACTTTGGTCTATTTTCTGTTCTCTTTTTTACATTGCTGGGGATCTATCATGGAGGTTTGTGCATACTAGGCGAGCACACTTACCACTGAGCTGCATCCCCAGTCAATGAATCAACTAACTTTAATTTGATATTTCTTCAAGAAAGTAAGTTGCATAGAGACTTACATGTAGGTATATTTTATGTTTATTCTTTCTATTCAATTTCCTGTAATTGTTACCAAGGAATTCTTAATCATTAAAACATATTAAAATAATTCTAATTCTAAAGAACTGCATTAACAGGTTCTCATGGAAAAAATATAATGTCAGAATCAGTACAAGAAAGATGTTTGCCCTAAATCAACCCCTAATATATTGGAAGTGGCCACATTTTCCCTTGCCTTGGGAATATCTGTGTTTTTCCTTATAGTCAATCCTAGTCTCACACAAGTACCTTTCTTCTCTTGTCTTACCTTTTGCTTCAGATGTGGGGCATGATTGTCTTCCTTTGCTGAGAGATACAGGGAGCGAACCTGTTCCTGTACTGCATTGTAAAAAGTTGTCTCCCAAAACTGCTGATTTGTCCAAATGGGGTGGTCCTGTACACAGGTGTAAGCAAACTGGCTGACTCCAGGGGCAAGTTTCTGCAAGAATGCACAATGTTTATCACCATGAGACTGGCAGAGTTATGACAGTACAGAAGGTCACAGTTAACCACGGAGGTGATCGGAGGATTTCTCTAAAGTCTTAGTTATTAGCATTGTACTCATTTTTGACTGGCAAGCTTGGGCTTTCTATCAAATCTTTTATATTCTCAGTTACTTAATCTACCAAAATGGGTATTTTAGCAACAGATAAAAATCAAAGATGTTATTTTATGAAATAGAAAAGTACCTAGAACATTATACTGAGCACACAGTAGGCAGTGTATAGTTATCACAATTAGGACATATAATTAAATCCATTAAAACCTAAACATAAAACTCTAGATAATTCAAATTTTATTTTACTTGGCTTTAGAGTATTCCACCACCCCTTTTTAAAGCAGTACTTGGGTTTGAACTCAGGGCCTTATGATGGCCAGGCAGGCACTGTGCCTCTTGAGCCATGCTCCCAGTCCTTTTTGGCTTTAGGTATTTTTCAAATAGGGTCTTGTATTTATGCCTGGGCCAGCCTGGACTGTGATCCTCCTTTTGACACTTCCCATGTAGTTAGGATGACAGGTGTGCATCAGCACCGTCAGCTTTTTTTGTTGGTTGAGATGGAATCTTGAGAATTTCTTGCTTGGGCTGTCCTTGAACTTTGATCCTCTGAATCTCCACCTCCCATGTAGCTAGAATTATAGGTGTGAGCCACAGTACCCAGCTTTCTTTCTTTTTTTTTTTTTTTTTGGAGACTAGAGTTTAGAGTACATTTTTAAAAACAGCACTAAGTGAAATGTAAAAAAACCCTACAGCATGGTCTTACACCCAGAATGAAGGAATATCTTGAATTTGTGACTCAGGGAATTGAACCCTCCCAACTGTTAATTCTCACTATTATTTCCCACCAACAATGGTGCCTGGCTCACATACTCCCAAGACTACTGTCTTGGGGTTTAACTGCCTTTTCTGTAACCAAATATGGCCTTGGGAAAGTAACCACAAACCAAATCCCCCACTTTTCCAGGACCTCCTGCTGGGCTACAGAGTAGGGGTAAATTTAACAATAATTTTAAGAACCTCCTGCTGGGCTTCGGAGTAGGAGTAAATTTAAGAGTAACCTTAAGGGTAACTGCAGGCACATGGTAGGTACTTCATATATATTTTATATCTAATTTAATACTAAAACTCGTGTAAAATGAACATAATAATCCACAACTTATGGAAGAGAAAACAGAAGTTTGAGGTTTAAGTGATTGCCTAAGGCCATGTAACAATCATTTAAGTGATGGAACTGTGTTTTAGACAAACACGGTTATTATTATTTGGTTCCAAAACCTCTGCTCTTTTTTAGTATAAAAAGTAACCTTCCAAAAAGAATTGAAAGCAAGTCATAAAATATATTAAGTGCTAATAAGCACTACGATGTCTTCTCTTCAGGTTAGGATTTAAAAAAATTGTTTTTTGTATTCTAGGCTGGCCACAAACTCTGGATCCTCCTGCCTCAGCCTCCCGAGGGTTGGGATTACAGGCATGCACTACCATACCTGGCTTCCACTACCATACCTGGCTTCCACTTAAGATTTTTTTCTCTCAAAAGCTTTAATATTTTGCCTTGAAACCGCTGACAAGACTGCATAATATTACATTTAATAATTTTACAGAAAATTTGTATCACCAAGTATCAGTCAATGATTTGAATCATCTTTCTACAGTGACTGCTTTCATCTCTAAAAGTTAAGGATGCTTCAAAAATTTTAGTTCATTATTTTTTGTCAAATAGGAGGTAATATTTTCAATAGATAATTTTTTTGGTCTGTTTTATTCTTTGGAATTGAGTTCATCTGTTTTATGAGTAGAACCTCAGTTTCTGATAATTTTTCTTTTTGAAGCAATTTAATAAGGTGAATTTTCTTCTGAAATGTTGGACACTAAGGATTACTATTAGGATTATACATGTAATTATGCAGCAAAATTGGTTCATTTTCAGGAATGTATAACAGATAAATTACAATGCTCAATATGTGCCAATTTCCTTCTTGATGTAATACTAAACCTAAAGATGTAACAGGCATGAGATGTGCTGTGAAATGTAGTACTTGTACAGTTAGAAGCAGGGTGACTGTCATTTTGGTTGTAAGAGTCTCTGTGTATTCCATACCATGTAATTCCTTTTCAGACAGGACTGCATTTTGCTACTGAGGTGACTAGCTGTGACTCCAATTCTTCCTGTTGAATGGCTATAAGTTGGGGCTGACAATGAAGCAAGGACAAAATGTGTGTGGTTCTGTGAATTGTGCTTGCTAGGCAGGCGCTCTACCACTTAAGCCATGCCTCCAGCCCTGGTTCTGTGAGTTGTGTAAGCAGAAGCTACATACACTGTTAATTCTTTAGATATTTTCAGCAAAAGTGTGAATGTATATGGAAAAATGTTGCAAAACAGAGTACAGTGACCCAAAAAGTCAGAACACACACCCTACATACTAGATGAGAATTACAGCAGAGCAAAATGATTATAAGATAAAACATTTTTGGTGGTGAGATAGTCACAAATGCTATGGTATCTGACAAATGAATAAAGTATCATTATTCCAGGGCACTTTAAATATTATTTTTCTAAACATGAAATATGTTTCCTTTCTTTGTGGTTTCCTGCTGTGACTGTTCAATGATGAGGAAGGGGCACTGTGTCCTTCCTTCCCTGTTTGGATGAACAGGGCCATTGCACTGATGGGCAGGTATGTTCTCAGGACCAGTAGAGGGCAGTAGCACCTTATTTTGCCTAGACTCCATAATTGCTTGAGCTAGAAATTGCAAAAAACAAGAGCTTTGCAGTTTGGTTGGGCTAGAAAGTGGGTGGTAAGGTAAGTACTGCATGTTTTCACTGTACATTGGAGAGACACTGTAAGAGAATGGATTTTCCAAGGTCACATGGCAAGATGAGAATATGAGTAGTTTTCCATTACTCTGTTTCTTAAGACACCAAAATTAACATATTCCACCAAAACAAAACTGTAATATAATTCCGGAGAGAAAGAGGTAATGAGACATTTTAAGGTTTCGGATTCAGTATAACCTGTTGGCAGTAGTAGTTTTAGTAAACAGAGAAAATAAGCACCTGTGAACAAAACTATCTCCTAATTCTAATCACTTTTTTGATTTGAAGCAAAAACTTTTCCAAGATGGTTCTTCAAACTGGTCCATACACTACTAGGTTCATGATCATTATTGTGCACACAGATGAGATCCGTCTATATTGGGGGTGGAAGGCTGATGACAGGAATAGCTGTTGTCAAATGACAATATTACATTTCATAATAATTCTTATGATCTGACCTAAAGAAACAAGTGATATTTTGCCATGCAATTTTATGAGATGTTTTAAGAATGTGTTGACTTCCTCCCTTATCTAGAAAAAATATAGCCCTAAAGGTACTAGATTAAGAAATGCCATTCGTTTTCCAAAAGCTTTCAAAGGAAACCCAGCATGGGACAGGAGATGGAGAATAAACTCATGGGGCTCACCAAACAGCAGGCCAGATTCAAATACAAATAAATGGACACAAATCATCTGAGATGGTCAAGAGAAAGGTTAAGATGTTGGTAAGAAGGGATGGTCTAAAACCTGTCTGTCTAGCATGTTTGTGTCCCAGATCCAGGGCTTTCCAGCTAGAGAACTCAGAAGGAAAACCAGGTTTCAGGAAAGAGAGCTAGTTGGCAGGACTCATTCCATAAGCATGTAATGATCTTAAAAAAATAATGTAGAGCTCAGATATTCACTGAGTAAATTGTTGAGGGTTTCATCACGATGAATATTTATTACTTCCCTTAATCCTCGAAGCAATCTTATGGCCCACTGAAATAAATACTACTATTTCCCTGTTTAAAGATGAGGAAACAAGGTACATAGAAGTAATTTCCCCATGAGAATACTGTTAGCAAGTGGTAGAGCCAGAGCTGGGGTTCAAACCCAGGCAGTTTGGCTATAGAGTCTAGTTTTCAACAACTGTACAATTTAACTATGACACGGAATTCTACTGTATGAATATATAGCATTTCTTTGTTCCAGATAATGGATACTTGTGTTTTTCCAAACTTTTTGCTGTAATAAACAATAGTGCATGAACATTATCACACAGGTCAACTGTCCATCTTTTGATTATTGGTTTTAGAACCACTTAAAAGGACCTAAAAGTACTTGAGAGGGGTGCCAAGAAATATTACAACTCCTATTGTCATCTGTACCAATAAGCATTTTGGGCTTATTGATCATTAGTTATCTTTTCCAATGATAAATTATTTCATACAGGTTTTTTACAAGGCTATGATTTTAAAAATTAACAATAATTCTTTAATATCAAATATTAATTTGGTGTTCAAATTTCCAGTTGCCTTATTAATGTGAAGAATTCCTTTCCTTTAATGTTGTTGTTTTAACAGTTTTAAAAATTCAGATAGGATCCAAATAAGGCTATAAGTTATCATCAGTTTGTTTATAACTAAGAACAGTTTTACTCTATAGGTTCTTTTCCCAGTTGCACAGTATTTGAAGCAGATCATCTGTTCCAAAGAGTTTCTATCAGTCTAGCAGTTGCTCGTTGCTGACTATCACAGTGGTGTCATTTGACATAATCTTTTGGCCTCTGTGTTTCCTACAAATTTGTAGTCATATCTAGAGGCTTGTAAGACTGAAGCTTATTTGATAAGAATACTTCACAGATAGTAGCAGCATAAGGGGCACATCTGATATTCTCTCCTTTTGTGATATCAGAGACTATTGATATTCAATGCCTAGATTCATTTGTCATTATTGTACATTCATTTATCATTATTAGTAGTAAAACAGTGATTTTCTTATTCCAGTATTACTCCTTCCATGCTACCTGAGATATTGCTATAAAAAGAAATTTCCTTTCATATATATATATATACCCTATACGAGAAAAGTAGAATTGGGCTTGGGATGTGACTTAGCATACATGAAGCCTTGGGTACAATTCCCAACATCAAAAACAAAACAAAACAAACAAAAACAGAAGGTAGAATAAATACTTGATTCTATTCATTCACTTACCAGTTTAAAAAAATTTTTTTACTTACCAGTTTTAAAACAAGTTTTTTTCCCTGCTACCATGGGTAAGCAATTAGTTTAGCTTTTCTTTATTAATATCTTTTATGAACTGAAAATTTTAAATCACATTTATTTTATTTAAAGAGAAAGAAATAAAAAAATCTGTCTTTAAGTGATTACTAGAAACTTGTGCTTTTCATTACCTCAATGTGTTGTTCTATGAAGTCTCTGTCTACAGAGTTTCTATAATCTATATAGGGAGGTAAGAATTAGATCCCATGTGATGACTGATGGGCCTAGTTTGTTTATAACAGCACTGTAAGCTGGGAGGATAACAGGCCTCACTAGGAGAATACAATCAACAAAGACTAGTACATACTGAACAAGGTACTTATTTTCTTTGAAGTGTAAGTGTAAAATGAACAATAGAAAAAAGGCTCTGGTATATTCTGGTGCAGATAATGAATGGATTTTGTGAGTTATAGTTCTCACTATCTATACATACAATTGGCCCTGAAGTTCAACAAAAATGTTAAATTATGGCATTTCTTCAGTAGCTACCCCCTTCCAAAGTTAGTGATGTTAATGTCCACTGTAAAGAAGACATGTTAGGCAAATGATGGTACATTACTAACACAATAGGATATTATACTGCCATTAGAGTGTTTACCATGATGATGAGCTTATGAGTGATGTGCTTATGCTACAAGTCAGAAAACAAATCAAATATGCTATAATTATGTCTGCAAGTACATAATGGCTAGGAGAAAAGGCAAAATGAGAGTGTAGGTAAAGTAGTGGAAATATGGAAATATGGACAATTTCTCTTCAAAAATAATTTTAAGGGAACTTTTCACTAAATGTAGTTAATTGAATATTCTGCTCTCTATACCGTAGTAAAAATGATAGCAAAATAAGATGGAAACCATCTACATGTTCACCAACTGATCAGTGAGGTACATTATACAGTAGAATACTACATGGCAAAAAAGATATGAAGTACTGATATATAACATAGCTGAACCTTGAAAACATTATACTAAGTGAAAAAAGCTAGTCATAAGAATCATATACATATGATTCTATTTATACGAATATCCAGAACAGGCAAATGAGAGACAAAAAAAGTAGATTAGTAGTTGTCTGTGGGAGAGGGAAGCTGAATGACCATTAATGGGTACATGGTTTCATTTGGGGGTTATGAAAATGTTTTAAAATGGATTGTGGTGATAAGGAAAACAGTTAAAACACCATCAAATTGTATACTTTAAACGGGTAATTGTATGGCATATGAATTATAGCTCAATAAAGCTGTTACTTAAAAATATGTTAACACAGTGTTTTATCAAATGATTTTTCTACATTTTGTTTCATTGGTTTTAAAGTGGGGGTGGGTACTAGTGTGTGGGGGAGAATATAAGGGGTAAGAGGGTGAATATTGTGGAAATATTCTGTACACATGTATGTAAATAGAAAAATGAGACCTGTTGAAAGTATCCCAGGAATGGGGGTGGGGTATAAAGAAGAAGGATGGAGAGGGTGAATTCAACTATGATATATATATATATATTTCATACACAAATGGAATTTTATTCTTGCAATTTGTTCTGTAATTTGCTTTTTACTTTACAATTTATCTTAAACATTTACTTTTCATACTAACAAATCTACTGAATTAAAAAATTGGTTGCATGTTTTCCACTCAATATTTGATGTTAACACCTTACTTCTTAGGCAGTCTGTTTCATTACAGATTTTATAGTTTTGACATTTCTTTTTTTTTGTAAGTTAGTTTGCTTTTTAACTTTTTAAATTTTTTTTTTATTCATTTATTCACATGTGTATACATTGTTTGGGTCATTTCTCCCCCTTGCCCCCCCCACCATCCCCCTCACTTCCAGCCAACTGTTCTGCCCTCATCTCTAATTTTGTTGAAGAGAAGACATAAGCAATAATAAGAAAGACAAAGTGTTTATGCTAGTTAAGGGTAGCTACACAGAGAGATTCCTAGCATTGCTTCCTTGTACAAATGTGTTACAACCCAAGTTGATTCATCTCTAACTGATCTTTACACTGGTTCCTGATCGCCTTCTCGTGTTGACCTCTGTCGCTTTAAGGTTTCTGTATTAATTCCTCTGGAGTGGGGACATCAAACGCTTTCATGTTTTGGGTTTACTACCTATCCCATACCTCCCGCATGTGCTCTCACCTAACCGCATACCTCCTGTGTGTGCTCTCCCCTTGTCATGTAACCCAAGTCCAACAACATTGCTGTATTTGCCCTAGATCTAAAGACCGCATATGAGGGAGAACATACGATTTTTGGTCTTCTGAGCCTGGCTAACTTCACTCAGAATGATGTGCTCCAGTTCCATCCATTTACTTAAGAATAATAAAATTCCATTCTTCTTCATGGTTGAGTAAAATTCCATTGTGTATAATTATATTTTCTTGATCCATTCATCAGTAGTGGAGCATCTTGGTTGTTTCCATAACTTGGCTATTGTGAATAGCACTGCAATGAACATGGGTGTGCAGATGCCTTTGGAGTAACCTGTGTCGTGTTCCTTTGGGTATATCCCCAAGAGTTGGATTGCTGGATCATATGGCAGATCTGTTTAGATTTTTAAGAAGCCTCCAAATTTTTTTTCAGAGTGGTTGCACTAGCTGACATTTCCACCAGCAATGTATAAGTGTTCCTTTTTCTCCACATCCTCGCCAACACCTGTTGTTGGTGGTGTTTTTGATGATGGCTATTCTAACAGGGGTGAGGTGGAATCTTACTATAGTTTTGATTTGCATTTCCTTTATGGCTAGAGATGGTGAGCATTTTTTCATTTTTTTTGCCACTTGCATTTCTTCTTCTGAGAAAGTTCTGTTTAGTTCAGTTGCCCATTTCTTTACTGGCTCATTGATTTTTTGAGAGTTTAGTTTCTTAAGTTCCCTGTATATTCTGGTTATCAGTCCTTTGTCTGATGTATAGCTGGCAAATATTTTCTCCCACTCTGCGGGTGTTCTCTTCAGTTTAGAGACCATTTCTTTTGTTGTGCAGAAGCTTTTTAATTTTATGAAGTCCCATTTGCCCATTGTTTCTCTTAGTTGCTGGGCTGCTGGGGATATATTGAGAAAGTCCTTGCCTATACCTATTCCTGTTCCTTCTTGTACTAACTTCAGAGTTTCAGGTCCAATATTAAGGTCCTTGATCCATTTTGAGTTGATACTAGTACAGGGTGATAAACATGGATCTAGTTTCACTTTCTTGCAGATGGATAAGCACTTTTCCTAGCAACATTTGTTGAAGAGGCTGTCTTTTCTCCATTGTATATTTTTGGCCCCTTTGTCAAAAATAAGGTGGGTATAGTTGTGTGGATTCATATCCAGGTCCTCTGTTCCACTGGTCTTCATGCCTGCTTTTGTGCCAGTACCATGCTGTTTTTATTGCTATTGTTTTGTAATATGTTTGAAGTTGGGTACTGTGATACCTCCAGCATTGCTCTTTTTGCTGAGTATTGCCTTGGCTATTTGTGGTCTCTTGTATTTCCAAATGAACTTTAGGGTAGATTTTTCAATCTCTGTGTGGGATTTTGATGGGAATTGCATTAAACATGTAGATTGCTTTTGGTAGTATAGCCATTTTTACTATGCTGATTCTACCAATCCATGAGCACGGGAGATCTTTCCATCTTCTGTAGTCTTCCTTGATCTCTTTCTTCAGGGGTTTGTAGTTCTCCTTGTAGAGGTCATTCACATCCTTTGTTAAGTTTACTCCTAGGTATTTGATTTTTTTTTTGAGGCTATTGTGAGTGGAATTGTTTCTAAATATTCCTTCTCAATTTGTTCGTTGTTGGTGTATAGAAAAGCAAATGATTTTTGTAAGTTGATTTTGTATCCTGCCACCTTGCTTGCTATAGCAGTTTATGGGGTCTAGGAGTTTTGGGGTAGAGTTTTTTGGGTCTTTAAGGTATAGGATCACATCGTCTACAAATAGGGATATTTTGACAGTTTCTTTACCGATTTGTATTCCTTTTATTTCTTCTTCTTGTCTAATTGCTCTGGCTAGGAATTCCAGTACTATTCAACTATGATATACTGTAAGAAATTTTATAAATATCACAATATCTCCAATACAACAATAATTAAAATAAAAAGTTTTTTTATTCTTAATTGATGTGTAATTGTACATATTTATAGGGTACAAATATGCTTTGTAAAAAAACTCTTGGTATCTAAAAATAAAAGATAATATCCTCAACTTGTAAAGGTATTTATAAAAACATGGCAAGAAAAAAGAAGTACCTTGGAAGAAGTATAATTGTCTTTGTTTATAGATAACAATCTGCTATATTCTAAAAAAAAAAAAGACAACAAAAACAAACTACTACAATGAGTTTAACAACCAATGTTGCAGTATACTTGGTCAATATAAAAAAATAAATTGTCTTTCTATGTATTAGCAATGAAAATTGAAGTTTTAAAAATACCATTAATAAAACCATGAAATAATGAAGTACTTTATGGGTAAATCTGACAAAATATAATAAAACCAGAATACTAAAAATTATAAAACACTTCTAAGAGAAGCTAAAGAAGACCTAGAAAAATATAGAGCTTAATCTCACTTATGAACTGAAATACTGAACATTTCTGAATTGTCAATTTTCCTCAAATTGATTGAAAAAAATTCAATGCAAACCAGCCTAAATTCCTCAGTTTTTCTCTCCTTATAGCCATAGAAGGATTCACTTTACAATTCATAGAGAAACTCAGGGGTCTCCTAGGGATGGAGGTGGAGGCTGGAGATGGCTGGGATGAAGAACTTTTGGGATGATGGATAAGTATACTGATTGTGATGATGAGTCTGTGGGTGAATACATATGTCAAAACTCAACAAATTGTATAGTTTAAACATGAATAGCTTATTGTATACCAATTATACCTCGATAAGGCTACTAAAAATTTAGTAAATGCACACATAAGTTTTTTTATGTATTACTGTATGCAAATTTTACCTCAAAAGAAAATGTCCACTAGTACAATTCTAGTTACAAACTCTAGCAAATGATATGCATACTGAAATACTGTTATTACCATATGATGAATAACTTACTTTGAAATGTATCAAAAATAAGATGATCAGTAGATGGGTAGATATATATAAAAAAGAGAGAAAAAATGTTAATGCTGAACTGTAAATTATAGGTTTATGGATGTTCACTATAAAGTCTGTTTGAAAATTTCACAGTAAAACATTTGGAAAAAATAGAGTATTAGTCTTACTTGTATCCAACTTGAAGAAATTCTAGAAAGAGGAGAGAAAATTAGGAGAAAAAAGTCAAACAAATGAAATAAGGATATTTTAATATTTTCCAGAATCAAAGGGCATGATTTTCAGATTGAAAGCGCCATCTTATTCAATGAAAAAAGACTGACATCAAGGTATATGATTATGAACATTTAATACACAAAGGAAATACTAGATGGTAGCACAGAGATAAAGTAAGAAACAAACAAAGGATTAGAAATTAGAATGATATTAGATTTCTTAACAGGTGGGATGTCTAAGAATATGGAAGGGAAGGAGGTAGAAATTTATAAGGGAATGGACAGTCATGGTGGTAATGTACAAGACTAAATTTTCATATTCCAAGTTAACTTGTAACGTCTAACACTGTAACCTTAAGAAATAGCAGTAAAACATATTACTTAGAGATGCTAAGCCAAATACCAAAAGAAACATCTAGAATTCAACATGATTGTTTCTGTAAAGTAGATATTGGAAGTAGGGCTAGGATCTCTTTTTTGTTATAAACTTAATTTTTGCATCTGTAAAACATACACGTTATTCCGAAAGGCCTTAGATAAGAAAACATTAAAAATATGGTATATTCTTTTTTTTTTTTTTTTGTGGTACTGGGGTTTGAACTCAGGTCTACACCTACATCTTGAGCCTTCCACCCGTCCTTTTTTGTGAAGGTTTTTTTTTTTTTTTTTTTTTGAGATAGGGTCTCATAAACTATTTGCCTGGGCTGGCTTTGAACTGTGATTCTACTGATCTCTGCCTCCTGAGTGGCTAGGATTACAAGTGCGAGCCACTGGTGCCTGGCAAAGAAGTATATTCTTATTACAAGTGAAGTGAGATAAGAAAATATTTAGACAAAAGTAGTGGACAGGTCCACTATTATTATAATGACCTTGAAGCAGATGTTAAAGTTCTTTCATCATTTTAAAGTTTTGTTCTTACAAAATATGTGGGTCTTGAATGGCTTGGAAACATTTCTGTATGTCATGCAGAGTTTTTCACTGCCTAGCAACCACAGCTAGACTATCACCTCAGAACCTTAGAGACTGCAGAAAAATAACAAATTCCAACTCCAAACCTACCAGGGTGTGTAGGCTCAGGTAAGGTGCAGCAAAATCTATTGAAACTTTAATTCCTGAATCTTTGCCCCTAGATGACAATTTATAAACCCAAAGTCCTAAAACACTCTCACATAAAAAGTCTGGCTGACTGTGCTTATTTTTACTCTATTTATGAAGACAGGAAAATGGCCCCAAATAATATTTCCAACTATGTGATTTGAGATAAAATGTATAGGTTTTAATCCTAGATTAATTAGAAAATTAAATTAATTAGGATATTGTAAAGTTTTGCTGATGTTGAAATTGTTTCATTTGACTTCAGTCTCTTAGACTTTTACTTCTGTTGTTAGGATATATTTCTATAAACATACTCATTAGTTAAAATCCGACTAACATGGGGCTATTTCTGACACTTGTACTGCTCAAAGTAGATGGCCTACACTGTTTCTTTTTTCTTGCTCATTGATATATGCACAATTCCTCTTGAAGCAAAGGCAATCTTCTAAACAAATTGTCTTACAATTTGTCTTACAAGTGCAGTAGTGCACTTGAAAATTTACAGCAAGGTATTGGAATAATAAGAATGGAAGAGGGATTGATAGCTTCTGGTTCCAATACCAAAGCCCAACTGGCTAAACCAAATACAAAAAGGCTATATGCTTACTCCAAAGAGCATATGTTTTAAAGTAACTCCTATTTCTTCACTGAACAAACTGAATAGTGTTCCTATATAAAAATAATAGATTAGGCACCCTAAAAATGTGTTTGATGATAATAAAAGAGTCTTAGATTCTGCTTTTTCTGAGAAAAACTGCCTTTCTAGGACTTGAGGAGGCTTTTCAGTAAGCTGAAGCAATAGATAAAAAGTGATTTTTGGCACAAAGGCTTAAGGAGAGTCAATATAAACTTATTAGCTCTCAGTCACAAAGTGGTTACAGTCATTCACCACTGTCTGATGATTCAGAAGGTATACTATAGAAACGAAGCTAAGATTATTTTGTAATGTCCTCTGCTCTATCAAGGTAGGAAGATCCAATATGTAAAACTCTTAGCACAGTACATAGTACTTAATATGTTTAGTAAATAGAGCAGCAGTAAGGGGCTCAAAGAAATAGTGGAGACAGTGGCACAGTTGTATGATACAATACAACAGTAGAAAGCCCACGTTATACGTACCTCTGGAAAACAGAAGCACCTGCCTGGGTAGAACAGTAAGCAGTTTAAGCTGCCTGGGCAGCTAGACAGGCAGTAACCTAGGAAAAGCTAGTTATAACCACCTAGCTCCAAATTTCTTACACTTAATAGGTCACTAGTATATTAGCATAAGAATACAAAGGTAAATTTCTTGAAAGAGTTCATTTCTTTCCTTGAATGACTAAACTTAAGCATTTAAATATTCTGTTTGGATAATGTTACTACTATCCTATAGACTTATTCTAATGACAAGGAAAGTCTGGAGGAAAAACATGATTAGCAAGCTCTATTTTAAGTAACTTTTAACTTCAATTTTTATTATCAAGTAAGTGATAATGAATTTAAGAAAAATGAACTTATTCCTTATACTATTCCCTACTTCTTAGGAGATAAAAGCAGAAATCACAGTATTATTGCATTACAACAGTTTGGTAGTACATTTCTTCCTTCCTTAATTTCTGTCTACTTAGCTTTTCCAGAGACTTAAAAACAAATTGCCAGAGTGACAAAAAGCAAGGTCTTAAAAGGATTTCCTATAAATAATAAAACCACCATTTTGGGGCCCAAATTTCCCTGGTGTTTTGACTCAAAAACTGAAGACTTGTCCATGACCAAATAAAGAATCAAACTGTAGGTTGCATCCATGGTACAGTCAGTGGTCAGTGTATTTAAACTGCAACTGTTATTTCAGTGCCTCCATTTTCTGAAGGTTTTATTTTTGAAGCTATAGTCTTTTAGAGAATGAGTGAATGATAGCTGAGTGATGCTTATACAAATTGGAGGCCACACAGCATTAAATATTGGCTTTGGGCCTTGAAATATTTCTATGTTACAGAATATTCTCCTTAAGTTTATTATGAAGGTAACACCTTCTTTAATGGCATGTGTATCTCACAGAAGTAGATCAACCTATTTTTGAAAAGAAAAAACTTAATACTTTGACTATACATAGTGAGAGAAGAAAATCATTTCTTGAGAAGAAATGTCTTTTTTGGGCAGTACTAAGTTCAAACACAGGGCCTTCTGTTTACTAGGCAGGCACTGTACCACTTAAGTCACACTTGTACCATTTTTGGCTTTGGTTATTTTTGAGATAGGGTCTCATTTTTTGCCCAGGCTGGCCAGGACTACAATCTTCCTGTTTTACACAACCTGCCATAGCTGAGATAACAGGTACGAGCCCCCACCCAGCTTTTTCTGTTGAGATAAAGTCTCATGAACTTTTTGCTTAGGCTGGCCTTGATCCCCAGTCTTCTAGATCTCAGCCTCCTAAGTAGCTAGGATTACAGATGTGAACCACCAGTTCCTAGTTTCTTCTTCAATTTTTCTTTTACTGCTTCTTTTATTTTGGAAAGATTCACTAAAACTTAGCTTTTAGAATGAGGAACAAGCTGTTTACCTAGTAGCTATTTTTCAGGAGGAAAACACATCTACTGAGTTATACAGACCAAAGTTATCCCAGTGTTTGCATGGGTAAGCCAACAATTATACCTAGAATTCTAAAAACTAAGCAAACAGCAGTAATTACCTAGTTAAAAATAGCCAAGACAGGTTAAGTGCTAAGAATGAATAGCTATAATGTTCTAGGACTGGAGAGGGTTTTCAAGCTCTAGATCATTGCTCAGGTCTAAGCTTTTAGGAATACCATGAAATCAACTCCCTTCTAACCTTCCTCCTCTACCTCTTCTAATATCTAAAAGTTTACTATTTGTATATATATTTGTATAGTAAAAGTTTACTATCTTTATGTATGGGTATATACATAGTAAAGGTTTACTATCTGTATATATATTTGTACAGTTTCAGGCCTACTTATAAGTTCCCCAAGCAAATATTACTGCAGGCTGGTAGATCCTTTACCCACTGTCCATGACCGACTATGAAAGGTTTTGAAAGGTTCCATAGAAAGAGTGGTTAAGTTGTAAGGGAAACTGAAAGTCAAAAGCAGGAGAAAATTAGAGGAGCAGTGAAGTTGGACAAAGGTGTGGAACAAGGCAGGGGAAGCTGCTGTCCCTGGGAAGCCCAGTTTGAGGGCTTAGAATATGCTGCATAAGGCTAGCAATTCATGGAAGGGTGGGAGGAGTTCAAATGCTATTATCTAAGTAACAGGTTTTTCTGCCTATCAGCAAACCCTTGCAGAAGTTGCTGGTGGTGTACAACTGTGAAAGTGTGCAGGCACACACAAACACTTGTTAAAGCTGGGTTACTTGTTTTGAACCATAGACTCAAGAACTGGAAAAACATCAGAGTTTAATTTTTTTATTGCACCTCGGGGTGCTGAGATAGAAGAAAAAGAATTATCACCAAGGTCACATATCTAATTAGAGCAGTGATGAAACCAGAAATTGATGTTGTATAAGGTACTAAGTAATATGGGCACATCTCCCTTTCTCAAATTTCTGAATGCTACTCACTCATGTGGATATATCTTGTAGATGAAAGAGTTACATGCTCTGTGTGCTGGAAACACTCTGCTTTCTCACTGCCAAGACATAGGTCAAGCTGTTTCTTTCACTTGAAATATCTCCTCCCAATCTCTAATCCCTTTCAAAATGCCTTCCATTTGCTTCCTCTTTGTTTCCTATCTGTTATGGGTTAAATGTTTATGTGTGTCCCCCCTCTCACCCCCCAACCCCATTCAAATCCATGCATGTATTTGAGTAAGGAAGTAACCATAGTTAAATGAATTTATAAGAGTATGGCGATGAACAAACAGGACTAGTGTCCTTAGACATCAGAGAGCTTTAGCTTTTGTGCTTAAATATGAAGGGAGGGTCATGCGAGGGCACAGTGATAAGGCCGCTGTCTGACAGCCAGAAAGGGAGCCCTTACTAGAAACAGAAATGGCTAGAATCTTGACCTTAGACTTTTGGCCTTCAAAACAAAAGTAAGTATCTGTTGTTTTAGCCACCCAGTCTATGGTATTTTTTTAGGCAGCCTGACACTATCTTATGTAGAACTTTGCCTATGCTTATCTAAAAATTATTACATTCTATTTGTATTATATTTAGGACTATTTTTACTCAAGAATGTGCTGAAATGCCATATTAGAACCTTTATCAGGATTACACAAGATAGAACCATATTTTTCACATTTTACTGTCAATGTGGTAAAACATAAAGTGTATTTGTATTAAAACAAAAAATAATCAAGGTCTGCACCTTTTGTTTTTTTATAATACTCTACTGTTTTATTAAAAATGTATTATATGAAATCAGTTCCTATTTTTCCAGACTAAGAGATAATATTTATTAAAATGCCAACTTACACCGAGTTATACCCCAGCCCAGAAAATCTTTATAATTTATTTATATCTATCTTTAGACATATGTGCTTCAATTCTTTGACTGCCTATAGGTATTGGAGGTACCCAGAATGCTTTCTGAATTCTAAAAGGTTACTTACATGATTTCTAGAGTTTGCTTTTAAGATTACAATTCTAAATCTAATTTCATTAGCTGGAAATGTCACCCAAGAGTATAATAAAACTAGCTATTTCTCATGGTCATTCCAGATGTTTTTCTGACTTCTTTCTGTTAATCCTCCATCATCAATACTGAAGCACTTGTATGACTGAGGGTTTCCTCTGCTTTCATTTCCCCAACTTAAATGTCCCTTTGAAAGTGGTTTTTCTTTATCTTTATGTCTCTCATATTATGTGAAAATCTATCAGTGACAAATAAAGACAACCACAAAACTGCAGAAATTAAGAACAGGCTTCATGAGTTAAGTACAAAATATTTTCACTTTAGAAATAAAGGGAATTTGCTGAGTCACTGAGTGGAGTATTTATAGTACCACATAATTTATTTCTTGCTGTAATGATTTCTTCTGTAATTCAGCAGCTCCTCCACAAAACACCATCAAGTCTATGACTTCTCAGAAGTGTCAGGAATGCTGACTAATACAAAGGAAACAGTGCTACCTAAGCAAAATTAAGCTAGAAGGATGATCTATCTATAACACTCTCTTTAGGGATAAGTAGTTAAAATCTTCATTTTTGTTACTTATAAAGACAGTAATGAGTCTTGCATTTTCCATTATTTTTTTAACTATGTTATCAGGCCTGTACCTCACCAAAAGTTTTCTAACTCCCAAGGCCAGAGAGTCTGTGCTCTAAATGAAATACTAAAGTTCACTCAAAATCAACATAAGCATTAAGTAATCAAGAGTGCTCTGTGCTTTCCAGAGCAATGGACCAGAACGCTGAAGGGCCCCAAAGAGGTGGAGGAGTACAGAAAAATTCTACATGCTCATAAGAGTAGGCTGAGCTTACTTCTAGACAAAGACAGTTCTCTTCCCACTATTAATCTGGGTCAAAATGCTTAGCATCGTGAAGGGTGATAATCTTTGCTACAGGACAATTCCAGCTGTAGTGTTGTTAGCATTGGAAAAATCATCTGTTGCAGATGAAGCTAAGAAGAAAGTACAAATACTAAGATTTTGCTTGTACTTACCTTCCCTGGGATGAAAATTACCAAGTGAAAGCTTTTGCTTCCAGTTCTAGCTGGAATTGTAGATAGCTTGTGGGAGAGGATATAAGCTTACAGGTAGTGTAAGACAGTTAAGAATGCGGACCTGTGACAACATAGCCTTGCCATTTACCAGCTGTAGGACCTTGACTAAGTTCTGTGAGCTTAGGAAGTGTGTCTCTTTTATGCTTCAATATATATATCCAGTGATTAATGAAGCTGACGCTCACTTGGTAGTTGAATTCATGATCCATTTTTTCATTTAACAAATATTCACTATGCACGTACTGACAGTCACTCTGATAGGTGCTTTATATGCAGCATCCATTTCAGACATTTGTTTAAGATTTCAAATTTGAGGCCAATGTTCAAATTCAGATCTTTTTGATTCCATTTAGGCCTTTCCTCTACTCTAACACATAACAAGGATTTACAATCAGAAGCTAAAAGCTGAAGTCTGTAAAGCTGGCATCCTATTAGCTGCATGTGGTTGCAGATATGTTTTGTTTCTGGGCTGTGTAGGATTTTTGAAAAATGAAGCCAAAACTTAAAAATTAAGAGATTTTGCATAAAATATAAATTTCCAGTTTCTCCTGAAAAATGGGACAATGTAATGTTATCCTTGCATGACAATAGCCGCTGGAGCTGAGCCATGGCTGCCCCTTAGATAGGACGCCTGCATCACTTACTTTCATTATTTGTTTGGACTCCGCAGGCATTGTTTGCAACGCTTACTACCTCTGTGTGGATTTCTCTCTAAGTCCCCTCAGCAACACTTGCTGCCACTCAACCACTAATGGCCAATCACTCAATCCTCTTAATCTTCTGCACTGCTGCAGGTTTATGAAACAAAATCACGCCACTGCTCTGCTCAAGAGTTTAGTATTGTATACTAAGTGACGATTATTATAAGTTTAAACCCCTTAACATAACATTCTAGGCATTTTGTGATTTGGTTCCTAATTATCTTTCCCATCATATTTTCCACATCTAATGACTGAGTAGATTGATGCTACCCTAAAAGGAGGTATCAAGGGCCCTCTACAAAACTCTCTTTATGATACTTTTATCCATAGCTTAGAATCCAAGAAGCATGATTTTCAAATTTAAGTAGAAGGAATAGAAATATAATTTATTTATATCCATCCTCAGAGATATGGGCCTTAATCCTATTATTGCCTACAGTGACTGTGGCAAGTACTCATTATGAAAAACAAAAATCTATGGGATCAATGGTAGTTTCAAGATTACACACATAAACTGGGCATGGTGATGTAATCCCAGCATTTAGGGGGCTGAAGCAGGAGAATTATGAGTAACAGGTCAGCCTGGGCTACACAGTGAGACCTTGTCTCCAAAAAAAAAGTAAGTAAATAAAAAATTAAAAATAAATAAAAAATTTTTAAAAAGAATACACATATGCCAATCATAAGAGATTTTCATAGTAAACATTCCTAAAGCATTTTTAATCTCATTTTTTAAGACTACAAAGAAAAATAGGATGACAGATAAAGATATAAATGAACTGAAGATAAAATATGCAAATGAATTGAAGCAATGCTTAAATAAGATAAAATCTGCATTGGATGATGGAAGACTCTTTGCACAACACTGGCAACTAAGGATAAACTATAATATAACCACTAGCATTTTTTGGAACACCAAAGATTTGTTTAGCACTCTACTGGGGGCTGGGATGGAATTCTAAAACGTACTGTCACATACAAATTTAAAACATAAAAATGGGGCTGGTGGAGTGGCTCAAGTGGTAGAGTGCCTGACTAGCCAGTATGAGGCCCTGAGGTCAAACCACAGTACCACCAAAAAATCCCCCCAAAAACCAGTGGTCTTAGGAAGAACAAGTAATTAACTGCTCACTGTCACACAGCATAACATCTCCCTTAACTACAGAGTTATGCTATAAAAAATTTAAGTTTATTAATTAGAAACAAGGTAATATTGTCCAGATATTTTTAAAAAACTCAATCCTTCTAGAAGATTCAAATTCCACTCCTGTTGGACTAATTTTTCATGATAACACTTTGGCATGGGGCATGCCCAGATGTCAACTGTAATGCACTTCCCAGAAGTCATGTCAGCTTCAGTTAACTTTCTTGGATGGAAAAGAGAACAGACTTTAGCTTTGGCCAAGTATAGTCTCTACAACTTTCCCCAACTCCCCTAATTAAACAAATGAATTTGTTTTTCTAAGCAAAATATTACAGCAAAAAAAGTGTTGTTTTCCACACCTTTCCTTATAACACCACAGACCTTTATAATACCATGAGTCAAGTCATCAAACATGCAATTGGGAAACCAATTACTTAGCAAATAGACAAGAATTCTGGTCTAATACAAATGTCTCCTTAGCTAGACAGACAGCAAAAATGCAAACAGCAGCCAGAGAACATGGTAGAAAAAGTATCCTAGAGCTTGTTTAGATAAAAACAAGTGGTTTCATTATTTGTTAACCTTGAGAATTTTGAATTTCTACTTTTATTGTTGTTTTACAGAAAAAATGCTACAACATTCACAGACATTGGGATGATGCTAGTAAAATGTGATTATGACTATGAGTGAGAAGAATTACTAATGGTGACACAATATCTGAAGTCACAGAAGGTTTGTAATTGTGTAACTTTAACAGGTATTTGTAATATTTGAGTAATTTAGCACAGATTATCCCTTCCAAATATGATGTTCTGTTTTTTCTGAAACTATTTTTTTTCAGGGTGGGGGGAAGTGGTACTAGGATTTGAACTTAGGGTCTTGCACTTGCTAGACAGGTGCTCTACCCCTTAAGCCACTCTGCCAATCTTGAAACTTCTAATATAGTGCTTGAAAATATCTTCTCTTGCACTAACCAATATTTAAGTTGTACTGCACAACTTAAAAATAAAATATTGTTTAATTTGTGCTGGTTCCCGTCCCCAAGCAGGTACAATAGCTGCCCATTGACCCTATCTGGGCTTCACAATCTGGCATCAAAGACCTAACACCAATAACAATATTGGCTAGTACTTCCTTGGTACTTACTATGTACCAGTCTTTTTTTTTTTAATTTTTTTAATTTTTATTTTTATTGGGCAATATGTATCTTTGTTTAAAAGAAAACAATGACTTTTTCCATTCACAAACACATAGAAAGTGCAGAAACCAAAGTTAATCTATATGATGTATTTGCAAACTTTTACAAAAAAGACAAATTAAAACAGAAACATACACAGAATTTAACCTGATTAAATATTTAGTTCAGTCCTGAGCTTCTGATATTTAATACAATATAGATAAACCCATAGCAAAAATTTTTAAAAATTTATTTGATTTGTATGCTACAGAGATTTAGCTAATCTTTGTTCATTTGGCTAGTAATATTTTTTTGTACTTGTAATACTTAAGATTCTGATATACAAAATTGTAATAACATACTGATAATTCAAACTTGAGAACTAAATATTAAATTCTTTTACCCTGTGCAGCATAGATTCTACATTTTAAAAATAGTATTTATAATATTAAAATTCGTATTTGTCCATATGGTTTTGTGATGAAGTTAGTAAGAGGTTTTGTTACTGTGAATCATTGGGTTAGTACAAATATGACAGATTACTAAAAGCTGCCTATGAATACATAATACTATTGCTGATTTTAAAGTATGGGAAAAGGATTATTAAAATAAGTTTGCCTCTCATGTTAGAACTGAGCAAATTTTGTGGAATAAAACCAAAAGCCTCTTGGTCACAACTGTTAACTACCAGCCTGAGACAGATTTTATTCTTTAATACTTGTCTGAAACTTTTTGTATTGCAAAAAGTTAACAGTTAATCTGGTGAAGATTTATAAAGTTGTAAATACTCCAATATAGCCTTTTCTATGTCCAACATTTAAAATGGCCAGAACCAAACTATATATTAAACAGAACATAAATAAGATCGTAAATAAATAAATGAAGAAAATAAAATCGTACGGTACAACTACACAAAATTCTATAAACATTTTCATGGTCAAACTAAGAAGCTGAAAACAGGTGACCTTCATTTAACTCTACATTAAATAAACTTCTGTCGTTCACATTTGACATCGACAAGGATGAATGAATGGTGTTCTTTTTCTCGTTTTCCTTAGTCACCTAACAGAACAAACTGGGCAGCCCTGAATGATTGTACTCAGTCAATCACTAGGCTGGGTTTTGTTCAAAGTAGTGTTGCGTCCAGTTATATGTCTTCAAAAAAATTTGTATATAAATGGTAGAACATTTAGGAAAAAACAATTAAGATTTTAGGCTCAGAAACTGCTTAATTTGAACTTCAATTCTGATAAAGTGAACCTTCTAAAAGTACACATAATTAGTTTCAAGAAAATAAAAATTGTTGCTAGTGAGGATTCTAACAGAGGAAGAGAACTTTAAGGGTTCATTCCTTTAAGATGATTTTGTGTTTCTAAAAAAAAAATTTAGTTAGCCATGTAAGATGGCTAACCAAAAATTGCTTCTTTCAGTAGATATGGCTGAAATGACCTAATGACTGACTATGTGTTCTAAAATCCTTTATGTTGGCAAAGCTACACTGAAGACTTATTTTTGTTTTTTTTAAAGAAGTGCCTGGGTTTAGTCAGTTTATATGTCTAAACTTGTTCATCCAGAGGGTTGTTTTTTAAACAAATGGTTTAGCTTACACTCCAGATCAATGATTCCCAGGCATATTCTTTACTTTGCTCCGAACTACTTGCCATAATTTATAGAAAGAATCCTCTCAAAAATGAGAGCTGCAAAGTAATTCCTAGCAAATGTGAAAATCTGTTTGATAAGCCGTTTCCTTTATTTTTGGCAACTTTGATTCAATCAAGACACACCCTTTTTTTGTTCTTGGCTTCATGCCATGACTGGGAGTATGTCCCCTCTGTGCCACCAGCACTGTCTGTCCTCAGAGCCTATGGCCACCACATGCTTCTTCTTGGCACCGTCCTCACCCTACCACAAAACCCCGGTGCAAGCAGAAACTCACATTTGAACACTGGCGAATTCAGGTTGGGTGGAAGCAGCCACTGCTCACAATGAGTTTCTTTCATGTATTTTCGGTAACAGGTGCTCTCATTTCTCCTGCCATGCTCTCTGTGTCATGAACTACAAGATCTTTACTGTGGTTAGGAGCACTGCTCTCCTTTTTTTCTAGCCTCAATATTTCATATTTTTTTGGTTTCTTTAGACAATTATAAAAGAACAAAAAAGGAAACTGTTTGAAGGAAGCAGTGTTCTGACACAGGTAAAGGAAAGGAATAGGGCACCTGCACCAGGTAGACTGGAGTTCTGCTGTCTAGTTCAGAACGTTACACAGTGCTTGCTGCTCTTCATCAGTGTACCACAGCAGTGAGGGAAAAGCCAATAACACCAATAACAATATTGGCTAATACTTCCTTGGTACTTACTATGTACCAGTCTTTTTTTTAACCCTATGGTGATTCTGGAGTTTGAACTCAGGGCCTTGCTTGCTAGGCAGGCTCTCTACCACTTGAAGCTATCCACAGCCTTGTGCTAGCATTTTTATTGTAATTAATTAATTAATTAATTAATTATTTTTTGGCAATACTGGGGATTGAATTCAGGGCTTCATATTTCCTAGGAAAATGCTTTATCTCTTGAGTTACACCTCCAGCTTTTTTTAGACAGGGTTTCACTGTTTGACTGGGGCAGCTTCAGACCATGCTCTTTCTATTTATGCCTCCCTTGTAGCTGAGATTACAGGTATGCACCACCATATCTGAATTGTTGAGATTGGGTCTCACTAACTTATTGCCTGGACTGGCCTCAAACTGCGAACCACCTGATCTCTATTTCCTAAGTAGCTGGAATTATGGGGATGAGCTACTATTCCCAGCTCTATCTATTGCTGCATAAAAGTAACAGCCAAGACTTAGTGGCTTAAAAACAACCATTTGATTATCTCTCACCAGTAATACATTATTGATTTATAATTAGGAACATGGGTTTTAAACTCAGACTACCTCTCAAGGTTATGATTGTGAGAATTAAGTACACTGGTATAAGACAATGTACTAAGCATCGTCTAGCATCTGAGAAGTATCCAATCAATTCTAGGTATTATTAACTCTACATTAAGTTTTTTTCTCCCAACTCAATTTTAATAAATCACAAGTTCCTTAAAGAAACAGGCTAAATATTCTATGTTGAAGTTCCTCCTTTAGTCTACTGAACACAGAAAAAGAACTGAAAAGTTTTTAATTTGAATCAATGGGTACAATGAATTAAAGTAAGTATCCTTCATTGTTCATTACCCTATCTTTCAGAATTCTAAACTTATAGATCTGAAAAAAATTGCACTATTAATTTTAGTTTCTAAAATCTCAAAGTTCCCCTTACCCTCCTAGCCTGAAGAGTATAATTGTCTTGATAACCAGTTTTTACTGGTTATATATGACAAACTATTTTGACATTGTTAGAATTTACAAAAATCTGAACGGCAAGGTTTCAAAATCCTTAAATATTTTCGAGTCCAACCACTGTGAACTGTAAGACACTGATGTCCAGGCCTCAGTCCCAAAGGTTTTGGTTTCAACTGCCCTTTGATGGGGGTTTTGCATCTGTTTGTTTTTAAAAGCATTCTAGGGATTCTAATGGGCAGTAGAGTTGAGAGTTATGGATCCATGTCAAAGGATTATAGTTCATATAGACAATCAATGATCTGGAATCAAGAGATCTGAACTCTTATACTGAATGTGGATAACCAATTCAACAAATTGTGTGTGTGTGTGTGTACACGTGTGTGCGTGTGTGTGCCTGCACATGACATGCTCCGTGTTAGATTGCTATAAAACAAAGAATGAAGAGCCAATTATCTGGATCTAGTTTTTTGATTCTTTGGTTATTTAAAGATGGGAGTGGGTTTCAAACTTTTTAATGTATTTTTAGGTTTTCTTGAAATAAAATCTTACTTTTAAGTTTAATGTAAGTAAAAGAAGCAAACGAAGTGGATTGGGGTTAGGAATTTCTGCTACATCATATTAGCTTTCCCACTGCCTCTCAGTTGGAAGCAGATTCATTTTGTTTTCTTCCTATAGTTTGGGCAGTGGTACTTCTCCTTTTCCCAAGGTTGCAGATTTTACTTTTGCTAGAGAAAAGTGGGAGAGGAACCATTTGTTGCAAAATTGTGAGTACACAAAATGCCTGTGCTGATCAAAATCCCGAACCAGAAGGGTCTCCCGCAGGCACTGTAATCTGTGCCTAGTTTCTGACTTTCTACTTAGACTCTCTCATGTGCTTTCTGAGCAAAATCAAGAATTATCCACTTTTATCTAATTCTTCAAGGTAATATTCTGAAAAGAAATGTTATATATTTGATCATGTAAACACATTCTGAACATTTTCTAAAAATAGCCTAATGTGGTAATTACATAGACCAAGGCTTTTTGGGACCTAGATATTCAAAAGTATAATCACATCCCATTACTGAACTGAATATCACAATGAAACCATGTATAATTAATTAATGCATTAGCATTAATGCATTAATTAATGCTAAATTTAAAATGCAGTTTTAAAAACTGTACATCAGAAGTTATTTGACTGCCCTGTAATCTTCTTGCAGGGGCATCCTGGATGCCAGGTGTGTACTGGGGCCACGGAAGGATGGGAATAGAATCAGACCCCCACATAGGACAATGTCTGCAGGACAGCACCCAGATGAGGTGCTTTCAGTGCAGACACTGCCTTCACTGCCTACTGTCTCACAATCAGGGAGGAAAGGGCATTGTTCCTCTTTTGTCAAACATATAGTACTTTCTTCTGCTTGTCATAATCTTTCAAAAAGAAAATGTACTTGGAGAGGCCAAGAGAACAAATCAAATTCTATGCTACTGCAGAACAAATTAGAGCTGGCTTCAGCTCATATTATTTCCTTTCTTGCTATTTTCTTACAAAGTAAACAATCAGTTGATTTTTAACATCACTGCATAATCTACTAAAAGACTGCTTGAATTAGAACTTTCCTTTAACTTCTGTTCCAAAGTAGGAATTTTGAACTTCACTGGTCTCCTTCACATGATTCTCTTGTGCTATCTCATTCTTTGGCTTTTCTTTCTCCTGTCATTCTATAGATTTTCTCAAGGTTTTGTCTTGTATTCTTCCTCCTCACTTTCCCAAGAGTTTAATAATCATCTTTTTGTAGAAATCTCTCACTTTTACTTTTAGCTAGCCTGCCTATCTTTGAAGTGAGATTCTGCAATTCTCATTATTTTCTAGACATATCCACAAAAGTTTAGGTTACCAACTGGCAGCCAACAGTTCTTTTGTTTTGTTTTATTATTAATAATCAATTAGAAAATCTACAAAAAATACATTTCTGTCTTTTTTTTTTCTCTTATTTTTTTGAGACAAGGTCTCATATAGCCCAGGCTGGCCTCACACTTGAGATCACTGTGCCTCTGCCTCCTGAGTACTAGGATTGCTGGGATTATAGGTAGGTGCCACCATGCCCAGCCCTCCTGTCTTTTTTGAAAACCAGAAGCCTTGGCAACACTAACATTTTACCCACATTTTTTTTTCATTTTTCTTTTATTATTCATATGTGCATACAAGGCTTGGTTCATTTCTCCCCCCTGCCCCCACCCCCTCCCTTACCACCCACGCCCCCCCTCCCCCCCCTCAATACCCAGCAGAAACTATTTTGTCCTTATTTCTAATTTTGTTGTAGAGAGAGTATAAGCAATAATAGGAAGGAACAAGAGTTTTTGCTGGTTGAGATAAGGATAGATATACAGGGCATTGACTCACATTGATTTCCTGTGCGTGGGTGTTACCTTCTAGGTTAATTCTTTTGATCTAACCTTTTCTCTAGTACCTGTTCCCCTTTTCCTATTGGCGTAAGTTGCTTTAAGGTATCTGCTTTAGTTTCTCTGCGTTAAGGGCAACAAATGCTAGCTAGCTTTTTAGGTGTCTTACCTATCCTCACCCCTCCCTTGTGTGCTCTCGCTTTTATCATGTGCTCATAGTCCAATCCCCTTGTTGTGTTTGCCCTTGATCTAATGTCCACATATGAGGGAGAACATACAATTTTTGGTCTTTTGAGCCAGGCTAACCTCACTCAGAATGATGTTCTCCAATTCCATCCATTTACCAGCGAATGATAACATTTCATTCTTCATGGCTGCATAAAATTCCATTGTGTATAGATACCACATTTTCTTAATCCATTCGTCAGTGGTGGGACATCTTGGCTGTTTCCATAACTTGGCTATTGTGAATAGTGCCGCAATAAACATGGGTGTGCAGGTGCCTTTGGAGTAACAGTCTTTTGGGTATATCCCCAAGAGTGGTATTGCTGGATCAAATGGTAGATCGATGTCCAGTTTTTTAAGTAGCCTCCAGATTTTTTTCCAGAGTGGTTGTACTAGTCTACATTCCCACCAACAGTGTAAGAGGGTTCCTTTTTCCCCGCATCCTCGCCAACACCTGTCGTTGGTGGTGTTGCTGATGATGGCTATTCTAACAGGGGTGAGGTGGAATCTTAGCGTGGTTTTAATTTGCATTTCCTTTATTGCTAGAGATGGTGAGCATTTTTTCATGTGTTTTCTGGCCATTTGAATTTCTTCTTTTGAGAAAGTTCTGTTTAGTTCACTTGCCCCTTTCTTTATTGGTTCATTAGTTTTGGGAGAATTTAGTTTTTTAAGTTCCCTGTATATTCTGGTTATCAGTCCTTTGTCTGATCTATAATTGGCAAATATTTTCTCCCACTCTGTGGGTGTTCTCTTCAGTTTAGAGACCATTTCTTTTGATGAACAGAAGCTTTTTAGTTTTATGAGGTCCCATTTATCTATGCTATCTCTTAGTTGCTGTGCTGCTGGGGTTTCATTGAGAAAGTTCTTACCTATACCTACTAACTCCAGAGTATTTTCTACTCTTTCTTGTATCAACTTAAGAGTTTGGGGTCTGATATTAAGGTCCTTGATCCATTTTGAGTTAATCTTGGTATAGGGTGATATACATGGATCTAGTTTCAGTTTTTTACAGACTGCTAACCAGTTTTCCCAGCAGTTTTTGTTGAAGAGGCTGCTATTTCTCCATCGTATATTTTTAGCTCCTTTGTCAAAGATAAGTTGCTTATAGTTGTGTGGCTTCATATCTGGATCCTCTATTCTGTTCCACTGGTCTTCATGTCTGTTTTTGTGCCAGTACCATCTTGTTTTTATTGTTATTGCTTTGTAATATAGTTTGAAGCATTTCTGACTGACAACAAATGATTAGAACTTTATAATTAGGAGGTGTTCCCATAACACGGAGCAAGCATTCTCTGGTTCTGTACAATTTCCACTTTAATAATTTGCATTACTTTTCTGGCTCCTTTAGTCATTTGACTTTGTAAACTTGTTGAAGATAGTTGGAAGAGTAGAGAGGAATGACTATACCTTTTAGATTCCTTCTGTCCCAAAGTGTCAGTAACAGTCCAATCTAAGCACACATATACTTACCATATTACCTTTATGGAGTCAGTCAGATATTTTGTTTATTTTCAGTTCAAATAATCAGCACATGACCTTTCAATAGGCAGTGTACAGTACAGGCTGATAAATATAGTAAGAGGTAGCAGTGTGTATGTGTGTGTGTGTGTGTGTGTGTGTGTGTGTGTGACACAGAGAGAGGGGGGAGGGAGAGAGAGAGAGAGATAGAGAAAGAATGAGAGGAGGCTTCTTCTGGAACACCTAGAAATCAGGAAGAAGTTAAAAAGGTGCTATATGTTATGTCCAAATATAAGTTTCACACAAAACTCTTGACCCACTAGCAACACACAATTCATGTCTTTCATTCTCCTTCTTTTTGCAGTGTTATGGATTGAACTCAGGGCTTCATGCATGTTAGGTAAACACTCTATCACCAAGCCACACCCCCAACCCTTTATTCTTCTGTAACTGAACCCTCCTCCCCCCCACCAATTATTGGTTTGTTATTACCATCAAAACTCAGTACAAAGTGAGTAAGAATTAATGGAAAGTTGGTCTGAATATTGATTCTTGTGTTTATCAACAAAACTCTTGACTGGCCTTTACTGTATTCAGCACGTAGTGGGGAAACTGAGCTGAGCTTGACAAGAGGAAGAGGAGGAAAGAGGTTATAATTATAATCAAACAACCAGCAGAAGTCATTAATATTCATAGAAAGTTTATTATGTGATGGGCAGGAAGCACTTTACATGTGCTATCACATTTAATCTTTGTAACAACCCTGTAAGGTAGATATTATAATCACCTTTATTAATAGCTGAAGACACTGTGGTGACTAGGTTGGTGGCATATGCTTGTAATCTCAGCACTTGGAAGACTGAGGAAGGAGGATTACAAGTTTGAAGCCATCCTGGGCAATTTAGTGAGATCCTGTCTCAAAAAATTAAAAATGGGCTGGGGATGTAGCTTAGTGGTAGAGCACTTGCCTAATATGTGCAGGGCTCTGTGTTCAATTCCCAGCAGAGAAGAAAAAAAAAAAGAAAGACCCTGTGACATGACAGAGAAGTAAAATAACATGCCCAAGGTCAAAGAGCTATTATGTCCAGGTAGCGTGATACAGGAAACAAATAAATAAGGTAGTACATGTGATGTACACATGTATGCGCATATGCACACATGCACACAATCAGAAAAAGGGGAGTGAGCATGCTGGAGAGTAATGGATATAATTTCAAATAAGTTTATCAGGGTAGGCCTCATTGAGAAAGTGACATTTATGCAAAGACATATGAGAACTGCAGGATGAAATTACAGAGTTAATTTAGGGCAATGCCTCTGAGTAGCAGCGTTTCGAGCACAGCAATAGCATAATTTCACCTATATTTTAAAAAGGCAGCCGGGTGCCAGTGGCTCATGCCTGTAATCCTAGCTACTCAGGAGGCAGAGATTAGGAGGACTGTGGTTTGAAGCCAGCCTGGACAAATAGTTCATAAGACCCCATCTCAAAAACCCCTTCACAAAAATAGGGCTGGTGGATTGGCTCAAGTTGAAGGCCCTGAGTTCAAGCCCCAGTACTGTTAAAAAAAAAAAAAAAAAAAGAAAAAGGCTAATTCTGACAGTTATATTGATAATAGAATGTAAGGGGAGAAAGGTGAAAACAGGGACATCAGAAAGAGGCTAAAAAGGTAATATATGTGATATGCATATATAATTTTCATTTGTTCACTGTGTATCTCCATCTCCAAGATTGTGCCTGGTACATAATCAGAACTTAATAATAAATGAAAGAAAATAATGAAATGAGAATACATTACAGAGGATCCACAAAACCAAGGGCAAGAAATTATTGTGACTTGGAAATTCTTTCTTCATGTGTCTAAGTATATTTACAAGTTCTAGTTCCCCACTCAATACTGAAGACATTTGGTTCTGTGTATGCCTGGATGTTTTCAGGTTATATGCAAATTTACCAAGCATCAGCATACTACCTTAGACTCTTGCACGTTTTTTTCTTTCCATTTTTTACCTTTGAAGAGTTCCCTTTCTTGTGCTTAATTATGCATTTAGCAAAGTATTTGCACTTAATCCTGCACTTTTGGTGTTTTATTGCTGGTTAGTGTTTGTCACTAGGGGAGCAGTGTTCCAAAATAGCCAGTGTGCTGTACTGCCAAAGTGGATGTCCTTTGGTTTGAATTCTCTTTTCCTATTTACTAGCTGTGTGATTTGGTAAGTTATTTAAATTTATTTAGACTCTATTCCTCAAATGTAAAATGGAGACGATGATGCCTGGATCACAGGGTTATTGTGAGGCTTATGATATAATGCATACAAAATGCTTAGTTGCAATGTTTGGAAATGCTTAATAGGAAATGCTTAATGTACATTTACCATCACTACCATCATCATCATCTCCAGTCTTGTGTATCATACTCAGTAGATTTCAATGAATGATTATTGAAGTGATTTGTTGGTAGTGTGCTCAGCAGGGACAATACAGCTGGCTCATCTCTAAGTGTATGTCATGATCATGAGCAACGAAACCAAAATGTTTCAAGAAGTCTTGCTATCCATCCCCCTCTTAAAAAACAAATAGGTTAGCTTCCTTAATGGTTGGTACAGTCCTACTCAGTACAACTCTTCGGGTTATTTCCTCCTATTTTTAAAAACTAATTATTTTTATACCTGTCTATTCCACTAGGTAGCCAACTAACAGCTAGCAGAAACCATGTCTTAGGCATGTTATCACTGTGATCCACACGAACAATGCCTAGAACAAGTTTTATACGGGGAAGACAATCAGAGGCTTTGTTGATGCAAAATTTTCTACCAAGGTGGTTAAATAACTATGATCCTTCAAATATTGTTTGTGCTGTTGGCTAAACATTTTTTTAAATATAAATCATGGGAGTAGAAGTAAAATCCTTATTTGTATAACATTTGAATTCTTTAACATGTCACAGATTACTTTTTCCTTCTGCTTCCATCTCTGTAATATTTCCCAGCAAGTAATTCATGGTGTTTTCTTTGTTTGTAATAGTTACACCTTTCTATTATTTACTCACTCTTTACCTCAGCCCTACCTGCAATAAATGCTCATATATCTTTTACGGGCACAAATGTCACAATTTCTTTGTAGTGTTCCTTGGTTCACCCAGAATTAATATATTCTTATAGTATACAGATGATGTCTGTTTCAGAACACTCGTACTGTAATTTGTTTTACTATCTTCTTTATAGACATGTTTCTCAAGGGCAGAGACCTTGTTCATCTTTGTATTCCTAACACTTGGGACATGGTAGTAGTTCTACTGAACTGAATGATACTACATTTCTCTTGCAATACGGAAAGAACCAGAGTCCTAATAGTTTGTGTCATTTTCTGAAGAATAAACAAAAGGGCCCAAACCTTTGACCATTGTACGAAAAATTCTAAATATTGCGAAAAATGGTCCAACTAAAAAAAAAGTAACATTTATAAAATAAATTTAATAAGATTAAAATATTAATTATTCACTGGAAAACAATAATTATCTGTTCTGAAGATTCTATATGAATTATCCCATAGTGGCTTTGTATCAGTAGTTTCAAAAGTGGATATTAACTTTCTTTTTTTTTTTTGATGGTGGTGATATTGGGGTTTGGACTCTGTTCCTTGCACTTGCTAGGCAGTAGTAGTTCCAAACTAATTACAATTTACAGTTTCTCAGAAGCACTAGGAGCACTAGAAAGAAGTAGTTCTTTAAAACTTGAATGGAAAAGAGACAGGAGAGATTATGCTGAAAGAGGGAGGAGGAGGAAGGAATGTTAAATTGTCCTAAAGAACAAGAAGAAAATGAAGAGAGGTAATAAAAGCCAAGAACTAATTCTCGGGTCATTATAAAATTCTACTGAGTCACATACTGCAATAAACACATTTATATCTTTTCCAGGATAAATTTGGATTCAGATAGTGTTGACGCTTGTCTTCATTCTCAAACATTTTTCTGCTAACTTATTTTAAGATTAAGATTTGATTTTGTAGCAGAAAAAAAACGTATGAACCTTCCTCATCTCTCCCTGAATTTTGGCCCAAAATATAATCCTTTGAGACCTGTTGTAGTATCTATACCATAAAGTCTGAGAAAAACAAAACTGTTTTCCTATTATGTAGATTTAAAAAAAATTTTTATTAGCCTATATTAGTTATTTAGGGAGTTCACTGTGACATTTCTGTATATGTTTACACTGTGCCTGAATTACTAGATTCACCCCCCACCATCTCTCTCCCTCATCCCTCTCCTCCACTACTTATAACAATTACAACAGGTTTCACAATTCTATTCCATGTACGTGTATAAAGTACATTGACCATATTCACTCTCTGCTATCCTCTCTATTCACCTTCCACCCTCCATAAGTACCCACTCCTTCATGGCACCTGTTTTATAATCCTGTTCTTCATTTTAAAGTACATATTCATTGTCAAAAGGGGTTTTACTATGGTATTTGTGCTATAAATGTTCTTTAGTCAGATTCACCCCGTTTATTACTCTCTCTTACCCTTTACTTCCTACCCTCTCTTATTCAACAGCCTTCAGTGTGTTTCATTATTCCTTTACAGATGAAATATATTTCGATATTGTCCACTCTCTTTTCCTCTTCCTCCTCCCCCACATCCCATTGAACAGTTCCACTATTATAAACATGTTCTCTATATAAATGTGTATATGTTCATGTTTACATTTGTGTATACATTTATATTTTGGATCTGTCTTCCACATATGAAAGAAAACATGTGACCTTATGAACCTGGCTTACTTTGCTTAACATGATGCTCTCCATTTCCATCCATCTACCTCAAACAACATAATTTCATTCTTCTTTATGGCTGAGTAACACTCCATTGTGTACAGATACCACACTTTCTTAATCCATTAATCAGTTGTAGGGCATCTAGGCTGTTTCCATAGCTTGGCTACTGTGAATAGTGCTGTAATAAACATGGGTGTACAAGTGTTCTACTGTATCCTGACTTAACATTCCTTTGGGTGTATGCCCAGAAGTGGTATCACTAGGGAATATGGAAGTTCTTTATTTTGTTTTTTTAAGGAACCTCCATACCACTTTCCATAGTGGTTGCACTAATTTACATTCACACCAACAGTGTATAGGGGTTCCTGTTTTGCCGCATCCTTGCTAACATTTGTTGTTGTGTTCTTGAAGATAGCCATTCTAACTGGGGTGAGATGCAATGTTAATATAGCTTTGATTTGTATTTCTTTTATGGCTATTTCCTCTAAAGTCAGGAATGAGAGAAGGGGAACCACTTTCCCCACTCTTATTCAATACAGTTTTGGAATTCCTAGCCAAAGCAATAGGACAGGAGGAAGAAATAAAAAGGATTCAAATAGGGAAGGAAGAAGTCAAATTAACCCTACTTGCAGATGACATGATCTTATACTGGAAAGTTTTGAAAAAGTCCACCAAAAACCTCTTAGAAATCAACACTTTTGGCAAAGTAACAGGATACAAAACCAAATACACAAAAATCAGTAGTTTTCTATATACCAACAATGAACAGACTGAAAAAGAAATCAGGAAAATAATCCCATTTACAACAGCTTAAAAAATACCTAGGAATAAATTTAATGAAGGAAGTGAAAGATCTCTTTAATGAAAACTATAAATCACTGAAGAAAGAAATCAAAGAAGACATCAGAAGATGAAAAGATCTCCCATGATCAGAGATAGGCAGAATCAATGTTGTGAAAATGGCTATATTACCAAAAGCAATCTATACGTTCACTCTCCATTAAATTTCAATGACATTCCTCAGAGATAGAAAAGTCAATCCTAAAATTCATATGGAAGCACAAAAAGACTTCAGATGGCCAAAGCAATTCTGAGCAAAAACAGCAATGCTAGAAGTATCACAATACCTGACTTCAAGCTATACCACAGAGCCATAGCAATAAAAAACCAGTATGGCACTGGCTCAAAAGCAAATAAGACAAGTGGATCAAAATAGCAGACCCAGACATAAATCCATATAGCTACAGTCATCTGATTTTTGACGAAAGAGCCCAAAACATACATTGGAGAAAAGACAGCCACTTTAACAAATTGTGCCGGGAACCTTCCACCCACATGTAGAAGACTGAAACTAGATCCCTGTCTTTCACCCTATAATAATATCAATTCAAAATTAACAAAGTCCTTAATGTAAGAACTGACACTTTGAAACTACTATAGGAAACAGGGGAAACTCTGGAAGATATAGACATTGGCAATGACTTCCTGAATAGAACCCCCTAGTGCAGCAATTAAGAGTAAGGATAGAAAAATGGGACTGCATCAAACTAAAAAGCTTCTGTACAGCAAAGAAAACAGTCACTAGACTTAAGAGACTACCTACAGGATAGAAAAAAATCTTTGCCAATTATTCATCTGATAAGAGATTAATAATCAGAATCTATAGGGAGCTCAAAAAACTAAACTCCCAAAGAATCAACAACCAGTTGAAGAAATGTGCGCACATGAACCAAATAAACAATTTTCAAAGAAAAAGTAAAAATGGCCAACATTTTGTAGACTTTTAAGAACCTCTCTTATCACTTACCAATTAAAAATAATGGTTGATGAAAGATGTTTTTTATTTTACTGTAAGTTTTTTTTTAAAGCAGCAATCTTATGAAAACAGGTTTATTTAGATTCCATCAGTTAAGTATTATCTACAAACCATCATATGTTATAACAGGACAAACTAGGCTCCATATTAGTGACTAAGAGACAAGGTCAGCATTCAAGTAACTTCTAAATCATCACAGAAATACAAAAAATATATTTGGTGTAATCCTGAGCACTTAAGTCTGTTTTCTGTTAGAAATATGTAGAAATTGGAGCTTTATAAATAATGCTATGCGATAATTATTTAAATAACAGGCAATTAATCAGCATTTCTTGCCCTTGTTCCCAGTAAGCCAAGGCTTAATGAAGTATGCTTGCTGGATAGACACATAAAAAATGGCTGAGGAAATGAGGGGGTAGGAGTGATGCCAATTCACTATTTCTAGGAAAAAAAGATAAAACATTCTCAGAGGTATGCTGCATAAATTGGACTCATTTGGAGAACTCTATTATTATAGTTCAAAAACACAGGCTTTGGAATCAGAACAGAGTTTAAATCCTGGCTCTGGCACTTAACTACATGGTAGACATTCTTTTTAAGCTGTATTTTCTTCATCTTAAAATGGAAATAACACTTTACTGATGTAGATTAGGGACTACAAAATCAAATGTAGCATCTTGTACATAGTAAGAATTTAATAAATATTAGCTCTCATTATTACTACTATCACCTTTCTCTGGACCTCTGTTCTTTACCTTGTTTTATTAGGTAAATAAACTCATACAAGGATTGACAGGCTTACGTAAAAATGCAGATAGTAGATTTTAGTTTACTCATTTTGAGGGGTAGAGGCTAGAGGAAGAATTATTGGTTGAGTCTGGTGGGAGCAGGAAGGTCACCACTTTGGACATAACTCAAGAAATTCTGTGGCTTCCTATGCTTTAATGTTCACTTCTGCTTCTCTGACTAATCACGTAAGTTAGCTTTATACAAGGACTTTTTTCTAGCTGGTGTTCAACAGATTTTGCTGTCACACCTGCCTGAATTTACTTGCTATTTTCTTTTATATTTTGAAATGGAAATAATATCCAGTCCTAAAAATTTTATTTATAGTTGTGTATATTCATTTAGAACATATACAGAAAAAGTTAAAATTTAGCAATAAAAAAAATTATAAAATTATAGATCCTAATATAAAATTTGTATTTCTTCAAATTGAGAAATCATGCTCTATATCTCATTTACAATGTATTTATTAAAAGATAACTGGTTTACTTATGCATTAAATTATGTACACACTGAATTAGATATACTTTGAAATAATACAGAAGGTTTAAGCACTCTGGGCATGAAAAATACTGTTTTTTTTTTTGAGACAGGGTTTTGCTGTGTGGCCCAGCTGGCCTTGAACTCTCTATGTAGCCCAGGTTGGCACTGAATTTGTGATCTTTTAGCTCTTGAGTGCTGAGATTACAGGTGTGTGCCCCCACGTACAGCTGGAAAATTCTTCTTCTTCTTTTTCTTGCATTGCTGGGGAATTGAACTCTGGGTCTTGTGCTTGCCCTGAATCACCTGATCCGTGTCTTTAGTTTAAAGCTGGAAAATTCTTAATAATTAACATTATAGAAATTGCCTAACAACGTGGGTGAACCTCAGAACTATAATGCTCAGTGAAAGAAGCCAGACACAAAAGAATAATATATGTGATTTCACTTGTATATAATATATGTGATTTCACTTGTATATAATGCCCCAAAAAGGAAATCTATGGGGATAGAAAGTAGATTCATTGTTGCCTGGAAGTGGACGTGAATATAAATGGGTATGGGAAGTCGTGGTGGGTTGACAGAAATGTTATAAAATTAGATGGTAGTGATTGCTGTAGCATTCTTACAGAGGGCAGGATGTGCCCTACCCTGAGTTACTCCATTTTGTATAGAGTAGCAGCTTTATTTATCAGTGCAAGTAGCTAACTGACAGATGGTGGGCACACAGAACTTACTGAGAATAATAATCAGTATCTGCAATCACAAGGCACAAAATGATAACTTATTACCACCTATGAATGTACTGATTTAAATGTGTTTAAACATACTTATTGGAAAATATCAAAGACGTCAGGCATGTGGACTTGTCAAAAACACTAGACCAATGAGTGATGCCACCCTATCACTTAAAACATATTAAAGGAGGTATATCTAAGATTGTGGTATTGCACATCAACCTGTCACCTTGTCATGGACTACCCAGTGTACACATCATGATCTCTGCCTTCGGGTTCAAGTGATGAACATCTGTTTATCTTTATACTTCAACTTCAAACTTCGTCAATTGTGCTTTCAGCACAGTGACACTGCAGAATGACACTGCTCATTTTGAAAGTGTTGTTTATCCTTTGGCTTTGAAAGTCTTGCCATTGGTTTATAACCTGATAAATGACCACCTGTAGTGAACATGAGCAACTGAAGTGACTATTTTACATCTATATTGACTCTTTATTTTGACTACTTGTATTCTTGTGGCCTCTTTACTTTTTTTCAATTCTGTTTTAAGTGTGATTTGAATGTTATAGATATTAGTATTTAGGACTACATAGAATAAAGAACCACCTGTGACTGCCAAGTGAAATCAGAAATACATGGTGAAGTAAAGCTGATGAAACTGATGGAGCTTGTGGATCTATTAAAAAAATTCCAACACTGTGAAAAGACAAACTTGTTGGTTTATGTTAATGACATGGCTTATTCACAATTCTGCAAATATACAAAATCACTGACATGTACACTTAACATGGGTGAATTTTATGGTAGATAAATTATACCTCAATAAACCTATTAATAAATATTTGAATGTCTGGATATGAGAAAAGAAGTTTTTATATGCTCAGTAAAGTTAGAATTTTGAAGAGTAAGCTATTTCTGTGGAGACTAGTCCTCTGAATAATGCCCTTATTCTGAAGTAGTACTTACTTTAATCAATCAATAACACATTTTCAAAGTGCCATGTGCATGTGGGAGACCTTTGGAAGTTTGGGGATCTTTACTTTTTAGGTGCTTGTTTTCTTTTAAATTAAATTAGTTTTTTTTCATTTATTCATATATACATACAATGTTTGGGTCAATTTCTCCCCTCTACCCCCTGTCCCCTCCCTTTTCCCTCTACCCCTTCCCTCTCCCTCACTAGCCCCTCGCTTCCAGGCAGAAACTGTTCTGCCCTTATCTCTAATAGGTGCTTGGTTTTTAAGGTAAAGAGCATATTTATTTTTCCTCCCAGGGTAAACATAAACAATAGCGGAAGAATGTGTTAGCTCTCCGTGGAATCATTTTGAGTAGCAATAACTAAAAGATGTGCCTCAAAAAAAGTAACAGGAGGAATTTGTGACATTTTGATAAATTCCGAGAAACTCTTTAGGTTATCTGTGTTATTAAGAACTACAACAAGGTGATCTACATACATGAGTCACTGAGGAGAAGGCATTAACTGTTGGTTTATGGTGAAGGTACCCATGGTCTTCATTATTGCTCACTGCTATTGTTTGGAAGGAATAATACAAGTGTATCTTGTTTTGGTTTAATTTCATTCTATTGGGTATATTTTACTCCACAATTTTTTTTGTTCTAAAAAGTAGCATTTAGAAAAGAATTTCTGCTTTAGATGCAATATATATGCTGGCATTTAATTTAAGAATTTTTTTGTCATAAAAAGAACCCAAGGAAACATGAGTAATCTTAAGTTATTCATTAACTTTGAGATGATCTTCAACTGTCAACAGCTGATTAATAGATATTTAATATGTTTCTTGAGGGTAAGAACCATTAGTTACTCATCTGTGACTATGCATCACATCTAATAAATGTTGGCTGAATTGAAAATGAAAAAGCCATATAACAATAAGCTTAATATAAATGTGACTACATTACTTTTCATAGTGAAAGTAATCTTAACTGTCTAAACTGTTTATACTATTAAGGTACATCCAAGAAAGGCTTCTTAAGAGTTAAACTAGCATGAACTACATGTAAATTATTGAAACTAGACGAAAGTGAGAAGGAACTGTAAATGTTCAATCTAGGGGGGAAAAACCCCCTAAATGTGTGGTGGCTGTTGTATTCGTAATTCCTAAGACCTAAGACAGGTAATGTTATAAGTGGAAAATCTTGGCTTTTACAGTGAATAAAGTTCTAAAAAGATAAACATCACATTTGTCTGGCACAATGAAGTACTCTGCTCTTATGAAAACAAGTACATATATACGTTCTTTTCATTAAAAAGAAAAAATATATATAGTTATTAAAAATAATTAGGTATATGTGCTATTATGGAAGGATCACCAAGACATACTATGTGAAAAAGGCAAAGAGAGAAAATGGTATGAATGATTTTATTCCTTTCCTTAAAAGAAAAAAAAAAGTCTGTATATGCTAGAAATAATGTATCACTCTTTCCTCTGCCTCAAGGAAACCAACCGTTTGGGGGAAATGGGGTAGAGTTAGGCAAGTAAACATTTATTTCAAATTTCTTATCTTTCTATGGTATCTGAATTTTTAAATATGTATTACTTTTATTAAAAAAAATGTCCATTTGGCATTCTGGCACTCTGGACCAGTTTCATTTTAAAACTAGCTTGCTACATTAGTAAGACTATTAAGTTCATAGGGGCCATATCAGTATTTTATTAGTTTTGCTGCCCATGATGTTGCCTGGGAGAGTAACTCTGTATGTTGAGATGCTTAATAAACTTTCGCTAAAAAAATTATTATTTATTAAAAATATTTTTAAAATATTAAAAAATAACAAGCAGGGCTAGAAGAATAGAGAGCCCGCTTAGCAAGTGTGAGTCCCTGAGTTTAAACTTCAGTACTGACAAATATATATATATATATTTTTTAAAGAAACAAGCAGCTGAGTCCATTCCCTAAGGCACTGCTGAGCAAGACCCAGGACTTTACAATGGCTGGAAAATATGAGAGTGACTCATCTTCAATATTCCTAATGCAATTTTCCTCTACTTCTTGAATTAAGAAATCTGCTATGTACCAGAGATAATTTCCTATAAGACAGACTTAGAAATTATCCAAGAATCAATGTGATCTACCCTTCCTAACCCTCTATATTAATTATCAATGAAGTAAAGCTTTCCTCCAAATCTGTCCCCCTTTGTCCTACATTATGAAACTGGAAATGAGCCTTACAAACATTTTGCCAGCAGGTAAAATGTTATACTTTGTCAATGAAAGGTGATGCAGGGATACTGCAATAGGAAATGATTTCTCTTTCTGGTTCTGGTATGTGTTTTCCTTTTTTGTTCTTGTGTGTAGGACACCTAGAAGTGCTCCCTATCTATAGACTTTCAGTAGTACTCCAGCTGATGGTTTCATGGGGCACCCTAGATGCTCCAGTGGTACCCTAGTGGGTGGCTTCCCAGTTGGTCTTGCCAGCACTCCAGCAGGCAGTTTCCTGCTTGTCAGTCCTGAGCTGTGGCACCTCAGTGAACTCCTATGCCATCAGTGGCCACAGCAAGACCTTTCCAAGATCTGAATCAGTTTACATCTGAGGAGGGGCCTTTTTCCAAGTTATTCCTGTCTTGAGTACTTTGAGCCCTGAAGGTAGCAGCTGCTCCCTGTCTTCATTCCTTCATTTTTTAGAATTCTTTTTACCTCTTAGTAGTTAACTATTACTACTTAATTCCATATTATAAAGCCTCCCTGTTCAAATTATTAGTATAATTTCTGGCTCATTTGGACTGTGATGATTTAACCCCTCAACCAAACCAAACCAACCACACCCTTAAAAAAAAACCAAAACAAGACACAAACAAAGAATCAAGTCCAGAAACCCACCCCTACAGCACAAGTTTGACAATGAAGAGAAACAGCATGGCATTTTGCCAAACTTGTTAACTTACTGTGTACATGGCTAACCAATGAGTCAGCCTGTTGCTACAGGTTTATTATTTCCTATTGCACATTTCAGAAGGATGTATTAGATGCATTGTTCAGAGTATGGCTATCTAATTCCTTACAGGAAAAGCAACAAAAGACAATTTGCTAGATTTGTTTGCCATAAGAGCTAATATATTTATGACAAAGGCAGAATCTAAAAAATCACTTTGAACAGTCTAGAATATTCTCAGAAAGCTCACAGAAGTTGTTAATGACATTATAACTCTAATGTCTGCCACCACTGACATTCTTTCATTTGCTTATTCAATAAATATTTACTGTGCAGCACCGAGATATAGCAGCAAAGAAGAAAGATAATATCCCAGCTTTATGGAATTTGCTTTCTGTGGTAGGGGGGAATATATGTAGACAAATCAATATGTAACATAATTTCAGGTGTTATAAATAAAATAAAGCAGGGTGGAATGAGTGTAGGTGCTTTATTAGGAGATGACTTAGTGTTTAATACTAAATTTCCTACACTTAGCATGCAACAAATGTTATACTAAATATAGTTACATGTACATCTTCAGTATATCGAGAGGACAGGATTCAAGCAATTCCATGAGAAATCAAACTGAATACATGAATATAAATCATAACAAACTTATATAGACACCAATGAAACTTACCCTATAGAAAGCACTGGTGAGAGGGAGTAATGCTGCAGCAATGTTATATTCTTCTAAACTTGAACAGTCCTTAAGCAAAACAAACACAGTGAACATTACTTGGATATTTACCAGAAATCACAAATATATGCAAGTGCAACTCAAAATCTGAGATACACTGTTTATTGTCCTGCAAGGTTTTTATTCTTATTCCAAATTGTCAGTAAGGCATAGTTAGTTTGGGAAAAACTATTGTCTCTGAAGAACATTCTTTTGGAAATGAGGTAAAAACACATTTGGGGAAAAATATATTTTGAGATAAGGTTATGCTATATAGCTGAGGCTGGCCTTTTGATTTTCCTGCCTTAGCCTCCCGAATCCTGAAATTCCAAGTGTGCACCACCACACCTGGTTGTGTATCAGACAAATAATTTTTAAGTGAAAAAGCATTTTTAGAGATAAAAAAGAAGCATACAAAATGGTAAATAGCTCAATTTTTGAGAAATATATAATTTTAAATGTATATAAATTTAAAAATAGCCTCAAAATATACAAAGCAAAATTAACAGACACAAAAAGATATATTCACAATGGTACTGAAAATTTTACCATCTCTCTTTCAGTAACTGATAGGCCAAATAGATAGGAAATTCAGTAATCTTACAGAAGTTTTAAAGAAATATTTCAAAAGACAGAGCTACTGGATAACTATCTATTTATAAATAAAACTGTATGCAGAATATGCTTGATTTAATGGACACTACAATACTTCCCCCAACTATATGCACAAATTTAGAAAAATACTGACTGCATCCCAGACCATAAACTAAGTATCAATAAATGTCAAAGGATTACTACGATAGAGATTCAGTTGTCACAATGCAGTTGGGTTAGAAAATACTTAAAACTGTGTGTGGTACAATACTCAAAATGTTATTATGACTAAGTTTAGGAAATGTTTAGCATATCACAGAGTATGGTAATTATCTACTTCCTTGTCTGTCTCATTAGACTATATAAAAATTTGACAGTATTTATTTATTTGATTGGAGATGAGGGTACTGTTATGGTGCCCAAGCTGGCCTCAAACTTCTGGGCTCAAGTGTTCTTCCTGCCTCATCCTCTAGAGTACCTGGGGCTATAGATATGTATCACTGTGCCTGGCTTGACAGTAGTTTTACTGCAGTGAGTAAAAAGCAGTATCAATATTTATGGCAAGCTGCTGAATGAGTATCCTTCCAGAATGTCACAAAGTCAAAAGATTGTAGAAATGATATTTCTAGAATAACTTGAAATTAAATAGAATGATACTACTATGAATAACAAAATTCACTCATTAAACAAATGTTTCTTGAGTACCTACTATGTGCCAGGCATGTTGTAGCTAATGAAGCTAGGAAACTATCCCAAGAAGAAAAATAAAGATTGGGGGCAGAGGGGAGAAATGACCCAAACAATATATGCACATGTGAATAAGTGAGTAATAAAAAAAAGGAAAAAAGAAAAATAAATAACAAACAAGAATACATTTTAAAGGGCTGAGATAAAGGCTAAATGGACACATCCTTAAATATGAGGGACAACCATGTTCTTTCATGATGTCTTTGCGAGTACCTTTGTTGGAATCTAGTTACTTGTATAAATCTCAAGTTGGACCGAGTGATCTTTGGCTTTAAATTAAAAAAACACAAGTTTTAGATATAAAAAGAATGACTATTAGAACTACTTGAGTAATGTCTCTCCCTTAGGCACATGTGTTAGATACAGGAGGAGAAAGGGGGAAAAGAAATATGAATCAATGAGAACTCCCTTCAGAGAATGATAAAAATCAACTGAAAGGTGACTTTGGTGCTTGTCTAGCATGAAAAAAAGAAAGGAAGAAAGAAAAGAAAGAGGGAAGGAAAGAAGACAAGGCAGTTATTACTTCAGAGTTATGTTTCGGTTTTTATTTTAAAATATAATTAGGTCACGCAGGAAAACAACAAACAAACAAAAAAAACCACACACATCTTTTCCCTACATGGTATCATTGATGGTCCCCAACATCTCCACAGATTTTATAAAACAATCCCAGAACACAGCAAAAAGTGTGAATCTCTTTTCCCCTGACTTAAGTCTTTACCCCTTAAAATACTGTTACGTGCAAGCATGTCGTCTGTGTCTAGCACATCTGAATTTCCTTAACAGAAATGCCTTGCATGTTTCTGAAGACTGTCATGAGGCCCAAGGCAATAAAGTTCAGCAGACATGAGCTGTAATCTTCTCCCAAGGAAATGGTTGGGATGCCAAGATGCTTTCTGACTTTGATTTCACATCAGGGCTTCATTTGTAATGATGCTGTCCAAACTTTAAATGACAACAGCTGTGATACGAAGCCCAACTACTCATTTATAATTTCCCACAAATTAAAAAATTAAACAAGGGGGATTTCAATCCATGAGCAATTAGCAGGGACTAGGCAATCATAAAACATTTAGACTAGAAAGAGCTATTTATTATCTTCAAAATGTTTACACATTATAGTGCCTGTCTAAAACCTGTGCACCAGTCAAATGCTGATTGCAAAATATAAATATGAAATTCTTTGTAAATCACGTTAGAGACATTCTAAGCTAATTAGGCTGAAAGACGGAAAAATTCTAAAACACAAGACTACAACTATTGACATAGCAATTGCATTCCAGAATAGTGCAGTTATCTGTTGGGGAATCAGTCTGTAAATACACAAACTGGAGTCCCCTGTGCTTTGGCTACATAATAGCATTGTAGTTACAAACATACCAGGCAATTTATAAACTTGCAAGAATCTGAATACTTATGCATGTTTTATTCTGAACTGTTACATAATTTACCTTTATTTTTATTACTGCAATTAAGAGTGAGCCCTGCAATCTCAATTTTGCATTATCCTCAATTACTTCCCAAATTTAACCTACATTCTTTTGAACTGTCATGGCCAACTTTTCTATTTCATAGAACCTTGGAATCGCTCACAAATGCTCCATTTAAACAACACAGGAAAAATGAGATTGAAAGGTACAATGTGCTACAGAACTGGCTGTCCTTTAGAGTTTAGATTATACATGGCTCAAAAAAAAGTTCTGAATTATTCAAAACACTGGAAACATTTACATCTTCTACATAGTGACAAAAATTTAAAAGAAAATTATCTCCTTATATCATATTATTCTCCTGTTCAAAATTCTTAGCTTTGTTCTTTGGCAGTACTGGGGTTTGAACTCAGGTTTTCATGAAGTTTGCTAGGCAGGCTTGAGCCACACCTCCAGTCATTTTTGCTTTGGTTGTTTTGAGATAGGTTCACACTTTTTGGACCATGATCCTCCTATATTACACTTCTCACTGTAACTGACATGATAGGCGTATGCCACCATACCCACCTTTTTCTGCTGAGATGAGGTCTCCTGAACTTTTTTCCCCTCAGACTGGCATACAACTATGATCCTCCCAATCTCAGCCTCCTGTATAGCTGGAATGACAAGCGTGACCTTTGCATCCAGCTACTGGTTGAAATGGGGGTTTCGTGAACTTTTTGCCCAGGCTAGCCTCATATTGCAATCCTCTCCATGTTAGTGTCCTAAGTAGCTAAGATTACAGGCATGAAGCACTGCCCCTGGCTTAAAAATCTTAGCTGTGTTCTGCCCATTACAACATAATGACCAAACTCTTCTGCCAGGCTTGTAAATCTTTCATGGTGGCCCAAGTATGGCTCTACCTTAACACCCATGTGTTATAAGAAACTGCCAAAATGTTTTCTAGACTGGCTGTACCATTTTAAGAGTTGGAATATCCTTTTTAATCCTTGCCAGAACTTAGTATTGTCAATGTTTTTAATTTTAGCTATTTTAATAGGTGTGTAGTGGTATCTCTTCAAGGTTTAATTTGTATTTTCCTAATGGCCAAAAATATGAAGCATATTTTCATGTGATTATTTACCATCTATGTATCATCTAGGATGCAGTGTCTATTTAATTCTTTTATCCGTTTTAAACAAATCAAGTACCTTGTTTTATTATTAAATTATAAGAATTCTTTACATATTTTAGGAAATAAGCCTTTTATCAGATCTTTTGCCAATATTTTCTCTGCATGCGGTTCATACTTTCATTTTTAACAGTATGCTCTGTACTGAAAACTTTAAAAAATTTTGATGAAGTCTGATTTATTTTCTTCTTGATTTGAAATCTCTGTCCCAAGATCACAAAGATTTCCTCCTATGTTTTCTTATAGGATATGTGCTTACCTTTAGTTGTACAATTTGGGTTAATTTTTATAAATAGTTTGAGGTAACAGATGAGTTTCATTTTCTTTCATGTGGATATCCTTTTGTTTCAACACCACTGACTGAAAAGATACCATTTTCCCACTGAATTACCACAATACCTTTGTCAAAAATCAATTATCTCAGCATATATAGGTCTATTTCTTGTCTCCCTGTTTTGATTTATTTATTTATCCATTTATTCATTCATTCATTCTTATATCAAAACCATAATTATTTGATTATTACAGCTTCAACATAAGTTTTGAAATCAGTCTTCCAATCTTATTTTTCAAAATAACTTCAGCTATTCTAGATCCCTCACATTTCCATAGAAAATCTGGAATAAATTTATCAATTTCTATAAAAAAGCTAGCTAAGATTTTGATAGGAATTACACTGAATACATACCAATTTGGGAAGAACTGACATTGTACAGTTTTGACTCTTCCGACATACAAACATGATGTGATATAGCTTTTGTCTCTTTTTCTCAGCAATATTATATAGTACTGTATAGATCTTGTTTATAAATCTATCTCAGCTTTTCATATTTATTGGTTCTATTGTAAAATTTCTAAAAATTGTTAAGTGTTACTGGTATATAGAAATACAACTGGTTTTAAATTGTGACCTTGTTCTTTGTAACCTCACTAAACTCACTTACTAGTTCTAGTAGCTTTTTCTGTGTACATGTGGATTTCCTAGAATTATTTACATTCATATCATCATATGTACATGAATATGTTTTTACTTTTTTTCCAATCTTTATTCACTTTATTTTTTTGTAATGACTTATTGCACTGGTTACAAATTCCATTACAATGGTGCTTAGAAATAGTGAGAGAAGATATCCTTACTTTTCCTCTGAACGTTATAGGTATAGCAGTCAGCCTTCTTCTATTAAATATTAGCTGTCCAAAGCTTGTATGTTTCATTCATCAGATTGAGACAACTCCTTTCTAATTCTACTGTACTAACTTTATCATGAATGTGATATAAATTTTTTATACATTTTTTTACACTTACTGAGATGGTCATATACTTTTTCTTTCTTGGTCTGCTAATATGGCGACTTTCAATTGCTAAACCAAACTTGCAGTCCTGAGATAAACTGCATTTTTTCTTAAATGTCTGGTATAATTCACCAGCATCATATTCATTTTTAAAATATTCACCAGTCATAGTTTCATTTACTTGATCTGCTAAAATTACTTGGGACAATAAATATAACTAATTTTTATTTTATAAGATATACAGATCAATTTATGAACTTATTTCAAAATCTTATCTCAAAATCAATTGTTAACAATCTGAAAGACTGATTTTGATCACCAAAAGAAAATACTATTTCTAATTCCTAGAATCTTCTAGAACATACTAAAATATCCTGATCTTTTGTAAAGACATCAATTATGTTCTTAAATAGCTTGCAAATAGTACCAGTGGAAGTATTTCTGGAACTAGAGTCCAAATACACTGTTGCTTTGACACGTGCTAGCAACCTGAATTAACATTTCTACACAGTCCATACACGTACAGAAGTACTGACCTTACACATGTGCAACAAATCACGGAGAGCAAGGCATCCTTCCATAGCTACTTCTCAACATATAGATGACTGGGTTTCTGAAAAAGTAGCTTCCTACCATATTTAGTTTTTTTTAACTATTCACTTACATTGATAAAATTTTTACAGTCATCTAAATATCAGCATTTTCATGGAATTTTTGCCAGTATTGTGACAGAAACTTATTAAGTTGGGGTATAACTGCATTGGATTTAAAAAAAATTTTGTTTAGAGTGATCCCTGTGACAAATCAAAGTCCGTGTTATTACAGTATATATTCCAGATTGGAGAGACACTGGATAGAAACTTGCTTCTCTATTTTTATTTTCACTGTTGCATCTATTTAACCTGCCCTGTTTTATCTCCAGACATTCATATCTTCCTTTTATTTTAATTTTCTGTCCAAATGTAATTTCTTAATGATTGCCAGTCTCTTGTCTTTTACTTTGTTATTAAAATGATATACTGCATATCTTCTCTAATAAGTCATATGCCCTTTTGAGATCAAGGATTGTATCATACATAATAGATGTTCAATGAGTATTACTAAACAAAAGAATGATTACTCAGAAAAGTAAAGTTGTCCCATAAAATACAGTAAAACAGTAAATAAAATATTAGTCTAGTGATACCTTTTTTTGTGAAGTCACTTCTTCAATGCAAAATACTTTCAGGCTAAGGGACTCACTTTAACCTTACCACTTAATTTGAAGGGCTCTGCTTTCTGTTCGGTTTTATATTCTCCCTCTACTCTGTTCTTTTTTCCTTTTGAATTCTGAAGGAAGGCAATAAAATCTGACTTAAAATATAAGATACTTTGAGGCCTTTGTGATAGTAACACTCAATCTTACTGAGAGGTTAAGATGTAAACACTATTCTTTTCAGAATGTGTTCTTTTTCAGAAGTTATCAAGAATTATATCTCAGAATCTTCATTATTGGCATAATGTCTTCATATAGGATTTCCCATTAAAAATATTGACATTCCTGACAGAAATGGCATGGCAGATTAATAAACAATAATAGTGATTTTAATAAATGGTGCTGAGACTACTAGGCACACATATGGAAAGAAAAATGAAGTTGGGTTCCTAACTCAAAATACATACAAAAACCAGTCCAGGTAGATTAAAGAAAAATGATAATATAAAAGAATGTGTCCATAATTAGGTTAAGGGAACAGTTCTTAAGATAGAAAAAAGCATAGCCATAAAGAAAAAAATTTAAACATTCAGTAATACTAAAATTCATAAATTTCATTAAAAATTACCATAAAGAATTAAAAGGCAAGTTATAATAGAAGAAAACATTTGCAAATCATATAACACTAAGGACAAATATCCAGAATATATAAGGAACTTCTATAAAACATTGGGAATGAAAGAAATCAGAAAATGCTGGATAAAAATGTACACAGGAATTTCTTAAAACAGAAAACCAAAATGCCAATAAACCTATGAAAAATTGTTCAGTCTTAGCGGTATATGCAAATTATAATCACAGAGACAGCATTATACTGCTATAAGATTGGGAAAATAAAAATGATTGAGATTTAGTAAAGATACAACTACATCTAATCAATCATAAAGATATATATAACCTCAAAAGGATGTGAAGGATAGTAACAGGACAGCAACCCTATAAATCCTAAGAAAACTATGTGCAAGTTCTAAGCTTCTTTTTTTGGGGGGGAGGCAGAACTGGGGTTTGAACTCAGGGCCTTTACCTTGAGCCACTCCACCAGCCCTTTTTTGTGATGGATTTTTTTCGAGACAGGGTCTCACAGAACTATTTGCCCTAGCTGGCTTTGAACCGCAAGCCTCCTGATCTCTGCCTCCTGAGTAGCTAGGATTACAGGTGTGAGCCACAGGTTCCCGGCATAAACTTATTTCTTATGACAACATAAAACAGGACTGTGACTGAAGACTAACACCATCTCATTTGGCTCTGGCCTTCTATAGCTCCTCATTGTCACTTTCACTGGCAAAGGTCATCTCCAAATGATCTCTTAACTTAACCTTCCAAGTAGATTGTAGTTAGACATTGAATTCAACCACTGTACCATTTAAAAAAATTAAATATATGCTCTTTTTGCCTTCTTTTTTCAAACTTCCTTTTAAAAAACTCACAAACTTCCATTTTAGTATAAAAGATCTATGGATAGGTGTTGGTGGTTCATGACAGTAATCCTAGCTACTTGGGAGGCTGAGATCATGGGAATTGTGGTTTGAGGCCAGCCCAGGCAAACAGTTCGGGAGACCTCTGTCTCCAAAATAACCGGAGAGAAATGGACTGGAGGTGTGGCTCAAGTGGTAGAGCACCTGCTTTGCAAGTGGAAAGCCATGAGTTTGAACCCCAGTCCCACCAAAAAATAAAAAACAAAAGATCTAGGAATCATAGGTAAGCAAAATGTAGGAAGCAAAATACCTGAATACTGCTACCTTTGAACAACCAATGAAACATTATAAACAACCCATGAGCCACTATATCCATCGCAGAAATCTGTCATTTTTAAACTGATTTCTTCCTTGGACTTCATGGCCCTGCTTCCTAGATCTTGACTTACATTTGTGACCCTTTTGTCTCAATTTCTTTTATAGGATTTTATGATTCTGCCCAGCCCCTACATGTTACCATTTCTTACTTTTTCCTTCATCTCTGTATCTCTTCTCTATGATGTTGACTTTCTTGGGCTGCTCAACCATTTCTATGGCATAAACTTCCTGAAATCTGCATCTCCAGCCTAGATCACCCACCTCAGCTCTGGCTGACCTAATACCTTCAATTTGAAGTTCTGTGAAAACTTAGAACACCCCTAACTACATTTTCTTCACTCCTGCCTCTGACTCCCCTCCCCAAGCCTGCTCCTCTTCCATACTCTCTTGGTAGAAGCCTTTTCCACGTCACACTCTCACATTCAAACAGGTTTCAAGGTGATACTTCCAAAGTGTCTGTCCTCCATCTTTGCATCTAACACATGTCTTGGGCTGAACTAGTACACTGTAGTAGGTAGGGCATTTATTTAGCAGCTCTATGATCACTCCCGTCTTGAAGATTAATCAGGTGCTGTGACTTTGTCTTCATCACATCTGCTGTCCATCCCTCTGCTTAATACTTACTCCCTGTGTTTGAATTTTCACAGTGGCCTCTGGGAGATACTGCTGTAGGCATCCGACCACTTCTCCCCATCCTCCTAATTTCAGCTTTCGCATATCTACTAAATCAATTACCACTCATCCATTTTCTGTCTTCCACAACTTCATTTTACCTGTTTTCTTTTCCTTGTGAATTTATGTCTTTTTAAAACAATTTATCCACTACCATTTTTAGAAGAATTGAAGTAAATGTGTAGAGGTAAATGATTAGAAGCCCAGAGTCACATCATTTTTGAGTTTATAATTTTTGGAAATTTTTCTATGCTACTATTAGAATACTTAAATATTTTTTTCTTTCATACCCACTAACTCCAGGTCTTTCCACAAAGACTTGAAACAGCCTCTCCTCCTTTCTCTTGAAAAAACTTAAAAGGCCAGGTGCAGTGGCTCCTGCCTGTAATTCTAATTACTTAGGAGGCAAAGATTAGGAAGACTGAAGTTTGAGGCTAACTTGGACAAAAAGCAAGATTATCATCTCAACAAACAAGCTGAGCATGGTGATTCATGCCTGTAGTCCCAGCCACCCAGGAGGCATAGAAGAATTGCAGTCTGAGGTCAGCAGGCAAAAATGAGAGACCCTATCTAAAAAATAACCTAAATTAAAAAGGATAGAGGAATGGCTCAAGTGGTAGAATACTTGACTAGCAAGCAAGGATCTGAGTTCAAACTCCACTACTTAAAAATAAACAAATAAAAAAAGGCTTATTAGTTTTTTGATCCAATATAGTCAGTCTGAATAAAAAAAAAACCATTTAGTAGGTAGTTTATATTGCGAGACTGTAACAACCATGTATAATGCATTAGACTCAACAATGTGCAAGTAATAGTGACCATAACCTTGGACCTTAAGTCTTAGGTAGAAACTTGGTCCAATTTTTTTTGTAACACTTTCAAAATAATTGGCACAATAGTGTATCAAATTCTCTGTCTTAATGTTTAAAAGAACCATGTATACTTCTTCCACTAAATTTCTCTCCCTCTCTTCTCCTTTCCTCATCTCCCTTTCCTTGCCCCCATCTTCATCTCTGTCTCTGTCTCTCTTTCACACACACACACACACACACACACACACACACACACACACACACTTTGGGGTGGGGTGACAGACAGAACTGGGAGAGAGGAAGAATTTAGGGGAAACCAAGGTTTGGACAGAGGATGGGGAGGGATGTATGGAAAGAGGCAAGGGCCATACTTCCTGATACAGAGAAGTTCACAAGACCTAATCTGGATAGCTGAGGCACCACTGTGAGAAGAACACATCATTAAACAGCATGGTGTACCTTAATACACCTGTATTAAACCTAATTTGTCAGAACATACACATGAAGAAATTTTATAATCAGGTTGCAGGTGATTAGATTCTTCTTTACTTGAGTGATAAAGTATTCTATTTCTTCAACGTATGAGAATAGACATTATCTACAAGTTCTTTATGATTTTTATCCTAAGATTTTAGTGTAGGGTGCAAAAATATTCCCTCAAAGGGAAGATTAACTGCAGAAGGAGGCCAATTTTCTAGAACAAAAGTGACTGGCTAGTACTTTGTTCTAGCTGTGACTTTGTGCCTTGTACTTTATTTCACAATACTCAGCTCTGAGCACAGCGGTACTGTAGCCAGGGAGAAGAGAATATGCCTCTCTGATGCCTGGGTATTCTGCCATGGCTTCACTCTGCTCCTACCCTAACCTTCCTCCTCATTACATATTGTCCCACTTCCTTCTTTCCTTCCTCAGCTTACTTCTCTTCTATTTTTAGCCTATTTGCTGACAGAAGTTCTGAAAGTATGGTTTTTGGATGATATTGCATCAGTATGATTTGAGAACTTGTTAAATATGAAAATTATCACGGTCTACTCCAAATCTACTGAATTGGAAACTCAGTAATCTGTGTTTTAACAGCCTTTTTGGTCATTCTATGAATATTAAACGTTGAGAATTATGGCCTATATTGTACTTATACTATGTTTTCTAATATGATCTTAAAACATTCGAAAAAAATAGGATTATATCTGATTTGATTTTAGATTCCTGAAAAATGTGTGAATTACTATGCGTTTCTCAAATTACTTTATATTTGCCTAAAGTATCTTGTCCCAAATTCTTAAGACTAAAATTAAAGTGTTTCAAAGAAATAAGCTTGTATTACTTAGTTTATACTTAAACATATACTGTTTTTCATGCAGTATGTATAAGCCCAGTGTCTATAAAGTGAAAACTCACATATGGTCCCTACTATTGGAGTTAGTCTATCTTCAAGGGACTTGTAAGCTGGTGGAACTAACAGAGGCAAGTCCAGAGACAGGTAATGCAGATCAGTATGTTCAACATGCCATACTAGAAGTAGAGAAAGGTGTCATAGGAGCATAGAAGAGGGAGTGCTGGCAATCAGAAAAATCGTGACGAACAAGGGGCATTTGAGCTAGACTGGAATGGAAGAGGAACAGACTCTCTGGACTCACTTCTTCCTCTCATTTTCCCTTTTATATGCCATTAGCTAATGGGTGATATTTTACATATAGTTTTAGTTGTAGTGTTTAAAAAACAAAAAGGTTAAACATGACAATCTTTATACCTGAACAATCCATTCAAAAGCACAATATTATTTTAAGCCATGATTATAATGTCTGTCAGTTTTGCTTACATATTTTATATTAGAAATGAAGTCCACTGATTTTCATTTCAAGAAAAGCATTGTTTTGCCTCATCAAAGGTTCTAAAACTAAGATAGTTTGCCTATTTATGTGAATTGATTTTTTTCTTTAAATAGATCTTTATTATGGCATTGACTTTTATGGTTGGAAAAATGTCCCTTGAATGCTCACGTGTTAAAGGCTTGGTTGCCAGCTGATGGGCTGTTGAGAGGTGACTAGATCATGAGGGTTCTAACGTCATCAGTGGATTAATTAATTCATAGCTGAATGGACTATTAGGAGGTGGGGCTTAATTGGAGGAAGGAGGCCACCAGAAGTGTATATTGTCCCCAGCCCCTTCCTTTCAGTCTTTCTGCTTCCTGGCTGCCATGAAGTAAACAGCTTTTCCCCACCACACCCTTCTTTACCATGGCCCCGAAACAGTGAAGACAGCTGACCGCGGACTGAAACCTCTAAAACTGTGAGCCAAAATAAATCTTTCCTCTTCTTAAGATAACTCCTCAAGTATTTTGTCACAGCAACACAAAATGACTAACAAAAAGGACAAACACTATTATTGTTTAGAGACTATCTGTATAATATATTGATTTGAACATCATTAAGACATATATTCTTATTCCTAGTATGTTACTACCTGGTGCTGTAATGAGCAAATCCCTTAACAACTCTGTGGATCTTACTTTCTTCATCTAAAGTTTGGACTTGATGATCTTTATTTTTATTTCTTATTTGTCTAAACCTTTTTGAAATTGCATTTCTGAATTCAACTGGCTCAATTAAAAGATCATTAAGAAACAGAATGCCTTTTTTTGTGGCTCTCCGGACAGATATCCTCTGCTAATACTCTGGCTCCAAGGGTGGAGTCCAGAAGCCAGTCTCATGAAGTTTATAGAACACAATGTTAGGCTCAATATGTGCGCATGACAGACCACATTAAGAAAGAGTGTCCTTAAAATACATTACTTCATTTCTAAAGAGATGTGTCTCAAGAGGCCATAGCAATGGTCAAAACCTTGGCTGAACAACTTTTTGATGCATTATTGATAGAAAAGTCATTCCTCAAACTACAAAATCTGCTTCCAAACACACCCTAATTAACAATAATGAAAGATGTTAAGGCCAGAGCTAAATTCCACAATGGAGAGTGTAAGCAATTTAAATTCAATGGAAAAATTCTGGGCTACTGTGGGATAAAATTGAGGAGGAAATGAAACTCTCTAAAAATATGGATAGAATATTTTAGTGTATAATGGTGACTGTTTACTATGGTTGTATAATTTTGAATCTGTCACAAGTTGTTTAAGTAACTTTAAAAAATGAGAAGTTGTATAAAGAGGGATATGTTTTCTTGACTCTAAACACATTGTGGATCTTTACCATCTTCTAGCCAGTTTCCTTCTGGTACATGGAAATCATGCTGAGAAATGCAGGAGGAGGAATGAGGAGGATTAATGAGGAATGTACCATCTTTGCTTTTCTCCTCCCTTTTAAAAGTGGATCTCTAATGCCTGGCTCTCAAAACATCAACCAAATAGGGCAATGAGATCCAAGCTAAGTAGATTTCACTAAAGTGTGAAGTGTGAGGCAGACAGAATTATAGACCAGAAGGATTTTAGCTTGGGTTGAGGTTCATGCTGGTTCCATTAATTAAAAAGCAATTTTTGCCAAATCTCTACAACGGATTTGATTTTCTCAATTGTTCTCCATAACACCTAACTCTAACCCCCTCTAAACATCCACAGTCTTCTATCATCAAGTTAAAGGAATAGAGGCAGAGAGAAGCATGAAAAGTGTCTTGGGTTGAATTTTGATCATGGGATCAATGTCTGTTTAAAACATAATATAAGCCATATATGTAACTTAAAATTTTTTTTAACAAATTCACTAAAAAAGTAAAAAGGAACGGTAAAAACGAAATGTAATAATGTATTTAATCTAACCCCACACATCTAAAATATGATCATTTCAACTTGAAATTGATATAAAATTAGATATTTTACACTTCTTTTTCAGACTAAGCCCTCAAAATCCAGTGTGCATTTCATACTAATGGTACATCTCAATTTCGAATGGTCACATTTCAAGAAGTCAGAATCTGGTTCCATGTGTATGGGAACTAGATTAATGCTGCTCTTATCTTCTCATAACTCCCTTTATTTGGGCTTCTGGTTGCTATTTTCAGAATATTATTCAGAAAACTAATGCAAGGGGACATCAAGCTGGGGCACTAAACTTCTTTTAGGGCAACTAAAACATGTTAATCTCTCCAGGATAAAGAAGCAGTTTGGAACCATATTAATAAAGTACTTTTTCATCAAATTAAATCATAGATAAAAGGGAGAAGAACTTCAAAGAGTATCAAAGCCTGGCAAACTCAAAGACTAAGATGTGTTCTTTTCATTTTGACATTAGACTGGGTTGTCTGTGGTGCAAACTATCTATAATCTGGATAAAGTAGTATTTATAAAAAATGTTCCAACCACCTTGTGCTTTCCCTTTTCACAATGAGTTTTGACCATTTCTGTGCTGAATAACTAGAAAAATATTTAGGGCAAAATATCTGATTCTAATGTAGCTGTTAGAAACCTGTAATATTTCTTTTGTTAATGGTAAGCATTCAAAATTGAAGTGGAGACTTCAGAAACAAGAAAATTTTGCCATTCTTTTTTGTTTTTAAACAATTACCACTGGAACGATTAAAGTAGGAAAGGAACAACAAGAAGAAAAAAAGATGGCTGTACTTGTAGTTTCATAACTATGTACCTATCCAGAATCTTCTGGCTAGAATATACGTTCTTTTCAAGTATACAAGGGATATTTAGTAACACAGACTATACATGGACCATAAAACATGTTTCAATGAATTTTAAAAGATTCAAGCACATTCTATGATTATAGCAGAATCACATAAGAAAATATTGAAAGAAAAATTTCTGGAAGATTCACAAAGATGTGGAAAGTACTTAGCACAATTCTAAATAACCCAAGGATTGAAAGAAGAAATCAAAAGGAAAATGAAAGTATTTCAAAATGAATGAAAATGAAAACATATCACATCAGGAATTCATAGTATGAGAAAAAAAGAAAGTCCTTATAAATCAATCACTTCAGCTTCTACCTTAACAGACAAAAAGCTGGTTGCAGTGGCTTATGTCTGTAATTCTAGCTATTTGGCAAGGTGGAGATTGGGAGGAGGAAGGTTACAGGTGAGATCCCATCTCAACAAGTAAAAGCTGGGTGAAGTGGCACACTAGCTATGCTGGAAACATAAGTAGACCCTACTTAAAAGATACCTATAGCAAAAGGGCAGGGGGTGTGGCTCTAGTGGTAGAATGCCTACCTGGCAAGCACAAGGCCCTTAGTTTAAACCATAGTACTGCCTGCCCCCCTGAAAAAAAAGAGAAAGAAATAATAAAGCTCAGAGTAGAATTCAGTAACAGAAAACAAAAAAGGTAGAGAAAACAAAAACTGGCACTTTGCAAAGTTCAACAAAATAGATTTTCAGTTAGATTAAACAGGGAAATAAGGGAAAGCAATAAATTACTGCTATGAGAAATGAGAGTGATGACATTACTCAATTCTATAGATAATAAAAGTATAATAAAAGACCATGATTAACAAGTTCATGCCAATACACTGGATAACTTAGATGAATGGATAATTTCCTTGTAAGACTTAAACTGCCAAAGATTTATCAGTCTCTCTGTCTCTCTCTGAAGGATCTCTTAAGATGGATAGCTTCTACAGACCCAAATTTCTGATGAACAGATATACAAAAATTCTCATCAAAATATTAAAATACTGAATTCAATAGCACAGAAAAAGACTTCATCATGATCAAGTGGGATGTAGCACAGGGATATAAGAATGCTTCAATATACACAAATAAGTAAGCATAATACATTGTATCAACACAAATGAAGTACAAAAATCATGCCATCTCAATTCATACAGAAAAAACATTCAGTGAAATTTAATATCACTTCACTGTAAAGCCCTAAAAATTAGGTACAGAAGGAACATACATCAACATAATAATGAATATATATGTATTTTTTAACCATACCATTTTTTACCCATCTAGCAAATAAAAACATTTAAAAGAGCAATTGAACCTGCTTCTTGGCAGGGATGTAGGGAAGGAGATGCTCTGAAAAACTGTTAGTGGAGATAAGAAACATAACAGCCCTTTTCTTTTTTAATTCATATGTGCATACAGTGTTTGGGTCATTTCTCCCCCCTCCCACCCCCTCTCTCTTCCCCCCACCCCCTCAATATCCGGCAGAAACTATTTTGCCCTTATCTCTAATTTTGTTGAAGAGAGAGTATAAGCAATAATAGGAAGGAACAGGGTTTTTGCTAGTTGAGATAAGGATAGCTATACAGGGAGTTGACTCACATTGATTTCCTGTGCATGTGTGTTACCTTCTAGGTTAATTCTTCTTGATCTAACTTTTTCTCTAGTTCCTGGTCCCCTTCTCCTATTGGTCTCAGTTGCTTTTAAGGTATCTGCTTTAGTTTCTCTGCGTTAAGGGCAACAAATGCCATCTAGTTTTTTAGGTGTCTTACCTATCCTATCTCCCTTGTGTGCTCTCGCTTTTATCTTGTGATCAAAGTCCAATCACCTTGTTGTGTTTGCCCTTGATCTAATGTCCGCATATGAGGGAGAACATACGATTTTTGGTCTTTTGGGCCAGGCTAACCTCACTCAGAATGATGTTCTCCAATTCCATCCATTTACCTGAGAATGATAACATTTCGTTCTTCTTCATGGCTACATAAAATTCTATTGTGTATAGATACCACATTTTCTTAATCCATTCGTCAGTAGTGGGGCATCTTGGCTGTTTCCTTAACTTGGCTATTGAGAATAGTGCTGCAATAAACATGGGTGTGCAGGTGCCTCTGTAGTAACCTGTGTTACAGTCTTTTGGGTATATCCCCAAGAATCGTATTGCTGGATCATATGGTAGATCAATGTCTAGCTTTTTAAGTAGCCTCCAAATTTTTTTCCAGAGTGGTTGTACTAGTTTACATTCCCACCAAAAGTGTAAGAAGGTTCCTTTTTTCCCGCATCCTCGCCAACACCTGTTGTTCGTGGTGTTGCTAATGATGGCTATTCTAACAGGGGTGAGGTGGAATCTTAGTGTGGTTTTAATTTGCATTTCCTTTATTGCTAGAGATGGTGAGCATTTTTTCATGTGTTTTTTGGCCATTTGAATTTCTTCTTTTGAGAAAGTTCTGTTTATTTCACTTGCCCATTTCTTTATTGGTTCATTAGTTTTGGGAGAATTTAGTTTTTTAAGTTCCGTGTATATTCTGCTTATCGGTCCTTTGTCTGATGTGTAGCTAGCAAATATTTTCTCCCACTCTGTGGGTGGTCTTACAAGATTACATTTTTGATGCTAGATTGAATCACTACAAATATTAAGTAAGAATTACTGAGAGTGCTAGTAGAGTGACTCAAGTGATAGAGCCTAGTGAGACCTAGGTCTGAGTTCAAACCTCAGTAACAAAAAAAAAAATTTCTGAGAAAAATCCTTTCTTTTGAAATGAGAAGATAAATAATGTCTTGCAAATATCTTCACACACACACACACACACACGTAACGTACTTTGATCTTCTTCATTCTCTAGTACCCTCTCCTTCCTGCCACTGATCCCCCAGTCTCCCTTTTACACTCATTATTATCATTATTATTGCCATCATCATAATCATTATCATCACTATTATCATTTTAGGTCTAGATTCCACATAAAAGTGAAAACATGCAATATTTGCCTTTTTGGGCTTGGCTTATTTCACTCAACATGATGTTTCACAGTTCAATCCATTTATTATGGCTGAGTAATACTCCACTCTGGATATATACCACATTTTCTTTATCCATTCACAGAGTGTTGGGCACTTAGGCTGATTCTACAGCTTGGCTACTGTGAACAGAGCTGTGATAAACATGGGTGTGTGAATGTTTCTTTTGTATATTGATTTATACTTCTCTGGATATATGCTCAAGAGTGCTATTTGCTGTGGTTTTAATATGCATTTTTAAAAATTCAAAATAATTTTTTAAAGATCTTTTTATGTACTTATTAATCAAGTGAATTTCTTTTTATGTTCCAGTCATTTTAAAATTAAGTTTTTTAAAAATTGATTTGTAGGAGTTATTATAATCAAACAACAAATCTGTTGACAGTTACATGCTTTGTGAACTTTTTTTTTTTTTTAAAGACAGAGTCTTACTATGTAGCCCAGGCTGGCCTTGAACTTGTGATTCTCTTGTCTTTGCCTCTCAAATGCTGGAATTACCAGAATGAGTTATACTCACCCTGTTTTTCCTCTCTTTTGTACATATATTTTTTGATGAACAGTTAATTTTAATGTAGTCAGATTTATCAATATTAGGCTGGGTGTGGTAGCACGCACCTGTAATGTTAGGTACGCATGGAGTGGAGATGAGGAGGATTGTGGTTTGAGACCGGTCCAAGCAAAAAGTTAGTGAGATCCTATTTTAACCAATGTGGTGGTGTGTACCTGTTATCCCAGCTACATGGAAGTGTAAATAGGAGAATCCCAGTACAACCTGGCCTGGGCAACCCTATTCAAAAAATAACCAAAGCAAAAAAGGGTTGGAGGACATGGGTCAAATGATAGTGTCTGCATAGCAAGTGCAAGGCCCTGAGTTCAAACCGTAGTATCATCAAAAAAAATTATCAATCTTTTAAGACTGGCAGTACTGGTAACTTATTTAACAAATCTCTCCTTACCTCAGTCACAGGGATAGCTCTTCTATTGTATTTGAAACATTTTAGGCTTTAAGGTCAGCTTTTATGGTTCTTTATGTTTAAAGCTTTATTTCATGTGGAATTAATTTTGTGTGTGGTGTACACATTTATTGTGTCAATGGTATATTATGTGTATGTAGTCACTACTGAATTGCTCATTTTGCCTTTGCCCTAAAATGCTATTTATCCATAGATCACATTTCTAAATATGTGTGTATCTGTTTTAGGGTTCTGAATTCTGTTTTATTGATAATTATGAATATGACTGTGTCAGTTCCACACAGTCTTAATCACTATAATCTTAAACTAATTTTTTTTGATAGCTGGCAAGACAATTTCCATACTTTGTTTTTTTCTTTTGGACTGTGTTGGTAATTATAAAGATTTTTGCTCTTCTGCTTAGGATTCTGACAGAAACTGCATTACTTCTATAGATTACTTCAAGAAGAAGTGACATCTTTATTATATGAAGTCTCTCAATTCATGAAGATGGTATATTTTCTTATTTATTTAGGGCTTCTTTCATCCATAATTTTTATTGCTTCTATATCCTGGAATTCTTGCTTGTGATATGACAGTGTTCAACATGTACTTGCTTACTTTCTCTTAAGTCCGATAGATGTTTTATGAATTCTCAGTATCACGTTTTCCCCCTTGAAAAAGTATTTTTGTACTAACTATAGAGAATAAGACGCTGATATCATAGAACATCAAAAAGAAAGCCATATTATTTGCTCCTTCTAGTTTCAGTCTCTATTATTTTGTGGGAAGATTATTTCTGTAAAATCATATGGCTATTTTGAAGGTCACTAGAAATTTTTTTCTTTTGTGCTTTACAAATACAAAGTGCTTAGTAAATCATTCATTCATTAACCATTGTTCATCATTAATGGCTCTCTGCCTTAATAGTATAACTAAAACAGTGACTGAAAAGTACTGATGTGATACTGAAAAGCTATGATGTGATATATAACTCAATTCTTTAAAGATGACTTTTCATTTTTGAAGAGCTTGCTTATATTACAAAATTACTAAAATAATCTAGTATTTTTCAAGAGAAAGCAAAGAATCAAAAACTCTTAATACTTATGTCAAATATGGAATAAGTGTTTTTGACAGAAATGGTATGGGTATTGACTCTTCATCTTATCAGCTGTGGTGGCCTCAAGAATTTGGTATACCAGTAATTACTAGATCTTTTGGAAAATTAAAAGTATTCTCAAATAAGAGGAATAATCTGAAAGGACTCAAAATTACCTGTAGAGTACAATTCATCATCCTTATTATGTAGTCAAACTGTTGATGGTCCAATATTGCCCGGTTTTGCTGGACATGCAAACCCAGTTCATCAGTGAGACATTGTCTTGCTGCCTTTCCTTTTAGGGCCCTCAAAGCAGCAGGAAGGGTCTGAGAACAAGAGAGTTACAAGTGATCACAGGTACTACTGGAAAAAGAAAAACCTTCCATCTCTCTGAAAATTCAAATGCCTCCTGTCATTAAGCACTCAGTGAAGAGGTGACTTGCTATTAGGACTAACAATAAGACAGGCAGATTTGTAGTTATTTTTTATTTGTAAGCCAACAAGGAAAATAAAAATTAGCTTATGTGGTAAATTGAAAAAAATACTAAATCTGCCTTTTTTCTTAGACCTAACTGAACTTTATTTGCCAAACTGACTATTGCTTCAGATCACAACTCAAAGCCACAGACACTTTAGACCTACCTTCTTTGTATAACTGGCCAAGTTTCCATGCCAAGAATAGAAGGAAAAATTACAATGACTGAAAACACAAGAGACACAAGTCTCTAAGAAAAGGCTACATTATGTTCCGTATGCTTCATTAAGACAAGAAAATTCAAGGAGGCACATTTAAGTTGAATACCAATTTTTGTAATTCATTGCACAATCTAACTAGATTATTTGCAATAAATAAAATTATATTTTAAATAAAGTTTATAAGTAATATGCCAAAATAAAGTTTAAAGAACAATGTCTAAAAGCTTGAGGAAAAGGACTGTAGGCTTAGCCTAAGTGTCACCAGTGCCTACTTTGCAAGCATGAAACCCTGAGTTCAAACCCACAGTCACACCAAGAAAAAGAAAAATTTAAGGGAAAAAATAACTACCAATATTTTTCTCATAGCCATGTAGCTAGGTTTGGACCACAGTTTTAAATCATATTGTTCATTTAAAATGACTCAAATAATGAAGGGACATTTATTAGGGAAAAGAAAAGAATTAGAGGATGGGCCAGATGGCAACCTAAACATGTAATTCTGAAAGGGAAATCCTAAATGCTTGAGAAAAATGGCATTTTATTACCTTTTCAGTCTCCAAAGTTTTATTTTCAAATATGAACGAAATGCAGTTTCTAACAACTTCCAATCTCTGTGCACTGTTGAAAACTGTTGTCACCTTATCCATTATTGAAACTAACAAAGGAATATAAAGCAAATATAAACAAATTAAGCTTTTTTGACAATTACAAAAACAAGGGAATATGGCTTTCATTCTATTAACATGACCAACATTTAGTATTTATCTTTTCCCTTGTTACATGGCACTAAAAGTATTCTATTTCATTATTTTGATTATTGTTTTGGGTTCTGAAGTGTATGGCTAATCAATGGATATGTCACAGGACAGATTCTAATGATACAACTAACTCTTATGCAAATATATTCATACTGCAAAGGAACATTTTAGTAAGCAAAGGTAGGCATCTATTTTAGATTTTAATTGTAAACAAAATGATATGACAGGAAAGGTCTATGATACAGGACCACAACAAAAATAGCTAATGTTCATACACAAGGCGATAAGCAACAGAAAAAATGCTGACACTTCTAAGATATCACTAAGGAAAAACTACACGGAGAAAAAAAATCAGATACTACTAATCTGAACAGAGGGACCTGAAGGGAGGACACAGTATTAAAACAAAAAGAGAAACGATGGCAGCCAACGGATTGCTGTAATGGCTTAGCAAAGTTACTTCTTAGTGCTTTTTGTTCTTATGAACTTAGCACATTTCACCTGGACACACAGGGTTGGAAAATTCTAGTCTATCATAGAGCTAAAGTTACCTAGATAAATTTAACTGATTAAAAGAATACTAGAAGAATATAAATGAAAGTAGTATTTGTAAAGAAAAGAAAAGCACATTATCACAAAGAACTATAATAATGTTATATCATTTATACAAATGAAGTGTTATCCATCATTCTTAAGCCCAAAAGAAAGACGGCTTGTATTTTATGGCTATTCTTTTGACTCTGAAGGCACAATCCCTCACTTCCTTACATACCTAAAAAGAAAGACAATTTGACTCATTAGCATCTCTCTCATCTCATCAATACAAACTTTATGTTCTTCGAATAATGTTTTAAGTTTTTTAATCTTCAAATAATCACAGGCTGATAGAAAGTTGCAAAAATAGTATAAAGAGACTCTATGTACTCTGTTGAGCTTCCCCCCAGGGTGACATCTTACAAACTACAGTGCGTCAGCAGGATCTAGAAACCTGGTGGCATGATACAATGCACTAGACTACAGCCTTTACAGGGATTTTAATTTCTTTCTTCAAATCATTGAAAGTCATGTAACATTGTCTGCATAATCATGATAGTTAATTTTCTATCTGAAACTCTCATTCTTAATTGTGGGCTCTGATGCTTCTAACACAGTGGTACAGACTGAAATAGAAATATGTTCAAACTACAGTAGGAAGCTTCTTGTTGTCTCCAAATAATAACATATACTTTATTGAAAGAGCAACATCATTATGTTGATAAACTTTCAATTCTGAAATCTCTTTAGCACTATTTTAAATTTTCTTTAGCTTGAACTACTAGAATGCATATTTTTATGAGTATGTTTACCACCAGGGAATTAATATTTTCCTTTGGAAAATACAGTTCAGTTTACATTTCATAACAACAAAGAGATCAGTCACTAGGATGTTATAACACTTATAAATATATATATCTAATAAATTAACTTCAGGATGCATGAAGAAAACCACAGTTAGAACTAAGATGGGAAATAGACAAAACTATTACTGTAATGGGAGACTTTAACATAGCCCTTCAATTTCTAGAAAAAACAGAAAAGAAATAAAAATCAGTACAGAAAGATAATGCACAAATGAGAGAAAACATTTGCAAATTGTTTACTGGAAAGGGAACTGTATAAAGAATATACAGAATGTTAATAGTACAGTAATGAAAATATAACAGCTCAATTTAAAATTAAGCAAACAGATATTCCTTAAATAAGATCTATAATGTCCAAGGAGCATATAAAAATATGCTCAGCATTCTTAATGGCTATGGAGATATTTGCAGAAGTGTAAAAATGGTGCACGTGCTTTGGCAAACAGTTTGGCAGTTCTTCTATACACTAAACATAAATTACTGTATGACTTTACATACTCCTAGGTATACCCAAGAGAACTGAAAACATTATCTCCACACAAAAATTTGCACATGAATGTTCATAGCATTATTCATAAATCAAAAAGTAGAACTAACTCAAATATTCATTATTTGATGAATAGATAACAAAATGTGATCTATTATAACTATGGAATATTATTCAGTCACAAAAAAGCAACAATATCCTGATACATGCTACATTTAAAAAAAAAAAAACCTTAAAAATATTATGCTACATGAAAGAAGCAAGTTACAAAAGCTCAAACAGTGTATATTTCTACTTATATAAAATATTCAGAATAGGCAAATCTATGAAGACAGAAAGTAGACTGCTAACTAATCTGGAAAGGAGGTGGTTTGGGGGAAGAAATGGAAAACCAGTTATAAGGTATAGGATTTCATATGGGTTATGAAAAGTTCACAAACTAAATAGTGATAATGGCTGAATAACTCTCTGGAAATACTAAGAACCACTGAATTGTACACTTTCGGAGAACTTATGGTATGTGAACTGTATCTCAATGATTTAAAAAAAATTTATAGTGGTAGAAGTTAGATAGCAGCTACCCTTGGTGAGAAGAGGTGAGCGGGGCAGTTTCTGAGTGCTGACAATGTTCTGATTCTAGTTACATGAATCTGTTCATTTTGTAACATTCACAAAATTGTACAGTTTTGTTTATTGTGTCCTATATCTTGAAAAAAGGTTTACTTTAAAAACAGATGGACAGACAAATACATACCAACAGGAGGACCTGCTGGCACAACACACTTCTTTTCCATTCGGGTAGCAGGAGGTGCATTCTGGTTCTTAGTAAGATTTTCCTGTATTAATTCCTGAACTCGGACTTCATTAATCTTTGGGAAAGGAAGAATATGAACTCGCAAGTGGGATCCTTCTGTCGGACGTGGAACTTTTTGAAATGCCATATGGGGGTTTGGATTCTCCTGTAATATCAGACATAGGTAAAATTTTTAAAAATTTAAAATAACAATGGCAGATAGGAAGGGCAAAAAGGACCTCAGGAACACACAGTGAAATCAGACAGTTGTGATTATACAGACATTCATATACATCAGAAAACAGAAAACCAGAACTTATTTCTTCCAAGATTTATCAGCAGCACCTGAGACAGTTAGTCACTTGTCTTCCTGTTCCATTAACACTTACTTCCCTTGGTCTTCGTGTCTTTTTGCTAGCTCTATGTCTATTTCTCAATTACGTGAAGACCTCCAAGCTCAGTCCTTCAGTCTCTTTTTTATTAACACTTATCTCCTTGGAATTGCCTCCAATTTCCTATCTATTAGCCATAAAAACACCAATGACTCAGATTTTCAGCTGGAGAACTGAGCTTTCTTCTGAACTCTACATCCATGTGTTCAACTGTCTACACAAGTATTTCCACTTGGATTTAAAATAATATCTTCAACATACGTCTGAAATGGAGCTCTTAATCTTTACCATCTTGAAACCTGTTTTCTTCAGTTTTTTCCACTCCAGTAAATGGCACTGTTTATTTTTTTTACAACTGCTCAATTGAAAAACTGGGTTTTTTTTTGTTGTTGGTAGACGCCACTGAAGATTGAACCCAGGGTCTCATGCTTGCTAGGCAAGTGCTTTACCACTTTAGCTATGCTCCCAGACTTTTTGTTTGTATTTTTTTTGTTTTTGAGATAGGGTCTCACTAACTTTGCCCTAGCTGTTCTAGGACTTGTGATCCTCCTGAGTAGCTGGCATTTCAGGCATGCATCATCATACCCAGCTAACTTTAAGTCATCTTTAATTCTTTTTCACTAACGCCCAATTATTCATTCCTTAGCAAACCTTAGGGACTTTACCTTTAGAATATGTTAATAGCCTGACCACTTTTCATGACATCTTGGTTCAGGTCACACTTCCCGTAACAGTATAATAGTCTCCTATCTGGTCTCCCAGCTTCTACCCTCAACAGTGTGACAGATCATCACATAACTACCCTGTTCATTCAAATGGCTCTTCATCTCAATCAAATCTTTACAAGGCCCTGCAAGAGCTGGCCTTCTACACAACTCTGTCCCATTACTGTTTCCTTAACTCATTCTTCTTCCTGAACTTCTGTTCCGCTGCCTAAAATGCCTGACCCATCAAACTTGACTTTCTTTGCTGAAATGTCATCTTTTCTGGTCATCCTACCTAAAATTACACTATCCAACCTCCCACCCCTCCCACACTCCTTATCCTCACTTTTCTCTTTAGTACTTATCACCCTCTCACATACCATGAATTTTATTTAGCTTATTTCTTGTCTTTTTTTCACTAAAATGAAGCTTATGAAGGCAGATGTTTAATTCAATTAGACATTTTTTTTGTGTGTGTGTCCTCTGTTACACAGTTGTACCTAGAAACTGTCTGGCATATAGCAGGCACTCTAAAGTACTTCCTACTGCATCTTAAGTGGGACACAATGTAGAACACATATCAAAATTGCAGTAATTGGTGTCAGCTAATTTATTTTTTGATGCTGGGTACTTCCTCCTTCAGCCCCTATTAGGCAATGTTTTCAAATATCTGACACCTACTAGGTAGGATTGTATTTCAAATATTATAGGCAGAGTGGAATTCATATATCCCATAAAGTTCTCCAGGGAAGACTGCTTTATAACCATTTTTAGATCAACTCTAGCATTTGTTATCCTCTTGCAACAAGGAAATTCTTTATTCCCACTGAACTATGTTATTCATGATATAGATTAAACTCAAGACTACCCCATACATCCTCCTGACAGTTGAAAACTGTCATAATCTATTATAACTGCTCCCCACAGTTCTTCTTGGTTATATGGCTTAGACCCAGAAAAAAGGAAAGAGTGGGGTAAGGCAGATGATGTAGTTAGCATATCTGAGCAATATTAAGTGTTAAAAAAAAAAGCCTAGGCTTTAGCTCTTTCTCTACTCACTATGTGATTTTGGACAAATAATTTTACTGAAGATACATACTCAGGCTTACCTTACAAGGTTCCTCAGAAGGTAAAATATGTTGAAAATGGTCTAAAATTCTGCCTGATATTAACCAAACATCACTGGTTAATATCACTGGTTAATAACATCATCTCCAATTGTTCTTTTTAAAAAAGTATTATGTTTGTTTTTCTCTGTTCTTTTGGTATGATTTCTATGCATATATTATATCCTCAAAAATTTTAAATAGCTCTTGATCATGCTTCCTGTTTCAATATCATTTCTCTAAAACATATTGGACAGATTTTTTTTTAGGCCAGGGGATAATTCATATGGATCTTGAGGCTTAAATCATTTAAATATATTCTTTAATACTTCTGTTTTCTATTTCTATTTTTTCTAATAAAAACACAAAATATATTTCCCATGAAGCAAATAATATTCATTATAACAAATTTTAAAACATGAAAGAAAGAAGTAGAAATTTTGTTAAGGACGTCAGCATCTTTTTGGGTTGCATTTTATTTATGTCTTACAATTTCTCCTATGTCTTATTACAAAAATGATTCAAGGTCCTTTAGAAAAACAAGGATGCATGTATCAATTCAAGTTAGAATATCCAAAGAATTGGCTTATAATGTGGTAAGTTTATCCTGAGGTTTTTTTTTTTTTTTGGTACTGGGGCTTGCTCTCAGGGCTTACACCTTGAGCCATGCCACCAGCTCTTTTTTGTGAAGGGTTTTTTGAGATATGGTCTTGCAAACTATTATGCCCATGCTGTCTTTGAACTGTGATCCTCCTGATCTCTGCCTCCTGAGTAGCTAGGATTACAGGCGTGAGCCATCAGCACCTGGCTATCGCAAGTTTTATAGGAAAGAACAAAGTTGCATAAATAGTCAAGGAAACTCAGAAGAAGAATGTTACGGTTTGAATCTTAAGTGTCCTCCAAGCTAAAGGCCTGATCACCAGCAAGAAGCACTACTGGAAGGTGGTGGAACCTTTATGAGGCAGGGCGTAGTGGAAGCAAGTTGGTTCATTGGGTACATGCCTTTGAAAGGGATACTGAGATCCTGGCTCCTTCTCTTCTCTCTGTTACCTGGCTGCCATGAGGTAAGAATCCTTCTCCACATGCACTCCAACCATGATATACTATGCTGCTCACAGGTCAAAAGCAATAGAGTCAAGTGACTATAGACTGAAACCTCAGAACTCATGAGTTAAAATAAATTTTTCCTCTTTATAAGTTGATTAACTCAGGACAAACACAAAGAATAAGTTAATAGAGTATGACAATTGGTGTTAGTGAAGGGTCAAAAGGACAATGAAATGGTGAGCCCAGAAACAGGATTAATGGAAACCGTGATAGCACCAGAGAAAAGGTTAGATAATTCAGTGAGAGAGGTAATATGTGATCTGGTACAATAACAATTCACACATCCCTTTGTGCTTTAATTTCCTCATTGTACTGAAGATAATAACACAGTACCTTACTTCACAAGGTTCTTGTGAGGATTGATGCAAACTGTTTAGAAAAGCATGAATATATACACACTAGAGACATTCCTCCCCAGAATAAATCTAAAAGCTGTTTTCCAAAAGTCCAGGCTATATTATTTGAAAAAATATTTATTCATTACTTGTTCTTTGATAGAACACCATGCTTCTAAAACGAAAAACATTACTTTTTCCACAGGTTCTCATCACATTATTAGCTACTTGTATTTTTAATAGTAGTCCTAGTAATAGAAGTAATAGTACCTAGTGAGGGTTTAAGTATAAATCACTTATTAACAAAAATATGTTGCTACTATTAGTAGTATTCCCATAAACAATTAGAACTATTGTAAACCAAACCCATACACAATTCAGAATAACATGCATTTAAAAATTATGTTAAAACAAAGTTCAAAGTTGAGGCTATCTGTAGCTATATAGAAATCCTACACTAAAATGCAGATCATGGGTTAAATGTACTGAATTATGATATACTGTGTTTAGAAGATATAGAAAAGACTCATGTCCCCAAATCTAGTATTTGATTTCTGGCTGCTGTGTCTGTGCACTACTGCCCTCTAACGGGCAACATGATAAATGTAAAGGACATCGGCCACAGAGCATAACATGGCTCCTTAATGACTTCTGAGAACAGAGTGGCAATGAGAGTTAGAGTTCCTTGCACTCTACACAATCTTAGAAACCTTTCCTTATTTGTACCTTCAAAAGAATTTGAACTGATTCCTTGAAGGTTACTGAGATCATTAAAAACTACAGCCCGATTTTGTTGCTGAAACAAGGAAATTTATTCTTTTCAAACAGTGCAATTAAGCATGCAAATTTTTGTCTTTGATTCCAAAGAAATGCAAATACAAAGTAATAACCAAAGAGACAACTAAATACTTTAGTGAACAAGGCAACAATTTTTCCAAGTCCACCAAAATGAACTTCCCAAGAAAACCTGACACTATCCTTAAGAGAGAATTTTGAATTTGAAAAATGATTTTCAAGAGCTGGTCATTGTATTCCCAATTTTAGAGTATATTATATTAATAGAAGAGTCAATGATTTTTTTTCTCAGAAAAAATGATACACACACCATTTGGTATGGAAACAGATATTTGGTATTTTTCTCCTTTGGCAGGCTAAATGAGAATATGCTTATGGTTTATAGAAAATGGCCAAGAGTACACTTCAAATAAAAGCAGAGCACAACAAAAGACTCCAAGCCTCACTGGAAATGCACAGTAGGCAACAGCCACATTGGGAAAAATTTTTTTCCTACACATTGGTCTTAGTAATGAATGACAAATCAACATAATTTTGCTAGAGAATACTGAGTTTACCAGACTAATTCAGATATTTAAAATTGTTTAATATGTACCAATTACACCTAGAGTTATGTGGGATAACGAAAATTCCTTCAAATACAGTTTAAGACAATGCTATCATTGGAGTAAATCACTAAACACTGTCAAAACACAGCTAGACTCAATTTTGAGTTGCCTGGTGATATATATGATGTTGATGGAATGAAACAACCTCAATTTTCCAGCTTCACTGTCCTTTCAATGATCACCTACATACATTAACATCTCATCCTTAATACTAATATATTTGGTGGATGAGTCTTTCATATCTAATGTGCTAATGAATTAATCCTGGGACTGCTTCTTAACCTCAGCACTACTAGCATTTTGGGCTTGGTAATTCTTTGTTTGGGGTAGGGCTGGGATATCCTATGCAATGCAAAATGTTTAGAAACATCCCTGGCCTCTATTCACTAGATGACCGTAGCACATCTTCTTCAGTTATGACAACCAAACATGTCTCCAGATAATGGCAAATTTCTGGGGGTGAGTGGAGAATCTGCTGAGAACCAATACTGTAATTCATGACCCCCTACTCTAATACAAGTACTTTCATCCCAAGTATCAAGGCAGCATATAGTAACTAAGAGACCTTCACTGTCATTTACCTACTGACATGCAAATTAAAGGCACAAGAAGCTACAATCACCACACTTATTAGACTGATTACAACAAAAACAAAGCAACAAAAAATAACAACTGACAATACCAAGTGTGAGTGAAGATGTGGAACAAATGGAACTTTCATTTATTGCTGGTGGGAACATAAAACGATATAGACATTTGGAAAATAATTTGGTAGGCTATTTTTTAAAAATAAAGTTAACTATCTTGCTACCATACATCTGGACATCCTATTCCTAAGTACTTACCTAAGAGAAATAAAAATTTATATTTACTAAAAAACCTGTGTAAATGTTTAGGGCAGTTTTATTCATAATTGCCAAAATTGTCTTTCAGTTGGTCAACAGGTAAGTAAAAGTCTGGTACATCCATATAATAGAATACCACTCAGCAATAAAAAACACATAAAATATACATATGTGGCAATATTGATGAATGTGAAATACATTATGTTAAGTGAATGAAGACAAATAAAAAAAAATACATTATGGAAAAGGCAAAACTACAGAGATAGATTAGTGATTGTTAAATGTTTGATGTGTATAGAGAGGATTAAGGAACTTCTGGGACAACAGAAATGTTGCATGTACTTATTATAATGCTAGTGGTCACATGATTATGTATCTGTCAAAACTCAGAACTGTACACTGAAAAAAGGTTAATTTTACTACAGGTAAATTAAATCACAATAAACCTGATTTATGAGTAAACAAACAAATCAAACAGGAATTTATACTTTGGGTTAGGGCATTATTTTGCCATAATAATCTAGTAAGTTATTTATGTCTATGTCTTGATTTTCTGTAACTATGGGTAATTATAATATTTTACTTCCTTTCTATAATGAAAAAAATCCCTTTATTCATGGTAGGCAAAGAGGACAAATATCAATTCAGATTAAATTTACTTGGTAGCAAAACCAACTTTCTGCAGAAATTTAAAGGGTATAGATCTTATTTGACTTAGAGTGACTATTCATATATTTGAACATGCTTTATCAACAGAATTTTAACACCTATTTGGTTCACTGCTGGGCAATGAAATATCTATAAAGCACAATTAGAAATCTTATATTACTTTACAGGAAATCTAAATATTCTAATTCTTCCTTTAGCTTTTAATAAACTGTCAGACAAATTGCAGGCTCTAGCAAATATTTATGTATGACTGCAAATGCAAAAAAATAAGAAAAATTGTACTACGTAAAACATGTATCCAACTAATTTCTTAATGTCGTGGAATGGAGGTTTTATAAAATTCTTGTCTTGATCTATTTCAATGTTTTCATTGTGTGCAGTTAGTGGTCCTTTACAAGAACCACAGGACTTGTGCTATCAATATTTGCTAATAAAAAAATTTTTTTTAGATGGGTGCCGGTGGCTTATGCCTGTAATCCTAGCTACTTAGGAACCATGATCAGGAAGATCATGGTTCAAAGCTGGTTCGTGAGACCCTATCTCAAAAAAACCCATAACAAAAATAGGGCTGGTAGAGTGGTTCAAGGTATAGGTCCTGAGTTCAAATCTCAGTGCCACAAAAAAACTTCTTTTTAAAGAATTATGAGGGCTGAAGGTGTGGCTCAAGTGGTAGAGCACCCGCTTAGCAACCACAAGACTCTTGACATCAAACCCCAGTGTTACCCTCCACCCCAAAATAAAAATAAATAAATAAATAAATAAATAAATCAGGGACCAAATGTGATGGTACATGCCTGTAATCCTAGCTCCTTATAGGAGGCAGAGGCAGAAGGATTGTGATTTCAAGACCAGCCTAGGCAAAGTTAGTGAGACTCTATCTCAAAAAACAAACTCCAAACAAAAGGGCTGGGGGCATGGCTCAAGTGGTAGAGCACTTGAGCTTGAGACTCTGGGTTTAATCCCTAGTACCTAAAAAAAAAAAAAAAAAAATAGGGATAAGACAGATAAATAGGCAAATGTGCTTTCACGCAGATACTGGAAGACAAAGTAGCCAGACCTCAGCATTATATATTGGGTAGAGAAAGAAAAGTGGTATGAATGTGCTGCCAATAATCTTCATAGCATAAACCCCACCAATGGTTACCTAACATGTCTCTAAATGATTTAGTCCTCTACTTCTCCTTTATTCTACTTTTCTATCACATTAAAGTCAACAAATGCTTTTCTTAATTATTCAGGAAGTTCCAGAAATCTAGAAGATTAGCTAAATCCAGTCACAATTCATCATATTCACATTCCTAAAGTCTCACTAAAAAGCAATATAAAGGAATGCTGACAAGAAACTGGAAAATTAAGGTGTTTTTCAGGTACTTAAAATAAAAGTAAAAAAAGAGGCTAGATATGCATACCAGACTTCAGTACAATAAAGTATTTACAAACATTTGAATGGAATCACCAGGTCTCAGTTTTAATCTAATAATAAGGAAACAGTAAAATTATATGGTTGATTCTTGCTTACCAAAGGGGAATTTTAAATATGTAATTAAAAAAAATGACTACTTAAAAACAGAACCTTGTGGATTATTTTCTTTTATTGACATGACCCTTCTCGTTACTTCCAAGTTCCCACATGACCCAAGAAAGTAACTTCATCCCTATTTTTTTTTTTTGGTCGGACTGGGGTTTGAACCTAGAGCTTCAAGTTTGTGAAGCAGGTACACTACTCCTTGAGCCACAACTCAAGCCCATTTTAAGCTCTGGCCCTCTTGGAGATGGAGTCTCTTGAACCATTTGCCTTGGCTGACCTCAAACTGTCCTACCAATCTCAGCCTCCCAAGTAACTATGATTAAGATATGAGCCACCACCAGTCAGATTCTGAATGCAAAAGTTGAAACTCATAAATAATTGAATAGGGCAGAGGTGTAGCTCAGAGGTAGAGTGGATGTTTACATGCACAGGTCCTAGATTTAATCCTCAATACCAAAAAAAAAAGGAAGGAAAGAAATAAAGAAAAGAAAAAAATGAAACAAAGAAGGAACACATTTTACTATCTTACTTTTATTCAAATGGTACTCAGATTTCAAATGACTGTGACAAAGCACTGACTAATGATTCAATGTCCAAATGTCTAAATTAAACAATATTCTTTGAAGCCAGGATACTAACCCCAAGTCTTTTCTAATTCTATTTCCTTAAAAATATATCTTCCTTCTACTTTTCCCTGGAGGGCACCATTTCCCTCTTACTTCATGTTTCTTAGCAAAAAGACTCAAAAGCTTCACCTGTGGGAGAAATGTGAAGCCCAAATCCATTATTCCACATCTGCATATAATCTTCTAAGGTCTCTTCTTTCCTATTACATAAATGATTAGTTCATATGTTATCACATCCTAATCCTTTTAATTTACTGCATTTCTTCTATTCAGAGAGTATTTTCACCTTTGATTTCTGTAGTCACTTCCAGTTTTCTTTCTTTCTTTCAGCTTTTTACTCCCTGTCTGTTCAAAACAGTGTTACATAAATGATATTTATTATCCAACTGACAATCACTCTTACCAAACTTAAGCAGAGCACACTGGTCAATGCTGTCAGAGGTGCTTCTGACCTCCAATGTATCTAATTTTTATGTCTTAAAATGATAAACGAAAAAAAAATGGACTAAGACATTTTCCTAATACAGTAATTGACAGGAAAATTACTTCAAAAAATGAGATCTATTTTGATATAAAGTAGCAATTATAGTATCTTATAATTTATAATCCAGAGCAAAAAGATTATCACTAGGAAGATAAAGTTATTTAGTTTTGCAAATGAAACATTTTATTAATACTTTTTAAATTAATGACTGTCTAAATATACTTACATTTTTGAATAGTTGCTCAGCAAGTTCTCTGATGTGCTTTATCATCTTCAATGGGTTATTTTCTTCAATTTTAATTCTCTCTACTTCAAAGGCTACCAACTTGGAATAAAAATCAAGTGGTAAAATATCAATACTGAATTTAAAAACTGATAATTTCATACAGTTTGCAAACCAAACAGCATCTAAAATATATATTAGTTTTCAAACAAAAGTCCTTTAGGTTTTGACTGGGTTTCACCTCTATTCTGGGATTACAGAAGTCTATCAAATCCTTGAATTGCCTGGTAGTCCCTCCTCAATGATTCTTGGGAATTGTCATTTCTGGAGCTCAGAGAAACCCTGTCATTTGGCCAAGTCTGACTCAGACAATTTTCTTACTCAGAGAAATTAAGAAAGTCTATAAATATTTCCTTAACTCACAAAACATGACCAAGTGTACATGTCAGGTTGCTCAGATTCCAGACCTAGCTCTGTGGACAGTGTGATCTGGGACAAGTCACTTAAACTCCTGGACTTCATTTTTCTCATATCTAAAATAACATGGAAAAGCATGATGACATTTAGGCTTCTCATTCTCAAATTATATATAGATTATAGTCCATCTCCCGATTAACTAATTTACTGAGAGAACTGTATGAGTGGGCATACTTAAGGGAGAGAAAAGAATGCTTAGTAGGAAAGGAATTGTTGGAGGATAAACAGATGGAAGATAAAAAAAAAAAGAAAAGGAACAATAGATATTCTTCCTTTTAGGGGCTAACGGATTCACTGGAGTAGACAGGCACATAAAACCATGGCTTTACCTATTCTAGGCAAGAATTCACAAAGGCAAACATTTTCTTCATTCGAAGATGTCTATATTCCTAAGACAATGCACAATGCTGCCTCTCAAAGCTCCGTAAAACAGCATGTGGTAGCCTGCCCTACCACAAAGGGAAACAAAGATTTCTTTCCTAGAAGCCAATGTTATTTTCCTACAAAAAGCACATTCCCATGTAAACGGTCATATAAGGTCAAACAAGAAACTATTTAGGTCTGATACACTGCTTCTCTTAGGCCCTTGAATTGACATATAGATATAATCAATTAGCTTTTGAGTATCAACATGGTACAAAAAATCATCACTATGTACAGAACAGAGAACTGGATAATCACTAACAAGAAATCTAATAAGAATCTTAGAGACTTTGTTTTACCATTGTTTCTGATATAGAAGATACATACATGCATATATACATATACATACATGTATATACACATATACATATATAAAATAAAAATAAGCTGACATAAAATGAAACTTAATGTGATCTAGGAGCTCTCAGAGTCAACTACCCTTAGAAACATTGAAGGATGTGGTAAGGTAACAGCTGAATATGAAGAACAGAAGACATTGCTGGTTGAAAGCTGCAGGGAAGGCACTCCAGATAAGGGAAGGACCTACAAAAATACAAGTGATGGCAAGCAAATTTTCTGCAAGTAATCTGACTTTAGTTGTGATGAATCTGCCAGAGGAACTAGTAAGGAAAATCTGGATAGAAAAAAAAGAGAGTATATAAACCAATGTTACTATTAAAGCCTCAGAGACTAATAAAACGTCAGAGGTAGAAAAAGACCTTGGAGAGCATCATAATTTAACCTCATAAGACATTTCACATCAATTACTTAATTAGGAATCTAAAGGCTGATACAAATATTAGTAAAATCAATGGCCAATCATATTAAATATTATCAACAGAGGATCAGTGCTTAACAAATAGTTGATTAGAAAGAACTATGCACCTCAGGATAATCTCTCTTAAGTCTTCAAACACTTTGTGTTATTAACTAAAGTATTCAGTCTGGGTGTTCATAATCAGAACTAAAATTTAATTCTTACCTTTGAGTGTTTAACTGTTGAGTACTATCCTTTCTGAATCAGTGGTATTTAATAACTTTATTCCTATTTTCTCTACATAAAATAAAACCACCAGTGGTAAAATATAACAACTAATATATTCCCCTTTATCTTGGGTGGCAGGAGTATTTTTCTTTTACAGACTTCAAGAAACTTTTAGATTTATTGGTTATAATACCATGCTCTTTCAGAAATTAAAGTGGAATATTCATTGTTCCATCCCCAAAATGCAGTTCTATCAATACAGACTTAAATGGTAAATGAAAAGATGCATTAACAAAAGAGAAAGTGCAATAAATGTAAAATAGTATCCTTATCTTGAGTCATATCTGTCCTATTTTTCCCTTTATATGGTCAATTCCTTGAAGGTAGAGACTAAATCTCTCTTCTATATATTTATATCTCCTAAGGATGCTAAACAAATGTTGACTATTGATTAGTAAGAATGCCATAAATTTAAAGTATTACACCATGACACTGATGGACTAAATGTAATTGAAATTTGAAGTCACATATTTATGCACCAAAATTTAGACTTTTCTCCCTAGCAGATTGATAAAAGAATCACCGTACAATTACCTTAAGAGTTGTATTTACACATCACTGTTAAATTTCCAAAAAGATTTTAATCAACTATTTAAAGCTCAGTTGTTCAAATTTTTATATACTTACGAGACATCCTATGATTATATTTTTCCAGCTTTCCTAATTCACATTGTGAATATTAAGATTTGATAAGCATACAAATAATGTTTGGATTATTAATGTTTATGAATTTGAGTGTTAAAATAATGTTTCTCTACTTTTAATTACTAGTCTAATTATGTCTATAAACAATGCATTCATTTTATAAGAACTATACCTCATCAAACAGATCACAGGGTCTATAGGGAGGACCTCTTTCTGAAACAAAACCTGCAAATGCCATTCCATTGAGTACTTTAGTGAGGAAATCATTCTCAACCAAACCACGCTGCCCCAAGAAGGCTGTCTGTAGAGAAAGAAAATGTGAAATGATAATTTATTGCTTGGTAATGAGCAAATAGTCAAAATAAAAATATAACAGAAATACCAAAGCCTATATAAATGCCCTTATGTATAAGTATGTATTGTTAAAAAAAAACACTTTGCTCAAAAAAAGTTTTTGTGTGGTACCCGAAATACTACATGAATTGGAAAGAATAAAATTGAATCTATCTAATAAGAGAAAAAATCAGAAATTAACACTCAATTAAAAAAATTTAAAGTTAACATACTCTGAAGAAAAACATGTTAATTCCGCAGTATTACTAAGAATTGTCATGTACCACACAAAGCAGACATTTTAAATAAGCACATTTAATAAACTAAAGTTATTATATACAGCTAGAAAAAATAAGCAGTTTTATTCAATTAGAATCTGCCTTTTAGACAGATATATATGGTACTGTGTCTTACTTTGTGAAAATGTATTACTGGTTCTGCATGAATTCTTATAAGTTGTAGGCATGATCTATATCCTTGAAAAAGTTGTGCAAATAATCTAAGGAAAACTGCTCGTACTTCTTTATCCTAAAAATATAAAAGGAAAAACATTAGGCAATTTGAGTTCTTGAAAAACAAATGAAATATCATCAAGTAAAAAAGATAGAAAGAAAGAAAAAGTGTAGTCTGCCTGTGCTTTCTATATATGTCTCATTTGTGGTATTCCTGAGTAGTGAGCTTCTGATCTATCCTTTCATTGGATAGCTTATGCTGTTAAATAGTTTCTTTATACTGAACCAAAGCAAACTTGCCTCCACTACATCCTATTATCTATCCTCTAAGGAGGAAAATGGTAACATAGTCTCCTTTTTTTACCATGTAAGAGAAGGGCAATCCTTCTCTTTGATTTATATCAAAGGATATAAATCCTTTGATTTACGTATTTGCCAAAAGAATTACAGCTAGAAACATAAAAGGAAAAAAACCTCAAAATATTACATTTTAAAAGCTTATAAAATTCTTCCAAAGTTTATCCAACTTATAAAAATTTATTTTAATAAAGTATGATTTAAAATATGCTTTGATAATCTAGTCTTAATAGAATTATACTTTTAAAAGTGTTAAGGAAAGTTGGATTTATTTAATCAATCTCTTACTTAATTGTTAAGATAATGAAGGTCAAGAATACTTAAGGTGACTTTTAAAGGTGTTTAGCTCTATAAGGTTCCTATTGGCCCAAACTTTATCTTGAAGAAAAGGCAAAATAAAAAAAGGGGCTTCTGTTATACAGTCATTCTTTTATGACTTCTGATTAAAACTGTTTTTGTATACTCACTCCTCAAACTTGATTCTCTCCTATAATCAATGTTCATTGTTTCCATTGTAAAAGTTTCCCCCACTTTCTTAAAATCCTTGCCTGAGGGCTGGGGATATAGCTCAGTGGTAGAGCACTGGCCAAGCATGAGCAATAGCTTGGTTTTGATTCCCTAGCATTACAAAAAAACAAAAACAAGAACAAAAACAAAAACAAAAAAGCAAAATAAAACCAAAAAACCAAACCCTTTCTCACCATTTCTATCTGATGCTGGGCAGTTTTTAGGCTGTAATCCAGGTTCTGATTTCTGTCTTTCTCTCCTATACTTACTTTTGTCTCCTCAGGTAACACCATAGTCCTGCTCTCCTGGCCAGTGCACTGCCTTGCAACACTTTCTTGATTAGGACACAAGGACAGTTAGTCAGTAAGTGGCAACTTAACTTCTAATTTGGGACAGGTTTTACTATGTTGCCTATCTAATTCCACTTAGCTTCTTCAGCAACCCTTCAAATAAAAGTATAACTCTCTTTAAAATCATTAAATTTAAGTGAAACTTCTTACCAGCATTTTTGAGTGGGATAAAGCTGTTCGAGGAGGAGGAAAAGCATGATCTGCTACTTCCAAATCTGGGTGTAAAATCTAAAGCAAAGAAGTTTTGTTAGGTAAGATATCTTTTTTTTTTTAATTTTATTATTCATATGTGCATACAAAGCTTGGGTCATTTCTCCCCCTTGCCCCCACCCCCTCCCTTACCACCCACTCTGCCCCTCTCTCTCCCCCCCACCCCCTCAATACCCAGCAGAAACTATTTTGCCCTTACTTCTAATTTTGTTTTTGTTAGGTAAGATATCTTATTATCAATAAAATTCACTCTTTAATCTTTGAGCATTAAAATGAACTGTCCATAGAAGAATTATATTACTTCTATGAAATACAATTCAGTTAGCTGAGGTAACTGTCTCTACTACTGTGGAAAGATTTTCAAGACAAAGTATTTAGTGAAAAAAATGTTCTAGAGCTATGCACATACTATGATCTCACTTATTTGAAAATAAAGCAAAGTAAATCTTAAAGAAATACACATACTTACATTTATATACATATCTAAGATAATGAAAAGTTCTCAAAGAACATATACTAACCTGTAAAATAATGTAAACACTGGCAAGGGAATGGTCTGAGGCAGAGCTGTATGTCTATGTAACTGATTTTTTAAAAGTTATTTTAGTTTTGTAATATAATTAAGAATTAATTTCTTCATTAAAATACTGAAGGAAAACGGAATAAGCTTTTGAACTTTGCAGTCCAAAAGGAGAAAAGTATAAAACAATGGGGGGAGTGCTATAAGTATATAAAAAATAACATGAATACATAAAGAAAATAGAGACAGCTGGTGGAGTGGCTCAAGTGTTAGAGTGCCTGTCTAGCAAATGTGAGGCCCTTGAGTTCAAACCCAGTGCTGCAAATAATAATAATAATAATAATAATAATAATAATAATAAAATTACATAGAGAAAGCAAAAAAGAAAAGGTAGGTTAACATTTGAGTTAGGCTTTGAAGGAGATCAAGCTGGGAAGTGGGTGGGAAAGAAAGGTCCATGCAGAACTTGCATTGAGAAAAAGATGAAACTGCATGAGTATATACGAAATTTTTGTCTTTGAAAAATCGTTCTCAAATACTTAGGTTGGCCTGTAATCCCAGCTACTAGGGAGGCTGAGACAAGAGGATTACAAGTTTGATGCTAGCATCAAACATCTTTACTTTCTCAAGGTAAAATAAAAAAGATCTGGGGATATAGCTTAGTGGTAGGAAACTTGACAAATATGTGCAAGGTCTTGAGTTCAATCCCCAGCACCACAATAAACAAGGAAGGAAAAGTTAAAACACAAGTAAATAAAAAAAATAAGGTTTTTGAAGATATACTTAGAATAGACTAAAAAACTCAAAACAATCCTTAAAACCAATATTAAGCCAGGCAAAGCGGTGAACACCTATAATCCCAGCACTCAGGAGGCTGAGGTAGAAGGATTATAAGTTCAAGGCCAGCTTGGCTATATGGCAAGACCCTGTCTATCTAACTAACTCACTAATTAACTTCAACACAGAAATGCTGACAATAATTACAACCAAGTCACTCAATCACTTTCATAGTACAGTACTATTTAGTGTCTATAAAATCATCCATGGTTATTACATAGTTTAAGTAGTGCAGTGACATTTGATTACAATTTTTTTTGGTAATACTGGGGGGTTCAATCAGGGTTTTGTACTTGCTAGGTAGGTGCTTTATCATTTGAGCCATGCCTCTATCCCAGATTACAATTATTTAATAAGCAAACAAAGTTCACATACTTGTGTGCCATAGCTCTAATATGGTCCATCAAATCTGACCTCTTTTGATCTCAGCTTAATAATATACAATGCTTTTATCTCTTATTCACAGTATATTCTACACAACTTAGCATGAAATCTACCATTGTGCTTGATAACTACCATAGCATGTATACTCAGTTTTATCATAAATGAACTGTAGAAATTAATTAAATTTGGTAGCACAGGGATTACAGGTTAAAGTATGCAAGTGTGCAGCAGAATCCCTACCTAGGGTCATTATCTCCAGAACTAAAATCTTTATAAATGTTAATTTTGGTATTTAGCCCATGAATAATTATTAAGATTACTCTTAAGTAATTAGATAGATTTAATTGCATTAAATTTAATCACTCAAATGCAACCTTTTATCACAAAGTTAATATTTTTCTGTAAACTGACTCACCATTTAAAATGTAGTATTTTCTCAGATATTATCTGTGTAATCCCAGGTTTTATATGCAGTTTAAAATATACACTGCTGGGCACAGTGGCTCAAGTCTATAATCCTAGCTACTTGACAGGCAGAGATCAGGAGGACTGCAGTGTGAGGCCAGTCCAGAAAAGAAGATCTGAGACCTCATTTCAACCAATGGCTAGACATGGTGGACATACCTGTCATCCCAGCTATGTGGGAAAACACAAATAGGAACACTGCAATCCAGATAGGCATGGGTATTAAATGAGACCCTATTTCAAAAATAAACTGAAAAAGACTAGGGGCATAGCTCAAGTGGTAGGGTGCCGGCCTGCCTGGCAAGCAAGAAACCCTGAGTTCAACTACCAGCATAGGCAAAATAAAAAAATTTATAGCAAACCCACAAATTATTAAACTAAAAACAGATCCCATCCAAAATCTTCTCTGTGCTGGACTTTGTTAAACAGTTGCCTACTAATCTCTGTTTAAAACAAAACTTAAAGATGGTGGATTAAAGACACCCATCACCAGCAGCTCCGGAGAAGTGACAAAGTACAGTGGCATACCAGCCAGCTTTTCAGCTAGTTTTTTTCTTCCTGAGTGGAACAGGGACTAGACCACAGAGGGTGGATGTTTGACTACTTAGTCACACTCCCAGTCCAGTGGCAAGAAACAACACTACAACCAAGTCCTGCCTAAACATTGTGAATACTCCAGTGGAAAGGACACAGAGGATTAAAGCCTCCAACCAAAGATTTGGCCGTAGAGGCATAAATCCCAGCATAGAAACACAAGTAATATGGAAAAGCAAGGCAACATGACATCTACAAAAGTCAACAGTTTAATAACAGAAGACTTGAATTATAGTGAAGTGAATGAAATCTGAAACACTAACTCAGTGATCAAAATGATCAACAAAATTAAAGAGGACATGTCTAAACACCTGAACAAATTCAAAGAAAATTTAAGCAAACAGTTGAATGAAATAAGGAAGATAATGCAGAATACAAAAGAGGAATTCAATAAAGATGTAGAAATTCTAAAAAAAAAAAAATTGAAATTCCAGAAATGAAAAGTTCAGTAAGTCAAACAACAACAACAAACTCAGTTGAAAATGTTTCCAGTAGACTGGACCAAATTGAAGACAAACTATCAGGGCTTGAAGATGAGGCAGATGTATCAGAATATTCAGAGAAAGATAAAAGAAAAAAATAAAGAAGTACAAATGGAAAATGTAAGACCTCTGGTGTGCCATTAAAAGAACAAACCTGCAAACCACGGGCATAGAAGGAAAAGAGGTGCAAGCTAAAGGGCATAGAAAAAGTTTTAAATAAAATAACAGGAGAAAATTTCCAAAGTCTTGAGAAAAACATAGTCATGAAGACTTTTAGGACACCCAATAGACAAGATGAGAAAAGAATCACTCCAAGGCATATTATAGCTAAAATATTAAATATGCAGAATAAGTAAAGAATACTGAAAGCTGCAAGAAAGAAGTGTCAAGTCACATATAAAGACAAACCCATCAGAAAACAGATTTCTCAAGAGAAACATTAAAAGCAAGGAGGGCATGGAATGATGTATTTCAAGCCCAAAACAAAATAACTTCCAGTTTAGATTACTATCCAACAAGGATATACTTCATAATTGAAGGAAAAATAAAAACTTCTTATGATAAACAAAAACTAAGAGAATTCATGACCACCAATCTAGCACTGCAGAAGACACTTAAAGTATCCTATACACAGAAAAGGAAGATAAACACAACCAAGAAAATATAGGAAAGAATAATTCTCACATGAGGATTGGGAAAGAATCAAACAGCACAAAAAAACAACAAAATGACAAGAATTGCTGCATACCTTTCAGTAACTGAATATTAACAGCTTCATTTCTCCAAACAAAAGACACAGACTGGACCAGAGGTGTAGCGCAAGTGGTAGTGCGCCTGTTTTGCAAGCACAAAACCATGAGTCAAATCCTAGTACTTCCCCCCACCCTACAAAAAGACACAGATTGGTGGGTATGATTAAAAAATAAGACCCAAGCATTTGGTGCCTACAAGAATCACACCTAATTGGAAAAGACAAACACAAGCTCAACGTGAAAGAATGGAAAATAACCATTCAACAAATGGTGTTGGGAAAATTGGGTATTCACATGTAGAAGACTGATACTAGATCCTTCTCACCCTATACAAATATCAATTTAAAATGGATCAAAGATCTTAATATATGACTTAAAACTTTGAAAATACTATAGCAAAACAGGGAAAAATGTGAAGATACAGGCATGGGTAATGACTTTCTGAATAGGATTCCAATTGCTAAGGAAGTAAGAGCAAGAATTGAAAAATAAATTGCATCAAATTATAAAACTTCTGCACATCAAAGGAAACAATTACCAGAATGAAGAGACAATTCACAGAATGGGAGAAAATCAAATACCAAAAGAAGAATCCATTTAGTAAATGGGCAAATGAATTAAACAGAGAGTTCTTAAAAGTCTAAATAGCCAATAAATACATGAGGAAATCTTTCAACATTCTTAGCCATAAAAGTAATGCAAACAGAAATGACTCTGAGATTCCAACTGACCCCAGTCAGGAATGGCAATCATCAAGAAAACAAACAATAACAAATGCTGGTAAGGATGCAGAGGGAAAAAGGGAACCCCTCATACACTTTTTGTGGGAACGTAAGTTAGTGCAGCCACAATGGATATCAGTATGGAGACTCCTCAAAGAACTTAAAATAGAACTACCATATACCCTTTCTATACCAATTTTGGGCATATATCTAAAAGACTATAAGTCAACATATAATAGAGATACCTGCACACCCATGTCTATTGCACACTTTTCATTTTAGCCAGGCTATTGAATCAGTGGAAGTACCCAGCAACTGATGAATAAAGAAAACGTGGTACATATACACAGGAGAATAGTATTCAGTTAAAAAGAAGGATGAACGTATGTCCTTTCAAGGAAAATGAAGAGAAGTGGAGATGATCATGTTGAGTGAGATAAGCCAAGCTCAAAAAGACAAATACTACATGTTTTCTCTCTTACACAGAATCTAGACCTAAAATGATAGTAATAATAATATGACATGAATGCAAAAGAGAGACTGTTTGGTGGGGGAAATAGTAGGAAGCAACAGTCAACAAGGAAAGGGTGCGGGGGGAGGGGGCGGGAACAGCATAATGAAACCCAGTAAAAATTGTTAAAAATGCAGATGGAAGAATGAACAGGGGTTAAAAAGTGTAATAGAGGGGGTGAATTTGATCAAAGTACATTATAGACATGTATGGAAACATCACAATGAAGCCCCATTGTATAGATAATTTATATGAATAAAAATAACATTTAAAAATATTTTTAAAAACTCATTCACCCTATAAAGACCATAGAATAGTCCTAAAAATGGGTTATAATTTGTTCAATGATTTCAAGTGAAAGAATATAGACTGAGTCTTTTTTTTTTCTTTTATTATTCATATGTGCATACAAGGCTTGGTTCATTTCTCCCCCCTGCCCCCACCCCCTCCCTTACCACCCACTCCGCCCCCTTCCTTCCCCCCCCCAATACCCAGCAGAAGCTATTTTGTCCTTATTTCTAATTTTGTTGTAGAGAGAGTATAAGCAATAATAGGAAGGAACAAGGGGTTTTGCTGGTTGAGATAAGGATAGCTATACAGGGCATTGACTCACACTAATTTCCTGTGGGTGTGTGTTACCTTCTAGGTTAATTCTTTTTGATCTAACCTTTTCTCTAGTACCTGTTCCCCTTTTCCTATTGGCGTAAGTTGCTTTAAGGTATCTGCTTTAGTTTCTCTGCGTTAAGGGCAACAAATGCTACCTAGTTTTTTAGGTGTCTTACCTATCCTCACCCCTCCCTTGTGTGCTCTCACTTTTATCATGTGCTCATAGTCCAATCCCCTTGTTGTGTTTGCCCTTGATCTAATGTCCACATATGAGGGAGAACATATGATTTTTGGTCTTTTGGGCCAGGCTAACCTCACTCAGAATGATGTTCTCCAATTCCATCCATTTACCAGCGAATGATAACATTTCGTTCTTCTTCATGGCTGCATAAAATTCCATTGTGTATAGATACCACATTTTCTTAATCCATTCGTCAGTGCTGGGGCATCTTGGCTGTTTCCATAACTTGCCTATTGTGAATAGTGCCGCAATAAACATGGATGTGCAGGTGCCTCTGGAGTAACAGTCTTTTGGGTATATCCCCAAGAGTGGTATTGCTGGATCAAATGGTAGATCGATGTCCAGCTTTTTAAGTAGCCTCCAAATTTTTTTCCAGAGTGGTTGTACTAGTCTACATTCCCACCAACAGTGTAAGAGGGTTCCTTGTTCCCCGCATCCTCACCAACACCTGTTGTTGGTGGTGTTGCTGATGATGGCTATTCTAACAGGGGTGAGGTGGAATCTTAGTGTGGTTTTAATTTGCATTTCCTTTATTGCTAGAGATGGTGAGCATTTTTTCATGTGTTTTCTGGCCATTTGAATTTCTTCTTTTGAGAAAGTTCTGTTTAGTTCACATGCCCATTTCTTTATTGGTTCATTAGTTTTGGGAGAATTTAGTTTTTTAAGTTCCCTGTATATTCTGGTTATCAGTCCTTTGTCTGATGTATAGTTGGCAAATATTTTCTCCCACTTTGTGGGTGTTCTCTTCAATTTAGAGACCATTTCTTTTGATGAACAGAAGCTTTTTAGTTTTATGAGGTCCCATTTATCTATGCTATCTCTTAGTTGCTGTGCTGCTGGGGTTTCATTGAGAAAGTTCTTACCTATACTTACTAACTCCAGAGTATTTCCTACTCTTTCTTGTATCAACTTAAGAGTTTGGGGTCTGATATTAAGATCCTTGATCCATTTTGAGTTGATCTTGGTATAGGGTGATATACATGGATCTAGTTTCAGTTTTTTGCAGACTGCTAACCAGTTTTCCCAGCAGTTTTTGTTGAAGAGGCTGCTATTTCTCCATCGTATATTTTTAGCTCCTTTGTCAAAGATAAGTTGCTTATAGTTGTGTGGCTTCATATCTGGATCCTCTATTCTGTTCCACTGGTCTTCATGTCTGTTTTTGTGCCAGTACCATGCTGTTTTTATTGTTATTGCTTTGTAATATAGTTTGAAGTCAGGTATTGTGATACCTCCTGCATTGTTCTTTTGACTGAGTATTGCCTTGGCTATTCGTGGCCTCTTGTGTTTCCATATAAATTTAACAGTAGATTTTTCAATCTCTTTAATGAATGTCATTGGAATTTTGATGGGAATTGCATTAAACATGTAGATTACTTTGGGGAGTATCAACATTTTTACTATGTTGATTCTACCAATCCATGAGCATGGAAGATCTCTCCAGTTTCTATAGTCTTCCTCAATCTCTTTCTTCAGAAGTGTAGAGTTTTCCTTGTAGAGGCCTTTCACATCTTTTGTTAGGTTTACACCTAGGTATTTGATTTTTTTTGAGACTATTGTAAATGGAATTGTTTTCATACATTCTTTTTCAGTTTGCTCATTGTTAGTGTATAGAAATGCTAATGATTTTTCTATGTTGATTTTATATCCTGCTACCTTGCTGTAGCTATTGATGATGTCTAGAAGCTTCTGAGTAGAGTTTTTTGGGTCTTTAAGGTATAGGATCATGTCGTCTGCAAATAGGGATATTTTGACAGTTTCTTTACCTATTTGTATTCCTTTTATTCCTTCTTCTTGCCTAATTGCTCTGGCTAGGAATTCCAGTACTATGTTGAATAGGAGTGGAGATAGTGGGCATCCTTGTCTGGTTCCTGATTTTAGAGGGAATGGTTTCAGTTTTTCTCCATTAAGTATAATGCTGGCTGTAGGTTTGTCATATATAGCTTTTATAATGTTGAGGTACATTCCTTCTCTTCCTAGTTTTCTTAGAGCTTTTATCATAAAGGGTATTGGATCTTGTCGAAAGCTTTTTCTGCATCTATTGAGATGATCAAGTGGTTTTTGTCTTTGCTTCTATTAATGTGCTGTATTACATTTATAGATTTGCGTATGTTGAACCACCCCTGCATCCCTGGAATGAAGTCGACATGGTCATGATGGATGATCTTTCTGATGTGTTGTTGGACTCTGTTTGCCATTATTTTGTTGAGGATTTTTGCATCCATGTTCATTAAGGAAATTGGCCTACAGTTCTCCTTTTTGGAGGTGTCTTTTTGTGGTTTGAGGATGACAGTAATATTGGTTACATAAAATGAGTTAGGCAGTGTTCCTTCCCTTTCCATTTCATGGAACAGTTTAAGGAGAGTTGGTATTAGTTCTTCTTTAAACATCTGATAGAATTCAGCAGAGAATCCATCAGGTTCTGGACTTTTCTTTTTTGGGAGACTCCTTTATTGTTGCTTCAATTTCATTTTGTGTTATAGATCTATTCAGGTGATTAATATCTTCTTGGTTCAGTTTTGGATGGCTGTAAGTATCTAGAAATCTGTCCATTTCTTTAAGATTTTCAAATTTATTAGAATATAGATTCTCAAAGTAGTCTCTGATGATTTCCTGGATTTCCATGGTGTTTGTTGTTATCTCCCCTTTTGCATTTCTGATTTTACTGATTTGGGTTTTTTTCTCTCCTCATTTTAGTCAGGTTTGCCAGCAGTCTGTCAATCTCATTTATTTTTTCAAAGAACCAGCTTTTTGTTTCATTGATTCTTTGTATGGTTTTTTTGTTTGTTTGTTTGTTTCTATTTCATTGATTTCAGCCCTTATTTTTATTATTTCTCTCCTTCTGCTTGTTTTGGGATTTGCTTGTTCTTGTTTTTCTAGGAGTTTGAGATGTAGCATTAGGTCACTGATTTGAGCTCTTTCTGACCTTTTAATGTATGCACTCATGGCTATAAACTTTCCTCTTAGGACTGCCTTTGCTGTATCCCACAGGTTCAGGTAGGTCATGTTTTCATCTTCATTAACTTCCAGGAAACTTTTAATTTCCCCTTTTGTTTCATCAATGACCCATTGATCATTGAGCAATGTGTTGTTCAGCTTCCAATTGTTTGCATGTTTTTTACTGTTGTTTTTGTTGTTGATTTCTAGCTTTAATGCATTGTCATCAGCTAGAATGCATGGGATTATTTCTATTTTCTTATATTTGCTGAGGCTTGCTTTGTGCCCTAAGATATGATCAATTTTGGAGAAGGTTCCATGAGCTGCTGAGAAGAATGTGCAGAAATTGGATGAAATATTCTGTAGACATCAGCTAGGTCCATTTGATCTATGATGTGATTTAGTTCTAGAATTTCTTTATTGATTTTTTTGTTTGGATGAGCTATCTATTGGTGACAGAGGGGTGTTCAAGTCTCCCACTGCCACCGTGTTGGGGTCTATATATGTCTAAAGGTCCTGCAGAGTGTGTTGATGAAACTGGGTGCATTTGACATTAGGTGCACATTGGTTGATAACTGTTATTTCCTTTTGGTGTATTTCCCCTTTTATTAGTACAGAGTGTCCTTCTTTATTTCATTTTATCAATGTAAGTTTGAGGTCTACTTTGTTTGAGATAAGTATTGCTACCCCTGCCTGTTTTGGGGGGCCATTGGCTTGGTAGATCTTCTTCCAGCCTTTCACCCACAGCCAGTGCTTGTTTCTGTCGATGAGATGGGTCCTGTAGGCAGCAGATTGTTGGATCTTTCTTTTTAATCCAGTTTGCCAAACGGTGTCTTTTGATGGGGGAATTAAGTTTGTTAACATTCAGTATTAGTATTGATAGTTATGTGGTGATTCCTGTCATTTAGTTGTCTTTGTTGTTTAAGGGTTTGAGTGTGTGCAGCTGAATCAATGTTACTCTCTGCTTTCTTACCTCTTCTTCTCCTGTGGTTTGGTACTGCCTGCCCTTTCATGGTTTTGTTTGCTTTCACTTTCTGTGTGCAGAATTCCCTAAAGAATCTTTTGTAGTGGTGGCTTGGTGGTCATATATTGCTTTAGTTTCTGCTTATCATGGAAGACTTTTATTGCTCCATCTGTTTTGAATGATAGTTTTGCTGGGTAGAGTATCCTAGGGTTGAAGTTATTTTCATTCAGTGCCCGAAAGACCTCACTCCATGCTCTTCTTGGTTTGTTTCCATAGAGAAATCTGCTGTGATTTGATGGGTTTAACTTTGTATGTTATTTGTTTTTTCTCTCTCATAGCTTTCAATATTCTTTCTCTATTCTCTGTGCTTGTTGTTTTAATGATAACATGTAGTGTTACAGACATACATACAGTTGACCACACAGACTGTTTTGGTCAAGTCTGTGTGGTGTCCTGGAGGCTTCCTGTACCTGAATGGGCATCGTTTTCTCTAGATTTGGGAAATTTTCTGGTATTATTTTGTTGAATATATTACAAATTCCTTTTGATTGCACCTCTTCTCCTTCTTCAATGCCCATGATTCTCAGGTTTGGTCTTTTGATGGAGTCGGTGAGTTCTTGCATATTCTTTTCACAGGTCTTGAGTTGTCTGACTAATAGTTCTTCAGTTTTTCATTTGATTTCCATTTCATCTTCAAGTTCTGAGATTCTGTCTTCTGTTTGTTCTAGTCTGCTGGAGCGGCCTTCCATTTTGTTTTATTCTTTTTTCTGAGGTTTTCCATATCATGGGTCACTTCCTCTTTAATATTGTCAATTTTCATCCTTAATTCATTTATCTCTCTATTTATGGTGTTCTCTGTTTCATTTTGGTGTTTATTTAGGGCTCTTATGAGTTCAATTATTTGTTTTGTGTTTTCTCATATTCTTTATTTTTGTTGTTTTGGAATTTCTTGAGTGCCTTCTATACATTTTAGTTGACCATGTCTAGTATCATCTCTATGAAATTCTCATTGATTACTTGCAGGATTTCTTCTTTGAGGCTGTTCTTGTGGGCTTGTTGGGTTCCTTGGTATAGTTTATCTTTGTTTTGTTGGAGTCTGAATCTGGTTATCTGTTTTCTTCATTTCCCTCTACATCCTGTACTAATTTATTTTTGGGAGGAGAATGGTTTCTATCCCTTTTTTGTCTTCCCATCATTCCACTTGGTACTGTTTCTGTCCCTGGTCTATGTGTAATTTAGTATTGGCTAACTTACAACAGTAAAACTAAGAAAACTAAGAAAGAAGGAGAAAAAAGAAAAAGAAAAAGAAAGAAATGAAAGAAAAAAGAAGAACCAAAGAAATCAACAGGGAGAGATGGTGGACAATTAGACAGTGAAGAAGACAAACAAACTCTCAGCCATGTATGTCTCCAGCATCTCAGCAAGGTCCCTGATTCACGGAGCTCATGCATTCTGCGTCTGTGCTCCAGTCACTGTTTGGATCTTTCTGGATACATGTACTTTATAAAAACCTTTTTTCATAACATTGGTCTTACAGGATGATTGACAGAGCCTATATGACAGATGAGACCTCTGATGTTGAACATCCACGTATGTTAGGACTTTGAGCCACTGTTGGTGCTTCCTTTTTTCCTCAGATTCTACTAAAGTCTCAGAGAATTTACTGGCTTCACAAGATGTCACATTCAATGATTCAGTCTTTCCTCACATACGCATCTAAGGAATGTTTTGGTATCAATCACATTTCCCCCTCATTTTTGCTATAAACCCAGATAGGCACAGCCCTTGGCCACGAAACAGGGAAAAAGCTAAAATTTATTTTTCTAATGGTGGATAAATCAGCACCTAAAGGGCTATCAGTAAAATAAAATACTGTGTTTAAAAAAAAAAATCAACCAAGGTAAGGGAACTACAAAAACAATTAAGTTCGTTTCATTGTACAAAACCCAGCCCACAATGTTTTTTAGAACTTCACTACATGGAATGTTGGATATTTAATGTTTCACTTAGTCATATCTTTCTGTACTAATTTGAATACATTGACAAGACATTTTCACTGTTTTGCAGGTAACACATCTACCAGAGGAATGAGATATCAATAAAGAGGATAGAGAACAGAAGCTAATTTCTTCTAATGAAGTATGTTGGGGGAATTAGTGATTTTGAGACAGAATTTTGTCGTTTTCAGAGGTGTATTTCCAATACCAGCAAGTATGTGGTATATGCTAAATGAAGGCATGAATGTAGAATTCAAAGAATACTCTTTTGATAACAACCAAAAAATGAAGAATTCTACTTTAAATACTATAAGAGAATCTATGTTTCAAACATATAATTCAGTTTAAAATTATTACACTAACTGTGATTTTTAAATTCCAGTTATCATATTTTCAGATTTAAATCAAGAATAAATTACTATTAAAAAAAAGTCATACCAAAGAAAGAGCTGCTTGAGTCTGATGAAGAAGTGGTTCCGGGAGGGAAGAAAGGTGAATACATTCAGGAACTTTAATAGTGCCTCCATCCAAATCTGCTATGATTACATCTAACTGCAAGAGATCAAAAAATTAATCTATAATTAATAAAATGTATTTGTTATTAAGCAAATTAAATTGGTCTTGACTGATTCAAACTGAGAAGAACCAACTCTGGAAGAGATTTATGGCTTAGCTGTAGTAGAGTTTGGGCCCATGTGAGACTGTCCAGTTATCCTACATTTCTCAGCCTCCTTTGAAATTAGGTGGTGAGTGTGACTGTTTCCACCAATGGAACGTAAAAAGTAGTATGTGTGCACTTCTAGCCACTTAAGATAGGAGCATTACAAGGCTTTTTTGTGTGGTCATTCCTTTTGGTATAAGCTGAAACTATGATGACAGTGTCTGAGGGGATTCTTGCAGAAAACAAGGACAAGGGGAGCTTGGACATTAAATGACTTCATAGAGCAAACTAGTCTGGCATAATGGAATATTTCTATGGGTTGCTACATGAATTTTGTCTGAGATAACTGCATTTTGATCTTTTATTATAGTAGTTTAGCCATACTGAATGAATTAATATTTATTGTAAGAGTAATAACCAAAGTAGTAAAAATCAAAAAGACACTGTTTAGGTGCTTAAGAAAAAAACTGATTGTAAGCAATGTACAAGATTATATTTAAAAATAACTTACATAAAAATGTAAGAGAAACTAGCCAAGATGAGTGAAGTTGTTACAATGATAATGTGATTATAACTCATTCTAATTTAGTCACTAAAAATGTAAGAAATTTACATTTGGTGACACTTGGTTTGTCCTATTTCCAAGTTTGACTGAATATTTAGTGGTAATAAATAATCTACAAACCATATGGGTTGCTTCTAATTAGTACTAATTATTAATTACACACTAATATGTGTAGTAATTTACACATTTTTATATGGTGAAACCAAAGTTAAATAGAGTAGATATCAACATATAAGGCTAGGAAGAATGAATAATATACAATTGAGGATCCTACTTTTAGTTTAAGTTATACTTCTGATTTAATTACAACTGTAATTACTGTGTAAGTACCAACAGAGCTGGTGCTAGCATTTCAAACTACAACAGAAGAATTACCAGGTCTTAACGATCTATACATACAATGTCATGTAGCCTAATCTTTTCAGTAAAGAATTTTTTATACTCCCATATTCTGTTCTTTGCACTTCACTTTGCACTTCAGAGTACAGTTCCTTACCTCACATAACAAAGCCCACTCTAGTATGGGGCAGCTCAAGTAGTTGGAAATGCTTATACTGAGTAGAAATCTGTTCCTAAATTCATTATCCCCAATGATTCTCTTTCAGCCTTTTACACCTACAAAAAAATAATAATCTTATCCTTATCACTTAAACAATTGTCTGTAGCTGTCAAATAGTATCATATTATTACCTGAGAAAATTTCCTCACAGCATTATAGAATATACTTTCTAAACTCTTGATGATCCTGGATGTCCTTCTCAAAAGCACTTTATTTTTATTTATTTATATTTTGGCAGTACTAGTATTTGAACTCAGGGCCTTGCACTTGCTAGGCAGGTGCTCTATCACTTCAGCCCACATCCCTGAGTCCTTTTTTCCTTTAGTTTTCAGTTAGGGTCTCATGTTTTTGCCTGGGGCCAGCTTCATACCTAAACCTACCTATAACCTTTCAGCATAGTGAACTGGGATCACACCGCCACACCTGATTGAGAGGGAAGTCTCATTAACATTTTGCCTGGCCTGGCCTAGAACTATGATCCTCCTTGAGTAGTTAAGATTATAGGCGTGAGCTACTAAAATCAACTGGAAGGAGTTTATTTTGTTAAGTTCCTCTTGAAGTGTGCTACCTAAAATCAAACACATTATTCCATAACTAGATTTTCCTTCTTTGGTGTTTCTTTCGTTTTTTTTTTTTTGGTATTTGGTAATTGGAATTAACAATATAAGAATTTGATGGAAGCGCACAATGAACTTGTGTTTCACTAAAACTAAACTCTTCTGTAAACTTTGTATTATTTTTCAGCTATTCAGTATTAACACATCTCATTTTAAAAAGTGAATAAAATGAATAATAAGAAAAGTATGAATGAAATATTAATGCATTAGTTACCATCTTTTCTCATACACAGGATGAAGAACACAGAAAGATAAACTTAATCTGCCCAAAGAGGAATATTTAAAAATATTAATGAGAGCTGGGTGTGGGAATACATGCCTATAGTTCCAGCTACTCAGTATGATGAGGTAGGAGGATTGCTTGAGCTCAGGAGTTCAAGTCCAGCCTAGGGAACATAATGAGATCCCAATCTCAAAAAAAAATTCATGAATTTCCTTTAAAAATCTCCCATAATTGCTATAAGGCACAATTATTTAGAATTTTCATTGTTTTCCTTCTAACCCTTTCTATTGGAAATGCAACACATTTGAAAATAAAAATTTGGTAAAATGTTACAGGATTGAAAGAAATAGAAAAGCCTTCTGTATTCAATAACTGGACATTTTAAAGATGAATACTTACAAGTTCATGGATATCAGTTTTAAAGATGGAATGCACTCCTATAATGAAAGGCGTTGGGGAACTTAGAACTTCCAGTAGCTGAGCCGGGAGAATGGGAATATAAGGATAACTGGAAATGATAAATATGTGTCATATATATATTTTTTCACAATATAAACATATTTTTGCATTTTTTATGTAGTATGAATTTTTGATTAACAATTTTTCACATTTGTTAGTGTCAAAAATTTAAAAGTAATGATTAAAAAACCTTCATACTCAAGATATGATCAAGCATAACAAGATGCAAAGCACATGGAGCCCAGATGAGCCTCTTTATCCCTTCCTTCTCCTAAGCAAGCAGTTTCTTTAGGTCTTTTAATATTATTTTGAAAGTATTTTTCCTTATGGAGAAACCTGACATCAGGAATTGATACTGATGGTGCCTCCCCTTTCAAGACTAAGTGATGATTTATCTATAAAATATAATCATTCAAATTCCATTTTCTTTATTTGATGCTTGCATTCAGAAAAACATCAAGAAAAAAGTTAAGGTCAAGAACACTCTGTTTTATCAAAAAGGTTAAGAAAAGCACACACATAAAAAATTTTAAAGAAATTCCAGAAACAATTTAAAATTTCTTCTAGCACATATAATCTTCAGTTTCCTAGATGTTATTATTAGCAAATTAAACAGTACATTTTGTTTTTTATTTTTTATTATGGAAAAATTTTAACATGCCTCCTAAAATAGAAAAAATTATAATGAAGTCCTATGCATCTAATCCAGGTTTGATAATTACCAATGCATACTCACATACAAACACATATAAACATATACATATGTACATACATATCTATGTGCATATATGTTTTGTTTTACCCACTATGTTCTCTTCTCTACTACATTATTTTGAAGAAAACCCCAGATACATCATTTACATATAAAAACATTAGTAGGTATCTTTAAAAAGACTGTTTATTAATAGAACTGTAATATAACTCCTAAAAATTAATAATACTTCTTTAATATCAAATAGCCCCAACTGGAAACTTTTATCCCTAACTGCATTCAAAGAGAATTAAGTGTGCTGACAATACTATTCAAAGTAAATTCAGTATTTTTCACTGAATTAATCAACACTTAGTAATGAACAACTTGGAAAAGTCCTAAATTTCAGGCAAGATTTTATTAGAATCATGATTCTTGTAATGGTGTAACTTTGTGGTTTAAAACCATTGTGCCAAGACAGTAAGTAAGGCATAATTTGGAAAGACACAAAATTACCAAGTAAAACCCTCACCTATATTTAAGAGGAAACATTAACGACTCCAGGGCTCTACAGGCATCACTAAGTCTCTGGAAACTTGCAGAATGGAAGAGTACCTTATTTTCTGTAAGGACTGCACAAAAGAGGTTCAGCACATTTTGAATTCCTAAAAACACAAGAGCAAAGGCTTACCAAATGCATTTAACTGTATCTGTGTTGCCAACAATTATAGATGTACAATGACTTAGAAACAAAAGGTCAGTCTTCTTGGATCTCTGAAGGCAAATGTTTGATTAAACTATAAATTCTAAACAACTATTGATATGTTTTCCTAGACTTCCAGCTTTTTCTTTATTCTTCAAATCAGTGTAACACTTATTGAACATATTATGTGATTATATATTATTGCCTTCTTTTCAACTTCATTCCCAAGTTTGTATGTAATTTCTGTTTTACATGCTAATATTGTTCTCTCTTTCCCTTTAAAGACTATTTATCTGATGTTACTACAGACATTCTGTCTAATCTTAATTACATAGCCCATCTACATTTGTATAAGGACATATATTTGATAATGGTCACCCAATAATAAAATTGTCTAATGAAGCATTTCTCAGAATATATTCCTGCTGTTAATCAAAGTATGACTGTATAATTGCACCAGCTTTGTTGTTTTAGCAATTGGACTGATATATCATTTTCCATCTTTTTACTTCAACTTTTCTCTACTTCTTGTAAATAACATACAATTAATATATTGGTTTTGTCTTTTTCTTTTTTCAGTGCTGGGGATTAAACTCAGGACATCATACATGCTAAGCAAGCAGTCTACTACTAAGCACTCTACTACTAAGCTGCATCCCCAGCCCCTGACATAATTTTTAAATCTAGTATCTGTTTTGCCTCTTCTTTTATCCCCTTTGCCACTATAGAATTTATAATCTCTCTTCAGTAAACTCTGTTCTTAAAATTTCTATTTTTAGTGGCAATTCTAGAAAATACAACATGAACTTACCAAATTGAAGTTAAATAAGTACAATACTTATTTTTTCCTTTTCAGTACTGACTCAAGTCATCTTTTGTTATATCATCTCAACATTAATCACACAACGCCACTGAATCAAGAGTCCCCTGTTGTTTTCTCAAGGTGCAGTATTCCCTATATCTCCTTTTACTAAGGTTTACCCTTTTATTTGACTTGTTACTCCTTCCATGTATTTCATTTTTATAAATTAATCAACATTTTTATTATATTATTGCTCTACTGGGGGTAGATTATGACATTTACAAAAGTTCTTACAATATATCATTCTCCTTTAGCCCTCCTCACCCCATTCCTGGAATAGTTTCATCATGGTTAATTTTTCCATTTTCATACATGAATACAAAATATTTCCACTAGATTCATCCTCCTTCACCCTTTCTTTATATCCTCCCCCTCCCACTGGTACCAAGCCCCAAACAGGTTTTTATGAAGAGGAAACAACCAGGCTGGTGGCTCACCCCTATAATCCTAGTTGCTTGGAAAGCTGCGATCAGGAGGATTAAGTTTTGAGGCCAGTGTGAGCAAACAGTTCATGAGACCCCATCTCCAAAATAACCAGAGCAAAATGGACTGGAGGAGTGGCTCAGGAGGTAAAGCACCCGCTTTGCAAGTGTGAAGCTCTGAGTTCAAACACCAATCCCATGATTAAAAACATGGGGGAAATGAGATGATGCATGGAGTTCTTTAGCATAGCTCCTTGGTAACTAATTAGTATATGTTAGCAAATATCAAGATTATTTTGTAATTGTGGTTGTTGTGATTATACTTAATACTTAATAATTGAAAAATCACAATTATTATATATGTGTATGAAGCTCAATGTATTATTTTGATATATGTATACAATATGGAAATGTTAAAGCAAGCTAAATTAACTTACCATTTACCTCATCTCTCCGTTTTTTGTAGAGACCTTTGAAATTTATTTTCATCAATTTTTAAATATATATTTTATTGACAATAGTCACCTTGTTGTGCAACAGATCTGCGAAACTTGTGTCTCCTAACTGAAACGTTTTACCCTTTGATTGATAACTGCCCATTCTACCAAAAGAAGAAAATACTGTCATTTGCTATCATTGACCAACCTGAAGGTCATTATGTTATGTAAAACAAACCAGACCCAGAAAGATAAATACTGCATGATCCACATATGTGTGAAATTTAATTATAAATTTTTAAAGATTTATAATTAATATGACTCATGGCATAATTCAGATAGCTTGTCAGTTCAGTAAAACCTTCTTTCTGGCAGGACTGGGATTTGAACCTAGGGCCAAGTGCTCTACCACTTGAACCATGCCTCTAGCCCCTTTTTTGGCTTTAGGTTATTTTTCAGATAAACTTAACAATTACTAAAAATTTAAACACAATTTTCAAGTGGTGTGAATTTTTTTTTGAAAACCCATAGCATTTATAATCATACATTTAATATAGATTAAGAAAACCCACTAAGATGTTTGGTATACCTGTACAGCAGTGAAAATGAGTGAACTAGCACTATATATATATATATATATCACCATGTATAACTACCTCAAATATAAAACTGGATGAGGAAAGTAAGATACATAATGATTACATGGTAATATAATGTTAAAATTATAAGAGCCAAGTGTGATGTGGTGTCATATACCCGTAATCCCAGCACTTGGGAGGCTGAGGTGGGAGGATCCAGTTCAAGGCCAGCCTGGGCTACATAGCAAGACCCTATCTCAAAAATCCATTAAACTTGCAACACTGTACTATATGTGGCTTAGATGTATATGCGTATGTATGTATGCATGCACATACATATGTGAATGTATATATATATGAAAAGTATAAAGATATGTCTGGGACTAGCAAACATCAAATTTAGGAAAGTCTTTCTGAAAAGAGAAAGGCATACACAGGGTATTTTGTATTATAGTATTGAATTTATTAAGTCAGATCATAAGTACATAGATGTTTTAATATTTTTGGAAATAATTTAAAAATCAGGAAAAAGTAACAAATGTGGAAATAGCATAGAACACTAATATAGCCTGTATCATGATTAGTCTATTGTTAAATTTTTGTTTCATTTCCTTCAACATTTATATCCACATGCTACAACACTCATACTAGTGCCTGCTCTCTCTCATTTTCTGTCTGTCTGTCTCTCTTTCTCTACACACACGTGCACACACACACATACACATTTCTGAGCCATTTGAGTTCAGTATGTATCCATCATGACATTAGCAACCAATTACTTCATTGTGATTTTTCTAAAAGTAAAAATACTCATATATACATATATAACTACAATAGAGTTATCATCTTTGGTAAATTTTAACATCAATATAATATTTAAAATCTAATCTCCCATCTACATTCCAATTTTGTCACCTGACCTAATAATATTACGAACAGCCTTTTTCCCTCTAGCCAAGATTCATTCTTAGATCAGATACTCCATTTAATTTTCATGTTTCTTTGGTTTCATTCAGTGTGGAGCATTTCTCCAAGTTTTCCTTAGAAACATTTTTACTGAGGTAATCACATGACATAAAACTAACTACTTTAAGGTGAACAATCCAGTAATATTTAATATATTCCAAGTGTTGTACAACCACCTATCTCTATTCATTTCCTAAACATTTTCTCCATTATACACACACACACACAAGCACATATATTCTATTCCTAGGAATCGCCAAGTTGTAATCTCTTGGTACAGATTCACCTATTTTGGAAATATCATATAAATGGAATCCATAATATGTGATCTTTTGTCTGATGGCTTCCTTCACTTACCATGTTTCCAAAGTTCGTCCTTGCTGCAACATGTATCAGTACTTCACTCCTTTTCATGGATGAAGAGCAATCTACCACATGAATATATCCCATTTTGTTTATCCATTCATCCCTTATTGCTCATTTAGACTGTTTCCACCTTTTAGCTATTGTGAATAGTCTTTCTATGAACATGCATATATATGTTCTTGTTTGAATACCTGTTTTCAATTCTTTTCTATATATATCTAAGAGTGCAATTGCATGGTTATATGATAATTCTATGTTTAGCCTTTTAAGGAACTGTTTACAGAGAAGCCCAACTATTTTACACTCCCACCAGTAAAGTGTAAGGGGCCCAATTTCTCCACCTCCTTTTTTTAAAAAATTATTTTAGTGGCATAAAGTGAGTACCTCATTATGGGTCTGTTTTTATGTGTGAAGCTAGGGACTGAACCGAGCTAGACAAGCTCTCTTCCACTAAGCTTCATCTTCACTCCCCTCATTGGGTTTTAAATTTGATTTCTCCTAACGACTAATGATATAGCACATCTGTTTATACAAACTGTTGGACTTCTGAATATATTCTTTGATATAGTCCCATGTCCAAATCTTAATTGGGTTATTTGTATTTTTACTGTTGAATTTTAACGATTCTTTATATATTCTGCACACTAGGGCTTTATAGGATGTGATTTACAAAGCTTTGTGCTTGCAAAGCAGGCACTTTAAAACGTGAGCCACATTTCCAGTCCATTTTGCTCCAGTTATTTTGAAGATGGGGATCTCATGAACTATTTGCCCAGGCTGGCCTTGAACCATGATCCTGCTGATCTCAGCCTCCCAAGTAGTTAGGATTACAAGTGTGAGTCACCAGTGTACTTTCTTAATAATATCCTTCTACTTTCTTGATAATATCCATGAACATTCTTATTTTATTTTACTTTTTAATTGTTTTTGAACAGGGTATTGCTATGTACCCCAAGTTGACCTCAAACTCACAATCTCCCTGCCTTTGCCTCTTGAGCACTGGAATTACAGATATGTGTCACCATGCCCCAGTAAAAGTTTTCAATTTTGATGAGTCATAATTATTCTGTTTTTATTTTGCTGATCATGCTTTTGTTATCCTAAGTATCAACTGTAAATTCAAAGTCATGAAGATTTATATATTTTTAAGAGATGTTTCTATGTCTTATATCTGGGTCACTGTTTCACTTTTGAGTTACTTTTGTATAAGGTAAAAGGTTAAGTGTACACTTTATTCTTTTACTTGTAGATGTGTAATTTTTCCATAACCATTCATTGAAGAGACTAACTTTTCCCATTGAATGGTTTGGGCATCCTTGTTAAAAATTAATTGGCCATCCACGTACCAGTTTATATCTGGACACTCAATTCTACTCCATAGTCAACATATCTATCCTATGCCAATACCATACTGCTTATTAAAAATTTGTAGTAAATTTTTAAATCAGGAAGAGTGAACCCTCAAACACTCTTCTGTTTCAAGACTGCTTTGGCTATTAAGGTACCTTAAAATTCCATGTGAATTTGAGAATCAGCTTTTTCCATTTCTCCAAAAAAGGTAATTAGAATTTTCTTAGGGGTGTACTGAATCTGTAGATTGCTTTGGGTAGTACTGATATCTTCATAATATCAAGTCTTCCAATCTCTTCTTTATTTCCTTAGGCAATGATTTGGAGTTTCCAATGTATAAGTCTTTACCACCCTGAGTTAAATTTATTTCCAGGTATTTTAGTCTTCTGGGCATATTGAAAATGGAATTATCATAATGTACTTTTTAGACTGCTCATTGCTAATGCATCTTTTTTTAAAAAAAAATCATTTAAATAACTGATGAACAATCCTTTATTTCATTGACTGTACAAAAATAGTTGGTCATGATCTGCTGACCACTGGTCAAATGTTTCTTGTGTAGACAGCACATACTGGATTCTCCTTTTTAAATGCGGTGTAAAATCAATGTGTTTTGATTGGAGTGTTGGTGGCATTCACATTTAATGTAATGATTGATACGGCAGATTTCTACCTGACATTTTGCCATTTATTTCCTATGTCTTAAGTCTTTGTTGTTCTTTTTTTTCCTCCTTACTGCCCTTTTTGTATTAAAGGTTTTTTTAGTTTCTCGCATTAATTCTTCCATTAATTTTTTAGATTCCAAGATGGCGGCTAGAGGGAGGAAGCAGAAAGCATGCCTCCTATAGTGAAATCGTGGAGAAACGCCGGAGACACACCTTGCAGGCAAAACCACTGAGAAGAGGCAAAATATTGACCTCTCCACACATCCAGCCGGCACAGAGAATCTCCACTTCACGTTAAACGGAGAAACCAGGAGGGCTCCTGGGCCGCCAGTCACCCCCGCCCAGACGGCTTGGGAAGATGCGGACAAGGTGAGCTTAGCGGTACGTGGTACTCCCACAGACAACCCTGGGCCAGATCAGCATAGCCCCCTGGACAGACCGACCTCCACCCGGGAAAAAAGAGAAACTGAGTAATAAGCAATAAGAACAATAAAGACACGTTGCAAAGAGGGTGGGGTGCCCTGAGCTCCGAAGAGCGGGGAAGGGGAATCCTTCCCGGAACTGTAAATAAACAAGCCAGGCCTGGCCAGAGAGGCTCTGGTGGGAGCGGGGGCTTGCGCTCAGCAACCAGGAGCAGGAAAGCTTGTGAGAGTGATGGAGGAAGGAAAACTCCACAGGAGAGCGGGGAAGACCCACCTCCCACGTGAGCTGTAAACAAACACGGCACCAGCAGGAGCAGCAGCACCAGCCAGCAATCAGGAGCAGGAAAGCTTGTTAAAGCAGCGGTGGGAGGAAAACTCCAGGAGAGGGGGGAAGACCCACTTCCCACATGAGCTGTAAATAAGCACGCAGGAAACAGAAAGCAGGTGCAGAGTCACCTCCCCCAGTGTACTTGGAAAGGGGAAAGTTTGTACCAGAGGCTCATGCACAGGAGAACTCTGAGTAAACAAAGCCTGCAGAGCCAGGTGAGTGTTAAGCTCACCCCAGAGATCTGCATAAATAACATCGCCAGCAACAGCAGGCTGACAGCAGCGGGCAGGTAAGCTGCAGCCGCAGATAGCCATTCACAGAACTGTCTCCAGACTCTTTTTCTTCTTTCTCCCTACCTTTAATGAGAAAACAACTGAACTACACCTGCATGCTGAAAAACTTATTGAAACTGTATTGCATTTGAACTTGGGACACTTTGGGGTTTTGGTTTTTTTTTTTTTTTTTGTGCAGTTTTGTTCTACTTTATGTGTCCCCTTTGATGAAACAATTACAGAACATCTGAGGCACCATCTCCAGGATTGGAGGCTGAGACGGGCACCAAAATTATTAAGACTAAAACTTCATTGCATTTGAACTTGGAGAGTTTTTTTATATTTTCTATTTTTCATTTTGTTTTATTTTATATATCTATATAAATATATATTTCTTAAATTTACTTTTTTTAAAATTTTCATTCTTATCTTTATTCTTTTTACTTTTTATTTTCAATCCTCTGTCTCTCTAATGCCTGTTCAGCTTACTGTCGATTAGTACACTAATGCTTTTTTGTTTGAGTCTTTGTTTTGTTTTGTCCTACTTGTCTGTTTATTTGTTTCTCCCTTTTTCTTTAACTTCTTTGCTTTCCATCTCCTCTTACCCTACCATTCTAAATATCACCATTGTTATTATTACAAACTAGAAAATACTTAATTGTTCACAGTACAGGGACAGTAACAACACCAAGGGCAATGACAGGAAGACGGAAAAAACAGGGAAACCAGTTTCCCCACAGCAAAAAATTAGTACAGGAAACAGAGGGAAATGAAGAAAACAGATACTCAGATCCAGACTCAAACGAAATGAAGATAAACTATGCCAAAGAACCCAATGAAGCCCACAAGAATAATTTAAAAGAAGACATACTACAGGTACTCAATGAGAATTTTATAGAGATGATACTGGATAGGGTCAACCAAAATGTACAGGAGACACTCAAGAAATTCCAAGACAACAAAAATAGAGAATTTGAAAAAGCAAAAGAAGAAATAAAGGAAACCATAGAAGCACTGTATAAACACCAAAGTGAAACAGAGAACACGATGAATAAACAGATAAACGAACTCAGGACAAAAATAGACAACATTGAAGAGGAAACCACTCAGGATATGGAAAACCTCAGAAAAAAGAACGAAACAGAACTGCAAAACAAAACGGAAGGCCAATCCAGCAGAATAGAACAAACAGAAGACAGAATCTCAGAACTTGAAGATGAAATGGTAATTAAAGGAAAAACCGAAGAACTATTAATTAAACAACTCAAGACCTGTGAAAAGAAAATGCAAGAACTCACCGATTCTATCAAAAGACCAAACTTGAGAATCATGGGCATCGAAGAAGAAGAGGTGCAAGCAAAAGGAATGCATAATATATTCAACAAAATAGTAACAGAAAATTTCTCAAATCTAGAGAAATCTATTCCCATATAGATGCAAGAGGCCTCAAGGACACCAAACAGACCAGATCAAAATAGAACTACCCACGACATATCATCATTAAAATAACAAGTTCAGAAACTAGGGAAAGAATATTGAAGGCTGTAAGAGAGAAACAACCAACAACATACTAAGTAAACCCATCAAAATCAGAGCAGGCTTCTCAACAGAAACATTAAAAGCAAGAAGAGCGTGGGGTGGGATCTTCTGGGCACTGAATGAAAATAACTTCAACCCCAGGATACTCTACCCAGCAAAGCTCTCATTCAAAATAGATGGAGCAATAAAAGTCTCCCATGATAAGCGGAAACTAAAACAATATGTGACCACAAAGCCACCATTACAAAAGATTCTTCAAGGGATTCTGCACACAGAAAGTGAAACCCAACTTAACTATGAAAAGACAGGCAGCACCAAATCACAGGAAAAGAAGAAGCAAGAAAGTAGAGAGTAACCTCAACTTAGGTACACACAATGAAACCTTCAAACAACTAAGACAACTAAATGACAGGAATCACCACATACCTATCAGTACTAACGCTTAATGTTAACGGACTTAATTCACCCATCAAAAGGCACCGCTTGACGAAATGGATTAAAAAGGAAGATCCAACAATTTGTTGCTTATAGGAGACCCATCTCACTGACAGAAATAAGCATAGGCTTAGGAATGCAAAATGGGAGATAACAACAAACACCATCGAAGTCCAGGAAATCATTAGAGACTACTTTGAGAACCTATATTCAAATAAATTTGAAAATCTTAAAGAAATGGAACCAAGAGGATATTAATCACCTGAATAGATCTGTAACACAAAATGAAATTGAAGCAGAAATCAAGAGTCTCTCCAAAAGGAAAAGTCCAGGACCTGATAGATTCTCTGCTGAATTCTATCAGACCTTTAAAGAAGAACTGATACCAACCCTCCTTAAACTGTTCCACGAAATAGAAAGGGAAGGAAAACTGCCAAACACATTTTATGAAGCCAGTATTACACTTATCCCAAAACCAGGCAAAGACACCTCCAAAAAGGAGAACTATAGGCCAATCTCCTTTTTGAACACTGATGCAAAAATCCTCAACAAAATAATGGCAAACCGAATTCAACAACACATCAAAAAGCTTATTCACCACGACCAAGTAGGCTTCATCCCAGGGATGCAGGGGTGGCTCAACATATGAAAATCAGTAAATGTAATAAACCACATTAACAGAAGCAAAGACAAAAACCACTTGATCATCTCAATAGATGCAGAAAAAGCCTTTGATAAGATCCAACACCATTTCATGATAAAAGCTCTAAGAAAACTAGGAATAGAAGGAAAGTACCTCAACATTATAAAAGCTATATATGACAAACCTACAGCCAGCATTATATTTAATGGAGAAAAACTGAAAGACCATTCCCTATAAAATCAGGAACCAGACAAGGATGCCCACTATCCCCACTCCTATTCAACATAGTACTGGAATTCCTAGCCAGAGCAATTAGGCAAGAAGAAGGAATAAAAGGAATACAAATAGGTAAAGAAACTGTCAAAATATCCCTATTTGCAGATGACATGATCCTATACCTTAAAGACCCAAAAAACTCTACTCAGAAGCTTCTAGACATCATCAATAGCTACAGCAAGGTAGCAGGATATAAAATCAACATAGAAAAATCATTAGCATTTCTATACACTAACAATGAGCAAATGGAAAAAGAATGTATGAAAACAATTCCATTTACAATAGCCTCAAAAAAAATCAAATACCTAGGTGTAAACCTAACAAAAGATGTGAAAGACCTCTACAAGGAAAACTATACACTTCTGAAGAAAGAGATTGAGGAAGACTATAGAAAGTGGAGAGATCTCTCATGCTCATTGATTGGTAGAATCAACATAGTAAAAATGTTGATACTCCCAAAAGTAATCTACATGTTTAATGCAATTCCCATCAAAATTCCAATGACATTCATTAAAGAGATTGAAAAATCTACTGTTAAATTTATATGGAAACACAAGAGGCCACGAATAGCCAAGGCAATACTCAGTCAAAAGAACAATATAGGAGGTATCACGATACCTGACGTCAAACTATATTACAAAGCAATGACAATAAAAACAGCATGGTACTGGCACAAAAACAGACATGAAGACCAGTGGAACAGAATAGAAGACCCAGATATGAAGCCACACAACCAACTTGTCTTTGACAAAGGAGCTAACAATATACAATGGAGAAATAGCAGCCTCTTCAACAAAAACTGCTGGGAAAACTGGTTAGCAGTCTGCAAAAAACTGAAACTAGATCCATGTATATCACCCTATACCAAGATTAACTCAAAATGGATCAAGGATCTTAATATCAGACCCCAAACTCTAAAGCTGATACAGGAAAGAGTAGGAAATACTCTGGAGTTAGTGGGTATAGGCAAGAACTTTCTTAGCGAAACCCCAGCAGCACAGCAACTAAGAGATAGCATAGATAAATGGGACCTCATAAAACTAAAAAGCTTCTGTTCATCAAAAGAAATGGTCTCTAAACTGAAGAGAACACCCACAGAGTGGGAGAAAATATTTGCCAATTATAGATCAGACAAAGGACTGATAACCAGAATATACAGGGAACTTAAAAAACTAAATTCTCCCAAAACTAATGAACCAATAAAGAAATGGGCATGTGAACTAATCAGAACTTTCTCAAAAGAAGAAATTCAAATGGCCAGAAAACACATGAAAAAATGCTCACCATCTCTAGCAATAAAGGAAATGCAAATTAAAACCACACTAAGATTCCACCTCACCCCTGTTAGAATAGCCATCATCAGCAACACCACCAACAACAGGTGTTGGTGAGGATGCGGGGAAAAAGGAACCCTCTTACACTGTTGATGGGAATGTAGACTAGTACAACCACTCTGGAAAAAAATTTGGAGGCTACTTAAAAAGCTGGACATCGATCTACCATTTGATCCAGCAATACCACTCTTGGGGATATACCCAAAAGACTGTTACTCCAGAGGCATCTGCACATCCATGTTTATTGCGGCACTATTCACAATAGCCAAGTTATGGAAACAGCCAAGATGCCCCACCACTGACGAATGGATTAAGAAAATGTGGTATCTATACACAATGGAATTTTATGCAGCCATGAAGAAGAACGAAATGTTATCATTCACTGGTAAATGGATGGAATTGGAGAACATCATTCTGAGTGAGGTTAGCCTGGCCCAAAAGACCAAAAATCGTATGTTCTCCCTCATATGTGGACATTAGATCAAGGGCAAACACAACAAGGGGATTGGACTATGAGCACATGATAAAAGCGAGAGCACACAAGGGAGGGGTGAGGATAGGTAAGACACCTAAAAAACTAGCTAGCATTTGTTGCCCTTAATGCAGAGAAACTAAAGCAGATACCTTAAAGCAACTGAGGCCAATAGGAAAAGGGGACCAGGAACTAGAGAAAAAGTTAGATCCAAAAGAATTAACCTAGAAGGTAAGACCCATGCACAGGAAATCAATGTGAGTCAATGCCCTGTATAGCTATCCTTATCTCAACCAGCAAAACCCTTTGTTCCTTCCTATTATTGCTTATACTCTCTCTACAACAAAATTAGAAATAAGGGCAAAATAGTTTCTTCTTGGTATTGAGGGGGGGGAGCGGGAGGGGGTGGAGTGGGTGGTAAGGGAGGGGGTGGGGGCAGGGGGGAGAAATGAACCAAGCCTTGTATGCACATATGAATAATAAAAGAAAAATGAAAAAAAAAAAAAAAAGATTCCACCTCACCCCTGTTAGAATAGCCATCACTAGCAACACCACCACCAACAGGTGTTGGTGAGGATGCGGGGAAAAAGGAACCCTCTTACACTGTTGGTGGGAATGTAAACTAGTACAACCACTCTGGAAAAAAATTTGGAGGCTACTTAAAAAGCTAGACATTGATCTACCATTTGATCCAGCAATACCATTCTTGGGGATATACCCAAAAGACTGTGACACAGGTTACTCCAGAGGCACCTGCACACCCATGTTTATTGCGGCACTATTCACAATAGCCAAGTTATGGAAACAGCCAAGATGCCCCACCACTGACGAATGGATTAAGAAAATGTGGTATCTATACACAATGGAATTTTATGCAGCCATGAAGAAGAACGAAATGTTATCATTCGCTGGTAAATGGATGGAATTGGAGAACATCATTCTCAATGAGGTTAGCCTGGCCCAAAAGACCAAAAATCGTATGCTCTCCCTCATATGCGGACATTAGATCAAGGGTAAAAACAACAATGGGATTAGACTTTGAGCACATGATAAAAGCGAGAGCACATAAGGGAGGGGTGAGGATAGGTAAGACACCTAAAAAATTAGTTAGCATTTGTTGCCCTTAACGCAGAGAAACTAAAGCAGATACCTTAAAAGCAAGTTAGGCCAATAGGAAAAGGGGACCAGGAACTAGAGAAAAGGTGAGATTAAAAAGAATTAACCTAGAAGGTAACACACATGCACATGAAATTAATGTGAGTCAACTCCCTGTATAGCTATCCTTATCTCAACCAGCAAAAACCCTTGTTCCTTCCTATTATGGCTTCTACTCTCTCTACAACAAAATTAGAAATAAGGGCAAAATAGTTTCTGCTGGGTATTGAGGGGGTGGGGGGGAAAGGGAGGGGGCGGAGTGGGTGGTAAGGGAAGGGGTGGGGGCAGGGGGGAGAAATGATCCAAGCCTTGTATGCACATATAAATAATAAAATAAAATAGAGGAGGAATAAAAATCTTCCATGATAAACAGAAACTAAAACAATACATGACCACTAAATCAGCACTATAGAACATTTTGAAAGGAATTCTACACATGGAAGATGAAAATACACATAGCCATGAAGGATGGGAATTATTACATCTCAAGAGAAGAGCAGATAAGTAATTAGAGAGTAGTATAGAATTAGTTGCACACACACAAACCTTCACACAACAAAAACAACTAAATGGTAGGAATCACCACATACCTTTCAATATTAACACTGAATGTTAATGGCCTCAACTCCACCAAAGAAAAACACTGATTGGCAAACTGGATTAAAAAGGAAGACCCGACAATTTGTTGTTTTTTTGTTTTTTTTAAGACAATTTGTTGTTTATTAAGAAACCCACCTTACAGACAGAAACAAACATTGCCTAAAGGTGAAAGGGTGGGAAAGATTTACTAAGCTAATAGCCCCCCAAAACAGGCAGGAATGGCTATACTTATATCAGATAAAGTAGACTTCAAACCTAAATTAGTCACAAGAGACAAAGAAGGTCGCTTCCTACAAATACAAGGAGCAATACATCAAGAAGAAATAACAATTGTTAACTGATATGTGCCCAATGTTGGTGCACCCAACTTGATCAAACATACACTACTGGACTTAAAAATATACATAGACCCCACATACTGGTAATGGGAGACTTCAATACCTCCTCTATCACCAACAGACAGGTCATTGAGACAAAAAGAAAATCAAAGAAACTCTAGAATTAAATGACACCATAGATCAAATGGACCTAATAGATGTCTACAGACTATTCCATCCTGCAACAGAACAATATACATTCTTCTCAGCAGCCCATGAAACTTTCTCCAAAACAGACCATATTTTAGGTCACAAAGCAAGTCTTAACAAATATAAGAAAACTGAAATAATCCCCCTGCACACTGTCTGACCACAATGCAATAAAACTAGAACTCAACAACAAAAGAAATAGTAGAAAATACTCAAACACCTGGAGACTGAACAACACATTGCTCCATGAAGATGAAAGCACAACTTATCAGAATCTATAGAGTACAGCAATGGTAGTGCTAAGGGGAATGTTTATAGCACGATGCATATATTAAAAACACAGAAAGATCTCAAATAAATGACCTGATGCTAAATGTCAAACTCTTAGAAAAACAAGAACAAGCTAAACAGAAAACTAGCAGAAGGAGAGAAATAATAAAAATAATGGCCAAAATCAATGAAATAGAGTCCAAAAAAATCATTCAAAGAATTGATGAAACAAAAAGCTGGTTCTTTGAAAAGATAAATAAGATTGATAAGTTCCTAGCAAATCTGACTAAAATGAGGAAGGAAAAGACACAAACTAACAAAATAAAAAATGAAAAACAACAAACATCAAGGAAATCCAGGGACTCATTATGGACTACTTTGAAAACATATATTTAAGTAAATTGGAAAATCTAGAAGAAACAGACAAATTTCTAGAAACATATGACCATTCAAAATTGAACCTAGAATATACAAATCACCTAAATAAATCTATAACAAGCAATGAAATTGAAGCAGGAATAATTAATCCCCCTTCCCTCCCCAAAAAGTGCAGGATCGATGGATTTACTGCTGAATTCTATCAGGCCTTTAAAGAAGAACTAATACCAACAGTTCTCAAACTTTTCCTTGAAATAGAAAGGAAAGGAACACTGCCACACTTATTCTATGAAGCCAGTATTACACTCATCTCAAAACCAGATAAGGACACAGCAAAAAAAGAATTACAGGCCAATTTCCTTAATGAATTTAGATGCAAAAATCCTCAATAAAATACTGGCAAACCAAATTCAACAACATATCAAAAAGACCATACACCATGATCAAGCTGGTTTCATCCCATGGATGCCAGGGGTGGTTCAACATATGCAAATTGCTAAATGTAATACATCATATTAACAGAAGCAAAGACAAAACCACATGATCATCTCAATAGATGCAGAAAAAAACCTTCAACCCAATTCAACATCCTTTTATGAAAAGCTCTGACAATACTAGGAATAGAAGGAATGTACCTCAACATAATAAAGGCTATATATGACAATCCTATAGCCAACATCATACTGAACAAGAAAAAGCTGAAACAATTTCCTCTAAACTCAGGAATGAGACAAGGAAGTTCACTCTCTCCACTCTTATTCAACATAGTCTTGGAATTCCTAACCAGAGCAATAAGACAGGAAGAAGAAATAAAAAGGAATTCAAATAGGAAAGAAAGAAGTCAAACTATCTCTATTTGACGACAACATGATCTTGTACCTAAAAGACCCAAAAAACTCCACTGAAAAGTTCCTAGACATTATAAATAACTTCAGCAAAATAGCAGCATACAAAATCAACATACAAAAATCAGTAGCCTTTCTATATATCAATAATGAACGGACTGAGAAAGAATATAGGAAAACAATTCCATTTATAATAACCTCAAAAAAAAAAGCTAGAAATAAACTTAACAAAAAAAGTGGAAAACCTCTACAATGAAAACTATAAACCACTGAAGAAAGAAACTGAAAACTACAGAAGATGGGGAGATCTCTTATTCTCATGGATTGTCATAATCAGTATTGTGAAAATGATAGTATTACCAAAAGCAGTCTACATGTTCAATATAATCCCCATCAAAATTCCAATGACATTCATCACAGAGATTGAAAATTCAACCCTAAAGCAATACCACGAATAGCCAAGGCATTACTGAGCAAAAAGAGCAATGCTGGAGGTATCACAATACTTGTCTTCCAACTATACTACAGAGCCATAACGATAAAAACATAATGGTACTTGCACAAAAACAGACATGAAGATCAGTGGAACAGACAGAGAACTCAAATATGAATCCATGCAACTACACCCACCTGATTTATATGTGGGTGCCCAAAATATATGATGGAGAAAAAGACAGTCTCTTCAACAAATGTTGCCGGGAAAACAAAATGTTGCATGCAGAAAACTGAAACTAGATCTGTGTCTTTCACCCTGTACAAGAATCAACTGAATGTGGATTAAGGACCTTCATATAAGATCGGAAACTTTGAAGCTAGTGCAGGAAAGAGCAGGGGATACACTGGAATTAACAGGCATAGGCAATGCCTTCCTAAATAGAACTCAAAGGCTCAGCAACTAAGAGAAAGGATTGACAAATGGGATAACATGAAATTAAAAAGCTTCTGTACAACAAAAGAAATGGTCACCAAACTGAAGAGGCAGCCCATGGAATGGGAGAATATCTTTGCCAGCTATATATCTGACGTGGTATTAATAACCAGAGCTCAAAGAACTAAACTCCCAAAAAATCAACGAGCCAATGAAGAAATGGCAAATGAATCTAATAGAGCTTTTTCAAAGGAAGAAGTCCAAATGGCCAAAAAACACTTGCAGAAATGCTGACCATCCCTGGCCACAAAGGAAATGCAAATCAAAACCATGTTAAGATTCTACCTCACTCCTGTTAGAATGCCTATCAAGAACACAAACAAATGTTAGCAAGGATGTGGGGGAAAAGGAACTCTCATACACTGTTGGTGGGAATGTAAATTAGTACAACCACTATGGAAAATAGTATGGAGGCTCCTCAAAAAACTAAAAATAGAACTTCTGTATGACCCAGCAATACCGCTCCTAGGAGTATATCCGCAGGAACGTAAGTCAGGTTACAATAATGGTACCTGTACACCCATGTTTATTGCAGAATTACTCACAATACCTAAGCTATGAAAACAGCCAAGATGCCCCATTAATGATGAATGAATTAAGAACATGTGATATTTATATATATAATGGAGTTTTATTCAGCCATAAAGAAGAATGAATTTTTGTCATTTGCAGGTAAATGGATGGAACTGGAGAACATCATCTTAAGTGAAGTTAGCCCTGTTCAGAAAGCCAAAGGCTGCCTGTTTTCTCTCACATATGAATACAGACCCAACACAAATACACTCAGTATTATGAAAAACAGGTTATGCTAAGGGAAGGTTACATACGAGAGACAGAAGGTAAAAGAAGGAGGTTAAGAAGGTGAATATGGTTGATGTACTTCCTACACAAGAATGGATATTGAATTCTTAAACATGTTGAAATCACCATAAAAAGGAGACTAAAGTAGAAAGGAGAAAAGTAGAGAGGATGAACCAATACATATATATATGGAAATGTCACAATGAAATTCCCTGTATAGCTATCTTAAACAAACAAAAATGTCTCTTTTTTCAAAAACAGAGAACAGGAAGGTAAAACAGGACCTGTCTTGGGTGTGAGTATCAATGGGAAGGGGCAGGATATAAGGAAAGGGAGAAGGAGAGGGAATATGGTGGAAATATTCTGTATACATGTACATGAATGGAAAAATGAAATTATTCCAGGAATGGGTGGAGGGGGGAGGGAGAAGAGATAAAGGAGAATGACAGAGGGGGTGAATTCAACTAGGATATGTTGTACATAATTTTGTAAATGTCACAATGTACCCCCAATACAACAATAAAAATAAATCACAGAAAAAAGAAAAGAAGGAAGAGAAGGAAGGAGGGAAGGAGGGAGGGAGAGAGGAAAGGAGGAGGATTGAGATCCAGTGGTCCAAGGTAGCTGTACCACATCCCTAGCAATGAACAATGGTTCCAATTCCTTTGTATCTTTTCCAAAACCCAGACAACCTTCAGAAAAGTTGGAACATTGGGTGTTCTTTCTCCCTTGAAGGATAAGCCTCAAATTGTGTGCATTTTTACAATGGTACCAAGCTGTGAAGGCCACAGCAAGCTCCCCTTTCTCCTTTCTTTGTTCTCAGCTGCCCCTAGATACTCAAACCATGCCAGTTTCTGCTCATGCTCCTAATGAGGTGATACAGAAACAAGTTCCTAGGTAGCCTACCCAACAGCCAGAACTTGGGAAGTAAACTCCACTCTCTCTCCTCCTGGCCCATGGAAGCTAAGAGAGATATTAAATGGTTTACATATATTTTTTTATTCATGTCAGGTGATACAAACTTAAATCTTTTTCTTACCATAGGCTTTATAGGAGGACATTGAAAAATACAAGTAAAGACATACCCAACTGCTGGAACAAAAGAGCCACACTGGTGCCTGTGACAGGAAGGCTATCATGTAAAGGAGTCTGGATCAGCTGTCTATCTCCTGCACCCAAAGAAAACAGCTTCTGTAGAATGAGAAATACACAACAAAGTAATGTGGACATTTTCTTAAAGTAAAAACCCTTTGAAGTCCAGCTTTAGAACAAGTGACCATAAAAGAGCCAATTAACAAATGCAAAGGGCTAATAACATATTACCCAAAACACTGAAGTTTTTTTGTGTACAAATATAAATAGCATGAGAATATTCAGCAGTTGAAGGTTGAAAATTCTGAGGCACAAAAATCACTGCCAATTATTGTTAAAGTCAAAAACTTTAGTAAAGGCCCCCAAAGACAATTCTGTTTCTTTAAAGCCCGATCATGACCAAACTCACATTTAACATTCTGCCCTTATAGCAGATGTAAGGAAGAAGGGAATAGCATTAAAAAAAAGGAGCGGGGGGAAGGTGTAACAATTTAAGACAAAAGACACTGAGAAAGACAGAGGACAGCTAAAAAAGGCAAAGGGCAAGGAAAAAGTGCTCATTTTAACTGTATGTAACATCTTTATCTGACTGAAGATAAGCGATGTGATTTTTAGAAGGCTGTCTCCCTTCCTCAATATTATATAAGAATAAACAAAATAAATGATCAACCAATCATTTTTAGAGTTTTGGAAAGGGCATTCTTTTTTTGGGGGAGAGGGAGTGCTAAGGATTGAACCCAGGGCCTACCACATGCTAAGCATGTATTTGTACTACTGAGCTATGCGCACTAGCCTCAAGTCTATTCTTTTTAAAGTACGGTTGCTCTAGAAACAATAAACAAATCAAGCAGTAAATCTTCTTATTTTTCTAATTCAGAGACAATTATGAAAATCTTGACACATACAGAGTAAATGTGAAGCGTTTTCTTAATGCTGTCTCCTAATTTTTATCAAACTTTTTAAAAATTTAAGTTAATAAAATGAAGTATAACTATATACAGATATGAGTAAGAAAGGTATTAAAAGCACATTTAAAAGTTCAATCTAAAAAAAGGTATGTCCAAATAGAGCTCAAGTTACACAAAATATGGCTTCTAATTATAATATGTGAAAGGTGAACTCTGTGAAAATTAACCCCATGACCTAACAAAAGAATGGAATCTTAAGCATTTAGAAGGAACACTATAGGAACAATGCTTAACTAAACTAGAATCCTCTTTAAAACAAAAATATTGAGAAGAATTCTTTCTTAACTGGAGGGAGAGAACAGTCCCTTTCCATTCACCTTTCTATTTTATTTACCTGGGACCCTCCAGCTGCTGGCACAAGGCAAGCACAAAGATTTGCAATGAGACTTTCCAAGGAAACATTCAGACTGTCCACATACACAGTATAGATCAAACCCAGGCAAGCCTGCAAAGAGATAGATGCATATGGTAATTTCATGGAAAAACCACTAAAAATAAATTATGACATCTGCTCCTAGGAAAATTTCTCTTTGAACGAATTAAAGTATATTCTACAGTGAATGGAATAAATTTTAAGCAGCAAACAATATTAAGTTTATTAAATTTTCCTCTAGGACCAGAACCTCCAAGTGTGCTTCTGAGATAAGTTTACAGAATGCAGAAAGCCATAATTTGTAAAACAGGTGTCTCTGCTCAGATAACTACTGTCATTAATTTACAGGGCTAAAACTGTTTTTTGCCCAACTGTTTTGCTCTGCTCCAAAGTTCAAGATAAAAATTTAGAGATTTTATTTTACTTTGTGATTCTTATAAATCCAGAATATTTATTCAATGGGAAATTTAACATATGAATTATAATAAAAGGTAGCAAAATAGACAATATAATAAGATTAGCACTTTGAGCTCAGTAGAAGGTAGGTGGTAAAACAAGATAACATACAATCTTTATGAATTTTTCAGTTTATTGAAATTTGTGACTAAAAAATTAGTGATTGTTAGGAATTGCCCATTGTCATTGAAATCTTGACATGAAGTGAATTTTTCTACAATACATAATCTCATTTTCTAGAAGAGTTTTTTAGAAACTATTAGGACAAATATTTATAAATAATGTTTTTTACATTTGAAATTCTGACTATATATACAGAAAAAAAGAAAAAAGCGGGAAGTAAATTGTGTGTGTGTGTGTGTGTGTATTTGTTGCTACTGTTGTTTTGGGAACAGGGTCTCCTTTTGTATACTAGGCTGGCCTTGAACTTGAGATCCCCCTGCCTCCACCTCCCAAATGCTAGGATTATAGATATATACCACCATGCTCAGCCTATAAACAATATTTTAAAGATATGCTGGCAGTAGCATGATCAGAATTATATGAAATCTCAAACACTCCTACTTACTTCAGCCTGACTGTGCATAAGCTGAACATATACAAGATTGCTGAATTACTAATGCATTTTTAATTTGCTGTAGGTAATCAAATTATTTAAGGGTTTATAACCTTTGGATTCAATTAATGTGTGACCTATTTTAAAACAAATGCTACATCCTTAGAAGTGCAAATAGTTTTGTTAACTCACTGAAGTATTTTTATCATCCAACATGAATTTATTTCTTCTGTTCTTGCTAATTTTCCTTTATTGGTGAATCACTAACTCAGTTTAACAATATTTTCAATACAAAGAACTTGTCACCAGGGTTCATTCAAAACAGGTTTATATAATAATATAAACTAAGAATGACAACTATAAGTTCTTTACCCTAAAAATTTCTGGATAGTCTAATCTGGACACCAACACCAGGCTTTTGGGAGCAAACACCTCTGCAGGCTGAATTAAGCCAGATACTTCTTCTTCACCTTCAATCTCTTCCTTCTTTGTTCCCTAGAAAAAGTGACATTGAAATCAATATACAGAATTACCTACATTCATAGTTCACAAAAGATATTCATACCATGTTCCTTCCAGGTAACTTACAAAAATCAGACAAGGAATACTTATTTTATTTTTGAGAAGCTCCATCATTTCCTTTCTGAGTGAGGAAATGAAGGTGAATAAGACTTGCTAAAATTATTTTAAGTAGTGACCCAAATAATTAAAATGACATTTGCCTAAATGGAAAGTTAGTTGTTTTCAAAAGAAGAAAAAAAGTCTGTTTTACAAATAGGGCATTTTGTGCTTGGCCAACTCTTTCATATGAACATTCTAAAGCTTGCAGAATGCTCAATGCTTTTGGAAGTAAAGCACATATCAGCTTGAAATTGCTTTTGTTCCTAAGCAACAACGGTGATATTTTGAAAAGAAAAAAAGAGAACATTTTTATATATAAAACTAAGTTTCGGAATGAACTTAATGCCACTGAAATGCGCATTTATAAATGGCTTAAATGGTATTATCTTAGATAGATTTTACCACAATAAATAGTCTTTTAAAATCACCTGTTTTAACAACTACTGTCTAATAAACTTGGAAAAATAATATTCTCATTTATGGATCAATAAATATTTCCTGTGTACCTATCTGTTTGATAATGGTCTATAGCATACTAAAATGTTTAAGAAAAAAAAAGAGTACGGTAATAAAGCATACAGATTTATTTCTGGACATTCTAAGATTGTAGGACATTTTCCCTAACTAGAATCCCCTTGTCTTTCTTTTACACTAATCAAACTTAGAACTTAAAACTTATTTTCCTCCCTAATTTTTTTCTTTCTCTTACTTTCCAGTGTGGCTCCCCAAAATATCAGACTTTGGTGTACTTCTTTCTTTGTCAGGCTTTCCCCCAAATGCTACGAAATACTGTATCTAGATGCCTATTTGGCATCACCACTTAATGAAAAAAGACACTTCAAAGATATTCAAAATGGGGACGGACTGTTCAAGACACACTGTACCCATGTATTGAATTATCACCATGAATTCCCCTCATACTATTAATGTATGATAAATAAAAAACAGAACAAAACACAGCTCCAATCTTTCTCCCTAGATTCACCTCGCTTGCACTGGTCCCTGTCTTTTAATGGTAATCCTATTCTTTCACTGGGCAAACCAAAAACTCCCGATTCCTCTTTCTTAGATAGCTTATATCCAACATCAACAAATTCTGATTTCTCAATACCTCTATTGCTTCCACAATATAGTGTGCCACCATCACCTCGTCTGGATCATTACAATAGCCTCCTTTCATTGCTTTTGCCCTACTTTGCTTCTTTGCTGCTTTTCAAACATACCAGGCATGCTCCCATCTACAAATCTATAGACTTGCTTGTTGTTATTGGCTAGGAATGCTCTTTTCCAGATATCCTAATGACTATGCTCTGCATCTCTTTTAGATCTTCTTTCAAGTATCTCCTCTTCCTACTCTGACAAGCTTTTGCTGATCACTCTACTTGAAACTGAAGTGCCCTAACACTTTTTAATCCCCTTTTCCTGCCTTATTTTTCTCTATGATACTTGTCACTATCCAGTTATTATTCATTTCATTTATCTTGGGTTTGGGTTTGTCTTTTTCCCCTACTAGAATATGCTACATAAAGGCCAGGTTTTCTCTGTCTTGTTCAGTGATGAATTCCAGTTCCTAAAATAAGGTATGGGCACTTTGTTGTTCACTGCATAAATGAAGGAATAAATTTTCTTGGAATGGTTTTCTGGATATTTTACCAAAGGAAGTCTTTTCCTCCCTATGCATGGAGGCCAAGAAAAAAATATATATCTACATATATATCTGTGGGACTTAGGTTTGAACTCAGGGCTTTGCGCTTGCAAAGCAAGAACTGTATTTTTAATTTCTTTTAGAACCTACTTAGTATCTAGTACAGTGCAATATAACCAATTATTGGCTGTCCATGGAATGCACATATCAAAAATAAACTATTTGTACATATGATAAAGTCCAAATGCTCTTGAAAATTTTCGTTTGTTACAAAGCCAAAACTAAAATTAGGTTTTTGGTTTCTGCAATCCTTAGAAATAATAAAAATGTGAAGATTATTAATTTACCAATGATTTCCACATTTAATGAATTATGTGCTTCATGGATTACTGTCAAATTCAAAATAACAAAAAATGACTGAAATTCCTGGAAGAGATTAAACCTATCCACAATTTTATGAGATTGTGATAAATGCTCTAGAGTACCATTAAAAGACAGTTTGAGTAAGTAGATAACCATTTCAAGTAAATGACCAAACACAAAATAGAATTCAGTGGTCACTTCTTTAAAACTGCTCTTTAAACACTAGCTAAAAGGAATAATTGTTAACAGAGAAGAAAAAAGATCTAGTATAATATAAATCAGTATTAAGTAAAAATAATTTTATTTTTACTTCCAACATAGATGTTGACTTTTACTTTGCAAATCCTAAAATGTTATTATTCTTAATCCCCAAAACTCTCCTACAAAAACACATTTCCCCAAAGGCTGGGGATGTAGTTTAGGGTAGAGAAAATGCAAAATACACACACACACACACACACACACACACACACACACACAAAATGTCTCAAGTTTAGAGAAAAATCATATTTCTACATTTGGGAGAAATGTACTATTATGACAAAACAAACAAATAATACCAAAAATTGCTAGGTAAAATAAAATTTGTTCCAAGAGATGAGAATGTGATTTTTGGGATCAAAATTTTCTAGAAATAATTTATCAGGCAAAGGGAAAACCGCCTCTTCTATATAGTTGCTGGAGTATCTTTTATGTAATAATTATATCATGATTCTTGCTTGTATGTTTTATAATGACAGATTTTTCACATACTGAAAAGATGTGAAAAACTAAAAAATAAGCAAAAACTTCAAAACATAGCCTGTAAACATAAGAGATGTTATTTTCTTTGAAATTTAGTATCTTATATGTCATCTAGCTGGGCAATATTAATCTTTCTTATAACTTAAGATTATTCCTTGTTTTTAGGAGTCCTTTTTAAAGACAGAAATTTACTTTAAATGCTGTTTAATGGATTATTTACATTGCCTTCAAGGTAACCTCATCTCTTATCCATATCATTATCACATGCCACACCTCACTCATTTGTACGTATTTTCATCTACTGGCTATTACAATGAACTATATCTGCTAGTAAGACTCCCAACTTCTGTGTATGTCATATAATGTATAGCTGATAGTCCCCCATGCTTGAATATGGGAAAAGTTAGTGCCTGCTATTATATCAATCTGCCCCAGAACTGCTATTGATCTTCAAACATATCCTGAGATAAAAGTACTAGAAGGCAGATTTTATTTGATGGCTTCATGTAGCAGATAGATACTACCTTTAGGAAATTTATCTTAGCTATTTTTCATGTTGAATACTCCAGCCTCATGTTTATTATATCCTGGAGATTAATTGTCACATCCAAGCAACAGCCAAGTCCTGTCTTTCTATCCTGAAAAGCGTTGCTGTGTTCATTTTCAACAAGACCACATTGCCACATTTATTTAAACATTTAATTAACAATGATAAAAGAAACTGTGCAAGTAAAAAACATTCAGTTCTAGATTCCTCTTTTGAAATATAATTTATTACGATGTACCATTACATAGAGTTGACTCAAAGAAATAAATTAAGGACTTTCAAACTTTCCAGAATTAGAATTACTATTGTTCCCTACGTATAGTGGAGAAAACTGAAATACAAAGAGGTTAAGCAATTTGTCAGGATCACACTGCTAATAAATCTTAGAAACAAGATCAAGATCACTGTTAAAAGTGACCTTACAGAAACATCTAATTCAACCTTCCTATTTCATAGATAAGAAGATTGAAAAAAAAAAAAGATTGAGAACCAGAGAGGTTACAAAGTTGGTATAGAAAGTACAAAAGATGATTAATGGGATGTAATCTCATTTATTCATTTAATATACATTAAATGATTTAGCCTAGGCACTAAGGCTAAAATGGTGACAGAGTCCCTGCTCTTACAAAGCACACATTCTGGTGGGGGGAACCAAATGAAAAGACAAGTAAAAAAAAGCAAATATTTCCTCCAGAGCTCCAAGTTTTCCTATCTAGAGATCAGTCTAAAAATTTATTTTCATTACTTTGATTTTCCAGGTAATTCATCAATCATTTGTAATTAATTATCATATGGTATTATGAATGTTTAAATTTATTGTTTTCTCAAATAGTTCACCAACTGTTTAAATAACATTTTTTGAAATCTATAGATTCTGGAAGTGTGGTAGTGTAGGTCTGTAATCCCATAACTCAGAGGCTACAATAGGAGGACTGAGAGTTTACAGCCAGCCTAAACTACATAGTGAGACACTATCTCCAAAAAAATTAAAAACTGAAATGTATAGATCACATCAGTTTTGAAATTCTTCCATTGTTGAATACTGATATCCTAGGGTAACACATAATCACTAGGGTACTGATAGCCTGATACACTAGGGTCTGTTTCCGGACAATCTTTGCTATCCCCACAATTTATCTTATTCTTGAATCAATAATAACTGATATAAGTTCTTCAGTAGCATAATACTTATTTTAATATTTCAGTATAATACTTATTTTAGTGTTGGACAGATATAGACAAGCTCTTCAACTTAGTACTTGTCCAGGGGAAAGTTTTAGCTTCATTTGTAAAACAGAAATGTTAAAGCCTACCAAATGGTGCTATTAAGAGAATAAAATGAAATAAAATCCATGTGAATTAAATAAAATGAAATGAAATAAAGTGCTGTGAAAGTTTTAGTATACAATCCAGAACACGGTAAGCCTTTTAAAATCTAAAATCTTTTTTCTTTTCCCCTCAAGTCTCAGCTCTTGATTTGTAAATGTTCACTCAGTCTTTTGAAGTCTGTAAGATTTATTCCAGTTGTCCAGTCATCAATTATTACATATTTCAACAAACAGTACTTAGCATATAGTACTTTGACATGTTTTCATACTTAAATTTTAGTTTTGCCTTCTGACCTAAATTTTATACCCACTGAGTCAAAGAAATGTATTTTATGCCTTCAATGTCTCTTCTCTCTTTATTCCTTATCTTATCTTTCTAAATTAGTTTCATTCACTCCTCCACTTTTCTTTGAAGGCAATTAATTTGCTGATATACCAAATATCTTCATTGAGTAGTGCATAATTACCATTGATTCAGAAATAGTAAACACATTAAAGAACTTTAAAAAGACATAAAGGTAAAGAAAATTTAGATATGTCTGCCATATATTTTGTCTAAGCTGTAAAAGCCAACATGAAATCTATCATATTTTACTGATTACTTAAAAAATCATCTAGGATCACACTGCCTAGCTGGATAATTTGGGGAACATGTTATCAAAAATTTGATGCCAAAGTTTTGCTTGTGATTATTGACAGTATTACTGTATCTTGGAGAAGGCAAGAGAGCCAACATTTTTAAAGTTGCACAATCTTACTTCGGATGGTGTATGTCCCTAAGTTCTTCCTCTTTAGGATTCCAAATAATGTGTCATAGTACATTGGTATGAAGTAATTCACACCAAATGAGAATTAAATGATCTATTTTGAACTGATGATAGGATCCAAAAACAAAAGAAAAACACATTTTTTAAAAAGGACATAGCTAAACAGTGCATGCCAAAAATGAGAACAAACCTTACTAATGACCTAGAAAAGAACATCTCTGGTTTTTTTTTCACATTCTACCTCATTGTTTGTACTCTCATTTAGGGCAAATTCAAAAAGCATTAGTTTTCTGCTTCCAGTATAGAAAAGCAGTCTTACAGATCTGCATAATACATAGTACCTAATTACAATTATACAGAAGCCATAATTTTCACAACTTATTTATGTTTTCAGAATCTTTAAAAAAGTCTGATATGAAGCAGACTTTAAAGATTTTAAGTTGATTATAAAAACTAAATAAATGATAATTTTTGGTCTACTTAAAATGGCAAGTAGCAAAATATCTGAGCTAAAAGAAAAGTTTTTAAAACAATGATTCAAAATATACAAAACCTCAGATCTTGGCTTCCAATATTATTCACTACTCAAAGGAGTCAAAGCTCCCTGAAGAAAAGGTTGATTTCAGGTTGAGGCTGGAAAGGAATAAGATGAACCTCATCACTTTGTTATAACAGAAAATTTTAAAGTGCTTAAAAAAAATAAAAAGATAAGGCCTTATCAAAAAAGAAAAATAGGATTACAGCTTGAGAAGTACCCACTGGTCAGATATAGAACAACATGTGCATGAATATGATGAAAACTATTAATGAATTATATGCTACTGAAGAAAAGAAAAAAATAAAAACTGGAATCCATGAGCCCATGGTTCAAGATGAGAAAGAATAGCTCTTGCTTACAGTAAACTGTCAACTGCTTACTGGTTAAAGGTACAGTGTGTGTGGAATTGGAAAACAATCATTTTGTAACCATCACAATCAGCATTGACAGAGGCAAGAATCATCAGTAAACACTCAATCTAGGAAACCATGGATAATGAGTAGCAGGATATTTGCATAGTCTTAAAATATCTTCTTGCAGACTGCTTATTAGTTGCAAATGAATAAATGTCAACTACACAGTAGAGAAATCCAGTAGTTGACCAAATTATCAAAATTAACATCAGTGAGGGGTGGTTAAACATTGTGCACTTCCAGACATGTACCCTTAGGAGGAATATCCTAAGGTGAATTCTATTCCTATTTCCATTCCCCATTCCATTCCACTCTGTTCCATTCTATATGTCTAGTAAAATCGCTATGCAGCCCAGGCTGGCTTCAAGCTCTCAATTCTCCTGTCTGAGCTTCCCAAGTACTAGGATTACAGTCATGCATCACCATGCACAGCTTCACCTAGATAATATTTTAACTGTAAATGCATAACTTGAATCTAATGATAGACATCAGAAACTGGAAAACAAGAACCATACTATTAAGAAGGGATGGAGAGAGTTGTGTTATTAAAAAATGTCAAAGTCATAGGCAAAGAAAGGCTGAGGGACAATTCCAGATGAAAAAGAGAAGAAAGGGAGATTATTATGAAATATAATCAATATATGTGATATGTGCTAGATCTTCCATGGAAGAAAACTGTGGAAGGCATGATGAAGAACATTATTACAGGGGACCAGGCACAGTGGCTAGTGCCTATAATCCTAGCTACTGGGGAGGCAGAGATTTAGATGGTGGTTTGAGGCCAGCCCAGGCAAAAAGTTCCCATTTTAACCAATGACTGGGAGTGTTGGCACATGCCTGTCATTCTTGCCACACAGAGAAGCACAAATAAGAGGATCACAGTTCAGGCCCTCAGGCATAAGATGAGAGCCTATCTTAAAAATAACCAACAGAAAAAGGACTTGTAGAATGGCTCAAGTGGTAGAGTGCGTGCCTAGCAAGCATAAAACCCTGAGTTTAACTCCCAGTACTGAAAAGAAAAAAAAAATGGGAAAAAAACCCATTCCCAAAATGGGAAAACATTCTTAGTCTGGGTGTGGTGATGCGTGACTACAGTCCCAACTACTCAGGAAGCTGAGCCAAGAGAATCTCTTAAGCCCAGGTAGCCAAGGCCTGCCTAGGCAACATAGCAAGACCAAAAAACCCCCAAAATTTAAAAAAGCAAAAACAATAAACATTTAGTCAAATGACAAAACCAGAATATGGATGGTAAAGTATTTTATCAATGCTAACTTTTCTGAGATTGGTAACTATATATACTGTTTGTGCTTGTGTGAAACACACATTTAATAATTTAGGGTCAAAGGATATGATACATAAAACTTTCTCTCAAATAGTTCAGAAAAAAATCGTATGTGTGCACCTGTGTATGTGCGAGGAGGAGGAGAAGGAGAGAGAAGAGGAAGAGAAGCAGGCAACAGAATACACTGCAGTTTGAACAAAAGCACATATGGCAGAAAGATTCCTAAATGTTGTCCCTGTGATTACCTTTTGGCTAGACAAAGTTTGTACCTGGAGATTGATCTCTGCCTCATAGAAGGTGAGGCATGAGCAGTAATGTCGATCTGAGTCAATATCTGTTAGGACCACCACAAAGAACGTTGGCTGCTTCCTCTCTCTGGACAGTTGCCATCCACCAGGCTGACAAAACTAAATGGGATAGAAAAAAATGTCACATTTTAAAAGTAAAATTAAAATTTATTATTCTTTAATATCTGACAAATGTCAAATATTTATCTTTAAAACCGTGTATCTCATGTGGTATATCATTCAGCCAACATTAACAAAAGAATTCATGAACAGATTTATAATTTATAATGTAAATTCACCAATGTCCATATTTATTTTATGAAGACAGCCAAGGTTTTGTCTAAATTCCACTCTGAGATGCAATTTCTGAGACCTACACTGGCAGATGTAGGACCAGCAGCAAAGTGACGAACTATCCCGACTGTGAGAAAAAGTTGGAGGTACGGTGCAAAATATGTATCTCTGCCAGAAAACTGAATTATTTTAAAACTTCCCCATGAATCTAAGGAGGCTTCAATTCAGCACAATAAAAGAACTATCTCGTTCACCAAGAGAGATCACATTCTGGGTATTAAAGCATATTTTAAATTTAAAAGAAGAGAAATTATACAATGCCTACCCTCAGACCACAAGGAATTAAACTAGAAATCAGTAACAGAAAGATAGCTACAAAATTCTCAAATACTTAAAGGTTAAGCAACATACTTCTAAGTAACATATAAGTTTAAAAAATGAGATCTCAAGAGAAAGGTTTTTAATTAACTAAATGAAAATGAAAATTATCAAAATCTGTAGAAGACAGCAAAAGCAGTGCTTGAAGAGAAATTTATATAACTGAATACACATATTACAATGAAAAAAGATATAAAATCAGTAATTTAAGCACTGACTTTAGGAAACGAAAACAAATGCAAATTAAATTCAAAGTAAACATAATTGATAATAAATGGGTAGAGATGAATGATAAGGAAAATAGGAAATTAATAAAAACAAATGCTATTTTTTAAGAGAGTAACACTATCAATAAACCTCTAACCAAGCCAACTAAAGGGGAAAAAAAGAGAGAACCCGAATTACTGATACCAGAAATGAAGGATCCCATGGTCACAGCCAAAAAAGAAAACCATAGACCAAATAGCTCTCATGATCTTAAGAGTAAAAATCTAATAAAAAATTTAGCAAATTGAATTCAGCAAGATATAAAAAGAATGCCACAACCAAGTGGAGCTCATCCCAGGTATGCAAGACTGGTAAAACTTTCAAAGATCAAAGCAATTCATAGTATCAAGAGGCTAAAGAATTAATAATCACATGATCATATCAACAGATGCAGAAAAAGTATTATACAAAATCCAACATCTACTCATAATGAAAAAACAAAACCTTAGTAAAGTAGTGGGGAACTTCCTCAACTTCATAAAGCGTATCTACAAAATACCTACAGTTAAAATCATACTTGATAAAGAATAAAGCAAAGATATTCTCTCTCACCACTCCACAATATTGTATTGGAAATCCTAGCTAATTTTTAGTAATATGAAAAAGAAAGAAAAAGGTATACGTAAGGCCCAGCATGGTGGATCACTTCTATAGTCCCAGCTACTAGAAGGGGGACATCAGAAGAATCAGAGTTCAAGGCCCTCCCTGGCAAAAAAGTTAACAAGACCCTATCTCAAAGAACATGCCAGCCACGGTGGTACATACCTGTAATCCCAGCTACATGGGAGCCATAGGTAGGAAGATCATGGTCCAAGCCAGCCCTGAGCAAAAGCAAGACCCTGTTTGAAAAGTAACTAAAAGCAAAAAGGCCTGAGGGCACGGATCAAGAGGTAGACTGCCACTATCTAATTTTAAGACTTAGTTATAAAACTACAGTAATTGAGACAGTTGTGAAAAAGGCAGGGAAATACATGAATGACAAGACTAGAGAGCTCAGACATGGACCCACATAAATACAGTCAACTTATCTTGGGCAAAGGAGCAAAAGAAATATAGTGAAAAAAAGATGTTTTCAACAAATGATGCTGGAACAACTAGACATTCACACACACACACACATACACACATACACATACACACACCCCACAACCCCCAAAACAAACATATAAACAACAACAACAAAACAAAGAATCTATACACGGAGTACACTCTTCACAAAATTTAACTCAAATGCATCATATACCCAAACATAAAACTCAAAAATATAAGAAGATAATATAGGAGAAAGCTCTTAGATGATCTTGGGTTTGGTGATAGCATTTTAGATACAGCATGAAAGCAAGATCCATAAAACAACTAAGTGATAAGCTGTACTTCATTTAAGTTTTAAACTTCTACTGTGAAAGAATGTCAAGAGAATAAGACGACAAGTCAGATTGGGAAAAATATTCGCAAAAGGTTTATCTGAAAAAGAACTGTTATCTAAATTACACAAAGATGTTAAAACCCGTCAATAAGAAACAAACAACCTGGTTTAAAAATGGGCAACAACCCTTTAACAGGTATCTCAGGAAAGAAGATTTATAGATAGAAAATAAACATATGAAAAGGGACATGCACATTAAAATGAGGGATTAGGGATAGAGCTCAGTAGTACAGTGCTTGCTTGCCTAGTTTGTGTGATGCCCTGGGTTCATCTGGGCACTGCAAAACAAAACAAAACAAAACAAAACAAGAAAACAAACCCAAGGAGACACCACTGTATAATAGAATGGCAAAAATCCAGAACACTAACAATACTAATAGAGCAATAAAAATATTCATTCATTGCTGGTGGGAATGCAAAAGCCACTTTGGAAGACAATTTGGCAATTTGCTAAAAAATTAAGCACTCTTACCACAATATCCAGCAATCCCTGCTCCTTGGTATTTACCTAAATGAGTTTATAAAAGGATCTGTACAAAATTCTGGACAGAGATGTTTACATTACTCATAACTGTCAAATAATGAAGGCAATCAAGATGTTCTTCACTAGGCGAGTGAATAAAGAAATGTACATCAGATTATGGACTTAGCACTAAACAGAAATAAGCTATTAAGAGAAGACATGGAAGAAATGTCAGTGAGCATTACTAAGTAAAATAAGCCAGCCTTGAAAGGTTACATACTGTATAATTTCATCTATATGACATTTTGGAAGAGACAAAACTAAGAAGGTAGTAAAAAAAAAAAAAATCAGTAGTTGCCAGGGGGTGGGAAGGATGGTAGAGGGATTAATAGATGGAACTCAGGATTTTGAGAGCAGTGAAACTACTATAATGGTGGAGATATTGCTACATACTTGTCAAAATCCACAGAATATCCACAGAGTGAGTGATGCTTCAACGTAGGTTTGATGGTTACAACCACTCAGGTGCAGGAAAATGAGAGCACAAATTGTTGCCTCTATCACCGGTCTCGGGGCAGGGGATGTATGGGAACTCCCTGAACTTTCTGCTCAATTTTGCTATGAATTCAAAACTGCTCTTAAAAATAGTCTATTTTTTTTTAATCTGGAGGAAAAAGGATATCTTGATGAGCAGTGTTGCTCATGAGAGATGGAGGAGATACAGGAATGAGTTTACCAATATAGCAGCCCTCCATGCTAGATTAGCTTCTTTTTCTCATCATGCTTAATAAGTATGTAATCTTGAGCAATTTGCTTAACCTCTTATTGTCTCAGTTTCCTCATCTATAAAGGAATAGGTTAATATCTACCTGGTAGTACTCTTGGGAAGGAATGTAAGTTAACAAATGCAAAGTGCCCAGAATAGCCTCTGGCACACAGTTGAGTGTATAAAGTAGTAGTTATTATGATTACTATCCACGTTCTACTCACCCTAGTTTCTGTCACTATCTCTTTGACACTTTCCTTTTTTGTATACATCTTCCTTTCACTAATTCATTGCCTCCTTGTCTCAGTTTAGAAACATCAGGAAAGTAAGATCTAGATGATATCTTTACATTTAGAATCAAGTTCATAGTTTCTACAGAATGCAAAATTCTACCAGATGAATTTCCTTAAGTAGACATCATGAAGAATACATGAAGAAAACGCATGAATGGCTTAAATTAAAACATTTTGACTACACTTTTATTTTGAAAAGTGGTAATTCATTTAACAAATATTTGCGAGTACTTAAATGTCATCTATTTTTTAAAATGTTCTCTGAAACTTCCCAGTTTTTCTAGCTCCTCCAAACCAAAGAATTGGGTGGCACCTCTCCTGTGTTTCAAAGTCATTTTAATATGATTTATTATATATACTAACAATAATAACCTTTCCTCTTCTACACGTCCCTAGAACTTCTTTTCTTACATATTCTCTAATCTGGTATGGAAAAGCTGACATCATCATCTTTATCTTTATGTATGTATTTCTGTCCTTTATACTAAATTCCATGACATTGTATATCAGGCTTACTTGTGAACACTAAACCATTTTCATTCTAAAACACAAAATATGATAAAGAGAATCATAGGAATCTATGAGGTCAAAACAAACATAGCACTACTGAATCTGGTTGTTTCTTTCACTTTTTTCTCATTTACATTTGTGGTGCAAAAGCAACAGTGGGTAAGGCTGCTAGTGTCTTACCAGGAATCAAAACAGTGGCATCAAGCTGGACTACTAGTTATTATAGTCTACATATTTGCAATTTTTAAAAAATTTAGTTTCACTTAAGAAGGCCCTTGATAAATTAATAAACATTTAAATTTCATTATAACTCAATCCTTAACCACAACTTCTTAAATCCTTCAAATAGTACATATAAATCACTTTTACTACTATGTGTGGAAATTGGATAGCTTTCTAAAGAAAAACACTTGTTTAAGTTGTAAATTGAACTAGATATTTATTTTATTTTTGTTTGTTTTTATATTTTGACAGTACTAGAGTTTGAATTCAGGATTTTGTGATTGCTAGGCAGGCACTCTACCACTTAAGCCATGCTTCCAGCCCTTTCTTGCTTTATTTATTGGATAGGGTCTTGTATTATGTTGGAGGCTAGCCTGGAACTGCCATCCTCCTTACCTACAGTCTCCCACATAGCTGGGATTACAGGTGTAGTCCTATCCTAGTATGACACTACCATACTAGGCTTGTTGGTTGAGATAGGGTCTCATTAAATTTTTTGCCTTGGGTGGCCTTGAACCTTGATCCTTCTGATCTCTGCCTCCTGAATAGCTGGATTATATGCCTGGACCATTGCATCCAGCATACTTTTGGTTTTTGGGACAAGGTCTCACTATGTAGCCCAGGCTAGACTGGAACTTGGAATCCTCCTGCTTCCATCTCTCAAGTGTTAAGATTACAAGTGAATACTACCATGCCTGGCTTAGATCAGGTTTTTTTTTTTTAAAGGAATACCATTTTTTACTTGAAAGAATAACTGACAAGATATGCTATACATATATGTATTTTGCAGACTTTTTCTCAAAATAAATCAAGAGGGCCTATAACTTCAATATAAAGATTTATAACCAATATCTGATACAAATAGCAATTATGTGTTATAAGTGATAAAATCTGGGCTTTGAAGTATCATCACGAGCCTGATAACTGCAATACTTTCAGACTCTTCTGATAAATGTGACAATAATATTAACGAATACAATATTTTAAGTACTATATAATGGCATGCATCTAAAAGATCTGCACAACTCCCTGAACTGATATTTGCCAAATAACAATGCATAATATAAAAACTGTGCATAGATACAAGATCCATCCAAACCAGGTTCTAGTGTAACAAAATATGCAGGTTCCATATTGCAACTAACCTTTAAGAAACCACTATTTGTTAAATTGGCATACTATTCAAAGAAGAGTATCCTTAACTGTTTGAAAGGCTATTAAATATTCTTTCCTTTACTGATTACCTATTCATGAGACCTGATTTTCTTCATATACTTTAACAAAAAACAAAAAACAAGCAAACAAACAAACAAACAAACAAAAACCTCACAGGAGCAGAGGTAGGTATGAGAATCCAGATATCTTCTATTAAACTAAATATCAAAGATATTTATAAAGTGAGGCACCAGTGGCACACCTGTAATCCTAGGTACTCAGAAGGCAGAGATCAGAAGATTGTGGTCTGAAGCCAGCCCAGGCAAAGAGTTAGAGGCTCTATCTCAAAAATACCCAACACAAAAAACAGGGTTGGTGGAGTGACTCAAGTGGTAGAGTGTCTGCCCAGCAAGCATGAAGCCCTGAGTTCAAACCCCAGTGTGCCACCCTCCCCCCAAAAATTTACAAACTATAAACAGGATCTCTTTTTTCCTATTTTCTTTTGGAAAATATATTTTCATAAAAACATATTTTGTATTAACATGCAATCACATTTAAGTGGATATTTTTAAATTTTCCATTGTAATTTCTAATATGCAAATAAGTAGATTAACCCATATAAACAAAGCTCTTTTATAGTCTCTAATAACCTTCGAGAAAATAAAGATTACAGAGACTGAAAAGCATGAGAACTGTTACAGTAGTGTGAGAATGGATGCTAACATGTAACTAACCTTAGCTTAAACTACTTGAGTAGCAGAAAGGAACAGTCATGGTAGAACCAGGGAATTAATCAGGTTTGTAACAAACTCAGAAGTGTCTTTCAAAATACTGTTACTTTCTTCCAACAGACTACTTTCCTAAATTAGATATATTATTTTCTTTTTTTTTTTTTTTGTATATTATTTGCTAAAATGAGTCTCAGAATCAGGAAGGGATCTGAGCTTGGGTTATAAAATAATAAAATTATACAGCTAACATCACAAGTTCTATCACCATGTATGCAACAAACTGCTTCTTTGATACAGAGTGAATCAGTTCTGTGACTTAATAATAAATAATCACATTCTCATAGAGCTCTGTCATTCCTCATCATTGGTTGATTACTGGGTTTGGTAAATGGTACTAAGATAGCTGTTCACTAGAGAATGATGACTGTGTTAATTTCACAAAACTTTAAATGAAACTACAGGTTTTCAAGAAGGAAAAACTAAATTAATTTTAGTTCTAATTCTATAAAATATATCTGACTTCTCAAATTAAAGTTACCTGCCAGAGAGAAGAGTTCACAAATAATAAAGTAACATTTTATAAGGAAATAGACATACTAATTAGATAAGCAACTAGAAAAAGAAACTTTTCCTGTGCCCATTTTTCTCAATGATTGCACAGACACAGAATATCAGAAAAATTTAACAGAACAACAGTGTCCATAGCATTATTATGCTTAAATTGAATGACGTCACAGAGTGACATAGTATAGAAGGTTCTTTGGATAACAGTCAATTGCCCTTAGTATTTATGAAGACCTTCATTCACATCCATACATTCCTAGATTACTGACCCATGTTTTATCATGATAAAACTAAAAAATTAAATGTGTCCCTTCAAAAAGCTTACAATTACTTTTTCTAATAGAAACAACAAACATAATATCCAGAAGAAGAATATAAGAGTTTAGGTAGTAAGAACTCTTACTTAAATAGCATCATTTCCCTTAGTTTACATTATAACAGGATTTCTGTGATGAAAAGGTATAATCTTAAAACTTTTGGGAAATTACAGGGATCATTGTTCAGATTCAGTAAAGTACTTCTTCATAATTCAACTTAATGTGACCACAACTTAAGTGTAATGAAAATTCATGGTTGGTTTGGTTTGGGATTTTTTACTAAATTTTTCACAAAAGGGTTGTTGAAAGTTACCGAGACAAGTGGTTAGATCCCTTAGTTCACATACAAAATGACAACTATAAAAAGGAATTATTTTGTGGTGTGCATTTAAAAATATCATTAATACTTTATAGGAAAAACTGAATTCTGTATTCTCAAAATATATTAATACACAAATATTCACAAAATAAACTATTCATACAATTAAGTTTATAAAAATGTTTTTTTCAAAGTATGTAAAGAAACAGCTCTAACTTGAAGTTGAAAATATCTACTTTTCAAATTCACTGTATCATAGGTTCAATAATAATGGAATTGGAGTACTAGGATATGACCCAAGTTTCTAATGCGAGGTACTCCTCATGAGATTTGATTTGAAAAGTAATAATGCTATCTGGTTCTGTAATTTAAATTCTTAATTAAAAGCATGCTGAAAAAGTAATAAACAATGAAGGAGTAGACACTACAATTCTTGAGTCACATTTCTGACAGGAATGCAAGAGAATGTTTACACAGCTGGAAACAGAGTAGTCACAAGAAGACAGTAAGCAGAATGATACACATTAAACAAACAGGATAAATTCAGGATTTTGTTATCCCTTGTGTCTTTACTGACAAACAGGAAAAAAATGCTATCACAGGTGCAAAACTTAAAATGTTTAGAACTGAATATCATAACTGATGGACTGACATTGGTGACCTCCTTTCATCAAGCCACTGAGAAAACACATATACCTGGAATGACATTATCAATGAACATACCACATAAGCTGAGAAATAATACTGTTTTCATACATATATCAGTAGATATGCAGCAGCTCGTGTTTTTGATGACTCCCGTTTACCTTGACTGCATCATTTCATATAAATCATACACCCATAAAAATGTTGCAACATATCTGGGAATAGCCAAGAGGAGGATTCCTTTTCAGGATGTGGTATGTCTTTGTTCATACTCAATTTTCTTTAAGACCTTGGTACAGCTTGGCAAACAGTATTTCAAGATTGTAGGGTTTAGAACTGCTAAGTGTTAAGACTTCACACGTTAATGTATTACACACACCAATTTTGTTTACATGCTTGTTTATTAAGTTGCTCACATGTATGAGGTAGATCATTTACAAACAATCCACTACCCCCAAACAAGGGGGCAATTACAAAAAGACTTCATATTTGTAAAGCATTTTTTATACAATCAGAACCCAAAAGACTCATTTTACAAACAATGAAACTCAGGCTATAAAATGTTAAGGTCACATAGCTAGTTTATTACATCAATAGGACTAGAATCCAAGTCTGTATCTTCAACAACTGTGACCTTTCAATCACCTTATGGGTATTTTTTTTGTTTTATTATAAATTTGTATTATCATATTGTTGTTGTACTGGAGGTACATTGTGACATCTACAAAAATTCTTACAATATATCATAGTTGAATCCACCCTCCTCTGTCATTCTCCTTTATCTCCTCACCCCATTCCTGATAGTTTCAACAGGTCTCATTTTTTCCATTTTCGTACATAGGTATATATTTCCACTATATTCACCCTCTTACCCCTTTTCCTTATAGCCCCCCGACCCTGGTACCAAACCCCAGACAGCACCTGTTTTGCCTTCCTGTTCTCTGTTTTTGAAAAAAGATTATTTTTGTTTAAGATAGCTACATAGGGAGTTTCACTGTGACCTTATAACCCTAACCCGAATTGGTTCATTCCCTCTACTTTTCTCCTTTCTACCTTAATCCCCTTCTTATGGTGATTTCAACAGGTTTAAAAATTCTATATTCTTTTTTTTTTTGGTGGTACTGGGGTTTGAAATCAGGGCCTTGCACTTGCTAGGCAGGTGCCCTTACTGCTTGAGCCAATCCACCATTCCTATATTCATCCTTGTATAGGAAGTACATCAGCAATATTCACCTTCGTAACTTCCTTCTTTTACCCTCACAGGTATTATTTTGTAAGTAGGTAAACTGATGGCAGAAAAATTTAAATAAAATGAAAATGAAGTACACTTTGTAACATGCCACATTTCCTTACAAACATTTATCTTTGGAGGTGTGCAAACATATGAATATTTTTATATAAAAGACATGTCATATATATAGTTACGAAAAAGGAGTTTTTTTTTCACTTTCTGCAACATGTAAATTTTCCCATGTAGTTTTTTTCTTTTGTGTGTATGTGTATGTGTGTGTGTGTTTTAAGACAGGGGCTCACTATTTATCCTGGGCTAGTTTCAGACTCATGATCTTCCTAACTCAGCTTCCCAAGTACTGGGATTATAAGGGTGAGCCACCATCCCTGAAAACAATGTTTTTAATGACTATAATACCATCACAGATATACATAAAGTGCCATAATTCAGCCAATTCCCTACTGTTGGTTGTCTAGAGTATTTACTGTTTTTTCTAACGAATGCTAAAACAAGCATAGCATTCTATAAATCTTTATAGACATGTCCAAATATTGTCTTAGGAAAATATAACTGGTTTTTTAGAGTATGTACAAGTTGAGCACAAAAATGTTTAATTACCCTTCAATTCCTTTTCAAAGGCTAGGCAACCCCAAGAGTATTTTGAGTTGCTGACAGATTTCTAAAGAGGATTAAAAAAAAATTTAACAAAAAACAACTGTTATTATGAACTATATTGGGACAAAAGAAGAACTGATTTTTTAAAATAAACTAACAAAAACTTTAGGAGACTGAACTCTGGGCCAATGAAGGCCAGGGAAATATCAGCTGTGTGCTTTATCCTAATATATGTATTTTTACATATATTAGGATAAAGAAAAAATATATAGTAGGCATAAGAATTTCAAGAGAAGCCAACTTTGAGTCCAGAAATTCTCAACTATTTTGTTCTAAGATAACGGGTGCCATATATATGCCCAATTTTGATGGGGAATTTTGGTGAAGCATACTTAAGGGACTATTTGCTTAAAATAAAGCTTAATTTAAATTGCTCGTCTAAACACTTATACTCAAATTTTTATTACTGAATAAATTACACCCATTGCACTGTTCTCATTATAACTTTTATTATGCATAAGATAATATGATTATTTGCCTAGAATATCCACACAAATTGATCAAACACAGCTTGATACAGTAAGATTTTGTTTTATTTAGGTAGGCACATAAAATAACATATAAAATCAAGCTTTCTTTGATAACAGCAATAAGCATTAGACAAAAAGATTCTATCAATAATCTTAATAAGTTCTTTAAAAGATAGGCTAAGCCAGCCTAACCTCTCAAGCTTTGAATAGTTTCATGCATTAGTCTCATGAACGGTACTACACATAAGGTTTTAAATACAAAAGTTTCAAGAGGCAACTCCAGAGAGAAAAAAAATGAACATTTGAAATAGCTTCTAAGATTCAAACATTGAAAACTACCAAAACAAAATAAAAACCTGACAGATAATTACAAATTTAAAATAATTCCAAGCTGAAGAAAACAAAAGACAAGTTATTAACAATTTCTAGTTAAGCATGGCAGATAAAACAAATGCTTTTTCTCCAAGACCTCCTGAAAATAACCTAAAACTACAATTAAAAAAATAAACAGCAGATAAATGAAAATGGAGATAAAAGCAGGTTTAAAATATTAAGATTTTGGAAGCTAGAAATTCCAAATATTTAGGAATAAGGAATAAAAAATGAAGTATATTATATGCATGTATGTAAATATAACAGTGAAAGCTCTTTGTACACTAATAAAATTTATTTAACTTAGTTTTGAGGGCAGGGGATATAGTTCAGTGGTAAAGTACTTACATAGGTTAATCTATCTTATACAGTTTCTAAGGTAGAGATTTACTAAAAATATAGTTACTAAAGCCAAAATTTCATAAACAGCTTCTAAGAAACAATGAATCACATCAAGCCTTTATATATTTTATGAGAAAATTAAGAGGAAAGACATTTTTAAATCACTTAAGACCAAGAAAATTGCTCACTTCTTGAAGCTAGAGTCAGAAACACTCACGCATAGATGACTCAGAAAATAATTATAAATAATACTTTAAAAAAATGAAGTTAACAATGGTTGTAAGAATTCCTTGGGTTTTGAGAATTTAAATTTTGGTGTTTAAATAGAGGAAACAAGGTGAGTTCTACTATGATTTTTCTTCCTTTCTGTAAATTTTAAACATTGGAATTTTACTAATTTCCTGGATAACACATAAAATGAATGCTATCACTTGGGGCTTTTCCACTCATAATTATATTACCATGTTCTCAAATAAACAAAAAGGTCATTGCTGTCAACTGACTCTTTCAACAGGACTATACATAATGTAGTCTGAGCAACTGTGACCACACTGTGACTTGAGGTCAATAACAATAATGCACTGGTAGAGTGGCTCAAGTGGTAGAGCACTGCCTAGCAAGTATGAAGTCCAGAGATCAAACCCTAATACTTCAAAAATCATCATCATCATCATCATGCCTTCTTAATAGAATTGTTCTACATATGAAAGTGCTTAGCACAGTGCCTAGCAAAAAGTAAGTGTTCAATAAAGGCTACCTTAAAAGAAATGAAGTAGCCGTTTATGTACACTGAATTATGTGTTTCCTATATTTGTCACAAAACTGAATATTATTTAAAATATTTTAACTTTTAAATTACTAAAATCACTAAATCTTATGAAAGTGAATTAAGGGAGGTTAATTTCTTTAACAAATGGCTTTCAAAGAAACAAGAAACTATAGATTAAGAAGTAAAGAGACCTCTCAACCAAATGTATATGTAGTCCTTCTTTGGATGATAACTCAAACAAGTCAACTATGAAAAGGCAGTAAAACAGCCATATACACACATATGCACACAAATAGGATTATATAAGGATTATAAATGCTTGGTGATATTAGAGAACTATTATTCTAGGCATGATAATGACACTAGGTTGTTTGTAAAGAGGTGTCTCATCTTTTAGAAATGCATACTGAAGCTGGGCGTGGTGGTGCATGTTCATAATCCCAGTGCTCAGGAGGTGGAGACATGAGGATTTCAAGACCAGCCTCAGCTACATAGAAAGACTGTCTCAAAACTAAAGAATCACATACACAAGGAAATATACACTGAAATGTTTATGAGTGAAATGATATTAAGTTGAATTACATGGACTTTTCATTTTGTAGGTCAAATGGTTGGATATAGACAACTTTACATGGTTAAATTAATACAGTATCTGTGGTTTGTTTCACAATAATCAAGTTGGGAGGGTTTGAGGCCAATGAGTGCATAGTTGCTATAGAAGAAAACAAAGGGACTCATAATTAATGATTATTATGGTTGAATATACTTGATAATTCATTGTTCCCTATTTTGATGTCTGATTTTTCTGTTTTTAATGAAAAAAATGGAGGAGAAAACCCTCCCTTATATAATTGTACCTCATGTCCCATGATGCATAGTAAATATAAAAAAAAAAGAGGTTGAAAGACTTCTAAATTGATGTAATTTTTAAAAAGGCCTATCTATACAAAATGATAACTTCATAAAACTATCACTAACTGACAATGGTAACAACCTAGCAAGGGACTAAATATGAAACAAGCCAGGCACAGTGGTACAAGCTTGTAATCCTAGCACTCAGGAGTCAGAGGCAGGAGGATCTCGAGTTTGAGGTCTGAAACCCTGCTTCCAAAAAACTAAACCAAACCAAACAAAAACCCACTTCTATTGGTAAAAGGAGGATAAAATAGAAAATCAAAAATTAAAACCAAAAATGATCATCCAAATTCATAAAACTGTCATGTCAATTATGAATGACTTCATTCTGAAGTTTACTATCTCAAAGTTTGTGGTAGCTATGTATTATTCCTTATGTTCTGATCTCTTTTTGCCTACTATCAATCAGTATTTTATATGGCTACACTTAGGCTGATTAAAAAAACATTATCACTGAATTCCATTACCAATCTGTTTATTAAGTATAGATACAGGTGTAGACTAGATACAGAATTTAAAGAAAGTTTTGATATGTACATTAAGCTCTTGAGCCTTTTTATATTACATATGCACAATGTTAAACACAGGTTTACCCATCTGAAAAAAGGTTTCTTGCCTATAGCCAGGCAAAGGTGTATGGATGCGTGTGTGTGTGTGTGTGTGTGTGTGTGTGTGTAGAAAGAGAGAAAGAACACAAGTTGCTAAATATATAATAATGTTCATAATAATTAATTCCATTCTTGATATCTCTGGAAGGGTTTATAAACATAATAGTTTAAAGCCAAGTGTGTGTGGTACATGCCTGTGATCCCATCCATTATGGGGGCTGAGGCAGGAGGATCAAAAGTTCAAGGACAGCCTGGGCTACCTGTATTGAAACTCTGTCTCAAGAAAACAAAACAAAAAAGACATTATAGTTTAAAAGTGACAGAAAAATAGATCTGTGGTCGTAGCTCAGTGGTTGTATACTTGCCTAGCATGTATAAGGCCCTGGGCTTCATATCCAGCACTATTTTAAAAAAGTTACAGAAAACTACATCAATAATATTAATAACATATTAATATTAGAGAGAACTTATCCATCCATTTATTAATTAATTGATTGATGGGGGGCTGGGGATTGAAACTAAGATCCTGTGCATGCTGGTTAAGTGCTCTACTACTGAGCCATGCCTGGCCAGTAGAAAGAACCTTATAATAATGAAAACTGCCAAACAATGAAATTCACTGTCTCCTAGAGAATGACAACCCCTTGCTGTACATATAAAAATGGAAGCTACACAGAAACTTATCAGATTTATTGAAAAAGAGTTCCATGAAGGCTAAATCTGATTATCTCATGGCCTTTGCCATCACATGGATAAGAAGAGAGTTCTGATTTGACCCCTAATTTAGACTATGATTTTGGTAAAGTTACCTAATTTCTCTGAGCCTCAGTTTTTCTTAAACACAAAATACGTCATATTTTACTATCAAGATTAAATGATATTATGCATGTATATGGTAAACATACTGTCTAGAAAAGAGTAAACATTACTGTAGAAACTCTGACAGGTCACACAGGTGGTACTAAAGTATACTAGTAATCAGTACCATCTGCACTACTCCTGCTATTATTATTGTACAAGGGAACAGGAGATAGTTGATGAATGGAACAGAGGAAACCTCTAGCCTGAGACATGATGGGTTGAATAGTAGAGGAAACAGAGGGCCAGTTTTTAGAGAAGATCCACAATATATCTATCAGTATAAGCAATAGGAGTACTAAGGGTGAGCCTGGAGCCCACAGTAACTAATTCAATTAGTTTACTGAACAACCACTATGTGCCAACTTGGGTATTAGGATCTGAAAATAGAATAAGGTGAAACTCTTAGCTGGGTATCCCAACTACTTGGGAGGTGAAGATAGGTGGATTTTGAGTTTTAGCTTAACTATGGAAAAGTTAGCAAGACCCTGTCTCAAAAACAAGATACAAAGAAAAGGGCTGAAGGCATGACTCAAGTGGTAGAGGAGGGGGTTGGGGAAGGGTTTGGAGGGAGAGGACATCCTTGACCTGTAGAAGTTTACTGTCTGGCATTTCTGGTGATTCCAATGCCATATGATTATTATTTAAGCATAAAGTAATTCAAGAAAATATCTGGACTTGAAATATGTACACAGTATATAATAACTATCTGTTCTGTGGACCCAGACAAGCAAGCCAGAAGTGACTACTTCCTTCAGACTACTGGAGCTATAAAGATTGCAAAAGAAATGATATTTCAAACTACAGTGGTACCTGATATAGAAACCACCAAGATATTAAGTACATAAACATGAAAAACACCTGTAACAAAATCATCATTAGCAGCCAAAGATCAAATGAAAATAAGTGTCCAAGTACCAATTCAAGCCAATGCTAAGATTTCAATTGCAAAAATAGACTAAGTTTTACTGTAAATGCTAACAGACTGGAATACACAATACCTATCACTTCAAAACACAGGACACAGTATAACTTGTAATTTGGAAATAAGTCAAAATATACATCTAAAGAAAACCCATGAAATATTATTCAAGCAAGCTCTAAATTTGTTATTTTTAGCTCTCATGAGTTTTATAAAAATGTTTGGTATGAAATGCTAACACTGTTTTTGGTAAGACCTGTTTAAACAAGATGAGTATTATTTACCAAAATTGAAAATAATGTTTTAGCCTGATATGGACAGTTGGCTAACTTTAAATTTTATCATTTATCAGTCACCAGAACATTTACTGCTTGTTTACCTAATGCAGCCTTTCAAGGGACTTGCAGAATATTCACTGGCTGCTAAATATTATTGTTAGAAGCAACAACCAGAGATGGTTATCTGTTTAAGCTGTTTATCTTTGTCCCTTGAAAAAATTATAGTAAATAGAACAAAATGTTCTACTCCAAAGCTCAGTCTAAATGTATCTGGATAATAGCAAAATGGGTGTTTCCTTGGAACTTCAGAGGTAACGGTATTTGAAAAGCAGCCAGGAGGAGAAAATCTTCAATAATTATGCTATCAAAAATAAAACATAAGAAGAAAGACTGACTGCCATACTACAAGAATGTACCTCCAGCTAAGAATCAGGACCCAGAAGAATAGGGATTTTAATAGCAAGGCCAGACCAATACAACAAATAAAAAAATAGCCAAGTAGTCTCCAATCAGATTCACTCATTGGAAAATTTTGGTATGTAAGATAAATAATATAGCTCATACACCTCACATTTACATAACACCTTGTATCATCACAGGGCTTTAGATCAAAGAACAGCTTCTCAGTAAAGATTTTTGCTCATTTACTTAAGTGTAATTTGCTCCTAGGGTGAGGGAGGGGCATCTTTTTAATTCACTATTCATACCTGTATTTACACATTTTGTATAGTCCATATTGCACTACAACTTATTGCAAAATAGCTGATGTTCCAAACAGCTATGATTTATTAAATTTTTATTTATCTAGAACCTAATATATCTCCCTTAAAGTAGCAGCTAGGTAAAACTTTGTTGAATTTCATTCTACTATCTTCTACAATGTCCGTAACAATTCCATGAGCTGGTATAAGTAGATTTATACTGTCTTATAAAGGAGGAAGCTGAATCACAGATTGGTTAAATAATGTGGGCAGACCCAGCCAGATTACTAGGATCTGACTTCTGGGCTCATAATACTTGTTTTGATTATACCTCAGTGCTTAGAAAACTTGACAAGCAGGAACTCATATGTAACTTACAGAATTTGGAATAAAATCAAGCAATCATAAGTTAGCAATACTCTATAAAAAATGTGCTCACTTCAGCAGCACATATTCTAAAATTGGAACGATACAGAGTAGATTAGCATGGCCCTTGTGCAAGGATGACATGCAAATTCGTGAAGCATTCCATATTTTAAAAAAAAACATATTATCTACAGCAGAGTACCATTAAAGGAATACTATTAGATTTGTAAGCGTGATGATTCCTTGCCTATCCTTGACCATTTAGAATTGGTAGGAGTTAAGCAGGGTATATTTATTCTAACATTTACTAATCTTGAATATGACTTCAAATCAGGATGGCATGACAATTAACTACCAACTATTGACTATTCACCAAAAACATGACAAGGACATATAAAATAACAAAACGAGACAGAGCTAAATTCAAAAACAAGATAAGCATTTTCAAGGACCAATAAAAAGAATTTTTTAAATAAAGGAAACCTGGTTAAAGACTCAGGTATACTAATTATAGATAGTAAACAGAAATGACAGAGAACATTACCATACAATCCCTTGTCTCCAAGCAGTGAACTGGTTCAAAAAACTATGCTACAAAAAACAGAGATCAACCTTCACCTATGCCTTTTTAGCAACTGCCTGCTTCAGGAGGTAGAGGTATGTGACATGCCTATTAACCTGTAAGTCAGAAAATGAACCAAAGTTTCAGTGAAACTTAATGTTTCTGTGAAAGGATCTGCCATATCTATAATACAACTGATGATAGAATCACCCAATTCTGAAACAATAAACTCTGGGTTGGATACAAAGGGTTGGGAGAGGGTGACAAAATGAAAGGTAACTGAATACCCAAGAGCTGACAGGGATGAGCAAGGAGGAAGGAAGGGCAGAGAAAACAATAGCAGAAAAATAACTCATACTTTTCGTAAGTCAGTAAATCAATATTTAAAAGCATATATGCATGAGGCCCTGGGACCGACCTATCCTTAGCACTGCAAAAAAAAAAAAAAAAAAGAGAGAGAACTCTAATGCTAAAAATTACAGCCAAAAAAATCAATAATCAGGATTTTAATTTATTAATATGAAATAAATTTTATAGGAATAACAACAAATTTAAAAATATGTTCACAAAGAATGGATGTTTTAAGAGATAAATGTAGGCAAAATTTCAAATTAAAACAAAAGCAAGGGAAGAAATTAACTATGAAGAGAACCCAACAAGGAAATTTGAAAATGAAAAATACAATCATTGAGATAAAAAAATTAATAAAAATTAATAAACTCTATTCTAAATAAAGCTGAAGAGAGAATGCTTTAAGTAGAAGATAATCCTGATAGTCATCAAAAACTCAGCAAAGACAATAAGAGAAAATATTTAACTGAAACCACAGTTAAAAGACATGTAAGATGGATTGGGAGATTCACATACTCAAATGAGTTTGAGAAAAGAGGACTTAAAGAAATGGTGAAGAAACATAATTGCTGGAAATTTTTGAGAACAAAAGAAAAATGAATCTTCAGATTAATAATGAAACTAGACACTTGGAGTCAGTTTTAAGAAATATTTTTTCATGTTTGTTAATTTATAGTTTCCCCATAGTTTTCTCCCCATTCAACATCCTAGCAGTCTTTTAATGTTATAGATTCTTATAAAACTAATGTGAAAAGGTCCAGTTGGGTCAGCTGGTGTCTGGTGGGGGTCAGGGGTAATCTGGATGTAAGAACTAAAAACTGTCAGAAGGAAGTAGAATAAGGAAACCATTAGCAAAGCTCTGGAGAGAGTTCACTTGACACATCGTTCAGTCGATGATCACGTTACATTTTCTTTTTATCACCCTCTTCAATCCAGTTCAAGTAAACTCGGGTAAAAACTCAAATTCAGAATAAGCACCAGCTAGTAATTCACACATATAAAGGGTACAAAAGTTGCCTTCCCTCAACAGTTTACCATTTAGATAGGAGATAAGATAAAAAAAATTGAAAAGTAAATGGTGTAAAAATTTTACTTCTGACAAAAACAGAATAGAAAGGAATATATTTAATTGCTTGCTGGAAACATACTTTTAAAAATATATATAACACTTTTTAAGATACTGGGCATCAGGCAATAAAAGGCAGTGATCTATGAGACTGGGAAATTAATCAGGTGAGCCCAATTATCACCTTAGCTTCCTACACTGACTAAGCTTAAAGGTCACACATTACAGAGACAGATACAAGTCCAATAAATTCCCCAAGTTGAGGAGACAGAGCAGAGATCCAGAAAAACTAAGGCAAGTGGCTAGTTATATAGCTCAGTGGAATAGTATGTGGTTAGGATGTGCATGGCCCTGAGTTCATCCCCAGCACCATGTTAAAAAAAAAAAATCCAGACAAATGAAGGCAAACATAGTTTGCAGGGCACTAGAGAGAAGTGCACAGAGAGAAAACTTCAGAGACTGACTGAAGGTCTCTCTCAAGTATCCAACAGAATATTGGTTAGAAGCAGAAGAAAACAAGTAATAAAGACCACAGAGTGCTGTTAGAGGTGTGGCTTTAGTGATAGAGCATCTACCTAGCAAGTGCAAGGCCCGGAGTTCAAACCCCAATACTGTTCCCCCCCACACCAAATAATTTTAAAATACATGTAATAAAAGGCCACAGAGGGAAAAGTAAGGGGAAAAATCCATAAAACCAAAAGCTAGTTGATTCTCTGAAAAGGCAAATACAATTTACAAACCTTTAACCAGACTGATCAAAGGAAAAGACACCAATTGTCTATATCAACAGTATAGACTCCACAACATTAAAATTGAAAAGAGAAGATATTTTTCAAAATTTAATATCATAAACTCAACAACTCAGATTAAACAGAAAAATTCTTTTCAAGACAATTTTTATTATAAAATTCTTATTAGGATATATTCATTATACAGGGGGGTTCCTAGTGACGATTCCAATTAGACTTATATTGTACATTATTTATATTGCCACGATCATCTCTCCTCTTCAGCTCCCTCCCCACCCCACTTAAAGCAATTGCAAGAGGTTTTTCAGTTTTGTTTCATATAGGTATATGAAGTCCGTCAATCATACACCATCACCTTAATCTCCTTCCTTCACCCTCCCCCTTCCACTAGTGCCCCCCACACACATACTGTGCCTATTTTACAGTGCTGGTTTTCATTATTAATATTTAAGTTGATGTTTGGTCTGTTCAATCACTTCCATTACCCTCCCTTACCCTTTTACCTCCCATCCTTCATTTTCCGGAAGTTTTCAATACACATCTTTACATCTCTACCTTCACATCTTATGTTATGTGATATTACTGATGCTCTGTGCATTCTCTTTTCTTTTCTCTTTCCCTAAGTTCCACAGAGTAATTCCACTGTAACAAACATGTTTTACAACTGAGTTTGTATATGATCATGCTTATTTTTGTGTATAAGTTTATCTATCTCCCACATATGAGAGAAAACATGCATCTTTTGTGTTTCTGTTCCTGGCTAACTTCACTTAACATGATATCCTCCAATTGTGTCCATTTACCTTCAAACCCCAAATCATTATTCCTGTGACTGAGTAATATTCCATTGTGTATATATATACCATAATTTCACGATCCATTCATCAGTTGTAGGGCAGATGGGTTGTTTCCAGAGCTTGGCTACTGTATAGTGCTGTGATGAACATTGGTGTACAGGAAGACACTGACTTTGAAACATATTCATGTGGCTAAGTTACCTATAATCACCACATTTGGGAAATTGAGCCAGGAGAATCAAAAGTTTGAGGTCAGCCTGGGTTACACAGTGAGACCCTGTCTCAAACAAAAACCTACTCATGAATGCACAGACATACTACATGATCATAAATCTCTGAATTATTAATTTAAAACCTTTTTACTTTTATTTTTTATTGTGCTGGGTGGGGGCACATTGTGGCATTTACAAAAGTTCTTACAAAATATCAAATATGTCATACTTGAATTCACCCCTCCAACATTCTTCTTTACTCCCTGTCCCCACCATTCCTGGAGTAGTTTCAACAGGTATCATTTTACATTTATATACATATACACACTATTTGCACTATATTCACCCTCTCACACTCTTTTGCCACCTCCGCCCTCCTCCCAAAATCCTAGACTCTATACTTTTAAGAGCAAACGTGATTCAATAGTTAAGGGAGGCATAATATAAATTCCTACATAAAACTTTTGGGAAAATAAAAAGAGAAATGTATTTTTTTGAGGTAAGCATTGCCTTCAGGCCAAAACTAGAAAAAGACATTCTAAGAAAACTATAGAACAGTACCTCTCATGAATATAGATGAAAATAGATGAAAAATCCTCCCTCAAATATTAGCAAATGGCAATCAGCAATAAATTCCAAGTGAATATATATAGGAATATAAGGGTGTCTTAATACTGAAAAACTGATTAGTATAAGCCATTATATTCTGTGACTGAAGGAGAAATACCATGTGTCATCTGGTAAAAATAGAGAAAAAAAACACAGCAAAAATCTGACATTCAAGTATGATTAAAAACTCAGAAAACTAGTATCAGAAGAACACTTCAGGGGGGGAACTCTGTCTAAAATTTAAAGCTAATTCAAAAGTAATAATGAAACATGAAAGCTTTTACCCTCAAATATTGGACAGGGAGAAATTCAGCCTTTACTACTACTGCTCGATATTGTAGTGGATATATAGTAAGTGCAAGAAGGCAAGAAAAGAATAAGAGTATACAGATTGGAAGAGAGGAATAAAACTATCTCCACTATTTGCAGGTATCATGATTACCTATATGGAAAAGTCAACAAAACTACAAGAAGATACTCTAACTAATAAGTAATCACAACAAAATTTCAGGGTAAAACAAAAATATTTTTAAATACCACTTAATTACAAGTACATCAGAAAACATGATTTAGAAAGAAATCTAAAAAATATAATATACATGCAGAAAATTACAAAGCAATAAGGAAAGAAACAAACAAAGCCTCAAAAATAACTTAACTGTAGAATAGAACTATAGTAATCAAGAGAAAGTGGTGTTGGCTGAAAGACAGACAAGGATGTGTACAACACAGAGTCCAGAAATAGGTAGGGGTGTGTGTGGGTGTGGGTGAGAGAGAGAGAGAGAGAGAGAGAGAGAGAGAGAGAGACAGACAGACAGAGAAACACTTGATTTTCATAAAGGCAATTCAATAGAAAAAGAAGTATGATTTGAATGATACACAAAAATTAAATGGATCATAAAACTAAATATAAAAGCTAAAACTACTGAAAGTATTTGTGACTCTGAGTTAATCAAAGCTTAGATATGATGTAAAAAGTACTAAGAAAAAAATTGATAAAATGAACTTTGAAAAAAAAAGTTCAAAAGACACTGTTATGAAAATGAAAAGACAAATCACAGACTGGGAGTAACACTTATAAAACATACAGGTGGAGAGACTACATAAAGAACTTCTCTTGTAATTCAACAGTAAGGAAACTCAATTTTTTAAATGGACAAAATATTTAAACACAGATACTAACAGAGAACATTCAGATGACAACCACAAATAACACACCTATTAGAATAGCTAAAATTAAAAAGACTGTCAAGTGTTGTCCAAAGTATGGCAGAACTAGAAGTCTTACACACTATTCAAAAAATGCAAATTAGTAAAATGTATTTGAAAACATTTTGGCAGTTTTCATGAAAAGCTAAACACATCCACAAATGGAATGATCCGGTCATTTAACTGTTAGGAATTTTCCCGAGAAATGAAAAAATAGTGGAAACAGTCAATCATCAATCAATACCACTGGATAAACAAATTGTGATATATTATATAATGGGGTATAACTAAGCAATAAATGATAAAAATTATTACATGTAATAATAAAAATGAATCCCAAATGAAAGAAATCAGACCTTCTCATTAAAAAAATATAATAATAGGCTGGGGATGTAGTTCAGTGGTAGAGCACTTGCTTAGCATGTGCAATGCTCTGGGTTTGATCCCCAGCACTACAAAAAATACACAGTGCATGATTCTATTTATATTAAATATTGTAGAAAATACAAACTAATCTGTAATAACAGAAAATCTGAGAATATAAGGCAGGGAAAGGAGAAAAGAAATTTTTGAAGGATGATAAATACATCCATTTCTTGGTTGTAGTTAGGACTCCCATGCATGTAACTCATATGCCAAAACTCGAATTTTACACTTTAGATGTGCAAAAAAAAAAATGAAATGGGAAAAAGCATATATAAAAATAAGTGTATTATAACTTTCAGCTCTTGAAATACTTGATTCTCATTTTATTTATTTTATTAGCACAGATCACTCACAAAAAGGGTTTTCATATACTCATATTATGTGCTTCTATCAAATTTATCCCATTACTCTTTATCTCCTTATCTCCCCCCTTTTTAAACAAATTTCAATGGGTTTCATAATTCTATTTTCACACATGCATAGAAAGTACTTCAATCACATAACCCCCCCATCACCCTCTCCTTCTGCCCTTCCTGCTTTTACTGATTTATCATTAGTCTTTTTTAAGTTTAGATTCTTCACCTGAGAGAAAACATGTTGTATCTGTTTTTCTGAGTCTGGCTTATTTCACTTAACAAGATGATCTCCAATTTCATCCATTTTTCCACAAACAACATAATTTCATTCTGTTTTATGGAGGAATAATAATAGTGTGTGTGTGCGCGCACACGTGTGTGAGCACGTGCACACACACATGCGTGCCTATATTTTCTTTATCAATTCACTGGTTGATGAACACCTAGGCTGATTCCGTAACTTGGCTATTGTGAATAGTGCTGCTAAAAACATGGGTGTACAGGTGTTTCTATTGTATACAGACTTACATTCCTTTGGTTATATGCCCAGGAGTGGTACAGCAGGACCATATGGTAATGAAAGAGATATCCAATTTAACAGAAGAACAAATCACAATATAGAACACAAGCAATATGAAAAAGCAAGGTAATATGACTTCTTCAAAAGTACATAATAATAGACATTAATGGTAATAAAATGAAAGAAATCCCAAAGAATTCAAAAGAATGATCAATGAAATTAAAGAGGACAGGAATAAATGTCTATATGACTTCCAAGAGAATACTGAATAAAATAGGGATGACAATGTAGGCTATGAGAGAAGACTGAATAAAGATATAGAAATCCTGAAAAAAATCAAGTTGATTCTCTTAAAACAGAGAAATTAAATAGTACTATGATTTTATACATTAAATGACACACCAATTTTAATAGGTTTCCTCCAATTAATTTTAAAACAAACTCTATTAAGATCATTGTAATATAGTAGCTTTTAAAATATGCAGGCCAGGAATACTGGCTCAAACCTATAATTCTATCTATTCAGGAAGTGGAGATTTGGAGGATTGCAGTTCAAGAACAGCCTGGGCAAAAATTTCACAAGGTCCCATCTCCACCAATGTGGGCACAGTGATATATGCCTATTATCCCAGCTACAAGGGGAAGCATAAATAGGAGGACTGTGGTCTAAACTGGCCCAGGCATAAAATGAGACCCTATCTCAAAAGTAACCAATGCAAAAGGGGTGGCATGGCTCAAGAAGTAGAGTGCCTGTCTAGCAAATGCAAGGTCCTGAATTCAACCCCCAGTCCCACCAAAAAAGTAAACAAATAAAATTTTATATATTACATATACTGTATTATACATACATTATACACACATACACACCATGATCCCTAAAAATACAAAAGTAAATAAATACAGTAAGAACTAGTTGATCTGTTTTCTGAGCACATGAAAGGGATTAAATTACAAAAATATTATGGGGAAAATCTACTTACAAAGCATGGGCCTTAATAGTGAAATTGCTTTACTCTTCTACTAATCATTATAGACTAGGACACTGTCCAGAACACAGTAAACTAAACATTTATTCAATTAATGAGTTAGTAGGCTGAAATTACTTACTGCTCCTTCTCCTTCTCAATTATATAGTAGATTGGTCTAATGTTAACACTTGGTATAATAAGAGACTGCTGTAAGAGATCAAACTCTGAACCTCCATTCCTTCCTAATCCACAAATTTCATTGTCTCACAATCTATCCTTTTCCACTTCACAGTGTCTGCTAATCTTTGCTTTACAGACTTTATTACTCATTCTAGATCCCAAAGTAATAAATAACACTTAATAAAAGAAACTAAATTCCATTGTCTAACATTCTAAATCTTGTAAGCAAATATTATGTGCAAGGAGAGAACTCAGTTATCCCCCACACCCAAAAGAAAAACCTCGAGATGAAGGAATATTTTATGTGAGTTAGATTTTTTAACATTTTAAAAATCAGTGTGCATTTTAATGGAGTAAAATCATATTCTAAAGAAATTATGTTCCACAAGCCAGATCAAGATATAATCAGCAGCATTTGGAGTTATTTAAAAACATGTTCTCAAAATAATTGTACTAACTAGAAAGAAGGTGGGTAGAAAATGGGAAATCTCAAATACTCAGCAATAAAAATTCAGTGAGTACAGGCAAGGGGTGAATGTCAGTGGTACAGTACTAGCCTATTATACAAAAGACCCTGGATCTGATCCGCGGCACTATAAAAACAAGACAAAACAAAAAACCTCAGTTGTTATACCAATATTCACAGCAGTATTATTCAAACTAGTGAAAAGGTGGAAACTACCCAAACGTCCATTAACAGATGAATGATAAATAAACTGTGGCATAAATACATAATGGAATATTATTCAGTATTAAAACAGCATGAAAGTCTGATACATGTTACAACTTGGATGCACTTCTAAAGGAATTATGCTATTGAAATATACCAGACAGAAAAGCACAAATAACTATGATTCTACTTATATAAGACACCTAAAATAGTCAAATAAATACAGACAGAAAGTAGAATGGTATTTATCAGGGATGGACGCCAAGGGGATGTGGAATTAGTTTTAATAGATACAGTTTCTGGACTGGATGATAAAAAAGTTCTGGAGATACACAGTTGTGATAATTGTTTAACAATTAGATTATACTTACTGCCACTGAACTGTATAAGCAAAAATGGTTAAAACGGTCAATTATATTTTAACACAATTTATATACATAATTATATACAATATACATATTATGTATATGACATAATTACATATATAAACTTAGTAAAAGAAGAGTCTACAGGTCTCACCAAAACACTGATCCAGGTAGAGATAATCTATGTCAACATAATGAATACAAGTTTATTGTGAAAACAAAGTAAATAAAATTATCAGGACCTTGTACAATTAAATAATCAAAAGATAATTTCCTATTTCCTAAATTCCAAGTATTAGGCATGTATGTTATATAGAGTGAAACTGGTTTTATTTATTTGTTCAGCCTCTTTAACTTCCAGCTTCAGAAGCTATGAACAAGGAGTTTGAACTTATAATTCAAATATCACACATCTCACACATCAAAATACAGAACAAAATGGTATTAGGGAAACAATTACTCTAAAACCATCAGCAAACTTTCTAAAGCTTAATATAACTACTAAGTATCACCAAGTACCTATTATACTCAAGACATTGTACTACAAACTAAGTATAATACTACCATTACTCTCTGGGACTATAATTCAGTTTGAGATTGGAGAGGTAAGCATTAAAAGGTAAATATAATACAAAGAAACATGCACTTGGTGCAAATTGGGAGCAAAACAATAGATTTTAAAGGTGCTAATAGAAAGAAGAAACCTCCAGAAAAAAAATATGGCACAAAATATCTTAGAAAGATGTCCATGGATTTTAAGAACTATCAGTTCTCCACTTGGTTACTATTCTCCTCCACATGAAATAGTTCCTAAGTATCATAGCCTCGCTATATCATTTACTACACTATAGGTCATAATCTGTATTCAGTTTCCTACAAGCAGTCTTGTTACTCCAAAAGCTATGAGCTAACAAAAAGTATCCATACTGTTCAATTTAATTATGTACATAAAACAATGAGGCAATCAGAAACACTGTCCAGTGGACATAACAGATATGAAAAATTATTAAAGTTTGCAATGAAGATAACTTTGGGAATGGGTTGTGACAAAGAGAAGGGACTATCCTTTTCATCTCTAAAAAGGATTAGTGTTATGGACATGGCAGGCATTCAATAATTACTTGCTGATTTTATTTCAAGATAATTCTATGTCTAGATGACCTAGTGCATAATCTTGTGGTTTGCTGAGGAAGGAGATATATTTACTGGCCATACCTAACCCCAAGAAAACTGTCAGTTAAGATGAAATTTCAGTCCTCAGTCAATTTCTAGGGAGTTTGGGGGTTTTGCTTCATGACTTCTCTTACTTGGAAGAAGTCCAGAGGGTACTTGCCAAATTTAGAGCAGTCAAGTAAAAGCTAAATTTATTATACTGTAAGAGTTAATCATTGTAATCCAATTGTTAAGAAATGTGAAATTAAAAATTTAGAGGTTATCAAACTAAACTACATAGGAAAAATGGTTTCATACAATATAAAAATATGTAGAGGAAAAAACCCTTTCTATCACATGCAAAAGCAGAGTAAAAAAATTTAGTAATGTTAAGAAACATAAATTGAGTAAACCCTGCATCTTTATATCTGCAAATCTGAAAGGCCTTCCCCTCACCAGAAGCTAAGCAAGCAACCACCCCAAGATATTGGTTGTGATTAGATTCAGATTCAGGGACACAGGCCTACTTGGGTGGAAAGGGGGTGTCATACTGCAAAAGGAAGCCAAGGGTGATTATATGGGAGTGGGACCTGCAATCCAAACCCTGGCAAGAGTAGAGAGACCAGTTGTTTATGAATGGGACAAGAGTGCTAGGACAGAGATCTATGTGACCAGGACACACAGGATCACTCAGCAGCCTGTGCCTGCTCTACCAGCGCAGACTGCTTTGGTCTGATCCCTCCCTCGCCTCTCTCATTTTTACTTTGACATTACTGGGGTTTGAACTCAGGGCCTCATGCTTGCTAGTCAGGTGTTCTACCACTTGACCCATGCCCTAGTACTATTTTGCTTTAGCTATTTTTCAGGTAGGGTCTTGTGTTTTTGTGAGAGACTGGCATCATACTACAGTTCTCATACCTATGGTCTCCTGCATAGCTGGGATCACAGGTGCATGCCACCATGCCTGGCTTATTGAATGAGATGAAATCTCAGTAACTTTTTGTCTGGACTGGCTTCAAACCATGATCCTCCCACTCTCCACCTCCAGAGTAGCTGGGGTTACAGACATAAGCTACCATGCCTAGCAAAGTCTGAGTGCTTTATACACTCTAAGAAGGCCATAGAGATTTGGTGGAAAAGCAGATGCTAGTTAGGAATTTCCCACATCAAACCTGCATAGGGAGAACATCTCTGGTGTGAGGGGGCATCCAACCAGGAGGTACTCAGCTGGTGGTAGCAGTCTGAGGGCACCCACTACACACCCCACATTGGCATGCCTGCATGTAGAAAAACAGACAAGAATTCATCAGTCCTGTAACTGGTATTGCAACACAACCCTGTAGGAAAGTCTGGGTGGGGTTCAGCCTGCAAACAGCCCTTTATGGCCTAACCTGTTAACAGAGAAAATAGTTCAATACTCACTGCCCCTAGGTACAATAAACTACAAAATAACAAGCTTGGGCTGGGGGGGAAACGGACAAAAAACAAAGCCTCTCTATCCTCTTTCTCCTTAGCAAGGAAGAAATATTGACTTCTATTATTATTATTATTTGTTATTATTACTATCAATACCATCACTATTATTTTATCTTTCTCTGTATTTCTTTTGTGTTTTCCCTCAATGACTTTTCTTACACTTGTATCCCATATACTTTTCGATCTTTCTTGTTTTGCTTCTCCTTTATTCCTTAAACTATCCCTCTTCTTTTTATTATTTATTAGTATCTTTCACTTTAATAATTTTTACAACTCCTAGTTTATTCTATAAGTAACATGCTCCTTTATTTTCTAACCTGATTGATGGTATAGTTCATGTTTCCAACTTTTTTTGTACTACATTTAAATATCTGGTTTGCAATAACTAACAGGCTGAGAAAGAAATCAGGAAAACAATCTCCTTCACAATAGCCTCAAAAAATTAAATATCTAAGAATAAACCTAACTTGGGAGGTGAAAGACCTCTACAATGAAAACTAAAACACTGGAGAAAAAAAATCAAAGACATTAGAAGATGGAAAGACTTCCCATGTTCATGGATCTGCAGAATACTGTAAAACTGACTATCCTAATGAAAGCAATCTAGAGATTCCATTCAATCTCCATCAAAATTACAATACTACTCTTCACAGAAATAGAAAAATCAATCCTAAAATTCACTTGGAATCACAAAAGTCACCCAAAAGCCAGAGCAATCCTGAGCAAAAAAGAACTGGCGGTATAACAATACCTAACTTAAATTACATTACAGAGCCACAGTAACAAAAACAGCATGGTACTCGCACAAAAACAGACACATGGATCAGTGTAACAGAACTGAAGTTCAGGAAATATGCCCACATACCTACAGACATCTGATTTTTTACAAAGGTGCCAAAACCCTATGCTAGAGAAAAGACAGCTTCTTCAACATACAGTGTTGAGAAAACTGAATATCCACATGTAGAAAACTGAAACTAAACCTCTATCTCTCACCTTATACAAAAATCAATTCCAAATGGATAAAGATCTTAATGTAAGGCCACAAACTTTAGAACTGTTGAAGGAAAACAGGAAAAACTTTTGAAGATACAGGCACAGGTAAGGCTTTTCTGAATGGAACCCCAAATGCTCAGAAAATAATTAAAAAATGGAATTGCATCAAATTAAAAAGCTTCTGGATCACAAGGAAACACAATTACCAGATCTGAAAGAAAAACTACAGAATGGAAGTCAATTCTTGCCAGTTCTTCATCAGATAAAGGATTGGTATCCAGAATATATAAAGAGCTCCAGAAATTAAACACCAAAAGAATAAATAATCTACTTAATAAGAGGGCAAATGAACAGCTTTCAAAAGAAGAGATAGCTAATAAAAACATGAAGAAATATTCAATATCCTTAGCCATAAAGGAAATGCAAACCAAAGCATCTCTGGAATTCCATCTTTCCCAGTCAGAACGGCTATCAAGAAAACAAACAACAACAAATGCTGGAGAAGAAGGAAGAGAGGGGGCTATACACTGTTGGGGGAATGTAAATTCGTACAGCCACTATGGAAATCAGTATAAAGGTTACTTTAAAAACTAAAAATAGAACTACCATATGATCCTGCTACATCACTCCTGGGCATATATTTGGAGAAATGTAAGTCAACATACAGTTGAGATACCTTAACACCCATTTTTATAACAGCATTATTCACAATAGCCAGGCTATAGAATTACCGTAGGTGCTTGTCAATTGATGAAAGATAAAGAAAATGTGGTATAGATATACAATGGAGTATTATTCAGGTATAAAGAAGAATGAAATTATGTAATTTCCAGGAAAATAGATGGAACTGGAGATAGTCATATTGAATAAGATAAGCCTAGCTCAAAAAGCAAAATGGTTTCACTCATCTGTAGAAACTAGACCCAAAATGATGATGATAATAATAATAATAAAAATAATAGGACATGACTATAAAAAGGGAACTGGGAAGCAAGGGGGGAGGGGGCAGGGGGAGAGATGGCCCAAACAATGTTTACATATATGAATAAATGTATAAACAATAAACAATAAAAAATAAAAAAACAGTATATGGGTGGGCTATTCAATAAATAGTGCTATGAATGAAGATTAATTTGGATACCTTTCTCCTATCAAAGAAAATATACATTTCTGGTTGTTTCTGTGGAAACTGCAGAAGGCAAGCCTTTAAACACTATATTGAGCAAGTAGAGATTTCAAGGTCAAGACCAATAGTGAGCAGATGATGGCAAAAAATATTGAATATTAAATCATGTTGAAATGTAAAAAAAAAATGAGGAACTGTCAGGGGGTATCAACAAGAGGGGGGAGGGTGGAAGGAAATAATAGATGGAAGTATGTCACACATATGTATATGAAGACAGCATAATAAAACTCACTAAACACTGTTAGAAAAAGAGGGGAGAAAAAAGAATATGGAAATATAAAAGAGAGGGTGAAATTCTTCAAAGTACAATGTATGCATTTATGGAATTATGGCAATGAAACCCCCTTGTACTATTAACTTATGCTAATTTAAAAAATAAAAAATAAAATTTAAAAAGCAGGGCTAGGGAGAGTGAGTGATAGAGGGGGTGAATTTGATCAGGGTACATTATATGCATATATGAAAATATCACAATGAAACCTCTCTGTACAACTAATTCATGCTAATAAGACTGTAAAAAATATAAAATAACATTAAGCTTTAAGGGCCTAGATTTCTACAAAAAATTATATACAAATAAATTTGCAAAATGAGGTTGTAACTATTTAAAAAACAACAGAAGCAAAAACCAAAAAATATGGTTTGTGTTTGAATAGTTGTTTTTATTACTGCTGTATATTTTCTCTCCTTGGAGTGGTACTAGGGATCATGAAACCAAAAGAAGGCTACCCACTAAGAAAATATCCATAAAAGAAAAAAAAAACTGAAAGAGATAATCATCTCAACAGATAAGCAAATTACAATGCAGAAACACAGGAAATAATGAAAAAGCAAGGCAATATGACTCCTCCAAAAGTTCGTAATTCCTCAACAACCAAATCCAAAGATACTGAAATGGCTGAAACACTGAAAAAAATCAAAAGTCTGCTTTTAAAAAGGACCAATGACTTCAAAGAGGATTAAAACTGATGAAATAAGGAAGTTAATTCAAGACCTGGACAAACAACATGGATGAGAAATTCAGCAAGGAAGCTGAGATTCTCACAAACAAACAAATAGAACTGTTGGAAACAAAAAAACAGAATAAGTAAACCAAAAAACACAGTGGAAAGCATTACCAACACACTAAATCAAGCCAAAGAAAGACAAGGTCAAGGAATTAATACATTCAGACAGCAATAAGAAACTAACTGCAATCATGACCACAACTTTCAATAACTCTAGGACATGGTCAACAGATGAAGTCTAAGCATCCTTACTAAAGGAAGAGCCGAGATACAACCTACGGGCACAGAAAACCTATTGAATGAAATTAGAGCAGACAAGTTCCCAAATCTTGGGAAAGATAGGAACATTCAAGTATAGGAGGCATTTAAAGCCCCAAAATGTTATGACCAGAAAAGAACCTTGCCATGTCACATTACAGTTAAAATGGCAAGAGTATGGAACAAAGTAGCAGGATACAAAAATACACATACAATAATCAGTAGTTTTTCTATACAGTAATAACAAACTTGCTGACCCCAATCACAATAGCCTCAAATAAATAAATACATACCTAAATACCTACTTACTTGTATACACATATACTATACCTAAGCATAAACTTAACCAAAGATGTTAAAACCTTTATAATGAAAATGAAAAGGCACTGAAAAAACTGTAAAAGGCACTGAAGATGGAAAGATCTCCTATGTTCATGGATTGACAGAATTAATAATCAAATGGCCATACTACCAAGAATAATTTTCAATGCAAAAAGATTCAATGCAATAGCTATAAAAATTCTAATAAATTCTCCATAACAATGGAAAAAAACAATTCTAAAATTCATATGGAAACACAATAGACCCCCAATAGCAAAACCAATCCTGAACCAAAAAAAGCAATGCTGGAGTTATCACAATACCTGACTTCAAGCTAATACTACAGAGCCACAGTAACAAAAATGGCATTGTACTACAATAATAACATACATGTAGACGATGTATGTCTGGAATAGAAAATCCAGAAATAAGCCCCAGCAGTCACTGCCAGCTGATTCTTGACAAAGATGCCAAAAACACACATTAGGGGGGGAAAAAAACCAGCTTCTTTAACAAGTGGTACTGGGAAAACTGGATAATCACATATAGAAGACTGAAACTAGATCCCTATCTCTCATCCTGTACAAAAATCCATTCAAAATGGACCAAAGGCCTTAACATAAGACCTGAACCTTTGAAACTACTATAGGAAAATAAAGTGGAAATATTTCAAGATATAGGCATACCAAGGACTTTCTGAATAGGACTCCAATTGCTCAGCAAATAAAGAGCCAAACTTGACAAACAGAATTGCATTAAATTAAAAAGTTTTGGAGGAGGAGATTCCAAGATGGCAGCTAGAGGTAGGAAGCAGAAAGCAACCCTCCTATAAGTGAAATCTTGGAGAGACGCAGGAGACACACTTTGCAGGCATAATCACTGAGAAAAGGCATAACTTTGACCCCTCCACATCTCCAGCCGGTGCAGAGAATCTCCACTTCACGTTAAACGGAGAAACGAGGAGGGCCCCCGGGGCCGCCAGTGGCCGGCGCCCATACGGCTTGGGAAGACGCGGACCAGGTGAGCTTCGCGGTACTGCGGTAGCCCCACAGACAAGCCTGGGCCAGAGCAGCGTAGCCCCCTGGACAGACTGACCTCCACCCGGGAAAAAAAGAGAAACTGAGTAATAAGCAATAAGAACAGTTAAGACACGCTGGAAAGAGGGTGGGGCGCCCTGAGTGCTGAAGACTGGGGGAAGGGACTCCTTCCCGGGACTGTAAATAAACAAGCCGGGTGGCCAGAGAGCCTCTGGCGGGAGCGGGGTGCACACCCAGCAACCAGGAGCGGGGAAGCTTGTGAGAGGAGGGAAGACCCACTTCCCACGTGAACTGTAAACAAACATGGCGGCCGGCAGAAGCAGCAGCACCGCCCAGTAAGCAGAAGCAGGAAAGCTGCTGAAAGTGGCAGTGGGAGGAAAACTGCACAGGAGAGGGGGGAAAACCCACCTCCCAAAAGAACTGTAAATGAACACGCAGGCCTGACAACGCGAGGGCAGTGTCACCTTTCCCAGTGCTTGGAAAGGGGAAAGCCTGTAGCAGAGGCTCCTGCACAGGAGAACTCTGAACAAACAAAGCCTGTGGGACCAGGTGAGTGCTAGCTCACCCCAGAGATCTGCATAAATAACGCCACCAGCTACAGGCTGAGAGCAGCAGGCAGGCAAGCCACAGTTGCAGATACCACTCTCAGAACTGTCTCCAGACGCTTTTTTTTCTTTTTCTCCCTACCTTTGATGAGAGAACAACCGAATTACACCTGCAAGCCGAAAAACTTACTGAAACTGAATTGCATTTGAACTGGGGACACTTGGTGGGGCTTTTGTGTGTGTTTGTGTGTGTGTGTGTGTGTGTGTGTGTGTGAGAGAGTGTGTAGTTTTGTTCTACTTTATGCATACCCTTTGATGAGACAACTACAGAACAACATCTGAGGCACCAACTCCAGGACTGGAGATTGAGACGGACACCCAAATTATTAAGACTGAAACTGCATTGCATATAAACTTGAAAGTTTTTTGGGTTTGTTTTTTTTTTTAATTTTCTATTTTCCATTTTATTTTAATTCATTTTTATATAAAGATATTACTTTCATTTACTTATTTTTTATTTTTTTATCTTTGATTTTCAATCCTCTCTCTGTCTCTCTAATGTCTGTTCAGCTTACTGTCGATTAGTACACTAACACTCCCTGTTTATACCTTTGAAACTCTCTTGTCTGATACCTTGTTCTGCTTTCTCCCTCTTGTCTGTATATTGTTTTCCCCTTTTCTTTAACTTCTTGCTCTCCATCTCAGCTCACTCTTCCATTCTAAATATTACCATTGTTATTATTACAAGCTAGAAAATACTTAATTACACACAGTACAGGGACAGTAACAACACCAAGGACAATGACGGGAAGACAGAAAAAACAGTGAAACCAGTTTCCCCACAGCAAAAAATTAGTACAGGAACCAGAGGGGAATGAAGAGAACAGAAACTCAGAGCCAGACTCCAACAAAATGAAGATAAACTATGCCAAAGGACCCAATGAAGCCCACAAGAATAATTTAAAAGAAGACATACTACAAGTACTCAATGAGAATTTTATAGAGATGATACTGGATAGGGTCAACCAAAATGTACAGGAGACACTCAAGAAATTCCAAGACAATAAAAATAGAGAATTTGAAAAAGCAAAAGAAGAAATAAAGGAAACCATAGAAGCACTGTATAAACACCAAAGTGAAAGAGAGAACACGATGAATAAATGGATAAATGAACTCAGGACAAAAATAGACAACAATAAAGAAGAAAACTGCCAGGATATGGAAAACCTCAGAAAAAAGAACGAAACAGAACTGCAAAACAAAACGGAAGGCCAATCCAGCAGAATAGAACAAACAGAAGACAGAATCTCAGAACTTGAAGATGAAATGGTAATTAAAGGAAAAACAGAAGAACTATTAATTAAACAACTCAAGACCTGTGAAAAGAAAATGCAAGAATTCACTGACTCCATCAAAAGACCAAACTTGAGATTCATGGGTATCGAAGAAGGAGAAGAGGTGCAAGCGAAAGGAATGCGTAATATATTCAACAAAATAATAAAGGAAAATTTCCCAAATCTAGAGAAAGATATTCCCATACAAATGCAAGAGGCCTCCAGGACACCAAACAGACCAGATCAAAATAGAACTACTCCACGACATATCATCATTAAAACAACAAGTTCAGAAACTAAGGAAAGAATATTGAAGGCTGTAAGAGAGAAAAAACAAGTAACATACAAAGATAAACCCATCAAAATCACAGCAGACTTCTCAACGGAAACATTAAAAGCAAGAAGAGTGTGGGGTGAGATCTTCCGGGCACTGAATGAAAATAACTTCAACCCCAGGATACTCTACCCAGCAAAGCTATCATTCAAAATAGATGGAGCAATAAAAGTCTTCCATGATAAGCAGAAACTAAAACAATATGTGACCACAAAGCCACCATTACAAAAGATTCTGCAAGGGATCCTGCACACAGAAAGTGACACCCAACTTAACCATGAAAAGACAGGCAGCACAAACCGCAGGAAAAGAAAAATCAAGACAGTGGAGAGTAACCTCAACTTAGGTACACACAAACCTTCAAACAACTAAGACAACTAAATGACAGGAATCACCACATACCTATCAGTACTAACGCTTAATGTTAATGGACTTAATTCACCCATCAAAAGGCACCGCTTGACGAAATGGATTAAAAAGGAAGATCCAACAATTTGTTGCTTATGGGAGACCCATCTCACCAACAGAAATAAGCATAGCTTAGGATGAAAGGCTGGAAGAAGATTTACCAAGCCAATGGCCCCTGAAAACAGGCAGGAGTAGCAATACTTATCTCTAACAAAGTAGACTTCAAACCTACATTGATCAAACGAGATAAAGAAGGACATTCCATACTAATAAAAGGGGAAATAGACCAAAAGGAAATAATAATCATCAATCTGTACGCACCCAATGTCAACGCACCCAATTTCATCAAACATACCCTGAAAGACCTAAAAGCATATATAAACGCCAACACAGTGGCTGTGGGAGACTTTAACACCCCATTATCATCAATAGATAGGTCATCCAAACAAAAACTCAATAAAGAAATCCAAGATCTAAAATATGCAATAGATCAAGTGGACCTAGTAGATGTCTACAGAACATTTCATCCAACCTCTACACAATATACATTCTTCTCAGCAGCCCATGGAACCTTTTCCAAAATAGATCATATCCTAGGGCACAAAGCAAACCTCAGCAAATATAAGAAAATAGAAATAATACCGTGCATACTATCTGACCACAATGCAGTAAAACTAGAACTCAACAACAAAAGTAAAGACAAAAAACATGCAAACAGCTGGAAACTAAATAACACATTACTTAATGAAGAGTGGATCATCGATGAAATAAAAGAGGAAATTAAAAAGTTCCTGGAAGTCAATGAAAATGAAAACACAACCTACCAGAACCTATGGGACACAGCTAAGGCAGTCTTGAGAGGAAAGTTTATAGCCATGAGTGCATATATTAAAAAGACTGAAAGATCCCAAATCAATGATCTAATGGTACATCTCAAACTCCTAGAAAAACAAGAACAAGCAAATCCCAAAACAAATAGAAGGAGAGAAATAATAAAAATAAGGGCTGAAATCAACGAAATAGAAACCAAAAAAACCATACAAAGAATTAATGAAACAAAAAGTTGGTTCTTTGAAAAAATAAACAAGATCAATAGACCCCTGGCAAACCTGACTAAAATGAGGAGAGAAAAAACCCAAATTAGTAGAATTAGGAATGCAAAAGGGGAGATAACAACAAACACCATGGAAGTCCAGGAAATCATCAGAGACTACTTTGAAAACCTATATTCAAATAAATTTGAAAATCTAAAAGAAATGGACAGATTTCTAGATACATATGATCATCCAAAACTGAACCAAGAGGAAATTAATCACCTGAATAGACCTATAACACAAAATGAAATTGAAGCAGCAATCAAGAGTCTCCCCAAAAAGAAAAGTCCAGGACCTGATGGATTCTCTGCTGAATTCTATCAGACCTTTAAAGAAGAACTGATACCAACCCTCCTTAAACTGTTCCACGAAATAGAAAGGGAAGGAAAACTGCCAAACACATTTTATGAAGCCAGTATTACACTTATCCCAAAACCAGGCAAAGACACCTCCAAAAAGGAGAACTATAGGCCAATCTCCTTAATGAACATTGATGCAAAAATCCTCAATAAAATAATGGCAAACCAAGTTCAGCAACACATCGAAAAGATTATTCACCACGACCAAGTAGGCTTCATCCCAGGGATGCAGGGGTGGTTCAACATACGAAAATCAATAAACGTAATAAACCACATTAACAGAAGCAAAGACAAAAACCACTTGATCATCTCAATAGATGCAGAAAAAGCCTTTGATAAGATCCAACATCATTTCATGATAAAAGCTCTAAGAAAACTAGGAATAGAAGGAAAGTTCCTCAACATTATAAAAGCTATATATGACAAACCTACAGCCAGCATTATACTTAACGGAGAAAAAGTAAAACCGTTCCCTCTAAAATCAGGAACCAGACAAGGATGCCCACTATCTCCACTCCTATTCAACATAGTACTGGAATTCCTAGCCAGAGCAATTAGGCAAGAAGAAGGAATAAAAGGAATACAAATAGGTAAAGAAACTGTCAAAATATCCCTATTTGCAGACGACATGATCCTATACCTTAAAGACCCAAAAAACTCTACTCAGAAGCTTCTAGACATCATCAATAGCTATAGCAAGGTAGCAGGATATAAAATCAACAAAGAAAAGTCATTAGCATTTCTGTACACTAATAATGAACAAACTGAAAAAGAATATATGAAAACAATTCCATTTACAATAGCCTCAAAAAAAATCAAATACCTAGGTGTAAACCTAACAAAAGATGTGAAAGACCTCTACAAGGAAAACTATACACTTCTGAAGAAAGAGATTGAGGAAGACTATAGAAAGTGGAGAGATCTCCCATGCTCATGGATTGGTAGAATCAACATAGTAAAAATGTCGATACTCCCCAAAGTAATCTACATGTTTAATGCAATTCCCATCAAAATTCCAATGACATTCATTAAAGAGATTGAAAAATCTACTGTTAAATTTATATGGAAACACAAGAGGCCACGAATAGGCAAGGCAATACTCAGTCAAAAGAACAATGCAGGAGGTATCACAATACCTGACTTCAAACTATATTACAAAGCAATAACAATAAAAACAGCATGGTACTGGCACAAAAACAGACATGAAGACCAGTGGAACAGAATAGAAGATCCAGATATGAAGTCACACAACTATAAGCAACTTATCTTTGACAAAGGAGCTAAAAATATACAATGGAGAAATAGCAGCCTCTTCAACAAAAACTGCTGGGAAAACTGGTTAGCAGTCTGCAAAAAACTGAAACTAGATCCATGTATATCACCCTATACCAAGATTAACTCAAAATGGATCAAGGATCTTAATATCAGACCCCAAACTCTTAAGTTGATAAAAGAAAGAGTAGGAAATACTCTGGAGTTAGTAGGTATAGGTAAGAACTTTCTCAATGAAACCCCAGCAGCACAGCAACTAAGAGATAGCATAGATAAATGGGACCTCATAAAACTAAAAAGCTTCTGTTCATCAAAAGAAATGGTCTCTAAACTGAAGAGAACACCCACAGAGTGGGAGAAAATATTTGCCAACTATACATCAGACAAAGGACTGATAACCAGAATATACAGGGAACTTAAAAAACTAAATTCTCCCAAAACTAATGAACCAATAAAGAAATGGGCATGTGAACTAAACAGAACTTTCTCAAAAGAAGAAATTCAAATGGCCAGAAAACACATGAAAAAATGCTCACCATCTCTAGCAATAAAGGAAATGCAAATTAAAACCACGCTAAGATTCCACCTCACCCCTGTTAGAATAGCCATCATCAGCAACACCACCAACAACAGGTGTTGGCGAGGATGCGGGGAAAAAGGAACCCTCTTACACTGTTGGTGGGAATGTAGACTAGTACAACCACTCTGGAAAAAAATCTGGAGGCTACTTAAAAAGCTGGACATCGATCTACCATTTGATCCAGCAATACCACTCTTGGGGATATACCCAAAAGACTGTTACTCCAGAGGCACCTGCACATCCATGTTTATTGCGGCACTATTCACAATAGGCAAGTTATGGAAACAGCCAAGATGCCCCAGCACTGACGAATGGATTAAGAAAATGTGGTATCTATACACAATGGAATTTTATGCAGCCATGAAGAAGAACGAAATGTTATCATTCGCTGGTAAATGGATGGAATTGGAGAACATCATTCTGAGTGAGGTTAGCCTGGCTCAAAAGACCAAAAATTGTATGTTCTCCCTCATATGTGGACATTAGATCAAGGGCAAACACAACAAGGGGATTGGACTATGAGCACATGATAAAAGTGAGAGCACACAAGGGAGGGATGAGGATAGGTAAGACACCTAAAAAACTAGCTAGCATTTGTTGCCCTTAACGCAGAGAAACTAAAGCAGATACCTTAAAGCAACTGACGCCAATAGGAAAAGGGGAACAGGTACTAGAGAAAAGGTTAGATCAAAAAGAATTAACCTAGAAGATAACACCCACGCACAGGAAATCAATGTGAGTCAATGCCCTGTATAGCTATCCTTATCTCAACCAGCAAAAACCCTTGTTCCTTCCTATTATTGCTTATACTCTCTCTACAAGAAAATTAGAAATAAGGGCAAAATAGTTTCTGCTGGGTATTGAGGGGGGGAGAGGGAGGGGGCGGAGTGGGTGGTAAGGGAGGGGGTGGGGGCAGTGGGGAGAAATGAACCAATCCTTGTATGCACATATGAATAATAAAAGAAAAATGAAAAAAAAAAATGAAGGAGGAGGAGGAAGAAGAGGAAAGAAAGAAAAAGAAAATGGGATTCTTGTATGTTACTGGTTGAGTATAGCTACTTTTGAAAACAGTTTTCCTCAAAATCTTAAACATAGTCACCACATGACCCAGAAAGCACACATTCAGCTATACACCTAAGCAAAATACAAAAAACTTGTACACAAGTGTTCATAGCAGCATTATTCATAATAGTCCAAATGTAGAAACAATTCAAATGTCTGTCAATAGATGAGTGGATAAACAAAATGGAATAAATCCAGACACTGAAATATTTGCTGATAAGAAGGAATGACATACTGACACATGCTGCAACACACATGAACCCTGAAAACATCATGCTAAATGTAAAGAAACCTGTTACAAAGACTAGCTAGTATATCATTCCAGTTCTGTGAAACGTTCAGAAGAGTCATATCTACACGGTGTAGATTGGTTGTTGCCTAGGGGTGGTGGGTGGGCAGGAAATTGGAACTGGGAAAGAAAAATGACTGTTAAAAGGTAAAGGTTTCTTTTAAAGGTGTTGAAAAGTAAAAAAGTTCTAAAATTAGATACTGGTAATAGTTGTACAACTTTTGAATATGATAAAAACTACTGAATTCCAAAAAAAAAAAAAAAAAGTTTTATATAGCAAAAGAAACAATCAAAGGAGTCTAGACAGAGCCTACAGAATAGGAGAAAATCTTTGCCTTTAAAGACTCACCGTCTATCACCCTATTACATCTTACTAAATATTAGATTTGTCTATGCACTCCTATTTTTAAACAGCATAGCTGTATCCAGCTGAGAAATAATGAAAACTGCTATTACCAAAGTTATTATATTAATTTACTGTACACATTTAAATGTCAAGAAAATATTAACAATGAAGTAATAGGTATAGTTCCTACCAAAACTAAAATGACAATTTCTGAGACAGGATCTGAGTACCAAGCATGTACACGGAATGTAAGATACCATGAACTGAAGACACAAAACACAGAAGTAGTTTAATAAAAACAGACGCTGATACCCAGTTCTGCACTTTCACAGCCAACTATGAGTTACACAGTTATGCCCCCACCATAAGGAACAACACTGAACTCTAAAAGCTTATCTTTTTAAAAAAGTTAATTGCTTCTAGATCCAATAAAATGGCATAGAATAAGAAAATCAAAACATGTGGCATATTTCATAAGAATTATGTTCCATAGCAAGTAATCACTTTTGTTAAAGGTTTGAAAGATAGTTGCATAAGGATTAGAAAAGTACACAAACTGTTGTTTCAGATAATAATGTAATAGCCCCAAAGATTGAAAAAAGCAAGTTAATATTATCTGATTGTAGACTTAAAAAAACAGTATTATACAGTTGAACAAAATGTCTGGGGGAAGTATCAGGCTAGGATCAGAAGCAAATACGTGAACAAATAAATGTTATCTTTATTTTAACCTACCATTGCTTAAGTTAAATAGTGAACCATTTCAAAAGTAAACTGAACCTGGAGTTGTAGAATGTCCTAACACCTAGTAATTGCAAATAAACTATGCTATGCTGATTCAACAAAAAAGACCTTCATAAGCCAATATCTCCAAATATTTTTAAACTGTTTTAAATACATGCTACAACTTTAAAAGTAACAGATAATTATATTTTTCTAAATGACAGCCAATTTGTCACCAATCGTTAGATATTAGCAGATTTAAAATCAAAACTACTTATACCTTAATAAAAAAAATTCAGGTAAGACATTTTCCTTTCTTTAATATATGATTTAGTATATTTAGTATATAATAAAATATTCTCCATGAAAGTAGTCAATTATTTAATTTAATTAGTCTTCTGTTTGTTTGTTTTTTTAAGCAATGGAAAAGGCAAAAAGGTCTTACTTTTACAGCCATTACTTTATCAGGAATCAGTTATTTATTTAAATCTAAATCACTTGTTATCTATTTCACAAGGCATTTCAAAATATTGATATTATAACCATATTTCTCAAGTCTTATGATACTTAGAGGAGAGTAAGCACAAAATAATAGAACTTCTCTGAGGCTTGGAACAAAGTTATCCATATAATCTCATACCAGGTAAGTCTTAAAAGTATTGGTTTTCTGTTAGAACTTTCAGCTTAGCAGTAAGATCACTGACAATAATGCCAAACATTGTCATCACCCAGCAATGAGGGTCATTATTTTTTCTCATAAGGTTTAAGGGGAAAAATTATAAAGTCCCAAATATTTGCTTTTCAACATGTACAGTGTATGAATTTGTTTTTTCTGACACTATTGTAGGCAGCAACAATTGAAGCTGGGGGGGAAATGGATACCTATATAAAAGAAGCCTATGGAATGAAGAAACACATTTACAGCATTCAATCACCATAGCTCTCTCTCTAGAACCTACTATTCTGACCTCTGTGGTCAGACTCTGCCCCCCCCACCTCCATCCAAATTCATATGCTGAAATTTAATCACTAAAGTAATAGCATTAAGAGATGGCTAGCCCTCATGAATGGAATAAACATTATAAAATGGCTTAAGGGGGCAAGTTCATTCCTTCTGTCCCTTCCACTGTGTTAAGAGCATAACATTTGTCCTCTCTGAATGATGCGGCAATAAGGTACCATCTTAGAAACAGAGTAGGTCCTTGCCAGATAATAAACCTGATGCCACCTTGGCCTTGGATTTCTCAGCCACCAGAACTGTGAGAAAATAAATGTTCTTTATAGATTACCTAGTCTGTGGCATTTTGTTACAGCACCACAAATGAACTAACACAGACTCAATTTGGTTCTAGATGAAATGGCTAAAAACCAGGTAAGAGAGTAGTGTTACTTTCCAGTCAAGTGCCTGTTTATTCAGGCAGACACAAAACAAAATAAGTAAGTAAAACACTCCTAAGACCACAAAAGAACAAGTTAGTAGAAAAGAAAGTCTCACAAACTTTTCTGGTAAGGATTCGAGAATTAGGGAAATTAGCTCACCCAAACCATAAGAGCAAGCAATGTCCAGGGTATCTTGACTCTCTCATCTTTAATTTACTCTTTGAGAAACATTTAGTAGGGTTTACCACTTGCTCGCTCTTGCTTCTTGGGTCTTGACACCTCACTCACCTGGCTTAAACATCTTCCTGGTAATTCCTTCATGGTCTCTTGTACCAAAACTCTAAATGTTGGCGTATTCTAAAACAGTATGAGTTCAAGTCCTCTACTCTCAAGATGTTTACTCTCTACAAAATCATCCTGGTCCAAGATTTAAGGTTACAAATAGAGTGCAGAATCTTAAAAATACTATCTGCTAGCATACTCTCATAAATCCAATTACCTATCTAAAATCTGTATTTAGAGTTTCACGAGGCATTTTTAATACAATCTAGCTCAAAGAAAATGACTAATTTCCCTCCAACCTGAAATATATCTAGGTTCAAAAATATAGGCATCATCAAAGATTCCTTTGCTTCTCTCAAATGTGACATCAGCTACAACAGGCAAATGTTACTGATTGTTTTCACAAAATAAAACATAAATTTAAGCTCAAGTCAACAACCATAACTGCTTTAAAATATTTTTATATATTTCTTTGATGTAAATGAGCACAGGTTTCAGTTGGGTATATATCAAGGAGTGAAATTCTTGGGTCATGGAGTATGCATACATTTACCTTTAGTAATTATCGCCAATTTTTAAAGTAGTTTATGGCTTGCTCTCATTAAGAGGGCATAAGTGTTCCATCTGCTTCTCATTTTGGTCAAATATATCATTTGTATAACTTCTCACCCCAAAATTGCAACTAAAACAAACAGGACTTTTGGCACCACATTGGAGGAACTGGAATTTTCAGCCAACATTCCCCAACTAGTGAAATAATTTTGGTAACTACCCACAGAAAAGAGTTCTTTTGAAGGAACACAAAAGCCAAGCAGATAGGTTAAAGCCCTGCTATAGGGGAAAAAAAAAAAGCTGAATAGATCCACTGGAAAAGATAAAAAGAACTTAAAAGTCAATTTTGTCTGACACAAGTATAGTTAAATCACATTTTCTTTTGTTTTCTATTTGCATGGAATATTTTTCTATTCTCTCACAAAAGTAAGAACAGAGAAAATGCACCAAGTTAGAAGCTATAGCAACAGACAAAGTTCATTATGTAACGATAAAGGAATCAACTCATCAGGAGAATATAACAACTGTAAATATGCATTCACCCAACATTGTAACACCTAAATAAAAAGCTAATAATATTACCAGATTGAAGAAAAAAAGAGAGCAGTACTATAATAATAGGGGACTTCAGTATCCCATGTTCAACAATGAATACATTACCTGTACAAAACATGAACAGGGAAACACTGGTGTTGAACTACACATTGGACCAAACTGACCTAACAGATAAATATGGAACGTTCCATCTAACAGCACAAGAACATACATTCTTGTGGAGCACTTGTGGAATATTCTCTGGGATATATCATATATGTTGTTGTATAAAATAAATTTTAGCATATTCTATGAGATTGATCATATCCAATATCTTTACCCATCACAGTAGTTTATTGAGTAGTTTTATAATCAAAGGGTATTGAATTGTATAAAGGGTTGTTTTCTTCATCAATTGAGATGATCATGTGGCTTTTTATTCCCTTCATTCTGTTACTGTGCTATTACATAGATCAGTTCTCAGACACTGAACCATCCTTATAAGAAAAAATCCTACTTGCTCATGGTAAATGATCCTTTTAATATGCTGCAGAATTTTATTTGCTATCATTTTTTTGAGTATCCTTGCATCAATACTCATAAAGGATATTGGTATATAGTTTCTTATGGTGTCTTTGTATGGTTTAGATATCACTCCTCAAAGAATTAGTTGGGAAGTATTTCCTCCAAATTCAGTATTTTGGAAATAAAATAGAATATAAGGATTTATATTAGTTCTTTAAGTTTTTATAGATTTTGCCAATAAATCCTTAAGTTCCAGTTCCTTTTCTTGGTCACAAACTTTGTAAGTACTGACTCAATCACTTTACAAGTCATAAATCTATTCACATTTTTCTACTTCTTCATGATTTTGTCTTTGTAGGTTTTGTTTTTAGGAAATTTGTCCATTTCACATGGGTTATCCAATTTGTTAAGTACTTTCTTATGAACTTTATTTCTGTAGAATCAGAAGTAATGTCCTCTCTTTAATTTGATTTTAGTAATGTCAATCTTGACTCTTTCTTCTTAATCCATCTACCTAAAGATTTTATCAATTTTGTTTTCCTTTACAAAGAACAAGCTCTTGGTTTGTTTGACTTTCCCTACATTTTTCTCTTCTCCGTTTTTTTAATCTCTGTCTCAATCTTTATTATTTCCATTCTTCTTTTAGCATTGGGTTTGGTTATTGTCTTTTTTTCCCTAGTATTTTTTTAGGTTGTTGATTTGTGATCTTTCCTATTTTATAAGGCAAGTGTTTACAGCTATGTTTCCCACTCAGCCTTGGTTTCACTGAAACCCATGAGTTCTGACACATTGTAGTTTTCATTTTCATCCATCTCTAATATTCTTTAATTTCTCCTGTGATTTCTTAATGATCCATTAATTAAGAGTATCCTGTTTGATTTCCACAAATATGTGAGTTTTCCAGACTTACTTCAGGTAACCTCTAACTTCATCCTATTGTGGTTAGAAAAAATATGTTGTATGACATCTGTTTAAATCTGTTGAGGTATAATTTGAGGCAGAAAAATGGTCTATCCTGGAAAATGTACCACATAAATCTGAGAAGAATATGTATGTTATTATTATTGGGTAGAATATTCTATAACTGTTGGATCTTGTTGGTTTGTCCTGTTAAATCTTCTATTTTCTTACTTATCTCTGGTTCTTCTATCCCTTTTTAAAAGTGGAATACTAAAGTTAAAATTATTGAGAACTATCTATTTTCCTTTCAATTATATCACTTTGATTGATATATTTTGATGTTCTGTTATTACATATGTAAATGCCTGTATTTGTAATATGTTCTTGCTGTATTGAACTTTTTATTACTATAATGTCCTTTTCTCATAACTTTTTAATTTAAAGTCCATTTGTTAAGTATTAGTGTAGCTACTTTTACTCTTTTTTGGTCACTATTTGCACAGAATATCTTTTTCTGTCCTTTCAATTTTTTTGTTGTCTTTAGATCTAAAGTGACTCTATTAAAATAAGCATACAGTTGGATCATGTGTTTTTATCCATTCTGCTATGTTCTCTGTGTGAGTGTGTGTGTGCAAGTGCATGCTGAAGATCGAACACAGGGGCTTACACATGGACTGAACCAAATCCCCAGACCCTTACTGTAACAAAATAGTTCACATAATCAACTTAAAAAGAGCAAAGGATGGGCTGGCAGAGTGGGTCAAGCAGTAGAGTGCCTGGCTAGTAATCATGAAGCCCTGAGTTTGAACCTCACTTCAAATTACAAAAAAAAGGAACAAACATTTATTTATTTAGTTAGTTTTAATTTTTTTGGTTCACAGTTTTGGAAGTTTCCCTTGATGGATGAGCAACTTTGTTGCTTTGTGGCAAGGCAGTACATCATGGGCGGAAAACTTCACAAAACAAGCTACTCATTTCCCTGGCAATCATGAAGAAAATAGAAAGAAGAAGGAACAAGGTCCTTATAGCCCCATCAAGGCCATGCCCTTATATCACTGGAAGACTTTCAACTATGCTCCACCTTTTAAATGTCCCACCACCCAAAGATTCCACCACGGGTTGGGGTCCCAAACCTTTACATGGGCTCTTTGGGGAGACATTTAAGATTCAAACTACACAAGAGTTTAACCATTTGTATTTAAATAATTACTAATAAAGAAGGGGTTTCCTTCAATTATTTTTCTATATACTTTTTTGCTGGTTGAGATAAGGATAGCTATACAGGGCATTGACTCACATTGATTTCCTGTGCGTGTGTGTTACCTTCTAGGTTAATTCTTTTTGATCTAACCTTTTCTCTAGTTCCTGGTCCCCTTTTCCTATTGGCCTCAGTTGCTTTTAAGGTTATCTGCTTTAGTTTCTCTGAGTTAAGGGCAACAAATGCTAGCTAATTTTTTAGGTGTCTTACCTATCCTCACCCCACCCTTGTGTGCTAAAGCTTTTATCATGTGCTCAAAGTCCAATCCCATTGTTGTGTTTGCCCTTGATCTAATGTCCACATATGAGGGAGAACATACGATTTTTGGTCTTTTGGGCCAGGCTAATCTCACTCAGAATGATGTTCTCCAATTCCATCCATTTACCAGAGAATGATAACATTTCATTCTTCTTCATGGCTGCATAAAAATCCATTGTGTATAGATACATTATTTTCTTAATCCATTCGTCAGTGGTGAGGCATCTTGGCTGTTTCCATACCTTTTGCCCTTATTTTCTTATTACTTCCTTCTTTTGTTTTTACTTTTACTGTAGTAAAATGCTTAAATTCCATTCTCATTTATGCATATTCTGTACTTATTTTCTCTGTGAATTTCTATTTTTTCTATAACTCTTTTTAATTGGTTACCATGGGAATTATATTTAATATTTGCATATTATTGAAGTTAACCTTGCATGAAGCTCAATTTCAAAACATACAAAGACTACTCTTCTATGTTTCTGTCCCAACTTTTTTGGTTGTTGATGATACAAAATTACATCTTTATAGATTGTGACAAAACACAAAAAATATAATTTTTAAATGCATTAGTCTTTTAAATCATATGGAAAATAAATTGTGGAGTTACAAACCAAAGTCATAATAATATTAGCTACTGACTAATAATTGTTTTTTAACATATTAGTCCTTAACAGAAAACAAAAAGTAGAGCTAAAAAAACCACTTTTATAAATGTCCTTGAATTTACCTTTACATCTTTAAGTTACTGTTTAGTGTCTTTTTACTTCACCCTGAAGGACTTCCTGAAGCATTTTTTACAGCATGACTCTACAGGTAACTAACTCTGAGTTTCTGTTTACTTTGGAATACCTTAATTTCTCCTTCACTACTAAAGGGAAATTTTGCCAGATACAGTATTCTTGGTTAGCAGGTTGCTGTTATTTTGTTTTAGTTTGTTTTCTTTGAGCACATTAAATATATAAGAAGACTTCCTTCTGGTCTCCAAAGTTTCAATGAGAAATTTGTCCATAATCATTAGAAGATCCTTTGTATGTGAGAAGTCACTCCTCTCTTGCTTCTTTGAAGATTATTTGTCTTTGTCTCTAAAAAATTTGTTTCTTGGTGTGGGTCTTTTAAAGTTCATCCTACATGGAGTTAACTGAGATACTTGAATGTTTATATTCAAATCTTCCATAAAATTTAAGACCGATTTAGGTTGAAATTTCCAGCCACTATTTCTTTAAATATTTACTCTGCCATTTTGCTCTTTTTCTTCTTGAAATTTTCATAATGCATATAGCTGCTTCACTTGATGATGTCCCACAGATCTTTTGGGCTCTGCTTACTGTTCTTAACCTTTTTCTTTTTATTTCCATATTTCTTATCTTCAAGTTCATGGATTCTTTCTTCTGCCTGCTAAAGTCTGACTTTGATTCCCTCTAGTGAGATTTCCATTCCAATTCTAATACTTTTCAAATCCAGCGTTTCTTTTTCCTTACTTTTTTTTTTTCTTTTTGCTATACTGGTGGTTAAACTCAGGGCCTTGTGCTTTGCTAGACAGGTGCTCTGTTTCTTGAGCCACCTTGCCAGCTCTTTTTATTTGGTTATTTTTGACCGTAGGTCAACCTGGATGGTGATCCTCCTATTTGTACTCCCTGAGTAGCTGTGATGACAGGCATGCACAGTGGCACCCAGCCATTGGCTGAGATGGGGTCTAGTGAACTTTTTGTTCAAGCTGACCTTAAACTTTGATCCAGCCATTCCACTACTGGATTTTAATCTCAGAGGAAAAAAAACCATCCATCTAAAAAAAAAAGCATACATAAATGCTAACAGCAGCCTTCAATATCAGAGCTCCAAATTGGAAACAACCCAAATATGAACCAACATGTAAATGAATAAACCAACTATAATATTTTAAAAAATGTAATGCAATTTAGCAAATGAACACTTCTAATAATATGAAATAAAACTGATAAATCTCAAAATAGTGATGCTGAGTAAAATAAGCCAGATAAACGAGAATATACTATATAATTCCAAGTTAGGTAAAACTCTTAAAAATGTAATCTAACCCATAATGTCAGAAAGAATGTTAGTAACTATCTGACAGAAAGAGGTTAATGATATTTTAATCCATTTTGTGCTACAGAATAACTGTGAATGGGTAATTTATAAATAACAGAAGTTTATTTCTTACATTTCTGGATGCTAAGAAGTCCAAGATTAAGGGTCTCATATGTGGCATGGGCCTTCATGATACAGAAGTACAAGAAAGAGAAAAGGGGACCAAACTCTGTCTTTCATAGTTAGCTAACTCCCATGATAATGGATTTAATCCGATCATACAGGGACAGCACTCCCAGCCCATTCACCTCCCAAAGGTCCCATTTTTTAGCACAGTTGTATGGGGGATTAAACTTCCAATACATATTTTTAATGGGACACATTCAGACAACGTGGAATGGCAGGGAGTAGACATTATCCAGGGGTAAAATGAAATTATTGGAGGTGACAAATATGGTCATCATCTTCACTGTTGTGGTTTCCTGGGCATATGCATTACATTGAAATTTTTAACTAGGTGTGGTGATTCAAGTCTGTAATCCTAGCTACTTGGGAGGCTGAGGTTGGGATGGTCGTGGTTCAAGGCCAGTCAGGTCAAATAGTTTGTGAGACCCCCATCTCCAATATAACCAGAGCAAACTGTACTGTAGGTATGGCTCAAGAAGTAGAGAGCCTGCTTTATAAACATGTAGCCCTGAGTTCAAACCCTAGTCAGTCAGTCTCAGTCTCTCTCTCTCTCTCTCTCTCTCTCTCTCTCTCTCTCTCTCTCTCTTTCTCTCTCTCTCTCTCACACACACAGTATATGTGTGTGTGTGTGTGTGTATATGTGTATGTGTGTGTATATATATATATATATATATACACATATATATATTTCTTTAAAATATTAAATTTATGGGGATGGGACAAAGTGGCAGAGTAGAAACTTTCTTCTTTGACTCTGCAATGAGATGAGTTATTCAGGGTAACAAAGGAAAGAGTATATCTAAAGAGAAAAAAAAAGAGCATCAGTAATCACAAAAGAAATGACAGGACAACTCAAAAACACAGTGAAACAGAAAGGATATACAAAGAGGAGGAAGAGACAGTCCACACCTTCAACCCAGTTCTACAGAGGACAAGAAGCTGAAGCCACACCTACAAGGCAAGCCAGCTAGTCATTGTGAAAATAGAATGGAAGTCCTATTCACAGGATAAGTCTACAGTTCTCACAAGACTTAAATCCAGTATGGGGAACTGGTGTGACACTGACTCCTACCATGTGTTAGGCCAGCATTGGAGACGAAATCCATTTTGTTACTCCCCATATTTTGCAATGCTATCACCTTGAGAGAGGACTGAGCTACTCTGGGGGCCTGAAAACAAGCAATTACAACAGGTCACAGAGCCTATGAATACTCTGCTACTATCTGGGTGGGAAACAGTCATGAGAGGTGGTTGTGGAGAGGAGGAGAGTCTAACATGGGCCCACTGAGGAGTTTAAGCAATGGGAGCTCAAGCACTGAAGGAAGTACACCCTTTGTGGTAAGGAGCAAATCCCATCATTTGAAGATTATGGTGGAAACCAAGCTCAGCCTCTAGAGCTTCCTCATGCTAGGTATTGTTTGGGGTTGGAAAGGACTAAGAGCTCTGAGCCCAGGTCCATTTACTAGTCTCTTCCATCCTGTCAGATGGTTTATTGCTGGGCAGTCTGAAAGTCCTGAGAGCAGCAGGCAGAGTACCTGGTGTCCTCCATTCTCCCACTCCAGTACAGAACTTCATGCTCTGTTTGCTTCCCCCATTCTGTGACAAACTCAGGGGACACCATTAGACTTGGATGCTTGCTGCCCCTGGGATACAAACTGGGGGCCTATACAGCAAATGAGAACCTGCTTAGTTCACAGGCAGTAGAGTTCATTAGGGCCAGCAGCAGTTCTTGGCACACAAAGAAGGAAGCTTCTTAACTGAATGCAGTCCTGACTCAGATAACTGGCCGCAACCCACATATAGTACTAGCCTGAACAGTAGGAACTACAAGTGACTCCAGTTACTTTTCTCTTCTCTCAGAGGTGCTGGAGATCAGGCTCGGTGCCCTGAGTATTTGAGTGAATGTTCAGCCACTGAATAACATCCCCAGTCCTATGGAGAGAAAATGCATTTTAACCCTGCCACTCCCCAGTATTGCCTCAACACTGAAAGATTACAGGTGCTTAAAGCCTGTAATCAATGACTTACCTCAGATATGCAAATCCCATCAGAGAAACACAAGAAATATAAATGCATGTATGTATATATACATGTATAAATATACATGTATGTATAAATGCATGTATGTATATATATATATATATACATACACACACATATATGCATACATACATGCATTTATATGCAACATGACTCCTCAAAAAAGTCAACAATTCCCAAATAATGGAATCTAATGACAGTGAAGTGGATGAAATTGCAGATGAAGAATTCAAAAGAATGATTGGAAGAATAATCACACAAATTATAAGGACATGAATAAACATCTGAATGAATTCAAAGACAGTAAGACAATAGAGATAAACAGCTGAATGAAATTAGAATGAAAATGCATATGAAAGAAAAATTTGATAAAAATACAGAAATCCTGAAAAAAAATCTAAATTCTGGAAATGAAAAGCTCTGTAAGTCAAATTTAAAACTTCAGATGAGGGTTGAGGGCTGGTAGAGTGGCTCAAGTGGTAAGAGTGTCTGCCTAGCAAGCATGAGGTCCTGAGTTTGAACCCCAGACCAGAAAAAAAATACCTCAGATGAAAGCCTTGCAAACAGATTAGATCAAGTATAAGACAAAATATCAGGGCTTGAAGACAAAGTAAATGAATTAGAACATCTAGGCAATAACAAAGAGAAAAATAAGAACCCACAAAACAACACTTTTAATACACCAAACCTAAGAATCATGAGCAAAGAAGAAGAGGATCAAGCTAAAGGCATAGAAAACATATTCATAATAGCAGAAAATTTCCAAAATCTTGGGAAAGAGATGGTCATTCAGGTACAGGAAGTTTTTGGAAAACAAAATAGACAAGACCAAAAAAGAACCTGTCCACATCATATTAAAGTTAAAACATTAAGCATATAGAACATGGAACTAATATTGAAAGTTGCAAGAGAGAAGCACCAAATCACATACAAAAGCAAACCAATGAGAGAATCAACAGATTTTCCCAACAAAAACACTGAACATCTGGAGGACTTAACTTCCTGCCCTGAAAAAAAAAAAACCAAAACTGCCAGCCAGGCATAATAGTTCAAGCCTTATATCCCATCTACTCAAGAGGCAGAGACAAGAGGATCATGGTTAGAGGCCAACCCAGGAAAGAGTTAGTGAGATCCTATGTGAAAAACAAACTAGGAGGCTGGAAGAGTGACTCAAATGATAGAGCACCTGCCTAGTGAGTATAAGACCCTAAGTTTAAACCCTAGTATCCCCAAACCAAACCAAACAAACAGGCAGGGTGGTACATGCCTATATACTAAGATATCTGGAAGGCAGAGATAGGAAGCTTGCAGGTTGAAGCCAGCTCTGGCCAAAGTGGAAGACCCTACTGAAAAACTTAAAGCAAAAGGACTTGGGGGCATAGCTCAAGACACTGCGTGCTCACCTAGCAAGTATAAGGCCCTAGATTCAGGTTCAATCCCTGAATCTAGGGATTCAAAAAAAAAAAAAAAAAAAAAGGAGGAGGGAAAGGAAGGAAGGAAGGGAGGGAAGGAAGGAAGGAGGGAGGCAAAAAAAAAAAAGGAGGAGGGAAAGGAAGGAAGGAAGGGAGGGAAGGAAGGAAGGAGGGAGGGAGGAAGGAAGGAAGTGTGTATGTAGATTACTGTGACTGGCAAAGTAATCCTTCAAAGTTGAAGGAGACATAAAAACCTTTTATGATAAACAAGAACTAAAGGAGTTCCTGACCATTAAGCCAGCAATACAGAAGATAGTTACAGGAGTACTACACACTGAAGAGGAAAATAAACACGACCATGAAACTATGGGAAAGAATAAATCTCACGAGAATAAGTGAGCAAATGAAGACTGGGAAAGAAATGAGCATTTTTATATACAATTTGATATCTGCCATATTTTAAAAACTTAAATATATACATAGCTGAACATACCTAGTTATTTGACTTCTAAGCATTTACCCAAGAGAAGTTAAGTCATGTGTCCACATATTGGCTTGAAACACAGCTTCACAGCAAATTTATATATAATAGCCAAAAAATGTAAAAAAACCTGTTTATTAGTAGGTGAATGGATTAGAAATTGTGATATGTACATACAATGGAATAATACTCAACAATAATTATTAATTCATATAATAACAAAAATGGATCTCAAATTATTCTGACTGAAAGAATCCACATAAAAAAGAATACATACTATATGATTTAATTTATATGAAGTTCTAGAAAATACAAACTGATTCTCCCTTAGTTTCTTTGAGAAGCTATGACAAATTAGTTCCTCTGGGGTGGTTTGAAACAATAAAAATGTATTCTGTCATAGTTCTAAAGTCCAGAGGTTCAAAATCAAGTGGTTGACAGGGCTGGTTCATTCTGGAGACTCTGAAGGAGAGCATACTCTATGCCTCTTGTTTAGCTTCTGGTGGCTGCCAGTAATATTGGCATTCTTGGCTTATAGATGCCACACTTCAATTTCTACTTTTATAATATCCTCTCTTCTTTATGTCCCCTTCCCTCTTTTCTATACTCCTTTCCTCTTGACACCTGCCATTGCATTTAGGGTTCACCCTAATCCAGGATGATATCATCCTAGGCTCCTTTTTTCGAAGTATGGTCACGATCATAGATTATGGATAGATATATCTTTCGAGACAGGTATCATTCAACCTGGTGACAAAAAGCAAATTAGTGGTTGTCTGGAAACAAGAAGGGACTAGAAGAAAGGATTACAAAGGGGTTGAGAAAACTTTTGGGGTAATAGATGTGTTCATTATCTTGATTATAGTAGTGGCTTCATAGATATAAACATCCATTAAAAGTTATCAAAGTATATCCTTTGCAATAAGAACATCATCCTTTCCTATATCTGAGTCTCAAAATACAACCATGAAATTATAGTGACTTAAGTGATTTAAACTCAAAGCAAGAAAGTAAGAATAAGGTTTAAAAATGAGTCAAAGTTAGGCACTGTGGTGCATGCCTATAATACCAGCACTGGGGATGGGGGGAAGCAGGAAGATATGAGTTCTCTTCCAGCCAGGGCTACATAGTGAAGCTCTGTCTCAACAAAAGAACAATTTGGATTATAACTGTAGTGAATGATAGAAGCCAAGGAGGAACAAGTTTTGCTACACTAAGTGGGAAAGAAGGTGAGTCAGATTGGGTAATGTGAGTTCTCTGAACATTGCTTTGTACATGGACCTTCAATAAATACTGGTGTAGTAAGTCAATGAATCAATGACTCATCAATTCATAAAGTTCCCTGTGCCAAGTGATATTTATAGATCCAGGGCAGATTGGTTGCTTCATGGAACAAAGTATGAAGGGACAGGATCTCAAGGAAGGTTGTAAAAGCAAATAATATTTCAGAGGGGAACATATGTACCAGTACAATAAATCAGACTTAAGCACAAGAACACATACGAGCAAGTAAATGAATGTTTCTACCTTAAATCTCATTTGCCAAGAACCAAATTTTACCTGGCAATTACTTAAGGGGAGGAAAGGTTAGAAGGAGAAGTAAAGAGGAAAAAAGTAGGAACCCTCAAAGGCTGGCCCCTTCCAAGACTCTTATAATACTTAGGATTTAGCAAAGCACTTGAAAATCTGCTTAGGCACAAAAATTCCTGCCATATTGTTTAGAAACCGCAAAATTAGACACATATGCAAAATGCTTTCCACAGAAAGCTTAAAGTTAAAAACCATAGAAAATCAAATAGATGTAAACTTCACTAGGAATAAACCTTATAATGTTATTATATGGAAGACAAATCGCATGTTAAAGGACCAAAAACAATCGTTGAGAAAGATCAAAATGTTCCTTAAGGAGAGAGATCTACTAAGCAACATCCCTTTGTTCCAGTGTTTCAAGTGTAACTCACATCACTAGCAGCTTGATTTGGCATTCTCAGTGCATAAGACAAATAATTCATAAAAGTTTGACAAAATTATTTTTAGTTCACATGCCTCTTGGATTGATCCCATAAATGCTTCTACTTTATGTTACTCCAGGGACTTCTTCTGACACAAATACATTTGTTACCCATTGTGAAGGTGAGGGGGGTACTCAGTACAATCATTAAATTCTGAGAATCCAAATTTGTACTTTTCATTTGGGCAGACGTGCAGAATATAACAATTAAAAAATGATTATTGCTGCTTCTAAATGAAGTCAAGGAAGTATGACAGTATCATTTAAGTTGCACAACACTATGTAAGGGAAGCAATTTTCTAATAAGAGTAATGGTTACCAATTATCATGAACTGGTAAGTTTAACAACTTAATTGATCTTTCTTTCATAAAACACTGTTGAGAATGGTCACCTAAAATACCTTGTCAAATGTAAACAGTGTTTACATGTACCTGTGATCATATTATGAAGCACATTTTATTTTTAAATAGGGAGAAATCTAAAATTAGAACTTAACAAAAACATCTGAATCAATTGTTTCCCCACTACTTCCAAACAAAATATTTCAAATTCCACACAAGATTCTGCAAACCCATGAGTACAAACTCTAATCTTGACACTGAATTTGGATCATCTCCATGGAGGAAATCCATGAACCAGATGTGAATTTATTCTTCCAGATGTAGTTTATAAATGAGGAAAAATAAAACATTTCTTCACTGTCTTTGAGGCCACTTAAAAATATACTAGCTAGAAATAAGAAAAAGGAAACCCTACAAATTTTGAATCTTTCACTATTCTAAGGAAGTAATTTATTAAATGAATTAAACTGCACATATAGTTGCTATACTATCAATGAACATTAAAGGAATGGGTAAATTAGGATCAGTTTAACACTTATAATCCACCATTTTTCATTGTTCAGTAGCCATTGTTTTAATTTTTAAACATTACACAGAAATTGTTTTAATTTTTAAACATTACACAGAAATTAAAGAGAAAATACACCTTTAATTTTACCTAAAATGTAATCACTTCAGTATCTAAGATAAATTTTTACACATGAAAAACTGTCTTGATAATGATAAATTATCACAATAAAATGTAATCAAATTAGCAAGTTACCTGGATCTAATTGCATAATCTCAAAGTTTTATATCATTTTAAAGTACCAATGACATGAGTTCAAAATTAGAAATTTAATATCACAAAAGCCAATATCCATCATATTAAGAACTTAAACAAACAAAAATGGTTCTTTGGCACATGCATTTCACTTGCCCTCTAACAGAAGTCTTTCAAATGCTTTAGCTCTTGTTTAAATATTAAAGAAAGTCAAGTCAGGAAAAAAGACAATCTTCTTGAGATGTTTAATGTTACCCAGGAGAAGAATATACAAACATACTATTTGGTTATATTTGTGAATAGGTGTAACTTTAACACTTATTTTAAATGATAATTGCTTAATACCAAGGCGAAACCCCCTTGAATTATCAATACACACTTATCTTAAAAAAAAAAAAAAAAAAAAAAGCCAGGCACCAGTGGCTCATGCCGTAATCCTGCCTACTCAGGAGGCAGAGATCAGGAGGACTGCAGTTCAAAGCCAGACCTGGGCAAATAGTTCTCAAGACCCTATCTCAAAAATACCACCACATAGAAGGACTGGTAGAATAACTCAAGTGGTAGAATGCCTCAAGAGTTGGGGCCCTGAATTCAAGCACCAGTAACACACACACACACACACACACACACACACACACACACAAAGGCAAGAGGGGAAAATGTCTTTTTCTGGGGGCGGGTGGGAGTGGGGGTGGGGGGTGCCAGTGGGAGGGGTGTGGCCACAAGGAAAGTGAGAATGAGGGTGCATATTGTGGATATGTTTTGCATCCATATAGGAAAATAGAGACTAAACTGAAATTGTTGTAAGAAGGGGGGAAGGGGTAAAAGGAGAACAATGGAGGGGGCAAACTCAATTAAGATATATTGTAAGCGCATATGTAAATATCACAATGTATCCCCCTGTACAACTATTATATGCTTATAAAAATATAAAAAATAACTAATTATGCATCACTGCAAATTACAAAGTTTATATACAAGCACATTAAATTGACTTAATTTTTGTACAATTAATGTTTTTAAGGATTTAATAAGGATCTTAGGCTGGGTACAGTGGCTCATGCCTGTAATTCCAGCTACATGGGCGGCTGAGATTAGGAGGATCATGGTTCTAGACCAACCAAGCAAAAAGTTATTGAGATCCCATCTCAATCAAAAGCTAGATGTGGTGGTGTGTGCCTATGATCTCAGCTATGTGAGGAGCCTAAGTAGGAGGATTGCAATCTGAGGTTCCTACATGGAAAACAACTACTTAACTAATTTTGCAAAAATAATATTTTGCAAAAGAACTGGGGGTGTGGCTCAGTGGGTAGAGCATCTGCCTAACAAGTGTGAGCCACTGATTTCAAACCCCAGTATCATCACAAATGAGAGAAAGAGAGAAAGAGAGGGGAAAGAGGGGAAGGAGAGAGAAGGGAAGGAGAGAGAAGGGAAGGGGAGAGAGGAGAAGGGAGGAGAGGGAGAGGGAGGAGAAAGAGAAAAATTTTAAATTGCTTACCCATTTTAATTTTACCACAATATAATTATAGAGTACTTCACAGAAATACCTATGGTTACTTCAAAAATTTAAATTCTAAAGTAAAAGTAGGAACTTTTCCAGATAGGAAATATTTCATAAATAATTATTTTTAAGTTAAAGAATGGGATGGTTTCCTATATGCATCAGAAATAAGTATGAAGTAGAAGGAATATATGTGTTGGGCATTAGTAAAACTGTATTGGCATTCAAATCACAGATTTACTTGTTTGCTTTCCAATACCATTAAAGAACTAGAAATGGTTCATTTTCTATCTACAGATACTAATTTAATGCACAGTTTTGGTGGTGTGCCAATAACTCTTGAGCTTTGCTAAAAATTCTTCTCTGGAAATACGTAACTGTGATTGGATTCTAAATACAAATAAATTAGGAACAAAAATTTAACTGCTACATATTTTTTCACTATTAAAAAAATTCAGTCAAGGGAAAAATCTTCAATTTACTTAAGAGCAATAATTTACAGTTTTATTTAAACTTACTTTGAAATTGAATGACATAAAAGTTACTCTGAATTGAGGTAAGATGAAGTTTCTAATTTCAAAACCCAAATATAAATGAGACTAGTTACTAATTAAAACATCACATTCTATACATGATAAGGCTGAACCCTTGATTTCTTAAAGACATCTGGCTTTTATTTATCTATACTCATGAAAGAAAACTGAGCATAAACTCAGCATTTACTATCAGATAAGGATAGCTGCAACCTATAATACAATTAACATACACATCTTTGAAGAAAATAAAATTTGTAGGGTTGAAGAAACAGAACACACAAGTAAAGAGTAAACAGAAGAGATAAAATCAGAGAAAGAAAAATCACTTAAATCTGAAAGTTCTTTAAACAATAAGGTGCGTTACAGAAAAGAATCTGACAATATTTCTTATTGTAACAAAAACTAAATAGATTGAAAACAAAACTAAGAATAAATATGGGGAAAATGCATTAAAATTGTATACTTATGAGGGAGAAAAGAAATGAAGAAAAATTTCTTTTTCTTTAAATTATTATTACCATTTTTTATGATGCTGGAAATTGAACACAGGGCCTCACACATGCTAGGCAAGCACTTCTACCCTTGAGCTATACCCTCAGCCTCTTCTAAATTATTTTTTAAAGTAATAAAGCATTATTGTTCCTGATGGAGGTCATTCTCTAAAAACGTAACTGTTTTAAAATTGTACACTTTTACAATCCGATCTCACAAATATTTGCAGAGAATAAGACGTAAGATTAAAAAATACAAGCAAACTTACATGATATTTCTCTATAGGAATTATGATAGATCAAATAAGAGAGTATTAAAGATTTCTAAGAATTTTACAATACTCATTAAAATATTTACTTTTCAGTCAAATATTTACTGGAAACCTACGCCAGCTACTTCACTAAATGCTAAAGATGTAGGTAGCAAATAATCAAGACATGATCCTCGCCCTCATGAAGTTTACTTTCTACTGGGGCAGTGAGAAATAAATTAAGTAGAGATATGACAAGTATTGCTCAGGGAATTATTCAGTTTTCACCTTCTGTAATGTTTCATACAAAATGCTGGTAACTTACTAATTAAAGATTTGGTAAAATTTACAAGTCAAATGTCTATAACTAGTGTTTCTCCTACGCAGAGTTTTAAAAAAACTATGAGCCTATTTCATCAAGGTTAGAGCTCTTTTCTATTCCTCTAGAAAACTAGAAAATTTAAATTATATCCAAAATTTTCATATTTTTAACATAAACATCTTCAAAGTTTCTACTATAATATTTAATATCTCAACATACGTTCTTTGTATTCTAAATGTACTAGTGTATACTTCTATTATTTCTTGATCAGTTTTGTCAGGCAAACCGCCCAATTTTGAATACTTTAGATACTATTGTGAAGCCTTAGGTAAGTTATTTAATTTTTCTGTGCCTTAGCTTCCATAATTTTGCAAAAGGAATAAAAACTGTACTTTCCCTTAAAGAATACTAAATAAATTAAATGAGGCAATACAATAAAGTACTTAGAACATGCCTGGCACATAAGTGCTCAGTAAATGTTTGCTATTGTTAGTTACAGTTTTTTATTTATCTTGTTTGAAAAATGATTTATATAGCTTTACTCTTTCAAATATTCCCTCTATTCTCTGGATCTAAAACTCTTATAAGATACAAATTGGACCCCCTCATTCTGTCTTCCATGTTCTTAGCATCTCTTATATTTTTTTCTCTTTATGTCTCTGTGCTGTTTTTCTATAAACAAATTTGCTATGTAGTCTCCTTAAGGTTTTTCTATTATCTCTAGTTCTTGTGTTTACTTTCCTGTTTCTCTAACAAATTTACCTTTCAAAGTTAGAAGCTGAGAAGACCAAGGACCAGGGGCCAGTTTCTGGCCAAGACCCATGGCAAAAGGCAGAAAGGCAACAGAAAAGGAGAGTGAAAGCAAGCAGGAGGGGACAAACCGACCTCCACCATAAAGAACCCACTCTCTTGAAAGCAACATTAATCCATTCCTAAGGGTATGTACCTCCATGACTCATCTCCCATTATGTCCCACCTCCCAACACCACAACACTGGGCATCAAATTTCTAACACATGAACTTCAGGGTACATGTTCAAACCACAACAGAAGTAATAGTGATAATAATGGTATCAAATGCATTTGGGAAATAAGAGCTTACATAATCCTTTAAGTAAATTTAAAACACAGTGTCTTTTGCTTCTTTCTTACAACCACCCTGAAAAAAAGATTGGCCACGATACTACCCCCATTTTAGAAACAAAGATCTGAGCTCCAAAGCTATTGTGTCTCTTGCATATATAATAAAACACTACATTTTCACTAAATGCTCATTAGGAGTACACATATTTGATTTTCTCTTATGGGTAACTATTTACTTTGTTGTTTCCTACTGATTTGGAGTATAAAATCCTGCAACTTTTTCCTACCTATTTTACTGCTTTCATTATTAGCATATAACACTAATAAAGACTCCTAATATATACTAGATACATAATATTGGTAAAGACATTTATGAAAACACCATATAACCTCAATTCTAAGACATATTTATACTTAGGTTTCTATGATCAAGATGGATCTTCAATTTCTGTCAAAAGAAACTTTGAGATGGAAGGAAGGAAGGAAGAGAGAGAGAGAGGGGACTTTAAAGATAGAAAATTAAATTTCAGAGAAATTAAATGAAGTTACCAAATCAAACAGTTAAGTAGTTCAAGTTAGTAAAAGTCTCAGTTTATTGACCATTAACCTTCAAAGTACTGACACACAAAGAGGCAAAACAAAAGATATGAATCAAGCCATATGTTCTATTTTTTTCTTTTCAGCTTACTATAAAAATTGAAATCACCAACAGGGGCCATGACAGTTATGTTTCTTGCATTTTACCCCACGACTTTATTCCAGTTTTCCAATTCCACTAAAAGTTTAATGAGCCTTGACGTGACGTTCCACTACAAATTAGGTGTGATTATTGGGAGAGGCAAAGTGGGGGAGGGTTAGTAATAGAGTTGCTTAGACACACAAAGATGTATTTGAACTTGGTAACACAGCCTTAACAGTCTCTCTTGGGTGCTATTTACACTTTCTTTTGTCTGATTATAACCATGCAATATGATTCCATTTGGGATTTCAAGTAAAGCTGGAATGCTATATTCCCTGAAGAATGAAGTGTTTAGTTTAAAAAAAAGAAAGAAAGAAAGAACAGGAATGTGATACTTCTGGTCAAAAGTTCTCTTTCTGGAATTCATGATAAATGAAAAGAATTTTGGCAGTTTCTATAATGTCATTCTGCATCTCACAAGCAACGTGCAATTCCTCATGTCACTGCGACTTGGTTATTCACTGAAACAACTGATCTTATTACAAAACAAGTTAAAGAAACAAACAAAGCCTCCTTTTAGTTCCTGCCTTGATTCATTATTAGAAATCACCTTTCCTTTCACCTCACCCACAATACCAAATATTGAATGCCAAATGTTGGTCTCACTGAAAGACAGGACATTAGACAATTTAAACACCAGCAAATTAAATTCAGCAATCCTTAGTCACTGACTGATGACTCTATTCCTATTTGTACATTTTTAAAGTAAGACTTATGTCCTTCCCGGAAGTTCTCTTTGCATTCCAGATTACAACAGGGACTGAAGTACAACAAAGAAAAAAATGCAGAAAGTCAAGTGTCAGGCAGGACAAGACTCAGAAGCAAACACACACATGTAGATAAGTCTGGATCAAATTCCCTTTCAACAAAATATTAATCTGTATAAAAAAATTTAGAAGAAATATTGCCCAATTTATCCTAATGAAACTTAGGTCTGGCTTATTCTTGATTCTTAAAATGTAATCAGAAAGTATATATTTCTAACATATAAGGAGAAAGTATTTACAAAGAATTTTTTCAATCCCATAATAAACATTTGGCTGCACCATATATATATATATATATCTTTCTAATATCATTAGATAATCAGATAAAAAGATATGTCACCATCAATTTTTCATCTCCCATTTTAGAAGATATACTAAAAGAATCTTTTTCAATCAAAATCAGAAATGACATAAATGAACAAGTTAAAATTTATTTTTAGAACACTAGAAAAATCACAACTTTTTTTTTGAGGATTTCTTTTGAAGCCAGGCTGGCTTCAAACTCACAGTCTTCCTGCCCTACCTTCCCAAGAAGTAACATTTTTAAATACTTGTACAACTTCTATGTTTAAATTAACCATAGTTTAACAAATGACTATTGTCTTTATTGCTGATGACCTACTGAAGCTCAAAATTAAAAAAAAAAGCCCCTTCCTCTGTTAAAGTCACATCTGCAGGGAAAAAGGCTACTAAAAAAAGAACAGTCTGCTCTTCCAAGTTCATATCCTGCCAGTAGATATTTTGCAATGCTCAGGGCTGAACAATGTTTTAAAGGAATAGTTTTATATGCTAATATATTTAAGGTGGAAATCCTAGACTGAGAAAATTAAAACAGTGGTTGTATTTTACTGAATAAATCTAATTTGTATCATATTTTCTAAAACTTTATATAGTAAAATTGTCTCGGTACTCCCTATTCCCCTTACCTTTTGCACTGAATACATTTCTAATTAAGATTCCTATGTATAAATACTAGTACAGGTTGAGCATTCCTAATCTAAAACTCCAAAATCTTGCCTCGTTTATCTCAAACTTAGCCTGCTTCCTGCTTTGAAATCTCTTTTATTATATTCTTTCAACCTAATTATATACTTAAGAAAGGATTTAATGTGATTTTGGAAACATTTCTGGTTTCTCCCAGGGACTTTTACCTAACAAAGCCTTAACATTGTTTAGATAGACAAAGACTTTTTTTTTTAACCACATTGTAATACGGTATTCTCACAGCCAATTTTTTAATGGTGACTAGTAGTTGATCAACTATTTCACCTAACACTGACCATTTAAAACAAAAAAAGCAGCCAACAATGATTTAAGAATAAGCTTTCATATAAGCTAAGCACTTACTTGGAGGCCTGTAGAATAAACCATTATTTCTTACATATTTTAGAGCATAGAGCTAGAACTACAGCAGGCCCTGATAATCTGCTAAATATTTGAATCACGAGACTTTTCCAACATCTCACTTGTTCAGCACCCTCAACTGGGTGGCACATAGCCAAAGTCCTAAAAGTAGGCTAACTAAGCAAACAGTAAACGAGTAAAATTAGATATCATAAATCTTTTTTAAAAGGCACTTGATTTTCCTTATAAGAGAATCCTTTGACTGTCACTGATTTATTAGGTACTATTGTCTTACACACAATTCTAGTAAACTTAATGAAATGATTTCCCAGTCTACAGCAACTGTATTTACACTGGGGTTGAAGATAGAGACATGAAATTCTCACCAAGCACAATAGCCCAGGTCAATCCTTCATACCTACACCCTCACACATTACTTGTAAGCATAATTATTTGTAAGGATCCATATTCTTACAGTTTAGCTTTAGTAATCAAACAAAGGTTAAATTATGTTAGCATGCACTCTTAGAAATGTGCATAGCTTGTAAGGAATATACTTTTGCAGTGACACACACATAACACACCCTACTTTGTCTACATCTTTCTTTTGCTGTTAGAAGTTAATCAAATCTGAACTCTTTCACAAGTTACTACATAAGCAGCTCATCACTCTGGTTTTATCCCTCCCCACCTAGTCTCACTGATAGAGTAATAATGCTGCCATTTTGTGAATTGGCCAAAATGGCAGTCCTGCCCCTTAACAGAAATTCCCGTGCTCTAAGACAGCCCCACCCCTACCAGAGACTACCGCGCATGTGCTAACTTCCTTAACCTCCCCCTTCTATAAAAGCCACGCCTGGCCCAGAGTCTGTGCTGCACCATCTTTCCCCGGACAGCCTGGTGGTTCGAGCCTACCATGAAACTTTGCTCTTGGATGTGAGACTTTTTTTGTGAGCTTTGTGAGTGGTGTTTTTCCTAACATTTTGGTGCCGTGACTTGGATCGGGGTGTGCTCCCGGCACTGACCTTACTCTCCCGGCCCTCCCCACCCCATCCCGCTCTCTTTCTCGCTCTCTCTCTCAACTCCCATTCCCATCCTCTGGGATCTGAGCTGCTTTGCCAGAACCCCGGATCCTAGAAAGCACCGCTGTCTCACTTGCTCACAGGGAATTTCTTCCACCCCAGTGCGCCTCCAATTGCCATCCACCACTGGCCAATTTTCCCTCAAGGTCCTCTCTTGGTGAGTCCTCCTCACACGCAGAGCTGTGATCTCTTTCTCATTTCCTCAAAATCCCAGCACAAGGTATCCGCTCACTCCAGTCCCTGGGAACCGAGTTCCCTGGGACTGTGGACCCCCATGATGAAGACGTTCCTCCAGGGTGTTCCACATCAACTCTCTCCTGAGGAACTGATATTTCAGGGATGTGTGCCATATCTCTCCTCAGGTCAGGCCTCACCATGGAGATTGGACTGTCCTAAATTCCTTCAGACTCCCCATTGGGATGTCTCCTGGCCAACCTTCAGCAATGGCCTGAAGAAAACCCCCTTACTTTTCTGTAGCATCTTAAGGATGCTACCAGAAAGCATACCACAGTGGACCCAGAGTAACAAGTGAGAGAGGTTCTCTTTAAAGTAAATTTCTAACAGTCAGTCCCAGATATTTGTAGAAAACTCAGTCTGTGGCTGAAGGAGAAAAGTTATTGGATCAACTAATACAACTAGCCATGTCTGTATACTATAACCGGGACATTACTAACAGAGAGAAAGATAAGAGACATCATGACTTCATTGCTGCCCCCACCCAACTGGGACCTGCATCCTGAACTTGCTACCATGGTGGACAGGAAGGACACGTCTGCAGAGGATGCTCAAAACGGGGGACAGCATGGGAGACAGCCCCGCCCCCAACCGGGACCCTGCTCTCTCTACAAAGGTAACCACTGGAGGGCTAAGTGCCCCCACCTCCAGATGGAAGGTGAGGTGCCACCTCCTATGGATTGATGGGTCCCTGCCCCCTGTCCACGCTCCAGTTCTTGGCATCAATTTTGAGGAGCCTCGGGGTAGCCATGATGGCAGAAAAACAAAAGATCATTTTCCTCCTAGACAGTGGAGCTCATTTCTCTGTTTTACCTTTCTTTCCCATTCCCCGGTCCAATGACAAAAGTTATCGTTTGGGGCAAATCTGGCCAGCCTCTGGAGCACTATTTTACCTGGCCTCTGGCCTGCTCTTTGAGAGACCTCCTCTTCTGTCACCCTTTCCTCATAGTTCCTGAAACTTCAGTGACTCTGCTGGGATGGGATTTACTATCTCAACTAAAAGCTCAAATTCTCCTCCTCCCAGGCAGCTATCTCTGCTGCCCTCTCCTTCAGGAACAAATAGATTCCACAGTGTGGATGTAGGGCCTTCCTGGCTCACCCTCCCTATTCAAATAAAACTCAAAAATCCCTCACAGTTTCCACCCAAAATAATATCCCCTCAAGCCTGAGGGAAGATGAGGCCTTAAGCCTATCATAAATTCCTTAAAACAACAAGGGCTACTAATTAGTTGCTCCAGCCACTAATAAATTCAAAATTCTTTTAAGAGTTAATTTTAAAATACAAGTTACAAAGTAAACAACTGGAAAGGATATAGATAGGTAGTGAATGTATTTTTTGAGAAGTTAAAGGAAAAAGGAATGTTTTTGGATGAGAACGGATTTTGTAAACAAGGGTTTGTCCTAAAGATTGTTTCAAATAGGAGGGATAAGGACAAACCATCAAAGGGTTTAGTATGTTATATAAAGGTCTGAGTAAGTTTTAAAAGTGTATAATAAAAAGTTTTGGTGTGTAATAAAGTTAAAGTTGAGTATAATCTAAGAGTTGCCTAAAAGATTTTTAGGGTCATGTCAAACTAAAATCAAATTCTCTATGTCTATAAAATAATAAGGTTATCTTAATATTGTTCTGCTCTGAGTAACATCTACAAAAAAAGTTACAGAGAAAGATTTTATCAAAGAAATTATTTGTGTTTTCTGATCTTGTCAAGCTTTAAGTACTACTAAATCAGAGTTCATTTACATATTTACTTATGTGTCTTAAATGAACACCTTGTAAAGTGTTGTCTATACTTTATCTAAATATGGTACAAACATTTACAAAGTTATATGAAAATGAGCTAGAGCTCTCTTTTATCCAAGAGTGTTACACTTAACCTAAATCCTGACAGCCCCTGCCTCCCACAGGTCATCTACCTAGGTGTGGCCTTAAAGGGACAGACTCACTCCCTGAGTCATGAGTGCATCAACCCAATCTCCGTTTCCCTCTCCCCCATACCATAAGGCAGCTTAGAGCTTTCTTGGGAGGTACAGGATTTTACAGAATCTGTATCCCTAGATATGCAGTCCTTTAGCAGATGCCTTTTATGCTCCTTCTAATAAACTTGCCTCCAACAGACCCTGCTTCTCTGGCTGACTATCTACCTTATCTTAATCTTCTCAGGGAACTTCTCAGAGAGCATGCAGACCAGATCCTGCCCCACTCTATAACAATTTCTGTTAAACCAGGGCATCTTGTTCTCCTAAAGGATCTTCTACACTCTCCATTGGGACTTCGGTGGACCAGCCCTCATCTAGTCATTCTCATAACACCTACTGCTCTCCTATTCTTAAGCTTCCTCCCTTGTATCATAACCAGCTATACCTCCAGGGATATCAACTTCTCCAAAACTGTCCAGAGGACTGCTATGAGGGCCCCCACTAGGACACAGGAGTCTGAGGATTGCACCCCATACAACTCCCCCTGCCAGCAGGAAACAGCTAAGAGGCCAACGCTTCACCCCAATTCCCAATCCTCAGCCCCTACCCCCATCGTTATTAAAGAAAAAAATGGGAGAATGATAGAGTAATAATGTTGCCATTTTGTGAATTGGCCAAAATGGCAGCCCCGTCCCTTAACAGAAATTCCCGTGTTCTAAGACAGCCCCACCCCTACCAGAGACTACCGTGCATGTGCTAACTTCCTTAACTTACCCCTTCTATAAAAGCCACGCCTGGCCCAGAGTCTGTGTTGCGCCATCTTTCCCCAGCCAGCCTGGTGGTTTGAGCCTACCATGAAACTTTGCTCTTGGACGTGAGATTTTTCTCGTGAGCTTTCTTTGTGAGTGGCGTTTTTCCTAACACTCAGCACTCCAACTACCTGACTCAATTGTTTTAAAAAAAAACAAAAAAACTTCTTATTCTCCCTACTGAAATCCAAAGATGTACCAAGGTTAAAGTGTCACAAAATACTTTTAAAAACCAAATCCATATATATTCATATTTGACAAACTCAGGGAGGAAAAGTCTCATGAAGAGAAATGGGAATAGGGAGACATGGGATCCAGCTCACAAGTACTAGGATCTACTTAGGTAAAAATGTTCACTCCTCCTTCCTAAGTAGTTTATTTATGATACCCACTTTGAGTTATTATATGCTATAATTATTACTTGTGCATTCTCCATCTTTAATATTAGTAGATGAATTAGTCAGCTTTCTGTTATTGTACCAAATACATGAGAAAATCAACATATAAAGAGAAAAGTTTTACTTTAGATCACAGTTTTAGAAGTTTCAGTCCATGGTTGGTAGGCCCCATTGCTTTTGGGCTTGTGGTTGTAGCATATCAAGGCAGAGAGCACATGGTAGAGCAAAGCCCTCACCTTGTAACCAAAAAGGAGTGAGAGGAAAAGACCAAGGTCCCATAATCCCTTTCAAGGGCACACATCAAATGATCAGAAGACCTCCCAGTAGGCCCATTTCTTAAAGGTTCTACTACCTCCCACTATCACCACTCTAGGAAGCAAACCTTTAATACATGGGCCCTTGGGGGACAGGCCAGATCCAAATTATAGCAATAAGAAAAACTGAAGGATTTTCCAAGTATCTGGGTAGTTTTATAATATCCCATAACAGGAAATCCCCCAAGAGAATGTGACATTTAAGCTTTTGTACTTACATGGAAAAAAAATTGGAAAAGTACAAAAATTATAATCACTTATTATCCTTGCTTGAAAAAAATGATTGAAATTTTACCTTATTCCCCTAACAAATAAAATTTCCGATATTGTTCAGATACAGCTATAAATACATACATACATCATTTTTAAATAAAAAAATTTATCTTTCCACATTTTGCTTTTCTCACTTGATAGACTCTTGGGAGTCTTTCTAAATCAATCTATTTTATTCTTTTCCATACCTCTGAAATATGGTATATGTACCTAATCCCAAGACTACTGGTTTTCAGTATTTTGCTATTATAACAAACATCAACAAACATACTTTTAGCATATCAGAATCTCACCAATGAAGTACGTATGTCCTTATCACCATTAAAGTATGTACGTACACAGGAATCAATAGTCACAGAGTTTTTATAGTATGACCAACCTGATAGCTAAAATCTTCATTTATATTATTTTAAATTGCCTCTTAAAAATATGACTGTGTGGGTTGGGGGTGTTGCTCAGTGGTAGAACACTTGTCAACATATGCAAGGTCCTGAGTTAGATCCTCAGCAAAGAAAGACAAGAAAGAGAGAAAGAAAGAAAGAAGAGAGAGAAAGAAAGAATGAATGAAAGAGAAAGAGGAAGGAAGGAAGGAGGGAGGGAGGAAGGGAGTTAAGGGAAGGAAGGACGGAGGGAGGGAAAAGAAACAGACTACAGCTTATCTTTTCAAAGTCATACTGGGGAACTAATTTTAACCTACCAAAGGATTATTTAATTCTTAAGGAGAATTTACCTGTGTCTACATTTCTTATTTATTATTTGATTAGCACCCAGACACTGTAAAGTTTCATGTAACATCTATATTTCTGCCCTGGTGAAAACATAAACACAAAGGTTATGACTTTTTCTTCTTCTTCCTCCTTCTCCTCTCTCCTTTCTCTCTCCTCTCTCCCCTCTTTCTCCTCTTTTTCTCCTCTCTTTTTCTCCTCCCCCTCCCCTCCCCCCTCCCCCCCTCCTTCCTCCTTCTCTTTCTCTTCTTCTTCTTCTTCTTCTTTTTTTTTTTTGTGATACAGGAAATTGAACTCAGGGTCTCAAGTTTGCTAGGAAAGTGCCCATTTGAGCCACACCCCCAGTCTTTTTTGCCATAGTTTTTGATAGGGTCTTACATTTTGCCCTGGCTGACCTCAGAATGTGATCTACCTGTGCCTCTCAAGTAGTTAGGATTACAGATGTACACCACCACACCAGGCTTAATTTTTGCCTGGTGTGGTCTCCTACAATGTCTGCCTCCTGAGTAGCTGAGATTACACTTATGTACCTGCACACCCAGCCCATCAAGCTTATTTTTGTGATGTTCTTCTTAAAATGTCTTTCCAGATGGACATTTTTTCAGTTTCAGCCATCTTGGTCTCTCATTAACTGAGAGAAGCCACCTCTATCTCTGCATTATAAAAATACACAAAAGTCAGGTGCGTGTGGCTCACACCTATACTCTTAGCTATCTCAGAGGCTGAGATTAGGAAGACTGTGGTTTGAGGCCAGTTCAGGCCAATAGTTTAAGAGACCCATCTCCAAACTAACCAGAGCAAAGTGGACTAGAGGTGTGGCTCTTGCTTTGTAAGTGTGAAGCCCTGAGTTCAAAACCCAGTCTCACCAAAACACACACACACACATACATGCACACATTCTGATATTTTCCATCAAGTTTTTTTTAATTTACTTAAATTTTCCTATGAATACTATGATTGTGTTTTACTCTTCCAATATGTAATGAATTATATTGACACAGTTAAGGTAAACCTGCTGTACTTCCAGAATAAAAATAACATGGCATATCACCCTTCCAATACCACCAGACTCAATTTTCTAATACTTTGCAAGAAATTTTTGCATCTATTTTCTCTTTTTTGCTATTTTCACTAGGTGTTCTGTACTATAATAATACTGCCTTCATATAATAGGCTGGTTGCTTTCTATATTTTCAGTATTTTGAAATTTTGTAACAATTTAAGACTTTGGTTGCTTGTTAACGAGCTACACTAAATAGAGCAGCAGGCCTATAAAACGACTTAAGTCTACTGCCCTTTTTTGTGTGACAGATCTTTAACAACTATTTTTTAAATTATTTATCTTAGAATGATTTTAGACTTACAAAAAAGTTGTAAATGTAGTAGTTACTGTATATCTTTCATCTAACTTCCTCTAATACTAACAGATTTTATAGACTTGATACATATGTCTAAACTATTAAGTTAGGATTGGTATAAAATTATTAAGCTACAGATTCTATACAGATTTCCCCAGTTTTTCCACTACTGTCCTTTTTCCTATTCCAAAATACTATACAGCATTTAGTGTTATGACTACTTAGTATCTTTTGCTTTGTAACAATTTCTCAATTTTTAAAATATTCTTCAATTTCAATATAATTCTGGCAAGCAATATTTTTTCTTATTTTGAAATAAGAAAATGAGATACTCTGTACTCTTCACTCAGTTTCTCCCAGTGGTGACTATTATATGAGTTATGTCAGAAAACTGACATTGGTACAGTTCTATGTCATTTTGTTACACATATATATATAATAAAAATATATATATATATACATATTTTGATGTAAGAATCATCACAATAAAAAATATAACCTATTCCATCACCATAAAGTCCTCCCTCATGCTACACCATTATAGTTTCACCCAACCTCCTTCCCCTACCACAATCCCCTGGCAACCACTAACTTTTGGTGATCTTCATAATTTTGTTTTGAAAATGCTTTAAAAATGGAACCATATAGTATATGCCTTTTTGAAATTGGATTTTTTTCACTCAGAATAATGTCCTTGAGATCCATGTAAATTGTTCAGTGTATCAGTAGTTCATTACTTTTTATTGCAAAGTAGTATACCACAGTATAGATATACTGCAATTTATTTAATGACTAAAACTATTGTAGGATAGTTTGATTACTTCCAAATTTTGGCACTTGGTCGTGTGTATTGTAATGAGACTGTGTAGTAGGAGTATTGTGAGTTCAAAGCCAGCCTGGGCTACATAGTGATGCCCTGTCACAAAAAAGAGCAGAGGGATGAAGGAAGAGGAGGAAGAGGGGAAGGAGTTTTATACAAGTTTTGGTACAGAAATAAGCTTTAATTTCTTTGGGAAAAATGTTCAGGAGTACAATTGCTGAGGCATATGGTTAATTTTCAGTTAGTATTTTAAGAAATTGATAAATTCCTAGAGTAACTGTCCTGTTTTACATTCCAATCAGTAATGTATGAGAGATTCAGTACCTCTACATTCTTGCCAACATGTAGTAATATCACTGTTTTTACTGCAGCTTTTCAAATGGGTATACAGCAATAACCCGCTGGGGTTTTAATCTGAATTTCCTTATTGCTAAACATTAGTGATACTGAACATCCTTCCATATTCCCATTTGCCATCCCTATATACTTTTGGTGAAATATTTTTATGTCTTTTGCCCATTTTCTATTCCATTAATTAATTTTATAGGTTTTAATTGACACATAAAAATTGTACATATTTAGGGGGTACCAAAATATGTTGACACATATTTTAGGCCAGTGAATATTTTGACACATATTCACTGGCCTAATGGATACTAAGTGACAGTGAGGAGAAATAAGTTCTGGTGTTCTATTGCCCAGCAGAATGACTGCAGGTAATGAATGATAACATACTGTGTATTTTTAAATAACTAGAAGAAAGGATTTGAATGTCTTCACCACAAAGAAGAAATATTGAGGAGATAGGTATGCTCATTTTCTAAACAGATTGTTTCATTAAGTCTTTTGTCATCTAGGTGATTTACCATTATTTTATTTCAGTCTTTTCCTTCTTATCACAGGATATTTAGCAGAACAAAAGTTACTAATTTTAGCAAATTGAAATTTATCCATTTTTCTTTTATATATCACATGTTCTACATCATGTCTAAGAATTCTTCACCAGCTTTAGCTGTCAAAGATTTATATATTTTTTCTAAAAGTTTTTAACTGAAAATTTTAAACATCAATCCTTAGACTGATGCATTTTGGGTTACTTTTGCACAAATTTGAGCTTTAGATCAAGATCTTTTTTGGAGCGGGTTCTATTGAAATTCCATTGCCCCTAGCTCTATTTCCTAGAAAGACAATTCTTCATTAAATTGCTTTTTGCACCTTTGCCAAAAGTCAGGCGGCTGTAATTATATGAGGGCTACTTCTGGATTCATTATTCTGTTCAACTGACCTATTTATCAGCTACATGTTTATATCTATATTTATATCTATATCATCTCTGCTTCTGGTTCCAGACTCAGCATTCCTAAAAACCTAGTAATTTTCTGAGTGATGGGGATGACAGGGGCATATTTGATTTTTGTCCTGACAAACAGCTCCTAAAACCCTTGACATATCAGATCAGATCATTTTACTCCTAGCCCATGGGCCCAGGTAAGGAGCAGTACAAGTCACCTATGATGCAGATGTTATCCAATAGATTCAGAAGAGAAATGGCTTCCAGGTATAAACAGCCTTTGAACATGTAAGTGTAGGAGGTTACATTTACATTTCACTGTGATACTGTGATTTAAAATAAGAAATATATACTTGGACTTTGTCCAAAACTAAAGCTCTGGCACAGAGCTTCTAAAACCCTTGTCATTTCCCAGGTGACAGGAATAGTAGGAATATATTATTCCAGTATTGGGTTTTAGACTTAGTATTCAACTGCAGAAAACCCTTAAATTTCAAGTGTCTTTTTGTACACTAGTGAGAAGACTGGCATCTGAGGGCTTCTGGAGAGCTTCAGGACAATGCCCCACCCTCCCAATCACCTAGGAGGGGAGACTGGCAAGAGGTTGAGTTCACCACCAAAGGTCAATGACTGATTAAATGACTGATTATATAGTGCTGGGGACTGAACCCAGGGCCTCACCTATACTAGGCAAGCACTCTACCACTGAGGTACATCCCCATCCATTTAATTAATCATGCTTAACTAATGAAGTCGCCATAAAACCCCAATAGTACAGGTTCTTAGAGCATCTGGGTTGGTGAACACATGATAGTTCTAGGAGGTGGCATGTCATGATGCTCCCCTGGATGCATCCATCCAATCCATCTCCTAAATTTGGCTATTCCCGAATTCTATCTAATAAATCAGTACCCATAAATAAAGTGTTTCCCTGCATTCTATGAGCCATTCTAGCAAATTATCAAACCTGAGGACAGAGAAAGTTAAAATTACTTAGTGTAGAAAAAATTCCCATATGTCTGTTCTCAGAAGTGTAACACTGTTAGTACAGAAAGAGTAAGCTAGGTACCAGTGGCTCACACTTGTAATCCTAGCTACTCAGGAGACAGAGATCAGGAGGATCACTGTTTGAAGCAACCCTTGGCAAATAGTTTGTGACAATCTATCTCAAAAATAACAAACACACACACAAAAAAAGCTGGCAAAGTGACTCAAGTGATAAGAGTGCCTGCCTACCAAATGTGGAGCTCTGAGTTCAAATTCCAGTACCACAAAAAAAGTTTGGTTTCTCTGTTTTATTCACATAGGTTTATTTATTTTGTTTTCTTACATAAATAAAAAACAAAAAAACCAGACTCAACCTAGCGGTGCATATACTTTTATTGTATGGCAAACATAAAAATGCTTAATCACGTTTTATCAAACACAGACTTCAATCTATACCCATAAAGAAAACAACAGAAATAGAGCCTATATAATAGCTATGGCATCATATTCTACATTCAGAAGAAGTTTATTATAGTCTTTTCTGGTACCCAGGAAAGAACAGAAAGCTAGGATATTAAAAGACTCTAAGTACACTATAACTTTAATTAAGAGCGAACTGTTTCCTTGATGGGAATAATTACAGAAACAGCAAGCTTAAGGAAGATGGATTTGTCTCCAAAAAAGCAAAACAACAAAAAAAAAGTGACAAATACACACTCTTTTTCAGTTTCAAAGAATGCTTTGTGTGCTGGTTTTGATTGCCCTCTCCTTCTCCAGAGGCCAGCCGGCAACGCTCCCTTTCTCTTTCTCTCTCTCTCTCTCCCCCACCAACACACACACACCCTGACTGTAAATATCCAACAATTTTAAAATAAAGGGATGTGATTCCCTTAGTTAATGCAACAAGTATAATAATCTGATAAACACTAGAAATCACTTCTTTAAAAAGTCATTGAAGGGCTGGTGGAGTAGCTCAAGTGATAACAGCCTGCCTAGCAAGCCTAGCAAACCTAGCAAGCTTACCAATTGTGAGACCCTGAGTTCAAGCCCCAGTACCTCAAATAAATAAATGCCTCCCTAAAAAAGTCATTAAAATTTTATTATTATTCATCAAACTATATCACCAAAATTGCAGCTTACCTCAAATTTCTAAAGAGGTGCTGCTGCTTGGAAAATACTTGACATCTTTTTTTCCACAAGATTACTATCACAGTTGCATAGCTCTCCTCAGAGATACCTGTAAGTAGACTGGAAACCCTATCAAAAAGCAAATTACACCCAAACACCTATTCAGTTTTCCAGTAAGATTCCTGGCTGATGTGTCATCTCAAATACAACCTTAAAAACATTCACTACCAACTTTATGCAAAACTTGTATTCATCCAGAAACTATGCCATAAAGTTTCTGAGCCGGTGCTTAAACATGACTGCTTAGAGCATTAGATGAAACATTCAGGTTAGTAAAAGAGTTATTCATCCTTTTTAAGCTCTTAAGCCTTATAACTCTACACCTTTCCTTAGAAACATTTATCCTTTCAAGATTTCAGTCTAGATTTGTTTCAATGCCACTACTGAAATTCTGATAAGCAAGCAAATACTGAAGTCATCGTCATTAGCAGAAGAGTAAACTGTGCCGCAGATATGAACTATAGCACTTGTGAACATTTTAGATATTTGTCTTAGCAAAAAGACTGGATATGGATAATCAATTCTGTAACATGAAATATTGCACAAGAGAGATTAATTTCTTGTCACATACTTGTCATTTATATGTAAATTAATTTATACACCTAATAAAAATTTGGGACTACAGTTTGGTTTTTTATTTTTCAGTATTTAAAGGAAGCTATGCTGTGAGATCCTCTTGCAATGTGAAAGGAATACAAGGCCCACTTCTCACACTAATTAAAAAATTTGATCATTGTAGAAGTCTCTTACATAAAATAAAGCCACAATTTCTAAGAAAAACCTTGTTTTTCAAGACTAGGACTTGGGGCATGGCTCAGTAGTACAGCTCTTGTCTAGCAAGCCGAGGCCATGAGTTCAATACCTACTACCAGGGGTAAAAAATTCTGCTAGAACTTCCTATTGCCAAGAAAACATAGCTCTAGCAGGGCAATCAAGACAAATTTTATTGAGTCAAACATTTTTCCTTCTATCTACCCAAATTACCAAAGTTTTTTCACGCATTTCTTAAAGAAAATAGCTTTTACTGTAATTGGCATGAAGTTGCTGCTGTCTAGAGAAATGACTTCTCATGATGTACAAATATTATAAATCACAGGCTATAACTTTTTTGTGATACTGGGGTTTGAACTCAGGGCCTCACACTTGCTAGACAGGTACTCTACTACTTCAGCCACTCCACCAGTTCTCGGGTCATAATTTCTGTAAAACTACTACTTATTAGCACTTCCTTACGAACCACAGTAAACTTGTAGATAGATTTTAACCAACCAATACAACTACTTCAGAGTTTGAGGAACTGTTCATACTCAGAATTTACTTTGACTGTTTAAATACTGTTTATAGCCAGGCATGGTGGCTATAATCCCAGCATTTAGGAGTCTGAGGGAGGAGGATCACAAGTTCAAGGACAGTCTGGGCTACATAGTGAGCTTTGGCTGACTTGGGCTATCTAGTGAAACTTTGTTTCACAAAAAGCAAAAAGATAATTCATAAATTAGGATATCTACAAAAAGAACAATGGTCTAAAGGAAGGTGCTACTCAGCATATATAATGGACATAAACACTCTTCAGGAATCACTCTGCAAAACTCAGGTTGAATTCATAAGTGTACAGTTAAGTTATATTAATTAGACATCAAATATATATCCAAACATGAAAATCATCTCTCTATAAAAGCCAGAAGACTTGAGAGAGAATTCTCCTTCTTAAATTGTTATTAATTCTACCCACTTTGGTTATGCCATAAAATATTGATGCATTGAGCCCCATCTTTATTCCTTTCTTTAATTAGGTATTGTCAACTTCAGTCAATTATATGAATTTTTGCCCATAAAATGATGTCAAAGAAAAGCGAGCAGGCTCCCTTTGATATAATCCTATACAGTAAAGAAAAGTAACAATAGTTACTACTACCTCTCCTCTGAATGATAACCCAAAAAAGCACTAAAACAATCAACAAAGTCAGATTTGTTTATTGGTAAAGCAAATGTTATTTTTCAAATTACAATTTTCTTCTATAATATTGTTTCCTTAAGAAACAATGTGAGATGGAATATAATTTAGACATTTAAATAGCATTACCTTTTAAAAAAAAACTCATAAAGCCTTTGGAACACAATTTTTTCAATAAATGGTAATAACAAATAAGACTTAAAAACAATAGCTGGCATGGTGGTATATACTCATAATCCCAATTATGTGGGAGGCAAAGGCAGGAGGATAGCAGGTTCAAGGCCAATCTAGGCTACACAGTGAGAAATGGACTAATGAGTTTCTAACAAAAACTTAGTTTCTGCACAAAACAATATTTTGATGGAAAAAATGTTAAATGGCTATAGTGACTGATCTAGCAAGTTGCACATGTGCTATTATTAGTTGAAAAAAGTTCGAGAATATTTTCTAAATAATGAATTACCAGATATAAATGAAAACAAAAAAAGAAAAATGAGTTCATAGAATTTAGAATAAGTGAATTTAGTAAGGTTGCACAATAATGCAAAACACTGATGAAAGAAATCAGAGAATTAGACGAATGGAGAGAAAATCTAGGCTCATAGATTGGCAGACTGTTATTATTAAGACATTAATTCTCCCTAAATTGATCTCTCTCTCTCTCTCTCTCTCTCTCTCTCTCTCTCTGGCTTGTGAGGGCTTCAATGGCAGATTATATCACATGGCAGGAGTGTGTGCAAGAACAGCCAGTAGCACATGTGGAAGATGACACATGCTGTGGCCTCACTTTATAACCAGATTTCAGGAAAACTAATTCAGTCCCCTGAGATCTAACATACTCCTGTGAGACAGATTTAATCCTTACTGAGGATAATGGCTTCAGTGACCTAATAATGGCCCACAGACCCCACCCTTTACAGATTTCACCACCTCCCAATACTGATATATTGGGGAGCAAGTTTTTCTAGCACAGGTTCCCCTTTGGAGGACAAGCCCATGCAAAACTGTAACAACATCGTCTTCCATTAGGTAGGGCCATGAAACTAGCTTTTCAAAATGGAGGTAGATGAAAATAATGAACACAACCTCTAGACTCAACCCTAAAACCTCCTTCAAAGTTTTCATATTCTTCACTCATTGATCACCCATGTGCAGGCTGTTTAGTTGGGGAAAGTAACTGATACCCTGCGACAGATACTAGTAGATAAAATGTTATTGAATCATACTTAGTGTTACCATCTTTTCCTCTCCCAAATGGATTGAGACATAAGGAGAACTTTTATTAGTTAAGCCACTGAAACTTTTGGGTTGGTTATTACAGCAAAGTCTACTTATCCTGATTAATACAGAAATTAACATTTGAAATGGGTTACTACTGTAACCAAATCCTAAAATATCTGACATTGGCTTAAGGTTTGGGCAGTGAGGAACACAAATTCCAAATGCTTCATCTAGAAACAACTGATCACACTTAACAAACTTTTAACAAATATAAGGTGGAGGCATTTAGGTTGTTGTGTATATTTTTTTGTTTTGTTTTCATCTGAGTGTGTATAAAAAAGATCAATTGCTAAGTAAAGACAAAAACAGACATAAAATGGGAGGTTACCTGACCAATAAGGATAAAGGTGGAACTGGAGCAATGTATTAAATTAACAATCTAATTAACCTAATGTATTAAATTAATAATCACATATGACTTAAATCATCTGGAATTGGTTTAAAATCATTACAGAAACACAAGTCAGTAAGACTCCTAGATAACTAATGGGTTCCTCCCAACTTTCTATGCTAAAGGTTGACAAGTATTTTCTTTAGAAGAACACATATTTATGTTGTCAAATCTTATATTCTGAAATATATGATCTGTAAGTTTTAAGGACTCAAAAACATTTGAATCTCTACGTTCTGCTTAAATGTCAATATAGTTCAAGTAGTCTATTTGTACATAACTTCTGTCATAGTGAAAAGAAAATTCTTTAGCATTTTTGTGTTCACTCAGCCACCTTTACTTGGATCCTTCTTTTCCCATAATATAGAAAGACTGCAAGATTTCATATATTCATTGACATCTCTAACAAGGATTTCCCTTTTTCCAGGTTGTTGAAAGGAACTACTCACACCTAAAACATCTTTGTGTGTGTGTCAGGTTACTTGGGTTTTGAACTCAGGGCCTAGCAAGTGCTATGCCACCTCACCCATGCCCAGCCCTTTTTGCTTTTAGATTACTTTTTGTTGGCAATAATGGCGCCAGTAGGTTTCAGTTCTTACTGCACCCTTAAGCTTCTGTTTTCCAGGGTCACAGTCCTGCCTCCCAGGGTCACAGTCCTGCCTCAAGTCTAGCTTGAATCCTCCTTCTGCCCCAACCTCCAATCAGCATGAACCATAAGATCCTAACCAATCAGATCATGCTGAGTCTCACTGAGGGGTATTTAAGCCCCTGCCCCTCTCTCCCTCTCTTTCTTGGCTCTCTCTGCTCTCTCCTTCTCCCACCCAGCAATAAAGAATCTCTTGGCCAGATCACTCCTCTCCACGTGGTCATTTGGGGCCTATATTTCCTTACATTTGGTGCCGTGACTCGGATGGAGGCTCCCCACTAAATCCTGGTGGGACCCCCATTCCAACTCACCCCACGACCACCCTGAGGACATGACTGGTCAGGACTCATCCTCCCGATCGCCCTGCTTGCATCCAACACCGGACAGTCTTTGGTGAGTCCACAAACCCTTCTCGGGCTCTCTTTGCAGTCTCTCCCTTCAGTGTCTCTGGGGTTTTCAAACACTCCCCCTGTTTGGCTATCTCTGGATGGCTCAGGCAGCAGAAGGATTCCCTCAGTTGTCGGGCTTGGATCCATTTTGTCGTGGGTCTCAGAGACCCCTCATCAAAAAGCCTGGGCCCAGGCGACCCATAGCCCTCGGCCATTCGGCCCAGCATGCCACGAGAACTCAATGACAATTGATTTTTGTGGGCGTTGTGCTGTTGTCGGGTATTTGTGCTGCGCAAGGACATTCCACAGTACATAATATCCTCCTCTCCCATTACGGGACCAGGTCCCACACAATGGATGCCTCTACATCCTCTTTGCTGTCTGACTCCCCACTGAGATGCCTCCTCAATAATTTGGACACCTTGGGTTTGACCCCAGACGTAAAACCAAAAAATTTGCACTCAAATCTGGCCCACTTATCCTTTAGATAACCAAAATCACTGGCCCCTCTTCGGGTCTTCAGATCCAAACCTCTTACGGGATCTATATAACTATTGTGAGCAATTGGGATGATGGGGAGAGATTCCATATTTCAAGCCTTCTCATTCCTCCATCTAAATCCGGCTCTCTGCACCACTTGCAAACCTAAACATGTACTCCTTGCTCTAAAGCCTTCACCCTCAACCTCCGCTCTCTCTTCGGACTTCGACCCAGCCAATGAGCCCCCTCCATACCCTCGGCAGGCTCCACCCAATCCTCCCAATCCTCCTCTTCCCCAACCTACCCTGCCATCTTTTATCCTGCCTCCACTTCCTGCTTCTTCACCCCCTTCCATGCCGCCCTCAACCCCCACTTCCCCTTCCACTCCGATTCCTCCCTCTTCCCCCACCTTCAGTCCTCCTGCCACTAGGTCGCACACTCTTACTGCCCAGCCTCCCCCTCCTTCCCTCCTAGCACCCCTTCAGGAGGTAGCCGGATCTGAGGGCATTGATAGAGTTCATGTTCCCTTTTCTATGCTCGATCTCTCCCAAATCGAAGCCCGCCTGGGCTCCTACACAACTAACCCCTCTGCCTATGTCAAACAATTTCAATATTTACTCCAGTCTTACAGCCTAACCTACCATGATATCTATCTCATTCTCTCTAACACCCTCTTGCCTGAGGAACATAGAAGGGTTTGGGAACAGGCTCACACGTACGCAGATGAGGTCCATCAAACCAGTCCTGCTCACTCTACTGGCACCCTGGCAGTGCCTGATCACGATCCCAATTGGGACTACAACACCCAGGCTGGACTTACTCTCCGAGACCAATTTGCCACCTGTCTCCTGGCAGGACTAAAACGGGCATCACAAAAGGCCATTAATTTTGAGAAACTCTAAGAAATCATCCAGGACAAAACAGAGAACCCTTCTACCTTCTTCGATAGATTGACCAGGACCCTCCAACAATACACTAACATTGACCCAGATTCCACAGATGGTAGACAGCTCCTTATGACTTATTTTTTCTCCCAAAGTTACCACAACATTAGGGCAAAACTAAAAAAACTCGATAGAGGCCCCCTGACTCCTCAGACCGAAGTGCTGGTGACTGCCGTCAAGGTGTTCCACTCCCAGGATGAAAAGGCAAAATGCCAAAAATACCAGATGCTGGCTCAGGCTATGAGAGGCCCAAACCCTCAAACTAAAAGGGGGGAGTCAACACCCACCAAACAGGAGCTCATTAGGCCCTTGTTTCAAATGTGGACAAGAGGGACACTAGGCCAATGTCTGCCCTAGTCCCAGGCCGCTGCCCTGGCCTTGTCCTAAATGCGATGCCCCTGGACATTGGGCGATTGATTGCCCCGGCTCCCAGCAGAGGGCTGTGTTGGCTTCTCGCTCCAGTCCCGACCTCATAGGGCTGGCAACTGACGACTGAAGGGGCCTTGGGACTCCCCTCCCGGCAACTACCATCTCGTTTCTGGAGCCCAAGTTAAGCCTTCTGGTTGATGGGCACCCCATCTGCCTCCTCCTGGACACTGGTGCCACTTTTTCGGTTCTGACAGAGTTTTGGGGGGCCACCAGCCCATCACAAACCCCTATTGTCGGGGTAGGGGGACAAACTGTTTTTCCCAGAAAGACCCCCATGCTTTCCTGCTCTTTTTCGGGTCATCCTTTCGCCCACCAGATTCTAGTCATGCCCCAATGTCCCATCCCTTTACTGGGAAGAGATACTTTGACCAAATTTCAGGCCTCCATCTCATTTAACTTCTATCCCATTCCCCTTCTCGCCCTTATGGCTATGGCCGGCCCTTCTGATTCCACTAGCCAGACTCTTCCCTCAGGGATGGACCCCAAGGTATGGGACACTAATACTCCCTCCCTGGCCACTTGTCCTCCCACTAAGATTCTCTTACAGGATCCCCATCACTTTCCATGCCAGCCTCAGTACCCCCTCCCTACTTCCACCCTGCTGGAACTACAACCAATCATTAACGATTTACTTCAAAAGGGGTTCCTCAGACCTACCCACTCCCCATACAACTCCCCCATCCTAGCTGTAAAAAAATCAAGTGGCACCTACCGCCTCGTCCAGGATCTTAGACTCATTAATAACACTGTTAAACCCATACACCCCCTCGTCCCTAACCCTTACACCATTCTCTCCTCTATTCCTGCCTCCTCCACTTACTTCTCGGTCCTTGACCTCAAGGATGCTTTTTTTCACCATTCCCCTCTCCCCCGACTCACAGGACATTTTCGCTTTTACCTGGACGGACCCACACACACACCACTCACAACAGCTCACTTGGACAGTCCTCTCTCAGGGTTTTAGGGATAGCTCTCATCTATTTGGCCAGGCGCTTGCTAACGATCTCAAAAACCTCCATCTCCCTAGCTCCACTCTCCTCCAATATGTAGATGATTTACTCTTATGTAGCCCTTCTCTAGACATCTCTAAAACCGACACCACTTTAAGCCTTCTGGCAGACAAGGGATATCGGGCCTCTCTCCACAAAGCCCAACTTTCTCAATTAACAGTTACATACCTGGGAGTTCAATTATCCCATGACTCTGGACAGAAAACAGCTCATTCGGGAAATGCCAGCTCCCAAAACGAAGGAAGAAATTCTTTCCTTTTTGGGACTGGCCGGATACTTCCAGGTCTAGATCCCTAACTATTCCCTCCTGGCAGCCCCCTTATACGATGCCACTAAGGGAGACTGATCTGAACCTTTACTTACCTCTATTGACACCCCTTTCCGATGCCTTCAGCAGGCACTTCTCCAGGCCCCGGGCCTCCACCTGCCAGATACCCAGAAACCATTCACCCTCTATGTCCATGAAAATAAAGGCCTAGCCTTGGGAGTTCTGGGTCAAGACAAGGGTCCCACATTTGCCCCAGTAGCATATTTATCCAAAAAACTAGACCCCAGTCCGGGGATGGGCCCCCTGACTACGGGCCTTATCAGCAGCCTATGTTTTAGTTCAGGAATCAAAGAAACTCACTTTCGGGGGGGCAATCACAGTCATTTCCCCCCATCACCTGGCGGAACTTCTCCCCTATAAAGGCTTAAGAACACTTCCCCCTTGCTGGATCTTGTCGCTTCTTGTTTCCTTCCTCCATGACTCCTCCATTACCCTCCGTGCTTGCTCCTCCTTAAACCCTGCCACCCTCCTGCCCACCTCTACCACCATGCCTACCCACTACTGAGTTGAGACCCTGGAGGCCCTTCTCCCCTGCCCTTCACACATCCAGGAAGGGGCCCTACAGGGCTCCACCTATACCTGGTTCACTGATGGCAGCTCATATGTAGAGGGGGGTGTACGGAAAGCAGGTTATGCTACAGTATCCTTAACCCAAACCATCGAGGCACAGCCCCTCCCTCCCAGTACCACCAATCAGCAGGCTGAACTGTTTGCAGTTACAAGGGCTTTTGAGCTGGCGGCTAACCATTCTCTCACTCTATACACTGATTCTAAATATGTCTTCCACATTCTTCTCTCTCACTCAGCTATCTGGAAAGAAAGGGGATTATTAACCACGAGAGGGACCTCTGTCACCAACTCCACTTTCACCTACTCCAGGCCTCTCTCCTTCCTTCTAAGATTGGAATCGCCCACTGCTGGTCCCACCAAAGAGATTCATCACCCATTACTAAGGGCAATTCTAAGGCAGACCAGGCTGCCCAACAGGCGGCAGGGGAGAACTATTCCACTCTGGCTCTCGCACAACCTCAGGACCAGACTCCTGAACTGGCCCATGAGTCACTCCCTAGACATGTTCTCCTTTCATATCTACACTCCATCTTCCACACCAGCACTCAAATCTCAAACTTTTCTTTAAACTCATTCTTCCCCCTTACCCCAGAAGACTCCCAATATCTACACCACCTCACCTCCACATGTCCCACTTGTCAGAGGAATAACCCACACACCCCTTTGAGGCCCAGCCCATTCCCTACTTACCAGGCCAGGGGACACATCCCAGGGGCGGACTGGCAGGTAGACTGTATAAATATGCCCAGAGTAAAGAGACACAAGTACCTTCTGGTTCTGGTAGACACTTTCTTGGGATGGTTGGAGGCCTTCCCAACCTCCAATAAGAGGGCTACAACTGTGGCATCTATTATTGTAACCCATATCATTCCTTGGTTTGGGATGCCTACCTCCTTCCAATCAGATAATGGTCCAGAGTTCACGTCCCAGGTGACCCAAACAATTATCAAGGCCCTTAATATCCCATGGCAGTTCCACATCCCTTACCATCCCTCTTCATCAGGGAAGGTAGAACGCTCCAACCATACACTAAAGGAGGTTCTCACCAAACTCACCTTAGAACTACACCTAGACTGGGTTCAACTCCTTCCAATAGCCCTCTTCCGCCTATGGGTGCTCCCACGAAGCCCTCACAAATATCCCCTTTTGAGTTAATGTTTGGTCGCCCAGCTCTGCCTCCAGGAATCACCTCCTCCCCAGGCCCCCTCCCGGGGCACCTCAACTTTCCTCTTCTCTCCTTCATTTGAACCCAATTATGGAGACACCATGACACCTTATCTCTGGACCCTTCACGCACTCATCTCTTGTTCCCTTTAAACCCAGGGGACTGGGTCTATTTTTCTCCCCCTTTCCCCGAGAAGAAACCCCTCACCCCAAGATGGAAGGAGCCCCTTAAAATCATCCTCTGTACTCCTACCGCAGCCCCATTAGAAGAGACTCTGGGAAAACTAACATCTTGGATTCATATTTCCAGGCTAAAGCCAGCCCGGCCCCCCAGAGACAATCGACAGAGTGATCCCAGCGACCCTTCGCCTTCACCCCCCGCCTTCATTTGCACCCCTTCCCCTGGAGACCCCTTGAAACTTCACATCTCTCAGGTTCATGTTCCCTCCCCGGCCCCCAAGGATGTGCCTTGACTCTCTTTTTCTATTCTCGGTCCTCACCCTCCTCTCCATGAGTGGGCAGGCTAATGCCGGAGGGTACTTTTGGAGGTTTAAGATACAGGAGACCTACACTGTCTCACAAACCTCCATCACCAGTCTGGTGGGCACCAGAGACTGCCCTCCTAAGGGGTGCCAGACCCCTCTCTCAGTCCCCTTCAAATCCAGGAGTGATAGCGACTTTGGCTGCCATTGCCTTTTCTTCTCCCAGACTAAGGACTACTGCAAGAAGGGGGCACCATATACCCAGGAATATGGGGGATGTCCCTATTGATCCTGCAATATCTACCAGGTACTGAATTTAACAGGCCCAGGCAATGAATTCTCCCTTTACAGGGGAAAAAAATGGGACCATCGTGGCCCACATCCCTAACCCATGGGACAACAGATAGGTTCGGGGTGAAATAATAGCCCTCTATGCTGGGTGCACTGCCTCAAAACCCTCAGCTCACTTTATGATTTCCAGGGAGCTCACCCTTCCAATCCTTACTCAAAAGGAGGTGACTTCGGAGGTCCTCCAGTCAGAACAAAGCCTACAACAGGCCCTTCAACAATCCTCCACCCCTACCTGGCTCCAACTGTTGCGGGCTTCACTCCAACTCATGAACCTCACCACATCCATTAGTGTCACTGACTGCTTTCTTTGTGCCTCCCTCCAGTGTCCTCTGCTGGCTGCAGTTCTCATCAACGTTTCGTCTTCTATCAAGGCTTCCCCTGCCTTACGAAACTCCTCATGCACTCCTCCCTTGTCATCGGTACCTCTATGGGCACCTGACTCTACACAAGTTCCCCTTCCTACACCTGTTATACCCTGCTCTTGACATCTCGGTCCAACTTTTCTCTCTCCTGTCATATCAACGTCACAGTTACAGCACAACTGGTGTCCCCCTCGGGGCTATAGTTCTGATCCCACAACACCCTACACTCCTGCATAACTCAAACTACTCCTGGGCCCTGCATACTGGTAATCATAGTTCCCCAACTTACTCTTTATGGGGAAGCTGAATTCTCCCTCCTATTTGGCGCTCGACCAAAGTGCGCTGCCTTCTTGCCTGTTATGGTGGGTATAAGTTTGGCAACCTCCGTTGCTGCTGCAGGCTTCGCGGGGGGAGCTCTTGGCCATAGTGTTATTTCAGCAAGAGACTTTGAGGAGTGCTTACAGATCACCCTTGAGTCCACCTCGGCCTCACTGGCCTCCCTTCAGCGTCAGCTCACCTCTCTAGCTCAGGTGGCCCTCCAAAATCGTAGGGCCCTGGACCTCTTAATGGCCGAAAAGGGGGGTACCTGTTTCTTCCTCCTGGAGGAATGTTGCTATTACGTCAATGAGTCTGGAATCGTGGAACAAAATGTCAACAGGTTAACAGACCTGGCCGAGGACCTCCTAAGGAGACCCAGTAAAAACACCTTAACCGACCTGCTGAGCTCTCCTCTCGTCACCTGGCTCCTGCCTTTCTTGGGTCCTTTGCTTATGCTCATTACTCTATGCACCCTCCTACCCTGTTTACTCCAGTTTCTCAGATCTCAGGTGAGCAGAATCCCTAACCAAACTTTCAACCAGCTTCTCCTTCAGGGATATCACCCCCTCCTAGCTCAACTGGAGGACACCCGCGATGAACCCTACCGGGACACCAGACTATGAGCCAATTCAATCCCTTACAAGGCACCTACTGCAGTTCCTTGATTCCCTACATGAGGACAGCTGGCTCATACCTGCCATACAAACCCAGAGGAGTGGCTGGAGACCATTTATGATCTACGGCTACAGGGAACCTTTATCGAATTCAGGGAAGAGGAAATTTTCACCATTGGAGCCTGGGGGTGTATGCCATTATGAGACTCACTACTCTGACGCCATCTGCCAACTAACCCTCCCTTCCCCTACACCGCCCCTTGCCAGCTCGAAGAAGCCAGAGCAAACACAATGCCCCCCTTCCTTAACAAACAAAAAAGGGAGGAATGTTGGCAATAATGGCACCGATAGGTTTCAGTTCTTACTGCATCCTTAAGCTTCTGTTTTCCAGGGTCACGGTCCTGCCTCCCAGGGTCACAGTCCTGCCTCAAGTCTAGCTTGAATCCTCCTCCTGCCCCAACCTCCGATCAGCATGAACCATAAGATCCTAACCAATCAGATCATGCTGAGTCCCACTGAGGGGTATTTAAGCCCCTGCCCCTCTCTCCCTCTCTCTCTTGGCTCTCTGCTCTCTCCCTCTCCCACCCGGCAATAAAGAATCTCTTGGCCAGATCACTCCTCTCCACGTGATCATTTGGGGCCTATATTTCCTTATACTTTTTAGATAGTATCTTGCTTTTTGCCCAGGGTCAGCCTCAGACCACAATCCTACCTATGGCCTTCCATGTAGCTGTGATCAAATGTGTATACCACCATTCCTTGTTTATTGTTTGAGATGGGACTTGCTAAGGTTTTGCTCAGGGTAGCCTTGAACCACTATTCTGATCTTTGTCTCCCAAGCACAAGCCACCACACGCAACTCTATACCTAAAATGTCTTTGAAAATAGGAATGTGGTACACAAACACTGTTACTATAAAGAGCTTATTTTCTAGGGATATAAGAACACCCATTCACACAATTCTATGTAGATCACAACATACGTAAAAGGTAATTAGCTAATCAAGAAGAAAGAGTGAAGCAGAGAACCATTAAAAAAAAAAAACCTCTGACGTTTTAAATTTTAAAGTAAAACATAAATGTATATAATTTTACTACAATAGAAATTTTTAGGTTGTTTAAAAGAGGTGTGATTACTTCCTGGATATTTGTTCTAGTGTGTTCTACCAAAATTTAAACTGAAAAGTTATCTAAGTGTGGTGGCTCATGCCTATAATCCCAGCTACTTGGGAGGACTGCAGATCAAGGCCAGCCTGGGAAAAAAGTTAGTGAGATCCCTATCTTAACCATGTGCATGATGGCACACACCTATCATCTCAACTATGCAAGAAGTATAAATAGTAAGATCATTATCTAGGCCAGCCTGGGCAAAAAGTGAGACCCTATCCCAAAATTTAACTAAAGCAAAAAGGACTGGGGACATGACTCAAGCGATAGAGGGCTTGCCTAGCAAGAGCAAGGCTCTGAGTTCAAACCCTAGCACCACCAAAAAATAATAAATAAATAAACAAAACAAAATGAAAATTTAAATATAGTATAAAATTATGACCAGGCAGCAGTAGATACAACAGAAGAAATTTCTAGCTTTAGAAATAATCTCAACTCCTCCGTCTCTTGTTCATTTGGATCCATCTATTGTTTTCACTATGTATATGATATCTATGTTTCTCAGAATTTCATTTACAACTAATTATCGACACTAATCTGTTCTTACATTTTCACTAAAGAAGAACATACAATTTTATAAATAACATCAATAAACTATTTTCAGTTTCTTTTTGACGCTTTTTTGTTTTTTTTAAAGTATGGTCAAATTCAGACCTTAAATTATTCTAAAATTTAGTAAAAGCTAGGCATGGTGGTTCATGCCTATAATCCTGCTACTTGGGAGGCAGAGGCAGTAGTATTGTAAGTTCCAATCCAGTCAAGGTACAGTTAATGAGAACTTATCTCAAAAACAAAATACAAAGAGAAAGGTGGGGGGCGTGGTTCAAAGGGCAGGATGCTAGCCTAGCATGTGCAAGGCTTTGGGTTCAATTCCAGTACTGCAAAAAACAAGCAAATAAATAAAAACTAGTAAAAACTGAGCTGTAAATTCTGTTCCATTGGTAAAATTTATCCATAATGCTGTACAGAATATATCATCTTGAATTCAATTTATTCCAAAACATACCTTAAAAATTTTCACCATTTTAAAACCCCTTAATCTATGTGCTGAATTAAGAACACTAAATTTATTAATTAGGAAATAGTCCATATTTTGTCTTAATGCTCTCCAATTGAGATCTGAAAGAGTATTGAGTATCCAGTATGGGCTAAAAAGATTAATAGAAAAAATGACATATACATTAAGGAGAGGATGGTGACAGAAAGGATAAAATCACTTATGACTGAGAGAATGAAAGAAAATTCCACAAGTGCAACAGAATTGGCCATAGAAAGCAAGAAAGGCAGAAAAATGGAATTCCAGGAGAAAGGAGTTATTTGACCAAAAGAACAGATGTCCAAAAGTCCATAATGCATCACAACATGGTTGGAATATAGAAGGTCTAGAAAGTAGCAGAAAATAATACTGGTCCTAGCTGTGTTTTATAGGCAAATAATGGAAAACTTTGTTCCCATAATAATGAGAATGAATTTTGTAGAAAGTGAAGTGTCACTGGAACTTTTAGAGAAAGGGAAGAGGGACAAAATCTGATTGGTTTAAGAATAAAAACTCTGCTAATAGTGAAATGGAAGCAGTGGTAAGCTAAAAGATGACTGGATGGAAAACTGTCATAATTACCAAGAAGAAAGAAAACAACAGCCTAAAACACACATAGCAGAAGCTAAGACAGACTAAATTTTCTGGTCTATTAAAAAAAAAGCAATCAAAACAATTTGACTTGCCTAGCATGTGCTGAGACCTGCTGCTCCATCCTCAGCACAACGAAAAAGCAAACTAAAAAGGATCATTTGAACCACACACTACATTCTGTGATCACATGGAATTAATTTTAAAAATTAAAGTCCCTCCAAAATCCACCAAATATTAGGGAACATAATTTTAGCACAACTCTAAATAATACATGGGGGAAAGAAAAATTCAAAGTAGACATTTAAAAACATTTTAACTGAATAAAATGAAAATACTGTTTATTAAAGCTTGTCAGATGTGGTTAAAGTAGTACTTGGAGATTAGTTTATAGTACTAAACATCCGTATTTCAAAAGGATAAAGATTATAAGACAATGACTTCAGCATCCATCCTAAGATACAGGAAAAGAAAAGCAAATTAACTCCCAAAGTAAGCAGAGGAGGAAAATAATAATGAGAATAGAAATCAATGAAATTGGTAAGAGAAAATCAAGGAAAACAAAGCACAATTCACTGAGAAGATCAATAAAATAAACTGATAGACTAATTGGGGAAAAAGAAAAAAGTTTTATAATTTTAGATTTTCATTTAGGTTGGTGACTGATTTAAAGTTCATTTTTAAATATGCTGTTAAAAGAATGAAGAGATAAAATTCAGAATGGGGAAAATCTTTGGCAACTATTCTGACAGAATTAATATCCAGGATATATATATTTTTTAAAAAACCTTAAAAATTTTAACACCAAAAGAGAGTAAGTGATCTACTCAGTAAATGAGCACATGAACTGAACAGACACTTCTCACAAGTACAAATAGCCAATAAATACATTTAAAATGTTCAGCCAAAGGACTGATAACCAGAATATACAGGGAACTTAAGAAACTAAACTCTTCCAAAATCAATGAACCAATTAAGAAATGGGCAACTGAACTAAATAGAACAGTCTCAAAAGAAGAAATTCAAATGGCCAAAAAACACATGAAAAAATGCTCACCATCTCTATCCATAAAGGAAATGCAAATCAAAACCACACTAAGATTCCACCTCACCCCTGTTAGAATAGCCATCATCAAAAACACCACCAACAACAGGTGTTGGCAAGGATGTGGGGAAAAAGGAACCCTCATACACTGCTGGTGGGAATACAAGCTGGTGCAACCACTCTGAAAAAAAATTTGGAAGCTTCTTAAAAAATCTAAACATAGATCTTCCATATGATCCAGCAATCCCACTCCTGGGGATATACGCAAACAACCTGCAACACAGGTTACTCCAAAGGCACCCACACACCCATGTTTACTGCAGTGCTGTTCACAATAGCCAAGTTATGGAAATAACCAAGATACCTCACTACTGATGAATGGATCAAGAAAATGTGGTACTTGTACACAATGGAATTTTACTCAGCCATGAAGAAAAATGAAATCTTATCATTTGCAAGTAAATGGATGGAACTGAAGAATATCATTCTGAGCAAGGTTAGCCAAAAATCATATGTTCTCACTCATATGGGGGTCTTTAGATCTAGGGCAAATACAGCAATGTTGTAGGACTTGGGTTACATAACAAGGCGAGAACATATACGGGAGGTATGGGGTTAGACAGAAAACCCAAAACATGAAAACATTTGATGTCCCCACTCCAGAGGAATTGATATAGAAACCTTAAACTGACAGAGGTCAACAAGAGAAGGGGATCAGGAACCATGTAAGATCAGTTAGAGATGAATCAACCTGGGCTGTCACACATTTGTACATGAAAGCAATGCTAGGAATCTCTCTGTATAGTTGTCCTTATCTCAACTAGCAAAAATGCTATGTCTTTCTTATTATTGCTTATTTCTACTCTTCAACAGAACTGGAGAAAAGCTCAGAACAGGTTCTTCCTGGAAGGGAGGGGGGACAGAGGAATGGGGGTGGGCAGGAGGAAGAAATGACCCAAACAATGTATGCACATGTGAATAAATAATAAAATAAATAAAAATAAAATGTTCAGCATCTTTAGCCATTAGGGAAATATAAATCAAAACTACATTAACTGCTGGGGGTGTGGCTCAAGTAGTAGAGTGCCTGCTTAGCAAGCACAAAGCCCTGAGTTCAAAACCCTATTATAAAACAAACAAACAAAAAAACCTACATTGAGATTCTATCTAACCCTGGTCAGAATGACTAACATCAAGAATCCAAAAAATAGTAAATTCTGGCAAGGATGGGGAAGAAAAGGGAACTTTGGTGGGAATATAAATTAGTATAGCCACTATGGAAATCAGAATGGAGGTTCCTCAAAAGATCAAAAATAGAACTATCATATGATTCCACTATGCTGCTCCTGGGTGTATATATATATATATATATATATATTTCATATATATGAAAGATTCAAAGTTGACACAAAATACCCATTTTAATGTTTAATTTTCCTTTAAGTAAGCTAAGATGTTGGGAGCCCACACTGGATTCCCTCATTGACAGCTAGCTGTTAGACCCTTCCCTGTTGCCTTGAGCAAAAGACTGTAGGCCAAGCAACGAGACAGACTGCCCTCATGCCAGCCCTGGCTGCTTTGAACATTCCATGGCCACAGATACCTTGAGAAAGTTACACAGTAATCACAGCTGCTTGTTGCCAAAGCACAGCTCTGGCTCCTGAACACATTACAGCCACAACTGTTTCAAACAGCCCCTGCAGACTTTTTGCCATCACAAGCCTCAGCGAACTTTAGATGACCCTGCAGCCATTTCCACCCAGGTCTGACAGGGAGCATTTCTCCTGGTAGCCCTGCAGAAAGTCTGTGATTGGTGTAAACACAGCCCTTCAGTTTCAATGAACAGCTTGTCTTGAGTGGTCTTTTCTGGGATACTTTTGATCTTTTTCATCAGTAGAATAGACTGAACTGGTAACATAAAAGGAGCAATAGCAGTAGTGAAAGTGATAGCAGCAGCAGTGGCAACAGCAATGACAGGGCAGCTGAAGAGTTCCGGATAACAGCAAGGAAAGAAAAGATGGGGAACAGAGACAAGGGATATGAAGAGCTAACAAGGAGAAACTGTGGGCCCTGGTTGCTGAAAGAGTTTCAGAGAGCTTCTAAGCATTAAGGGACAAGGGTCTCAGACAACTTAGGCCTGAAAGCTACAAAATTTGTCACTGTTAAGGGATAGGGATCCCAATACCCTAGGCCCAAGAGCTGTAACACTTGTCACTGTAGGGCCTATATAAGAGCTATAACACTAGGAGTTACTTGCTGCTTACTATTACTCATTGTTGCAGCACACTGCTGCTAGAAATCAAGGATTACAATAGCTTTCAAGTGGTGGGACCACTGGTGGTTAAAGCCCAGACCAAGAAGCCTCCAATCTAAGCCCCTAGAGCTGTAAGTCTCTGTAGCAAATAGGCTCGTAACTCTCAGGGTCTGAAGCTGAAGTGTCTGGATCTGCCATTCCAGGCCCTAGGCATTGGGTACTCAAGGGTTCAGAACTGCCAGCACTGGAAGAACCTCTCCTCACCTAACCATGATTCCTAGCTAAGTAGAGTAAAAGATCCCATCAGCTGACTGGTAAAGTATTTACGCTATTATTTCTCTTGTGAGTTTTTCCATCTCTTTGGGAGTGAGATACATTATCTTCTCTCCTTAAATGTCTCATTATTTTTGACTATTGAGAATGTTTCCAAGAAATGTGGACATAATTTGAGACTCTGGACACTGTTATTAATCAAAAGTGAATTTATGTTTTCTTTTAGTAGGCAAATAGTTAAAGAGCCCCCTAAATAACAGGTTACCTTAATCCAATGAGTTTAAATTATTCAAGGTTTAGGTTTCAGTCCCAGTGAGGGCTGATCTATTTCCAATTCCTCCATATATCTATAATATAGCATATTACAAACTAAATCCAGAAACTACTCTAAATTAAAAAGAATGGAAGCTACCTAGTTTCTGACTCCATTAAAATCAAAATTCTGACAACTCATTTTATTAATGAAAACGCTCCTAAAAAGGGAAAGCTTTTTCTCTGTATAGTCTGCTTTTGTGTTGAACTGTAACTGCACAAGCTCACATGTTAATTGTGATGAAATATTTGCCAATGCAAATCATTTGCAGTGAATTACAGTTTCTGGTCATACAGAAAACAAATGATAAACAAACATACTTTCTGCTGATAGCTTATAACTTAGTAATTATTTCATTATTACTCAGAAAAGAATTGTTTTATACACTGGCCATACTTAATCCATGCTTTAAATCATTTTCCCTCGCAATACAATATTCAAATATAAGAGAAAAATAAAAGTCATTTTTAGAGATATTAAATTTTATACACATATTAAGAGGTAAAACAGGGCAGGGGGTGTGGCTCAAGTGGTAGAGAGCCTGCCTAGCAAGTATGAGTCCATGAATCCAAACCCCAGTATCATCACCACCACCACAATACTACCAAAAGGTGAAATAAATAAGCTTAGAGTATGTGAAAGTGTGTAAAGTATTATTGATTCAAGGAAAGCTGAGACAGAACACTAAAAGATATGCTCTTTCATATATTTGGTTTTTAAAGGGGGAACTTAAGGATGAAGTCAAGAAAATATATTTACAGACTAGCAATTTCTTACACCGTTTTGTTAAAAATTTCTCACCTATCTTATTCCTAATTCAGAGAGGAAGGCCATGTGTACTTAAAAGTTCACACATATACAGTATTATATAGGTAAATAACTTTTGCATTTCTGATATTATTCCACTGTCTTATTATAAAAGAGTAACTTTTAAAATGTTTCTATAACTTTATTTTTCTGTGCCTACTGGTATTTTCACATTACTAGAACAATTACAAATAGGAAAAAATATAAACATTTTATACTGTTTGTGTCTTTAAAAGGATCAACTAGTCAAGCCATCAGACCATTTACTTTACTGAAAGTAACTGAGAAAGAGTAGGCTACATAAGGCCCATTTCTACATAGATTTCACCCTTCCTAACGCCAAAATTAAAACAACAGCAAAACCCACTAAATTAATTTAATTGGAAAGCAAACTTTCTAATGTTATACATTATTTCTTACAAAAAAGTACTGCCTCATGCTTACCTAAATATTTAAGATGCAATAAGTTTAAATTTTATCGCATATAAAAGCAGGTTTTTTCTATTTGTCCTGGTGTGTGTTTGTGTGTGTGTGTGTGTGTGTGTGTGTGTGTGTGTGTGTGTGTGTGTGTTGCTAGGGACTGAACCCAGATCCTTACACATGTTAGTCAAATGCTGTACCACTGAGTTCACCCCCAGCCCTTAAATGCAGGTTCTTGAAGTATAACTATAAACAGCCACTCATCCACAATCACAACCCTATACTCCTTTACTAAAAAAAAATTTAAAAAATATATAAAAATTTGAAAAACAAAAAAATCCAAATTCCTTTAGATTTCATTAGCTGCTATTCATAAGTAAAACTTATTTAAATAAACTTATTGTCCTTGTTTTGACTTTTCCTTTTCATCGAAACTTTCAGAGGTACATTAAGTCAATTCTGCAATATACAGCCAATGTATAAGAGTATTCAAAAGCAAAAATATTAGGAGAAGTTTATGTACATTTTGAGCTCTTCCTTGGAATTTTCTTATTGGATTCCTTCAAAACTAAAATGGCTAGGTAGAATAGAATTAAGAACTTAAATAAACTGTAAGTACTATATAAGGTTTTCATTTTGGTTTTTTAAAAATATGTAATTATAACATGGGGAAAACTATAAAAATGTCCTATGGGGGAAACCAAACAGGTGACATCAGCAAGAAGGTAAAATGAGTATTCTATCATCATCTTTCCATAGTGCACTGATTTTTACAATCATCCATAGACAAAAATAACTTTCTAGGGACCCTCAAAAGTCCAGTGGAGAACTTCCAGTACACTGTTGGTGCAAAAAAAGTCCAAGAATGCACATAGTAAAAAGTTAAAAAACAAAACAAAACTTCACTTTACCAGCATCACTCCTCCCCAAAGGTGGCACAGCTCAGTACCAAGAGAGATGCCTTCAGTCCATGATTCCTCCTACAAAGGTGTCAGCACAGTGAGTGACTAGCTGGCTTTGCCATCTATGCAGGATGTTGCCCAAGGGGTCCATCTCTTTCTCATCCCACCTAGAATACTAAGCGGGGAAAATGTGGCTGAGTAGCAACTTCAAAGTCAGCCTGGTGTATGTAGTGAGACCCTGTCTCAAAATAATAATAACAATAAAAAATCATACATGAGGTTCCATCCTAGGGATGGAAACTAGGGATGGAAGGATGGTTCCACACATGCAAATCAATAAACATGAAATACCACATTAACAGAACAAAGGATAAAATAAAACAAATCTATTTTAATAGATGCACAAAGAAGATTTGACAAAATCCAATATTCTTTAATGATAAAAACTCTCAACAAAGCCAGGAGTCAGTGGCTCATGTCTGTAATCCTAGCTACTTGGGAGGCTGAGATCAGAAGGATCATGGTTTGAGGCTAGTACTAGTCTGGGCAAAAAGTGGGAGACCCTATCTAAAAACAAAACTAAAGCAAAAAGGGCTAGGGGAAAAGCACTTGCCCAGTAAACACACACACACACACACACACACACACACACACACACACCTATCTAAAAACAAAACTAAAGCAAAAAGGGCTAGGGGAAAAGCACTTGCCCAGTAAACACACACACACACACACACACACACACACACACACACACACACACACACACACACACTCTCACACATACACATTCATACTACCCGAACTAATCTATAGATTCAATGCAATCTCTATGTTACATCTTTAATTTAGGGTTTAAAAATGTGTAAGGTTCTTTCTTGCAACTCGTTAGCAGTAACTAAAATGCCATCACTTTCTTTTCCAGTCTAGAAAGAGTGTCAGAAGGCAGCTGAAAGCCAGGTATAGGGTGCAGGCCTGTACTTGGGAGGTGGAGGCAGGATGATAATAAGTTCTAAGCCAGCCTGGGTTTCATAATGAGTAAAAGACCAGCCTCAGATACACAGTTGAACTCAAAAATAAAACAAAGCAAAAAATAATGAAGTTGAGTGAGAACTGCATTGTTTTAGGGATACCCTTAAACATACTCTTTATTTATTTTTAAATAAAAAGGCACAGTTTGTAGTTGAATTATCAGAACAACAACAACAACAAAAAATAGCAGCAATCCCCACCCCCAGGGCTGCCAAATTCTAACACCATTATTTGGCATATAGTTAAATCAATAAACTCATTAAAGATTTACAGTGAATACGCAGAAATGGGTAAGCATAGCTTATTTAAATGGTGATAGGAGAAGGGAAATCTAAGATCATATAATCTCAGATCCAAGAACGAACAGGGACTGTCCTATTTACCTGTAGGGCTTCCTCAAGTCTGGTGGCTTTTCTCAAAATGTCCCTGTCATCTACAAATTTCTGGGGAGGGAAGTGATTTTCAGAAGAATCTTTGGGAGTAGTTTTAGTTCCTCCAAGAAGATCCAAATGGCCTATAGATTTCATGAGAATGCTAGGAAATGTATTAGGGTGGAGGTGAGTACAAAATGTGTAAGGAAGTCCAAATAACTAGAAAAAATCATTAAGTACAGATTAATGTCATGAAGACTAATTGGAAAAAAATGAAAGTCAGAGCCTTGAATTTAAGCTAAGACAGTGTCTAGATGAAGATGATAAAAATGGAAAATATGGCACTTTAACCAAAAAAAGAAATGTAACTATAGCAATAAAATATTTTCAAAGACATACTCTCTCACTTCAGTAAAATAAAACAAAATTTAATAATTAAAATTGTACAACTAATTTTCCGTATCTTTTTTCTACAATTCTGAGAGGGCATGGAAAGGAAAAAAATATGAAGTTTCCTGAAATTATTCCAAATAAATCTCTTTATCAACAGTATTTAAATAGCACTGTCTTAGAAAGTGCCTTTAATGATGACAACAGCTAACATTTATAATACTATTTTGTACCAGGAACTATTCTAAGCAGTTTATGGATATTAATTCATTTGATCTTCATAATGATCCTGTTATAATTATGAGACAGGTACTTTTTTTGGTGGTACTGGTGTTGGGTACTATTACTATTACTATTCTTTTAGACTGATAGAAAGAAGCACGGAGCCTGTAAATAATTGGCCCATGGTCACAAAGTTACTAAGTGGAGAAGCTAGAACTAAAATTCAAGAAGCCTATTCCTAGAACTCACCAGCTTAACCATTTTACAAAATTATCGTTCAAGGTGCTATACCTTAAATTCATTTAGAGAATCAAACAGAACAAAGCTGAAATTATATCTACCTTCTCACTACTCTGTCAAAGCATAGGTACTCTCTCTATTTGAATTTGTGAGACAACTTTTGGTCCTTTAGTGCATTCCACATTCATTTAGCTATCAACCAAGCCCTGTCATTTAAACACTCCATTTCCACTCCTATTATCATCCAAAAGCTAACAGCTTTGCCAAACTTATTAATATAGCATCTAGGTCTTTTTCACATAAACTGCAGATACCTTATTATGTCATATTTTTGTGGCACTTAATTACAATATTGTACATTTGCCTATAAAACTTTGCCTTATTAATTTAAGTACACCATTCCAGCCTATATATAAACTTTCCATTTCAAATATATACTAAACACAAATTGGATAAGCAGAGTTTTAAATAATAAACTAAAAAGGAGTCAATCACATTCCCTATTCAAATGGAATGCAAAGTCCCTAGATTTTAGCACTGGAAATAGCATCCACAGGAACGGAAGAGTTGGATCAAGTGACCTTTTAGCACCTAGTACACTTAAGGGTGGTGTACTCTCAGTTCATTTACCATAGTCATGACTCACATAGCCATCAAGGAAGCACAGGGCTTCCTAAATTCAATCCATCTTGGCTCCACTAAGCATCACTTGGACAGTTTGGAGACTTTAAAAAGTCCAAACAGAAACAGAGACCAAGAAATCTAGCAACAGTAAATCATAGTGCTTTCCAACATTTTTCACTTCATGCAACACAGAGGATGTTATCTACACAACACAAGCCTGTTCACAGTCAAAGATCTCAGTATCTCAACACATTGATGGCTTAATCAATTACCACAGGATATCACTCAAGATCCACAGACACCACAGTAACCAGGTCCAAACCAGAGAGTCATCCAAAGTCCTACAATAACTCTGACAGTCCCTCACATGGACACCTGGCCAAAGGAGGACCCAGTCACTGTCCTAACTAACTTTATTTTGTCTCTCTCTGATCTGCTCTTTTCCTGAGTTATTCTTTTTCCTCAGTTTACCTTAAGTTCTAGGATCACAGGTCTGATAAACACCCTGTGTCAGAAACTGAAACTGCTGCATAAGTAGTAGCAATTTCCTTGGCACCCAAAAGACTGCACAACCAGTCCTAGGATAATGATCAACCAGACCACAACCTGACCAAGATTGCTTAGCTATATAAAACCTATTATTGCCTTTGTTCTTTCCTGTATCACCCCAAAGCTATTGTTGATACCCCAAAGACAGCACTTAGATCTGTCCTCCTGATGTGGCCATATTGAGAATAAACTCTTATTTTAAACTTCTTAAACATCACTTTTGTCAAACAGCCAGTCCTGATCTTCTGAGTTTCCCCCAGATCCAGGGATCTGGCCAGAACTCAGGTAACATGGCTTCTGAGCTCCCTTTTCCCTAGGACGTGGAATGAAGTGTTATATTCTGCTCTTTCTCTCAAGAGACAGAAAGAAATAACAGCTATGGCTGATCTATACCTTAGACTCTCCTATTTTTGCTGTTGTTATTTCTGTTTTTAATCTGGAAGAGATGCCTCTGACAATATGAATGACTAGTCTTTAGGTGAGCTTCTGCCTCCACAGATAAGGAAGAGCTATCTGAATCAAAAAGCTAAGTTGATCTCAGATTATAAAATATATCACAACTGGAATCTGAAACTTGCTGCAGGGACTAGGGACCAGGGGTGTAACTTAATGGTAGTGTCTGCCTAGCATGCACAAGGTTCAGAGTCGGATCCTCAGCACCAGAAAAGAAATTTATCACAGATGTTAATCCAATATGATATGGGTTGGATCAGCTTTACACTAATGTCTTGCCATGTTCTCATACCCTTGCTTCACTGCAGCTAACACCTCCAAAAGTGCTGCCAGAGCAGTAAAGAACTCATGGCTCCACAGCAATAGCTGGCTCACACTGGTTTTCAGTCTTAAATATGATCTGTTGCAAAACTAGCCAGAAATAATAACTGAAAATTTGCCAGAGATGGAATTTCCTTTAGACAGATTTTAGATAACTTAAGATCCTAAAGTACATTGCCATAGTATAACATTCAGAATTATACAAAAATAAATCCCCATCTTAGCCACTTCAACTAAACAGTGTCTGAAAATCTTACCCGTCACATAATATATTTAAATAGGATGCTAACATGCTACATTCAGCCCTACATAAGTTTCAGAAAAATTCAATTTTATTACAGTAAGAGTTCTATATTTAGCCAAGTGCTGGTGGCTCCCACCTGTAATCCTACCTACTTGGGAAGCTGAGATCCAGAAGATCACAGTTCAAGGCAGTCTGGGCAAATAGTTCTAGAAACCCCATCTCCAAAATAACCAGAGCAAAATGAACTGGAGGTGTGGCTCAAGCAGTTTGCAAGCATGAAGCCCTGAGTTCAAACCCTGGTCCTACCAAAAAAAAAAAAAAAGAATTCTGTATTTAATGACACATACAAAAATTTAGAATCTCCAACCTTGAAAAAGGGGATTTGAATGTGTTTTAATACAAATTTAGCAAATTAAGTATTTGGAAAAATATTTCATAACACTTTCAATACCTTAACAATGATTTGAATTTTACCATAGGTCAAATTAATGCTAAATTGGGGGGGGGGAGATCTTTAAAGATAATATATAAAAGACTATAAAGCTGAATATACACATAAAAAGACTAGTAGAATGATTCTAGGGGGGCACGGGCCACAACTATCTTTTTTTTTTTTTAACCACTCCACTGTATTCCTAGCTCCCAACACATTGACTAGAACATATTAGGCACTAAGAAAATACTTAAAGTTGAATGCAACATTGGAAGTATTTAATATTGACTAAAACTAAATGACAAGAGTATTGTATACAAATTGATTTAGTTGCCAAAAAAACAAAAAAGTTTGGAATTTAAACAGGAAATCTTTAAGGTTCCTTCCAATCCTAAGACTATCCCATTTTCATCATTATCCCAGTAAAGACTTTAAATAAGGGTCAAATTCTATTACAGAGAGACTGAATTTTTTTTTTTTTTTTTGCAGTGCTGGGCACACTCTATTATAGAAAGGACTTTCAGAGAAATGTCTACCAATAATCACAGGCTGCATTATAACTTACCAGTCAGTCTTTTAATACAAATCTTTATCAGGCAAGGAATAAAAAGAAAAGGAGTGAAAGAGAATTAGTAAACATTAGCAATCTTAAAGGACAAATTAATCTTTGTTTTATATTTCAATATTTATATACTACAAACAATTATACTAATCTAAAAAGTGCAAAATACAAAACATCATTTTTCCCTAGAAAATGTGAGGCCCTGAGTTCAAATCCCAGCATTGCCCAAAAAAAAATCCCTAGTTGAAGTCTAGCCCCAGTTAAGGGTCAGTTACAGAGTCAGTTTAGAAACACAGAATTTTTCCATTCATACTTACCTTGCTTTAATGATGAACTACAAATATGTGCGTGCGTATTTTCTATCATATACTAATAGGTTACATATTAAAGATATAATGGCTACTTTGAGTAAAGAAACTAATGTCTATCATTTATGGACTTAATGTAACATACTACATATTAATGATATTTCTTAACTAATTTGATAAAGTAAAAAAACATAGTTTCAATTTCCTTAATATAAAAATTTTGCAAATTTCTAAAAGTTATTTGACTTAGCTCACTGCTTTCCTTGGGTTCTATATGCAAACAGCAAGAAATAACTGGTTGCCTTGTTTATTTATAAATTAATAGGCTACTATTCTATCACTGTTTTATTATTTTACAGTATTTATCGCACACTATATAATCTACTTATTTGTTATGCTTATTCTCAGTCTTTCCTATTAGAAATTAGGCACTAATAAGAGAAAAAATTTATATGGCTCACACTGTATCTTCAATACCTGTCACAGTGCTGGGTGTGTAGTTACAATTCAATGAGCACATGCTAATGAATGAGCTGGAATTACATCATAATTAAATAGTCAAAAAAAGGTATAAATTTTAAAGCAAAAATTCTGGACAAATGAGAAAACTGCCCAAAAAAGTTACTATAGCCAGTTTTAATGATCTATTCTTTAATCACCAATGATCTATAGTTAGGTTATTAGTTTCTAGACTCCACTTTTGCCCCTTTTTCATGTTCAGGAAGCAATTCTTCACATGTAGTAAAACGTGAAGAACAACAAAAAAAAAAACGTTATTCTTCACATCTTATTACATGTTTTGTTTTTGGTTTTGTTTTTGTTTTTTTGCACTAATGGAGTTTGAACTCAAGGACTCACAGGCTGTTCTGTGATAATAAAATCACAGGTAACACCTAGGTAGAACAATATTAATCCAAATAAATATTCATGTGAAACTGAGATTCTTCCAGAAATTTTAAATAAGCCAAAATCAGTCTAAAAGAATCTCTAGTTGATGGAGCCAAGCATGGTGGTGCACACCTATAATCCCAGCACTCAAGAGGTGGAGGCAGGGGGATCACAAGTTTGAGGCCAGCATGAGTTACATATAGAGCCCCTGTTCCAAAAAATATAAAAAACAAAGAATTTCCAGTATCTCTTCTTAACTCAGAAAATGTCTCTTCTTCTAATTCTCTAGCTGTCAGAAAGTAAAATAATTGAAACCAGAATCAAGAGCTCATCTTGTTTATCAGAGCTCAGAAGTCTGTGGAAAAACAGTCACTGTCTAAAGAAACAGTGCAGTGAAATTCAAATTCATTCACTAATATACAACATTGCTCACCCAAATTTTATAGCAGGTTATTCTCTTTCCAAACCAAGTACATAGTACCAAATCAGAGAAAAATACTAAAAGATCTTACTATCCTTAAGGATATCTTTCATTCAGTTATCAACCCAATAAGAAAATGTATTTCATTAGAGCACTATGAGAGTCACACACAAAACTATTCTTGAGTCAACAAATAGGGTGGATATTTCTTGAAAACATGATCTACTTTTGAAAGAAATAAAAGCTGCCAACTCCTAAGCACCAAGGATTCATATCATTAGACTCATCTGATTTTAATGTTAAAACACTTTTCTATTGCTGTCTTTCTAATGCTACTTAAACCTGCCTAATTGAAATATAAGATTTATCCTCTTTTATAAAACCTTTTTAAAAATCAGCTTGCATCTGGGCCAGTGACTCACGCCTGTAATCCTAGCTACTCAGGAGGCAGAGATCAAGAGTGTCACAGTTCAAAGCCACCCCAGGCAGATACTTTGCAAGACCCTTTCTTGAAAAAAATCCATCACAAAAAAGGGATAGCAGGATTCAGAAGACCAAAAATCGTATGTTCTCCCTCATTTGTGGTCCCTAGATCTAGGGCAAATACAGCAATGTTGTTGGACTTGGGTCACATGAAAAAGGGAGAACACATATGGGAGGTATGGGGTTAGATAGAAAACCCAAAACATGAAAGTATTTGATGTCCCCACTCCAGAGGAACTAATACAGAAACCTTAACGTGACAGCGGTCAACATGAGAAGGGGATAAGGAACCAGTGTAAAGTCAGTAAGAGATGAATCAACCTGGGTTGTAACACATTTGTAAATGAAAGCAATGCTAGGACTCTCTGTATAGCTGTCCTTATCTCAACTAGCAAAAACGCTATGTCTTTCTTATTCTTGCTTATTTCTACTCTTTAACAGAACTGGAGAAAAGCGCAGAACAGGTTCTGCCTGGAAGGGAGGGGGCAGGGAGGGAGAGGGTGGGTATGTGGGGGGCAGGGGGAGAAATGACCCAAACAATGTATGCACATGTGAATAAATGAATAATAATAATAATAATAAAAGAGCTGGTAGAGTGACTTCAGCAGTAAGAGTGCCTGCCCTGTAAGCATGAGGCCTTGAGTTCAAACCCCAGTGTTACCAAAAAAATTCAGCTTGCCCCATCTACTACCATAGAGTACATTAGTTTTTAAAAAGCTTTAACAGACAGTCAAAAAACTAGTATTTTATTAGGTTAGTATCTAAAAGGTAGCTATATGACATTGGGCAAGCAATTAAATCTCTAGATTTCAAATGTCTAATTTTTAGAATGAATGGAGATTAATTTCAGCACTTAAATTTAACTTTTCTGAAAGTGCCATTTTTCTCTTTAGCTTTTCAAATATTGACTTCATACAGATTCTACCAATTTTTGAAATGATCTGTCTATATTTCCACAGATAGTTCAGATTCTGGACAATTCTTGGCCTAACTTAAAGCATCCTTAGGCTATCTAGAATTAGCTGTTTAGAGAAATAAACATAATCCTTATGATTAATATATAAAATATTAAGCCCATTTTAGCTTTTGTTATGTGTAAGAAGATATCAGAAATCATTCCATCATGCCCTTCATAGATGCATCTCAATACAATGCAATAATAAACCATAATTAAATATTAAGTATAAGCCACATAGAAATACTTCCAATTAAGATGCATGTGAAGTTGGCATGGTGGTACACACCTGTAATCCCAGCACTCAGGAAGATAAGGCATGAGGATCCCAAATTCAAGGCTAGCCTGGGCTATACGGTGAGTTCAAAAAAAAAAAAAAAGTTGGAGGCATGACTCAAGTGGTACAATGCCTGCTTTGCAAGCATAAAGCCCTGAGTCCAAACCCCAGTACAATAATAATAAAAAAGTGTATAATTGCAAGGCATTTCTTGAAGAGAAATCTAGTAACGATAACAATTTGCTATAACAGACACAGCTACAGCACTAATAAATTTATAATTGATTAATAAATGTTTAGTTCTCAAAGACAAAAAAATTTCTTTAATAAGTATACATATTTATTTTGCCACCTAATTCTCTCTCCATAAAATTTTGTATATTAATGATATTAGTGACTTTTTATACACACATAAATACCACTAGAGGCCACCAAATACTTCATTTTTAAAAACTGACACATTTGCAAGTTATTCTGGCTAGCTTAAAGGTACTTTAAGTTAAGACAAAGTATAAGGACATGACTATGCACAATAATATCCATAACTGAGAAAGTTTTACATGAAGCTTTAAAGAACACAAACTCAAAAAGATGTGAGTATAGTTCACAGTAAATAGGATGACTGGATCACCAAAGACCTTTATTAGACAAAGAATAGGGAGAAGGGCAAGGCAGTATAAAAATATCACTCTACATACATTTGAAAAGGGCTTATATAACCTAGAGAGTGGACATTCTCTCTCAACAGTTGCCTTTTATAAGTAAATTACAAGCCTGTATGTACCTACATACACACACACATACATAAGCATATTAAGATAGATACATAAATTCTCAGGTTGGAGTATTCATTCCTCCATATCACAGAGTCTTTCAATATAAAATGGGGCTTTTAGTTTTGCTTTGTTTTGGTGGTATTGGGATTGAACCCAGGCACTCTATCACTTAAGCCATGACTCCCAGCCCTTTCTGCTTTAGTTATTTTTCAGATAGGTTCTTGCATTTTTAGCCAGGCCAGACTCAGACCTGGATCCTTCTACAGGTGTGTACCACCACATCTGGCTTTTCATTGAGATAGAGTTTGCTAAGATTTTGCCAGGGATGGCCTCAAACTGTATTTCTCCTATCTTCACCTCCCAAGTAGCTGGGATTACAGGCATGAGCCAGTGTGCCTGGCCTCTAATTTATTGTTTATTCATTTATTCATATGTGCATACATTGTTTGGGCCACCTCTACCCCTTGCCCCCACCCCTTCCCTCTCCCCCCTGACCCACCTTGCTTCCAGGCAGAACCTGTTCTGCCCTCTTCTCCAATTTTGTTGAAGAGAAGACATAAGCGATAATAAGAAGAACATAGCAATTTTGCTAGTTTGAGATAAAGACAGTTATACAGAGAGATTCCTAGCATTGCTTCCATGCACATGTGTATTACAGCCCGAATTGGTTCATCTCTACCAAACCTCTTCACTACCTCCTGGTCACTTTCCCATAGTGGCCTCTGTCAGTTTAAGACTACTTTATTCGCTCCTCTACAGTGGGCACATCAAACACTTTCAAGTTTACTATTTCCTACCTTTCTCTATTCCCCCTGTATGCGTTCTCCCCTTAGCGTGTGACCCATATCCAACAATATTACGGCATTTGTTTTAGATCTAAAGTCCGCATATAAGGGAGAACATACGATTTTTGGCCTTCTAAGTCTGGCTAACTTCGGTTAAGATGATGTTCTCCAGTTCCATCCATTTACTTGAAAACAACAAAATTTCATTCTTCTTTGTGGCTGAGTAAAATTCCATTGTGTAGAAATACATTTCCTTAATCCATCTGCTGGTAGTGGGGCTTCTTGGTTGTTTCCATAACTTGGCTATTGTGAATAGTGCTGCAATAAACATGGGTGTGCAGGTATCTTTGGAGTAACCTGTGTCGCAGTCCTTTGGGTATATCCCTAGGAGTGGTATTGCTGGATCATATGGCAGATCTATGTTTAGTTTTTTAAGAAGCCTCCATATTGTTTTCCAAAGTGGTTGTACTACCTTACATTCCCACCAGCAGTGTTTCCCTGCATCCTTGCCAATATTTGCTGTTGGTGGTGTTTTGATGATAGCTACTCTAACAGGAGTGAGGTGGAATCTTAGTGTGGTTTTGATTTATGGCCAGGGATAGTGAGCATTGTTTCATGTGTTTTTTGGCCATTTGGAGTTCTTCCTTTGAAAAAGTTCTGTTTAATTTAGTTGTCCACTTCTTTATTGGTTCACTGATTTGGGGGGAGTTTAGCTTTTTGAGCTCCCTGTATATTCTGATTATCAGTCCTTTTTCTGATGTATGGCCAGTGAATATTTTCTCCCACTCTGTGGGTGGTCCCTTCAGTTTAGAGACTACTTTTTTTGTTGTGCAGAAGCTTTTTAATTTCATGTAGTCCCATTTGTCCATCCTTTCTCTTGATTGGCAGCTGGAATTCTACTGAGGAATTCTTTGCCTCTACCTATTGCTTCCACAGTATTCTCTGCTCTTTCCTGTACTAACTTCAGAGTTTCTGGTCTTATATTAAAGTCCTTAATCCATTTTTGAGTTGATACTAGTACAGGGTGACAGGCATGGATCTAGTTTCAGATTCACTTTTTAGATAACCACTTTTCCCAGCAACATTTGTTGAAGAGGCTGTCTATTCTCCATTGTACGTTTTTGGCATCTTTGTCAAAAATCAGGTGGGCATAGCTGTGTGGATTCATATCCGGGTCCTCTATTCTGTTCCACTGGTCTTCACATCTGTTTTTGTGCCCGTACCATGCTGTTTTTATTGCTATGGTTCTGTAATATAGTTTGAAGTTGGGTACTGTGATACCTCTAGCATTGTTCTTTTTGCTGAGTATTGCCTTGGCTATTCGTGGTCTTTTGTGTTTCCAAATGAACTTTAGGGTAGATTTTTCAATCTCTGTGATGAGTGTCATTAGGATTTTGATGGGAACTGCTTTGAACAAGTAGATTGCTTTTGGTAGTATAGACATTTTTACTATGTTGATTCTACCAATCCATGAGCACAGGAGATCCTTCCACCTCCAGTAGTCTTCCTCGATCTCTTTCTTCAGAGGTTTGTAGTTCTCCTTTTAGAGGTCATTCACATCCTTTGTTAAGTTTACTCCTAGGTATTTGATTTTTTTTTTTTGAGGCTACTGTAAATGGAATTGTTTTCATATATTCTTTCTCAATCTGTTCATTGTTGGTATATAGAAAAGCTAATGATTTTTTTTTAAGTTGACTTTGTATCTTGCCACATTGCTGAAGCTGTTTACGGTATCTAGGAGTTTTTGGGTAGAGTTTTTTGGGTCTTTGAGGTATAGGATCATGTCATCTGCAAATAGGGATACTTTGACAGTTCCTTTACCTATTTGTATTCCTTTTATTTCTTCTTCTTGCCTTATTGCTCTGGCTAGGAATTCCAGAACTATGTTGAATAGGAGTGGGGAGAGTGGGCACCCTTGTCTCGTTCCTTGTCTTTTCATTGAGATAGAGTCTTGCTAAGTTTTTTTCAGGGATGGCCTCAAACTGTATTTCTCCTATCTTCACCTCCCAAGTAGCTGGGATTACAGGCATGAACCAGTGTGCCTGACCTCTAATGTTTTTAACATATAAAGTTGCCCTACCTCTACAGTAATCAAAACTTCCGCGAAGAAATCTTATTAAAGTTATCCCACAGAAGTGAATATACCCCAAATTCTGACTTACAGAAGACCTGGCATCAGACAGAAGAGACAGCACGTGGGAAAAGCTGGCTCTTCATTCCTAGCAGAACTGTTGTTAAAGTGTCGCATATCCCCTTATTTCTTCTAGTGCCCTCATCTTCATAAAAGGTCCAGTGACACCCAGAGAGTCTGCAGATCCAAAGGAATCCTTATGAATTAAAATAAGACTTCTTGCTATCTGATAACCACCATTTCTGTATAGTGATATATTATTTTTCAAGAGTTTTTAAGTACTCCAGAGAAACCTTATGCAGTCATGTTTTAGGGGTTCTATTTAAAACCTCTTGGCTAACAAAAGGTCACATCTCAGTTTTCTTTTTAAAACTTCATAGTTTTGCCTTTTATCTTTCGTCTATGATCTATTTCAAATTAATTTTTGTATATAGTATAAGAAAAGGTCATGGATAATTTTTTCAAGGGGATATTCAGTTGTTTCATTGTCATTTGTGCTAACTTTTCCACAACTAAATTACTTGATTATCTGCGGAAAATCAATTTACTATATACGTATGGTATTACTTTTGGACTGTTCCATGGATCTACGTGTCTGTTCTTAAACCAATAACATACTGTCTTGATTATTAAACTTTATAATATGTCTTGAAATCAGGTAGTGTATAAGTCCTCCAACTTTGTTCTCAATTTTCCAAACTGTTTCATTTACTTGCTATACCATATGTCAATACATAAAACTCAATCTCTCATACTTAAAAAAAAATGTAATTAAGGGGCTAAGGGCATGGCTCAAGTGATAGAGTGCTTGCCTAGCATGTGAGAGGTCCTAGGGTTAATCCCCAGCACCATCCAAAAAAAAAAAAAAAGTAACTACTAAAACATAACACAACATAAAACCCATCATTTTAACTAATTTTTTTTTTTTTACAGCATTGGGGTTTGAACTCAGGGCCTCACATTTGCTAGGGCAGGTGCTCTACCATTTAAGCCATGCCTCCAATACTATCTTAACTATTTTTAAGTGTACAGTTTAGTAGTGTTAAGTGTATTCATATTGTGATAACCAATCTCCAGGATTTTTTTTTTACTTTGCAAAACTGAAAATCTCTAACCACTAAGCAAGTTACTATTCTTCCCTTTTCCCAGCCTCTGGCAATCTTCACTCTATTTTAATAATCTGTATAAATTTGACTACTCTAAGTACCTCATATAAGTGAAGTTATAAGTATTTGCCTTTGTGTGCCTGGCTTGTTTTCTGTAGCATAATTTTCTCAAGGTTCATTTCTGCAGTAGCATGTGTCAGAATTTCATTCATTTTTAAAGCTGAATAATATTCCATTACATGTATATACCTCATTTCATTTATCCTGTCAATGGACTTGCATTCCTTCCAGCTTTAGTTATTGTGAACAATGCTGCTATGAACACGTGTGTACAAATATCTGTTTGAGCTCTTGCTTTCAGTACTTTAGGATATACCCAGAAGTAAAATTTCTGGATCAAATGGTAATTTTTACTTTACATTTTTCTGAAGAATTACCATATATTTTCCATAACAGGCAGTAGCACTGATTTATAGGCCCACCAACAGTGAACAAAGATTCCAATTCCCCATCAACAATACTTGTTATTTTCTGGTAATAGCCATATTAATGGAGATGAGGTGGTACCTCAGGTAGTTTTGATTTGCATTTTCCTAATGATTAGTGAGTGATGTTAGCATCTTTTCATGTGCTTGTTAGCCATTTGTGAATCTACCACTTGAGCCATTCACCAGCCCTGTTTTGTGTTGGGTATTTTTGAGATAGGATCTTAAGAACTATTTGCTTTGAACCTCGGTCCTCCTGATCTCTGCTTCTAAGTACCTAGGATTACAGACATGAGCCACCAGCCCCTGACCTAACCTCTCCTTTTTAACAATGGTATTAGGATGTAGAATGGCTGTTGGCAGTATGAACTGAACCTATTCTCTACTAATAGGCATTTATGTGGCTTCCACTCTTTTTGCCATGAATAGCCCTATACATTATATTAGTCCGGCTTTTGCATTGTTGTGACCAAACACCTCGGAAGTGCAAATTAAAGGAGGAAAGATTTATTTTGGCTCACAGTTTCAGAGGGTTCAGTCCATTGTGGGAAATGCATGGCAAATCAGAACAGTTCACATCATAGCAGCCAGGAAACAGAGAAAATGGGACACAGTGAAGAGGACAAGACAAGACTTGGCTCCCAAGGACACATCTTTCAACAAGGCCCAATCTCTTACTTTTTACCATTTCCCAATAATGTGATCATACTATAAATCCATAAAGGTACTGAGCCACAGGTTGGTCAGAACTTTCATGATCTAATTGCCTCTAGAAATGACCTCACAGGCACCTCCAGAGGTGTGCTTCAGTAATCTCCTAGGTGTTTCTTAATTCAGTCAAGCTGATAATCAAGGTTAACCATCATATACAAATATAATTCTGTAAGTTTTTTCAGAATTATCAGTTTGATCAGGATAAACCCAATTTATGCATGATTTTCCAGTTCACTCCCTCTCACTCTCAAAAGTATTTTAACTTGAATAGTTATCTTAATCTCAGTTTAGGTATGGGTAAAATTACTAGACATGAAATTAGGCAAGAACTACCTTGTTTTTGTTTGTTGGTGTGTGTGTCTTTTTTTTTTTTTTTGGCGGCGGGGGGCGGGGGGGGTGGTCTGGTACCCAAGGCCTTGTCCTTTCTAGGCTAGTGCTCTACTACTTGAGCAACATCTCCAGCAAGAACTACCTTTGATAAAATCTTCCAGGCTATCTATTACCAAAACTTACCCTATGTTGGAAACCTACTATTAGCAAGAACCAAAATATGGATTAGTCCTGACTGAGACACGTAGGAATTACAATTTGATCACAAAAATTTCAGAAAAGAATAATCAAAGGAATGATTAGGAGTAAAGTGCAAATATCTGGCAACATAGTGACACCACCATTTTTTGCAGTAAATGAAACACACACACACACACACACACACAAAACTGAATTTTACAGAGGAAACAATGGAAGATGAGAAATAACTGCAGTTGAAATTAAGAAAATATATCACAAAGCAGCAATAAAGAATCTCCCAAAAATGAAAAATCTATGATCTGACAGATTCACTTCTGAATTCTACCAGACCTTTAAAGAAGAACATCAACATTCCTCAAACTTCTCCATGAAATAGAAAGAGAAGGAGCACTGCCACACTCAAATCTATAAAGCCAATACTGCAGTCATAACAAAACTGGACAAGGACACAGCAAAAAAAGAGAATTATGGGTCAATCTCTTTAATGAACTTAGATGTAAAAGTTCTCAATAAAATACTGGCAAACTGACTTCAACAGCATTATCAAAAAGATCATATATCATGATCAAATCGGTTTCATCCCAAGGATGCAGGGATGGTTTCACATGCCCAAATCAATGAATGTAATACAGCATACTAACAGAAGCAAGGACGAAAACCACAGGATCATCTCAATAGATGCAAAAAAAGCCTTGACCAAAATTTAACATCCTTTCTTAATAAGAACTCTGATTTATCTAGGAATAAAAGGAATGTACCTCAACATACTAAAGGCTATATATGACAAGTGTGCAGCTAACATTGTACTAATTGGGCAAAAACTGAAACCATTTCCTCTAAAGTCAGAATCAGACAAGGGTGTCCATTCTCTCCACCCTTATTCAACATAGTCTTGGAAGTCATAGCTACAGCATTAAGACAGGAAGAAATAAATAAAAGGAATTCAAATAGGAAAGGCAGAAGTCAAATTATCCCTCTCTGCAGATGACATTATCTTACACCTAAAAGACCCAAAAACTCCACTAAAAAACTCCTAGAAATCATAAACACCTTCAGCAAAGTAGTCAGACACAAAAATGAACATATAAAAATCAGTAGCCTTTATAGAAAGGCTATATAGAAAGAGTTACAGATATCAACAATGAACAAACTGAGAATGAATTTAGGAAAACAATTCCATTTACAATAGCCTCAAAAACTAGCTAGGAGTTAACTTAACAGAGGAAGTGAAAGACCTCTACAATGAAAACTATAAGCCATTGTAGAAAGAAATCGAAGAAAACATCAGAAGATGGAAAGATCTATGCTTACGGATTAGCAGAATTAATACTATAAAAATAGCTATAATTACCAAAAGCAATTTATACATTCAATGTAATTCTCATCAGTATTCCAATGACATTCCTCACAGAGATTGAAAAATCAAAACCTTAAAGTTCATATGGAAGTACCGAAGACCTTGAATAATCAAGGCAATTCTGAGCAAAAAAAGCAACACTAGAAGTATCACAATACCCAACTTCCAACTATTCTACAGAGCCACAGTTAAAAACAAAAAGAAAAAACAGCATGGTACTGGCACAAAAATAGACAGGAAGGCCAATGGAAAGAAGACCCAGACATAAATCCACGCTGAGTTCTTCCACCTGATTTTTGACAATGGTGCCCAAAATATATTATGGAGAAAAGATAGCCTCTTTAACAAATGCTGCTGAGAAAACTGGATATCTGCAGGTAGGAAACTGAAACTAGATCCCCTGTCTTTCATGCTATACAAATATCAATACAATAAAAGGAAGTGGTCACCAGATTGAAGAGGCAGCTCACAGAATAGAAGAAAACCTTTGCAAGGTATACAGCTGACAAGGGATTGATAAGAAGAATATACAGAGAGAAGACAAAACTAAAGTTCCAAAGAATCAATGACCCAACAGAGCTTTTTCAATGGAGGAAGTACAAATGATTGAACAAACACTTCCTTAATACACTCATCAGTTGTAGACCATCTGGGCTGTTTCTATAGCTTAGCTACTGAGAACAGTGCTGCAATAAACATTGGTGTGCAAGTGTCTTTATTGTATCCTGACTTACATTCCTTCATGTATATCCCTAGGAATGGTATTCATGAATCATACAGCAGTTTTATTTTTAGTTTTTTAAGAAGCCTCCATACTGTTTTTCGTAGTGGTTGTACTAATTTACATTCCCACCAACAGTGTATTGAGGGTTCCTTTTTCCTCACATCCTCGCCAACATTTGTTGTTATTTGTGTTCTTGATGACTGCTATTCTAACAGGGATGTTGAGCATTTCTTCATGTGAATTTTAGTTATTTGGATGTCTTCCTTTGAAAAAGCTCTGTTAACTTCTTTAGGTCACTGATTTTTTGGGAGTTAGTTTTTTGAGCTCCCTTGTCAGATGTATAGCTGGTAAAGATTTTCTCCCATTCTGTGAGCTACCTCTTCATTTCTTTTGTTATGCAGAAGCTTTTTACTTTCATGTAGTCCCATTTGTCAATCCTTTCTCTTAGTTGCTGAGCCATGTGGTTTGGAGGTAAATGGATACAACTGGAGAACATCAGGTTAAGTGAAATAAGTCAGGCTCAGAAAGACAAAGGCCATAAGTTTTCTCCCATATTTGGGAGGTAGACACAATACAAGTACAAGCAATGTTAAGAAAAACAGGTTACATTAAGGGGAGGTCACTAACAGAAGAGCAAGGGTAAAGGAAGGAAGTTAAGAAGGTGAATATAGTTGGTATACTTTCCATAAAAGAATGAATACAGAATTCTTAAACCTGTTGAAATCATCATAAGAAGAAAACTGAGGGAGAAAGGAGAAAAACAGAGGACATGAACAATTTAGGTTATGACACATACATACATGTAAATGTCACAATGAAACTTCCTGTGTAGTTATCTTAAACAAACAAAAATGCCTTTTTTTCAAAAACAGAGAGCAGAAAGGTAAAACAGATCCTGTCTGGCGGGTGGTCCCAGTGAAAAGGGTGTAAGAAGGTGAATGTAGTGGAAATATTATGTACTAATGTATGAAAATGGAAAAATGAGACATGTTGAAACTATTCCAGGAATGGGAGGAAGAGGAGCTTAAAGAAGAATGATGGAGGAGGTGGATTCAACTATGATATATTGTGAGCACTTCTGTAAATGTCACAATGTACCCCAGTGCAAAAATAATAAAATGATTAAAAAAATAAACATTACCAAATGAAAAATAAAAAAAATTACAAGTGGTCAAAAAACACATGAAGAAATGCTTGGTATCCCTGGCCATAAAGGAAATGTAAATCAAAACCACATTAAGATTCTATCTTACTACTCTTAGAATGGCTACCATCAAGAACACAAACAATAACAAATGCTGATTAGGATAGGAGAGAAAAAGGAAATTTATACACTGTTTCTGGGAATGTAAATTAGTACAACCACTATGGAAAACATTATGAAGCCTCCTCAAAAACTAAAAATAGAACTACCATATGATTCAGCAATACCACTCCTAGGCATATACCTGAAGGAAAGTAAATCAGGTTACAATAAAGACACTTGCACATACATGTTTACTCATGATAGGCAAGCTATGGAAACAACCCAAATACCCTACAACAGATGAATGGGTTTAAAAAAATGTAGTATTTATATACAGTGGAATTTTATTCAGCCATCAAGAATAAACTTTTGTTATTCACAGGTAAATGGATGGAACTGGAGAACATCTTAAGTCAGTCAGGTTCAGAAAGACAAAGATCACATATTTTCTCTTATATATGGAAGACATAGTCAATACAAATACAAGCATTATCATACATATAAATATAGAGAGAACATGTTTCCAAAAGTGGGACTGTTACAGGAGACTAAGGGAGGAGGAAAAGAAAAATGACAGAGAATCAATAATAATAAAATAAATCACATCTGTGTAGGAACAAGACACAAGAAAACTGCTGAATGATACAGGGTAGAAGGAAAGGGTGAAAAGTAGTGCAGGGGTTAGACTGATTTTAACACAATATATTTACAGTTAAAATACCAAAACCACTGAACAACTAGCAGAAACCTAAACAATGAAGAACAGGAATATAAAACAGGTCATGTTCAGAGGAGGGCACTAATGGGAAGGGGAAGGTAAATGAAGAAGGTAAAGAAGGTGAATATGGTTGATGTGTTTTCTACTCAAGTATGAATATGAACACTGCAACCAGAAAAGGAAATGGGAACCAGGTGCCAGTGGCTCACGCCTATAATCCTAGGTACTTGGTAGGCAGAGATCAAGAGGATCGAGGTTCAAAGCCAACTGGGCAAATAGTTTAAGAGACCCTATCTCAGAAATACTTAACACAAGCTGGGAGCCAGTGGTTCACACTTATAATCCTAGCTACTCAGGAGGCAGAAATCAGGACAATTGCAATTTGAAGCCATACCTGAACAAGTAGTTCCCCAGACCCTGTCTCGAAAAAAAAATTCATCATAAAAAAGGGCTGATAGAGTGGATCAAACGGTAAGCACGCCTGCCTAGCAAGCATGAGGCCCTGAGTTCAAATCCCAGTGCTGCCAAGAAAAAAAAATAGCCACCACAAAAAATGGCTGGTTGTAGAGCACCTGCCTAGAAAGCATTAGGCCCTGAGTTCAAATGCTAGTACCACCAAATAAAAAAGAGGAGGAGAAGGAATGGGGTAGGAAGCAGAATAATGGGGGGGATGAACTAATTCAGATATAATACATGTCTATGTGGAAATGTCACAATGAAACTCCCTATATGATTATCATGTACTAATAAAAATGCCCTTTTAAAAAGACATAAAGAACAAAAAGGTAAAACAGGTCCTGAGGGCAGAAGGAAAGAGTGAAGGAAGGCAAATATAGTCAATATATTTTGTATCCATGTGTGAAAATAGAACAATGAAACCTGTTGAAATTGTTCTAAGAAGTGGAGAGAGAGAGATGAAGGAGAAAAATGAAGGGGGTGAGTCTAATTAAGATGTATTGTAAGCACTTATGTTAATGTCACAATGTATCCCCTGAACAACTATAATGCCCTGATAAAAAATTAAGAAAAAAGAAGAAAATATAGCACAATCATGTTGAAAGAAAATATATCCCTAAGCCTAGCTACTTGGGAGGCAGAGATCAGGAGAATCATGGTTCAAGGGCAGCCCAGGCAAAAAGTTAGCAAGACCCCATCTCAACCAATAAGCTGGGCAAAGTGGCATATGACTGTCATCCCAATTAGCACAAATAGGATCACAGTCCCAGGAAAAATGCAAAACCCTATTCAAAAAATAACTAAAACAAAAAGGGTTAGGGCATGGCTAAAGTGGAAGAGCACTCACCTAGCAAGCACAAGGCTCTGAGTTCAAAGCCTAGTACTGTCAAAATAAGACAGAACAAAGTATGCATATAGATTGTATTGTGTTTCCTCTGACACCAAATGTGTGATTTCTTTTCAACACCAATTCTAACATCAACTGTGTATTCAACAATTGAATTCAATTCAATTTTTACATTAACTACCAACAATTAGTACAGACCTCTTAAGTCAAGAGGTCAGGACTGCTTCCCACTTCAGATGCTAGCCACAAATGGGATACACATACTACCCACAAATGGGATACACATACTACCCACACATCTACCCACAAATTCAGGAGTTCCTGTAATCCCCTGCCTCAGGTTCAATTATTTGCTATAGCAATTCACAGAACTCAGGAAAATACTTTACTTATGTTTACTTGTTTATTATAAGATATAGCTATGGGACAACTACATAACATCACTAAATTAGCAATGTAAACAAATGAAGTGGTTGAAGAGAATTAAGATAGGTGAACAATCTTTGGAATCAGCAAAACACTGTGGCAGAAGAAAACTGTTCATTATATCTGCCAACTTTTCTACAGTTAATGGTATGTGACTGACTTCTGAACAATGTAAATACAGATAGAGATGATATATACTGCTTCCAGGCATATCCCATAAAATCTACTTTTACTACAGATAGAATACCATTTATTATCCCCCATGGTTTCTCTTACTCCTCTGCCAACTAAACGCTGATGCCCGAGATGACCCAAGGACCACATTTTATAGATGAAAAGTCACACTGCCATATGTTCTACTGGCCCTAATTAGTCTTAATGCTAAGTAACGGGAAAAAAAAACTTTTATCATGTAAAGCAGTCAGATTTTCATGTCTATCTATTACAATGCTTAGTATTACCTTACCTAATTCAGAAAGACTAATAATCTTTAACTTTATGATTTCAGAATGGAAAAGGCATGAACTGTAAGCTCACAGGGTAGAACTCTCTGAAATGTGGGTGAGATGGGTATGAGTGAATGATAAGAAATTATGATGTTATAATTTCTCAAAATATTAATAGGCAGTTGCCTTATTAAAAAAACCCACAGGAAAAATATTATTATCTGAAAGGCTAAATTAACTTTCCTCAGGATTTTAAATTCCAGATCCCATACTGTTTCTACCACACTTGTCTCTTGGAGAAATGGAGATAACAAAAAAGAAACTTTTGAAATAGTTTATAATGAAGAAGAACTAGGACAGTAAATAAAAGAGGTAAAATCAAGAAAACATTTTTTTAGGTAAGACAATGAGAATGAAATCAATGAAAATGGAAGAGTAGAAGAACTGGAATTTTAAAAGTGCAGAACAGGGCAAGCAGAATGGCCCAAAGTGGTAGAGTGCCTGCCTAGCAAGCGTGAAAGGCCTGATTTCAAACCCCGGCAGGGGGGGGGAGGGGGGGGGAACTGCAGAATAACCCATAGGGATGATGGCAACTGCATGACAGGTAAATAGCAGTATAGTCCCATGTTGGAATGAGGACAGGCTGTTTGCAAACAACAGAAATTTACAGTGTGTCAGGACTGTCATTCTGTATCTTCCTCATGAAGCTCTCTATGGCCTCAAAGCACCAAGTTAGCAGAACCCCAGCATGGCAAGATAGTCATGTCTAAAGATGGTTCTGAGAGATACTGAAATAGATGGCAATAGGGAAAAGACTCTGTAGCATAAATGAGGGGATCAATGCATTTTAAGCAGAATTGTTAGTGAATGAAATTCTATTATAGGATAAGTAAACCACTTTAGCGAATAGTAGAGAAGTGGAAAAGTTTATCATAAAGACTGACTATTCACTTCCTCAGAGATATTGCGAGGACCTACTACTCCAGATGCACCCTCTCTAGACTCCATTAAGTTCCCTACCACGTGGTCTTATTACTTCAAAGAAACAACAATCGGGGTAGAAAACAAAAATGTGAGCTAAAGCCACCACTTTCTACCATAAACCCATTTATAACCACTTACTTTGATGTAAATACAACTTTTAAAATACTTCTGTAGTCCTTAGTATTTTGAAAGGCTGTGTCTTCATACTTCAAACCAGTATTCTTATATTTTAACCCTCAAATCTAAATGATATCAAGAGTCCTCCCACACATCTTTCATACCAACTCTGGGCCATATTTAACACTATACATCACCTAGCATACTACTTCAGGACACAGGCTTTAGATGCTATCTACAGTAGCATTCATAAGTATCAATTATAATTTTTTAAAAGCTATCTTCTTGTATTTCTCAAATCTCTCTGGTTAATATATTATCCACTTATCTTTATTTTAAATAATGATTTGCACAGCTGGCTTTTTATACCCACATGCAGGAACTTACATGTTTACCTAGCACATTTCATCTTCTTAGATAAAAGGCCCATAACTTCAAACTTTTTAAATCTTCATAAACCCTAATTCTGTCATGCAATATGTTTACTATTTTTCTCATTTTCCTGTCATGCATATTTCTCTGTGAAGAGAGGAGAAAAAAAAAATCTATATTGTGCTTTCTACCCTTGGTTCCTTGACCTTATATCTAAGTCAAATTAGATGACTGCTGTCCACTTTGTTACATCCATCACATTCTAAACATCTTAAAGAATTAAAGCATTGCATGGTGCTTACACTTCTCTGCCCTCAAATAGCATCCCATACTAAAGCCACTTATCCTATGTTATATTAAACATAACATTAAATGCAGCTTTTGTTTTCTCTTTTCTCCAATGTATACTTATAAAAGACTTGATTCATACTAAAAGAGAACTAGTGTATAATTAAATAAATAATTTCTTAAGAACTTCAAATTTTGAAATTGTATTTGACTGTTTCTTCTTTTTCAAGTCACAAAACTTACTTATCACAGTCCTTTTGTCTTCTAAGAAAATTAAGTGTGCTGCAAATGCCTCGGTGCAGATGTTCTATGAAGATTATGGCATATTTTCTGAATTATGATATAAAAGGATTCACTTCTGGGACAGGGCATCTTGAAAAGGAACTAGTGCCAAAACAATACTATTTTGCTGATGTTCAAGACCTAGCCAATAAAAATATTTGTTCCCATAGTCATAAATAGATTGTTAGCCATAGAATGCCTCTAGAAAACAATTCTTTAATTTTCTTTGAAATACTTCACTAAAATTAGCTTTAAACTTTATTTATATGACTGTCTGTGGTTTCTATGTATGCCTAAAAAGCACAAGAAAAAGATAAAAATATCTCAGAACTGGAAAGGCAGTTATTATGTTTGGTTTAGCTTATTTTCATGTTTTTATTTTTAAAATCTATCCAAATTAAAGTTCACCACTTCTAAGGAAAAGAAAATGAAGGCAATTTCTTTATGAAAAAAATGGAAAGAATAAATTCAGCATCTTCTAAATTAAGTTTGAGATTTATTAATGAAAATCCTTTTCCAAAAATTGTAAAGTTTAATCATAATCTTTCACTCATAATTTAAGTGCATCAAATACATGTTGCCTGAGAAGAACAGGTGGTAATAGAAAATAATTTCAATATATTATTAGGCTCTGAATTCATATTTGTCCACAGATGAAATAAGTAAAGTTGGTCTCTATTCAATAACACAGTGCTAGGATTTGGATGTAATTTAGGTGTCCCCAGGAGAAAAGACTTGACCTACAGGGAAGTAGTATCAGGAGGTAGTGGTGGGAGGTCTTTAGGTCACTGGAGTTGTAAAGTACTTGAGCCTGTACTATACCATTTGGACTTCGAACTTAGAAAGCTATGAGCTAAATAAACCTCTTTTTCTTCATAAGTAGCCTGTGTCAGTGATGAAAAACTGACTAATACAAGCATCATTCTCTTAACATTTTTCAACATCAGTTTTTCCAAATTACAGAACTCTGTTTTCAGATCCTGCATTTACACTAAAATATAAAGCTAACATAGCTTAAAATGTCATTTCCAGAATACTATCACATCTTGGCTAAAACTAAGAGTCCAAAGACCTGAGTTTGTATACTAGTTCTGCTACATCCTAGCTGTTAGACCTTGGTAAAATTATTTAAACTTGCTAAGCTTCAGTTTACTTATTTGCAAATTAATACACAATCACCTATTTTACATGATAGTATATTTGATGACTAGTGATGATAATTTACCAATGTTATACAACTGTTAGATATTAATCTTAATGTTACAGGCTAAAAACCATTTACCTTGGAAAGGGTAGGGTTCTTTTCCCTGCAGGTCATTGGGAAAAGGTCAGTACTAACCCAGAATTAACAAGTCATTTAGTCAGATGATTTAGTCAGATCACCTTTAATTAGACTAAAATCTATCTTTCACTTTGAAGCTATAGGATTTAATTAAGATCACACAGTATATCAGTTATTAAATTAGTACTATTTACTAATACAATATATAGAATAATTATATAGCTGTAATACATGCAAGCACAAGTCAATAAATATTTTTAAAAGGCAAAAAACAACAGTAATTTATTCTGTTTTTAAAATGGGCTTTGATAGATGTAAGACATTATTTTGTACTTGGCAAAGCATAATAAACACTAAAGAATCAGAATTGCTATCAGTTATGGAGAAAATTTAAGGAAGAAGAAAATTTCCAACATAATTTAACAGATCAAATATTCTTTAAGTATTAATGAAGCCCACCACATTATGAGATGCCAAGAAGTCACCTAAGAAAGTCTTAGCTGAGAAAAAATTCTGCCCACCTCTGGCACTTCCATTTCACTATCCCAGCAGCACATGACTCCACCTGTTACCATATAGACACTAATAACACTTGAACATAGCAGTGTCTGTGATACGAAGAAAAATATATCCATTTACTAAGTAGTAAAATTAATGTATATCTCTCCCTACTATGGAAAAATATGGGAGGCATCTGATACTCGGCTTTCAAAACACAGAAAGTATCATTTTTCTCAAGCCTAGCTAAATAGCTATGCCAATCCTCAATCTCTTTTTGCCCCCATATTGTCTGCTGCTCTAGAAAGTTATGAAGGTGGCTCACTGTTCATATTATCAAATTGATATAGTTTGTATACCTCACACTTTGATGTGAAGGGAGAAAGGAACTCACAGAAAGATCTATCAATTCCCTAACACCAAAATTTTCCCCTTTTAGTCACCACTAAAAGGAATGCTGAAACAGGGTTTGAAGCTTATATTGCAGAAAATGCCTGGTTTTTCACACAGTAAGGCCAATTACTGGTATGTGAAGGCATGTGGGGGAAAAGAGAAAGGAATGCACTGGGCTCTCCAAAAAGTCACTTTCCTTGGATTCTTACATTCCTTCCCCATTTTTAATGCCAAAATTCAAGATTTACCCTCTTTGTGGACCTACAAACCCACAGCCTTCTTTACATGGCTGAGTTACAAAAATCAAAATGAAGTGCTTAACAATTTGTCTTTCATGCTCAGTAAAGCACAATGAGAGATCATTGTCATCAGCTAAGATGAGAAAGTTTATAGTTTTCAACATCATTTTATTCCTAATAGATATCTCTGATTCATGCTAACAACAAATAAGCACTTCGTCCTCTGAGTGAGATGCTGAGGGATGCCAAACAAGCACAGCAACAACAGTAATAATAAATAGCCATCTACCTCATTTATAGAGCATTTACTTTATGGAAAATATGGTTCTATTCATTTTATGTACATTTTTCCATTTTATCTTTACAACATTCCTTTAATATTAGTATTGCCAGTATCCTCATTTTACAGATGAAGGTTCTGCTGCTCAAAGTTAAGAAACCTGTCAAAAGTCATACCATATAGCTGGGATTTCAAACCTGGCAGTCTGTTCCACAGCCTGCACTCTTAAGTATCACATTATACCAAATGTTCTTTCTACAGGAACTACTTTGAAGAATACTGTTTATATGTGAATGCATACTCACTCTCTCTCTCTCTCTCTCTCTCTCTCTCTCTCTTTCTCTTTTCCCCAGCATGCTTAGAGAACCAAATTAAAGTCAATTGCAAAATGCTTTAGTGACCATCTTTCTAGTTCCCTTTTTTACCACCCACCATGAGTCTACCATGGTGGTAAAATGCCCTGGCCATTATATACTTCAACCATTAAATTCTCTTAAAATAATGGCTATCCAAAAAGGGCAGGGAGTGAAGGGAGGGAAGGCACTAGGGGCCAGAACCCAGTGGCTCATGCCTGTAATCCTAACTGCTTGGGAGGCTGAGATTGAGGAATCACAGTTTGAGGACAGTAGTTAAAGAGACTCCATCTCCAAAATAACAAAAGCAAAATAGGCTGAAGGTGTAGATCAAGCGATAAAGCATCTGATTTGCAAGTGAAGCTCTGAGTTCAAAACCCCAATCCCACCAAAGGTAGAGGGGGAAAAAGCAGTCAAATTGCATTTTATAAAGAAATCTACAGATCCTATAGTTAAAAAGGAAAGAATTCAGACTTGTGATTTTCAAGATCAAGCGCAAACCATGACTGGTCACCATTAAACAAACATTTGGCTTTTTAAATTGTCTAGTTTTTGTTTTGTTTCAACTAAAACAATAACCTAGAAATTTTTAGAAAAAAAATAATAAATATTTGTTTAGAGATACATAAACTACTTAGACTGAGAATTTTACTAAAGAATCAGGACATATTTTTCTGCTTCTGAATACATAAAGGTCATCGATTTCACCTTTAATGTTACAGAGAAGTTTAAGAAAAAGAACAGGATAACAGGCATCCCAAATCAATATAATCTTGAACGTCCAGGAGAGAAGAAAATTATTTCTAGAAATATGTTACAGTTAAATCATCAAATTATTTAACAGGAAATGTAACATAATACAAACAGAAATAACATTTTTAAAAAGAAAAATATCATGATAAAAGTACAATAATACAATACCAACTTACCAATTCTATTCCCTGTGGAAAAGGAGTATCATCCCAGTCCTTTTGTGGAAATCTCTGGATTATTTTCCCCAGACCTTCTGCTGACCCTGTTAATAAAATCAAAATGAGTCAGTTATAAATAAGTACTAAAAATTCTGAGTACTCACTGTAGCAATATTTATTTTTAAATAAATATTTGAATAAATTGATATATAGGTTAAACATTTCCTAAGTTTTAGAAGAGCATAAAAGGCTGGTGGAGTGGTTTAAGTAATAGAGTGCCTGGCTAGCAAGTGTGAAGCTCTGAGTTCAACTCCCAGTATAAATGAATGAGTGAATAAATAAATAAACAAAAAAGTATTCCTCTTCTAAACACAATACTGAAAATCCCTATCCTATTGACTGTCAAAAGATTCACTGATACATATGGAAAACTTAAAAAAGAAAGGAGGGGGGGGCAAAAAAGGAAGAAAGTAATCTCAGTGTCTCAATTTGAAAATTAAGAAGAACTTTTCTATGGAAACTAGAGTAATTTTAAATGACAAATGAAAAGATGCTGTTAGCACTAAATTTCAGTTGGGGGTTAATAAGTACTGTTATGGATTAAGTAAAGTTTTTTAGACTGGCATAAGACCTTACCACTGTCTAGGCAGTTTCTTAGCATCAGCACTATTGATGTTTGGCTGGATAATTCTTTAGTGTGTGTTGGGTGGCAAGGAGTACTGTCTTATGTACAGTAGTGTATGTTTAGCAGCACTGCCAGTCTCAACTCACTAGGTATCAATAGCACCCACTACCACCAAACTGGCGCAACCAAGAATATCTTCAGACATTGCCAAATATGCCCTGGGTTGAAAACTATAGGTCTATGTCATTGTTATTATAAAATTATCCTGTGACATCAAAGAATGGATTGAATTTTAGGAACATAATCTGTGAGTTAACTGGGAGTGGAAAGTGCATGTTAGATCTAAATTGCTTTTTACTATACTTTTTTTTTGGCAGTACTAACATTGACTCCTGAGACTTCTGTATGCTTGACAAGTGCTCTACCACTGAGCCATATCCCCAGCACTGCTTTCTGTTAAATTTCTGGGTACAATTCCCAGCACTACAAAATAGAATGAATGAATAAATAAATAATGGTTTCTTTTAATCATTTCCAATTTGAGAGATGAAAAATTCCTCTGTGGCAGGAATATAACTTTGAAAACTTCTCCAGAAGCAACACATAATTTATTGATTTCATGATGATATATAGCATTTAATAACATGATGGCTACATTTGAAATGTTGATATAACATTTATAAATATGTCAAAATATGATCTAGGAGTTATAAGACTTTCTGCTATCCTATAATATTATTTGAAAATAGAAATTAGATTAGAAAGGACAAAATCAAAATGGCAAAATGATGTTTTACTACAAATAAAATATACAAAGAATCCAGATGTGATGGCCTATGCCTATCACACTATAGGCAGGAGATCATGAGTTCAAGGCTAGCTGGGGCTACACAGAAAGACCCTTCTTAAAAAAAAAACAACAACAAGTAGAAAGGGCTATAATGTCTTGGTTTTGCAAGTATCAAATATAAAGGGCTATTGTTCAAAAAGTAAATATTTTCTGATTTTTATTTGATGTTATGATTGAATGTTTAAACTTACTTCCCAAGTTTACATGTATTTTCTGATTACCATCTTATGGGCAGTTATGGCTATATTTGAGAATACTGAGAAGATGAGGCTATATACTGAAGAATAAGCCACAGTAAGGGAAAAGTCAGATTTCTACTTTCTACCACAGATGAAGTGAGTCATGTCAATCACAGCAGCTATGGGAGCATCTCCTATTTGTACCACACATTAATGAAGCAAGATGACTGAGGAGGGAGAAGAAGACATCCCTCAACAGAAGAGGACCACTCCTAGAGAGAAGAGTAACTAAGGAGACAAAATAGAGATTGCCTACTACATTGAACACAGCTAATCTAGAAAAGGGAGGGAGCTGTTATTAGTCAAAGCCTTGATGCTTTTCTTTCAAGCTCCTACTCTGCCACATTAACAAAAAAATCAAGAAATATGATGACCAAATGGAGCTCATATATTCTTGAAGGAGGGATGTCCCTCACCAGGACAACAGCACATTTGGAAATGTCTTTCCATGAAAAGACTATGTATGTATGCTAACAAACTGCCCAAAACAAATTTAGGAAAAGTGAAGTAAAACACTGGCTCAGTCAGACACTTCCTTCTTTTATGTTTGGTAACTCTCTTTCATTTGGGTCCTGACAGGTTACCCAGCTCAGCCACAATGATTATCAAGTGTCTTATGATGAACCATTATCTCTTGCAAAATAACTGTTCTAGTGACCCCAAGACCTAAACAATATTCTCTGAAGTTGCTAACTACTATGTATGTAATGGGTGAGGAATTATAAGTGGTATGGGGAAGAAGAACATCTGCAAAGAATGAAAGAATGAATAAGGGTTAATTAGGTGGAGAAATATAATATTCTGCTTCACACAAACCAGGATGTTTAACATTTATTGATTATACCAATTGGTAAAAATAAACTAAGTGCTTTCTGTATGCTTAGAATACAAATATATAAAATATATACTTCTTGTTTTATAACACCTTAAACTTGAGACTGTAATCACAGCTACTTGTGAGGCAGAGGTAGGAGGAACATGGTTTGTGGCCAGCCCAGGTAAAAGACAGTTTGAGACCACATCTGGAAAATAAACAATGAACAAAAAATGAACTGGAGGGAATGGCTTAAATGATAGAGCACATGCCTAGCAAGCATAAGGCAGAGTTCAACTTCCAGTACTGCAAAAAAAAAAAAAAATTAAACTTGGTTTGAGAAATGCTACTCTCATTCATAACTTACTAAATAATCTGTTTCTATGACACACTTATATAAACTAGATCAGTGGTTATCTACATTATACTTATGATAACCATCTGTTCTAGAGTCAAAACAAAGGGTAGCAACCATCTCAACCATACCAACCATTCACCAGAGAGCAATGAACAATGTATTTAATTATTACACTTATTGTTACTTGTCTCTCTCACCTCACTAGAAACTAGAAACAGTAGTGATTTGGCTTGCTTTCCTCACTAATACATCCCAGCTACCTCTAACAGTTTCTGGCATATATTAGGTACTTAATAAAATATCTGTTGAATAAATGAATGGGACTACTAGATACACAAGGGTAGCTATAAACTGGAAGTAAACTTATGACCAGAGTGACCTCACTGCAAAAAACATTCTAGCTGGGAACTGGTGGCTCATGCCTGTTAATTCTAGCTATTTGGGAGGATCAAGGTTTGAGGCCAGCCCACGCAAATAGCTCAGGGAGTCCCATTTCCAAAACAACCAGAGCAAAATGGACTGGAAGTGTGGCTCAAGCAGTAGAGCACGTGCTTTGCAAGCACAAGGCCCTGAGTTCAAACCCAAGCACCACTTAAAAAAAATAAGTAAGACATCCTAGACAAACAGGATACAAAAAACAGCAAAGCCAAAAAGACATATCAAGATTTGCTCAGGAGATTAAGGTGAGGGAATATAGTTGATGGACTTCATATCCTTACACCAAACAGAACAATGAAACCTCTTGCAATTGCTCTAAGTGGGGGCGGGGAGGGGGTTGAGGGGGAGAGATAATGGGGGCAATCTAATATACAATATAAGCCTGTTTGGAATTGTCACAATGAATCCCCCCATACAATGAATGTATTCTAATAAAAAATTTAAAATAAAAAAGATTCACTTAAGAAAGCTCAGGCACAGGCTCGGAATATAACTCAGTGGCTCAGTGGTAGAGCACCTGACTAGTATGCTCAAGGCCTGGGGTGCATTCCCCAGTGCCACAAAAAAAAAAAAAAAAGCTCAGGCAACCACAAAAGACCATGTGTAAATCTAAAGTCATGGAATAGGAGACACTCAAAGCAGTCAGAGATTTGCTAGGACAAATAAGTGAACAATACTGACACGCAGAAAGAAACAGAAATACCATAAAGAAAAAGGTGCAACTGTCTAGAATCTATATCCAGCAAACTATGGCAGATGCTGTGACATCTGTCAGCAAACATCTCACGTATACTTACAATATTCTGTGCCCCCTCCCCATACTTTACACCAAATGGGTATGTATTTCTTGTCATCAAAGTCCAAACTAAACTAACAGTAAGAGGCACCTGGATAGATAAAGCCCTTTCAAACTGATAAAAAGTCTGGAAACAATTATACAAAGAAGATTTAGTCAGAAAAATTTAAAAGAAAAGTAAATGACCTTGTCCAAATATCTGATACAGGATAAGATATAGAGGGGAAGACCCAAGCTGAAAGATCTAAGGAGATATTTTTTAGTCCATATAAAGGAAGAACCTTCTGATAATGAGAACTATCAAAAAAGAAAATGAATTGCCACAGAGTTTTAGTCAAGCTATTAGATTTTGTGGTCTAGAAAACCAGAGTATTATAGTAACTTATTTATTCAACAATTGCTATATGCCAGGCCTTGTGTTAGGTGCTAAGAAGAGAAGGCCCTGAGTTCAAACTCCTAAGTGATTACTTAGGACTTGAAGTTTTTGAAATGCAAAGAAAAGGGCAGACGTAGACACAGTATAAGACAAAGTAAAAATTAGGAAAGAAACAATATTGTTTACAAAAATCAAGTCATGAGTGTAAGGAAATCAGGAAAAGAAACTAAAAAATTCCAAATTTTGCAACAGAGATATTTCTTATTTCTATTTTGACATAATAGCAGCATCTTTTAAGTCCAACAGTAAGAAATTTAAGCTTTTGAGAGCAAAAATGAAAGAATAAGTAATAGAGCATACAAAAGAAAAATCTAAAAACCAGGAATTCTTTCATGTAGTTGTCTAAAAGTGCATGATGACCTTCTCACAGTGACTTTCTTTTGTAGATAATTAGCAAACTTTGTACTCAACCTACATTTAATAACGCCAAAACATTCAAGAATAATTATGGAGGAATGGGAGCATAACTCAAATGTACAGTAGTTTCCTAGCAAGCACTGAGTTCAAACCTCAGTACCACAAAAATAATAAGTATTGTTATGGAAATTTAAGTATAGAGTTTCTTGCTGGCTAACACATACTAAATTTATTATTATTTATAAGAAAATATAAGTCTCTTTAGTGTTATCAATACTGAAGGATAACAACAGAAACCTTTAAATGGGAGTATTATACAAATGAAATAGTACACATTTGATGTAATTTTATAAGCTACTGAATAAATACATTTAATACAGCATATTATTTAGAATATACTCCTATTTTCACTAAAAATTTCTAAATCCTGTTTGCTTATCTTTTGGTTCCTGTCCCATTCTCATCTTTCACAAGAAGAAAAAAATACAGATTTATTTTTCCTTGAACAGTAAGAAGAAATTATACATCATTTTATATATGTAATGATGTGGTAAGGGACTAAACATCAGATAAACCATATATTAGATAAAAGGTCAATAATCAAAATATATAAAGAATTCCTATAAGTCAATAATAAAAATAACTATATTAAAAAGTGGACAAAGTACTTGAATAAATATTTCTTCAAAAAAAGATTATATAAATGGCCAAAAAGCACATGTGAAGCAATGCCCAATATCACTAATCAATAGGAAAATGCAAATCAAACCCTCAGTGAGATACTACCTCATATACACACAATAGGATTGCTATTACATATTTTAAAAAAAAGCAGAAAATGACAAGTGTTGATGATGATTCAGAGAAACAAATCCTTTTATACTGTTAGCAGGAACATAAGATGGTGGCATAGACACAATGGAAAACAGTACAGAGGATGCACAAAAAATTAAAAATAGGGCTGGTGGAGTGGCTCAAGTGGTAAGAGTGTGTGCCTAGCAAGCACAAGGCCCTGAGTTCAAACTCCAGTGCCATCAAAAATAAATAAATAAATCCCAGCAAAAAATTAAAAAATAGAACATGATTCAGCAATTCCACTTCTGATATATTTCTTTAAGAATTGAAAAAAAAAGATATTTGTACACCCATGTTCACTGCAGCATTATTCACAACAGCCAATATGTGGGTACTCTAAATATCCATCAGCAGATGAATGATAAAGAAGATAGGAACATTATTCAGCCTTTACAAAGAAGGAAATCTTGACCAGGCACAATGGCTCATGCCTATAATCCTAGCTACTAGTGAGGCAGAGTTTGGGAAAATCACAGTTCAAGGACAGGCCAAGGGGACGGGGGAGTCACAAGACCCCATCCCAACCAATAAAAGCATGTTGTCGTGTGCCTGCATCCCAGCTATGAGAAGTGTAAATAAGAGGATCTCAGTCCAGGCCTGCCTGGACATAAATGTGAGAACTTATCTCAAAAATAATCAAAGCAAAAAGGGCTGTGGGCATGGCACAGGTAGTAGAATGCTTGTTCAATGGGTATAACATTTCAGTTTTGCAAGATGAAAAAGATCTAGCCCACAATGAGGTGCATATAGTCAACAGTACTATACTGTAAGTTGAAAAACAGGATGACAAGCCCTTCACTTACAAAAAAAAAGGAAGGAAAAAATAGGATGTTAAATTTTATGTTATGTATTCTTATCACAATTTTTTTCAAAAGAGAGAACATAATAAAATATTCATGGACAGCATTTACAACAAAACTAGGTAGAAAAGTATCTCCAAAATTCTGCAACTAGAGAAAAGCCACTAACATCCACAAAGAATCAGCATCAGTGTAGGAATAAAAAGCTAGTAATGGTAACTTGAGAACAGGAGACAAAGGAATACTAAAATAGCCAACAAATATTCACAGGAAAGCAGAATGAACAATTTGAGAACAGCAGCTGAAAATGGAAGGACAGGGACAACACTTCTACGCAAAGACATTAATGGAACTATCTAAGCCCCCATATTAGAGAGACTGCAGGAAAAGACACTATCTTAAAGACTTATAATAAAGCTACAGAAATTAGAATTAATAAATAAACCATATTAACAGACAAAAATGGTACATTGACAATATTATATCAATAGATGGAGAAAAGGATCTATCCCTAACAAACTAGGAAAAGTTTTAACCTTAATCTTCTCTACTCTTATTCTCACAACTTTTTCCTATGCTCCATATATCTAAACAGTTTGATATTTTATCTACTTAGCCAATGCCCATTCTGAATTCTAACAGCTGTCCTTTTTTCTACTTAGCCAATGCCCATTCTGAATTCTAACAGCTGTCCTTTTTTCTACTTAGCCAATGCCCATTCTGAATTCTAACAGCTGTCCTTTTTTATACTTACATGAGTAAGAGGACAGAAAACCAGCTGAACAGCTTTTCATTATTACTGGTCAACTATGTTCTATTCTTTATTTCCTCAACATCTTAGTTTTAATACCCCTAACAAGGCTAGTCAAAAATAAAATACTTAAAGAGTACTTACAGTAGAACCAATACTTTGGTCTTGTAAACCAAAAATGAAGAAATGATCTTCTTAGGGCAATCAAGGAAGAAACATAAGCACCACCATCAGCAATCAAAGCAGAAATTCTACATTAAACTCTACCCTGATTTTACTACTTAAGAAAAAATAATTTTAAAGCTGGACACCAGTGGCTCACACCTGTAATCCTTGCTACTATTGGGAGACTGAGATTGGGATGACTACAGTTTGGGGCCAGCCTGGCAAATACTCCCCAAGATCCCCATCTCCAAAATAACTAGACCAAAATGGGCTGGAGTTATAGCTCAAGCAATAGAGCACCTACTTTGCCAGCATGAGTGCAAACCTCAGTCCCACAAAAAAAACAAAACAAAACAAAACAATTTTTTAAAGAAAAGTAGGGAAACATTTTTTGTGATCTTTAATTATACAAAGATTTTTTTAAAGATACAACTACAGAAGCTTTCCATAAAAGAAAAACTGGTACATTAGACTTCATCAGAACTACTTAGCTAAGAGTGATGATACATGCGTGTAATTCCAGCACTAGGAGGCTAAAGCAAGAAAATCCTGAGTTCAAAGTCAGCATGAGCTACATAGTGAGCTCTAGGCCAACCCAGACTACAATTACAAAAAACAAAAAAGAAAAGAGGACTGGACATTTCTTAAAAGGTTAAACTCAGTACCCAGATCTCAGTTTCTAATTATTATTATCTTAAAAAGAGAGATATAACTAATTCTAGAACTGAGCCTTGTATGCCAGAAAACAAAGGACTACTTTAAAAGGTGTGGGGATGCTAGCAAAAGAATAGAAGAAACCCAGCATAGTTGCATAATGGGGGTGCCTGTAGTCCCAGCTACTAGGGAGGCTGAGACAGAAGGATTGTTCAACCCAGGAGTTTGGACCATCCTGGGTAACATAGCAAGATTCAATGTTTTAAAAACAAAACAAACAAGCCAAAAGTGGAGGCTCGTACCTGAAATCCTAGCCACCAAGGAGACAGAAATCACAAGGCCAGCCCAGGTAAAAAGTTAGAGTCACGCTCCACCCTATCTCAGCCAATAAACTGGATATAGTGGTGCATGCCTGTCATCTCTGCTGTGGAGAAGGCAAAAATAGGAGGATTGCTGTCCAGGTAGGCCCAGGCAAAAATGCAAGACTCTATCAAAAAAAAAAAAAAACTACAACAAAAATGTAGATCACCTAGCTAGCAAGCGTGAGTTCAAACCCCAATACCATCAAAAAAAAAAAAAATTCAATGACCAAAAATTAGAATATAAGTAACAAAATATATAATGCTATGGATTATAATGAAGTATAACATAAATATACACTAGTCTGTAGCTGATATAAATAATTAATTGAACAAAAAATGACAAGAAAGGACATATGTTCTTTACAGAACTCCAAAATATGCATATTTCCCTGTTCAGGTGTTTTGTTTCCCCCCCCTTGTGTATAGGCTGGACTAATAATGACTCACTTCCAAGTAATAAACCAACTACAGTGGAGAAACCTAGCACATACCATATTAAACAAGTGATCAAGAATAACATGACGTCATGCCGATATCATGTACCTTCTAATATGATACAATACGAAGGAAACATCGCTACTGTCATAATCATCCCAAAACATCATAACCTAATTAACCATGAAAAAACATCAGACAAACCCAAACTGGGAGACATTATTTAAAAAATGCCTAACTAGTACCCTTCAGAAGTCGGTCATCAATAGGGGCAGGGGACGGAAAGACTTAGACTGTCACAGGGATACTAAGGAAACTTGAAGACTACATACAATCCAATCTTGAATTGGATCCTGAACTATAAAAGGATTATCTAAGAAAGACTGGTAAAATCCAAATAAAATCTGTAGTTTAATTAGTCTACTTAGTAATAAACTGTTTCTCAGTTTTAACAAATGTTTCATGTTTATATAAGATGTTAGCATTAGGGGAACTGTATAGAGGGCATGAAAGCTATCTGTGCTGTATCAGCATCATTTCTCTATAGTCAAAATTATTCAAAAGATCAAACTATTCAAGTTTTGTTGGAATACAAATTATTCAACTTTTATTCAAAAATTATTTGAATAATTTTCAAATAAATTACTTGAAATTTTACTTAAAAACTTAGTATCCAGGCAAAACATAGAACCCAGAATAAATATTCAAAAGATCTTGAATAGTGTTTCTTTAGCTGGCAGGTAGGGAGTGTTGAGAATTGAACCCGGGGCCTGGCGTAGACTTACAAAGCACATGCTCTAACACTGAGTCACAACCCCAGTCTTGAACAGTGTTTTATACATGGTAAATGCCTAGTAAATGATAATTGGATAAATTAATACTTTCATGTTATAAGAAAATAAAACTGTTGCAACTATTCTATACAACAAAGTCAAATAATGATATCCTGAAACACTGCACAAGAGAAAGAGAGTAGAACCTGTGACTGATCCCATCTCATGTTAGGTAAAGAATAACAATTAACGGGTTTCACCTGGAGAATTTTTTCCTAAAATCAAGGCTATCTCTCAATGCAGAAGAGTGACTAGAAAGGAACATGAGGAAGCTTCTAGTGTGCTGGTTAATGTTCTATTTCTAGACTTGTATGCTAGGTACAGGAAAATGTGTTCACTTATTGAGAATTCACCAAGCTAAATGTTTATGATATGGTACTTTTCAGTATGTATGTTGTATTTTGATAAGTAATTTACATCTTAAAAAAATTAATCACATACTACATGGCACATCCATATTTCATCTAGGTATTTACCCAAAAGAAATGAAATATATCTGTTCAAAGACTCACACATAAATATTCATTGTTGTTTTATCTGTAATATCCTAAAGCAACAGAGAAGCATAATATTGATTAACAGGCAAAGGACAAACTATGGTATCCATACGATGGAATACTATTCAACAATAAAAATGAAAAAGAGGGCTGGCAGAGTGGCTTAAGTGGTAGAGCACCTGCCTAGCAAGTGTGAGGCCCTGAGTTCAAACCCCAGTTCCACCACCAAAAAAAAGAAAGAAAGAAAAGACACTTAATATATGAAACAATACAAATAAATCTCAACATAATTATGCTGACCAAAAGGAACCAAATACATACCATAGGATCCCATTTATATGAAATTGCAAAATAAATAAATAAATAAATAAACTAATCTATTGTGATAGAAAGCATATCACTAGTTGTCCAGAGCTAGAGATTGAGTTTCAGGAATTGATGTGAAAGAAATGCAAAGAAACTGGATTGAATGAACTTTTCTTTATTTTTATTGCAATGATGTTTAAACGAATGAATACATCTGCTTCCAGAATTAAAATAATTTTGCAGAAAAAAAAATTCTTTAAATTTTGCCTAGGATAAAAATTGAATTTATAATTTATGGAAGGACCCAGATGTATACTTCCCACCTATAAATGTTCCTTCTATACTTGCTGTTTTAGTCTATTTGCATAGGCATTGTGTCACATAATCCTCAAGGCAGTCATTTCTATCTTTGAATCATTACTATAGAAGGTCTTCTAAAAAGTGATGCAAGAAACTTTTAATTATGTCATGCCTATTATCATACTAAATCTAATGAATGCTTTTTTTTAAAATGGCACTGAATATATACAAATCAAGGAGATAAATCTGTCTGTTATTAAAATTTAAGAATTATTTTCTCTCCCCCAACCCCAGTGTCTCTCTCTATATATGTAACTTTTTGTTTTTAATCATGAAATTGGTATGTTTGGGTGAATTTGAGTAATTTTCAATTCCTTCTAAGCCCCAGTAGACAGGAAATGTGTTTAGTTGTTTGATGTTCTAGGTTGAATAATGTATTCCAAAGATTCATAATCATCTAAGTTTATTCAAACAAAACCTTATTTGGAAATAAGGTCTTTGTAGATTTAGTTAGTTAAGATGGGGTCATACTGGATTAGAGTAGACACCAGTCAAATAACTAGTGTCCTCATAAGAAAGGAAAACAGTAACAAAGGCAAACAGGGAAACTGCCACTTGAAGACAAAAGCGAGATTGGAGTAATGCAACTGCAAGTCAAGGAATGCCAAGGGCTTCAAGCAACAACCAAAACTCAGGCACCGAGCAGATGCTCCCTCAGAAACCTCTAGAAGGAAACAACCTTGCTGACATCTTGATTTTTGATCTTCTATCCTCCAGAACTGAGACTAAATTTCTGTTATTTTACCACCCAATTTGCAGTACTTCATTACGGCAGCTCTAGAAGACTAAAATATTTAGTAATACTATTTTCTTATACTAATAGGCATTTAATTGCATTCACATGAAAGAAAAAAATTAAGAAAAATCAACTTTGTTATAATGCTCACCTGTTGATCACAGTTCTCCTTTTTTGGAGCTATACATGCTAAATTTCACCCCAGCCTTTTTTTTTTTTTTTTTTTTTTTTCTTTTGGGCAATACTGGGGTTTGAACTTGCGGCCTCATGTTTGCAAGACAAGCACTCTACCATTTTAGCCATGCTCCAATCCTTTTGGCTTTAGTTAGTTTTTTAGATAGGGTCTTGCACATTTGCCCTTGCCAGATTCAGAACACAATCCTCCTACCTCCACCTGCTGAGAAGCTGAGATTACAAGCAAGCCAGCACCTAGTAAATTTGGTCCCATTTCTACATGATAGTCCTTCAAATATTTAAATACAACCAACAAAAATCTTGTCTCCTGCCTCCTCCTCCATGCCTCTCTCTAGTCCCTCAGTCTTATCTTTTTCAACTCTAAATATTTCAATATGTGCCATGAATTCTAGTAAATATTTTTATAAGAAGGATCAGGGCTATCTATACTTCAATCTATTTCCAACGTTTACTTGCTATTATGTAACTCTGAGAAAATGACATTAGCTCTCTGTGCTTCATTTTTCCCAAATATGTAAAATGGAGATACTATTATCTACCTCTGAGAGTTCTGGTAAGGAAAAAAATGTTAATATGCACATAAAATGTATGTTAGTAAGAGTATGTACATTTGTACACAGTAGCACCTCAGAGCTGAGTACTTGAGATAACTGAGTTGGTATGACTGATACAGTGTAGAAAACAGAACCTATTATTGTAGATAACTGTGCTACTAGCTGTGAATTTTGGTTTTGCACTGGGTCTTTTAGTGACCACAAGACTTATTTATTGCAGATACTTTTGAATGTAAGTTTTTAAATCATGTATTCAGTGCTATTCTGTACCTATAAAAATGGTGTTTTACATTCAATTTCCTTAATCAATGGAACACCCTCACTTTTTAGATGCTGTCCGTTGTCTACTGTATTTATTACTCAATTATTTTATTGTCATATTGTTTTAGTTAGGCATATTTACCATAGAATGCAACCACCTTAAGTTAATGGTCTGATACATACTAACAAGCTCTCAATGAAAACAATTCTAGTAAATAAAAACAAAACTTTCAGAGCTGAGGTAGGTCTCAAGTGGTAGAGTGCTGCCTGGCAAGCATGAGGTCCTGTACTGCCAAAAAAAAAAAAAAACAGGGAAAATGGAAATTATTGTGTTATATTAAAGTATCACTCAAGTAGTTTCTCCAGAAATACTTTCCAAAACATACATTATCAGTACTAGCATGACTCTGATTCATTTTTTTATGCACAGGGACAAACTCTTGAGTAAAATATGCAATATATAAATTACTGGTTGATTCCACTCCTTTTATTTCATTCTACCCTAAAACAGTCTCTTGAAACATCAACAGGTACCTTGCACCAGTTCTTCTCTCTTTCTTTAAGACTATCACCTCAGGGAAAAGGGCTGCTGCAAAGCACAATGCTGGAAAACTAGACTTCTGGCCTTGGGGTTTATAGAATTGACTTACTTATCTTAATAGGGTAGAGACTGTTCTTAAAAAAGAAAAATTTTGGGGAGAATTCCAAGATGGCGGCTAGAGGTAGGAAGCAGAAAGCGAGCCTCCTATAGTGAAATCTTGGAGAGACGCTGGAGACACACTTTGCAGGCATAATCACCGAGAAAAGGCATAACTTTGACCCCTCCACATCTCCAGTCAAACTTTGACCCCTCCACATCTCCAGTCGGCGCAGAGAATCTCCACTTCACATTAAACGGAGAACCGAGGAGGCCCCCGGGGCCGCCAGCGGCCGGCGCCCATACGGCTTGGGAAGACGCGGACCAGGTGAGCTTTGCGGTACCGCGGTAGCCCCACAGACAAGCCTGGGCCAGAGCAGCATAGCCCCCTGGACAGACTGACCTCCACCCGGGAAAAAAAGAGAAACTGAGTACTAAGCAATAAGAACAGTTAAGACACGCTGGAAAGAGGGTGGGGCGCCCTGAGCGCTGAAGATTGGGGGAAGGGAACCCTTCCCGGGACTGTAAATAAACGAGCCGGGCGGGCCCGAGAGGCTCTGGCGGGAGCGGGGCGCGCCCAGCAACCAGGAGCGGGGACGCTTGTGAGAGGAGGGAAGACCCACTTCCCACGTGAACTGTAAATAAACACGCAGGCCTGACAACGCGGGGCAGTGTCGCCTTTCCCAGTGCTTAGAAAGGGAAAAGCCTGTAGCAGAGGCCCCCCTCCCCCGCACAGGAGAACTCTGAGCAAACAAACCCTGTGGGACCAGGTGAGTGCTAAGCTCACCCCAGAGATCTGCATAAATAACGCCTCCAGCTACAGGCTGAGAGCAGCAGGCAGACAAGCCACAGTTGCAGATACCACTCTCAGAACTGCCTCCAGACGCTTTTTTTTCTTTTTCTCCCTACCTTTGATGAGAGAACAACCGAATTACACCTGCAAGCCGAAAAACTTACTGAAACTGTATTGCATTTGAACTGGGGACACTTGGTGGGGCTTTTTTTTTCTTCTTCTGTGTGTGTGTGAGTGTAGTTTTGTTCTACTTCATGCATCCCCTTTGATGAGACAACTACAGAACAACATCTGAGGCACCAACTCCAGGACTGGAGATTGAGACTGAAATTGCATTGCATATAAACTTGGAAGTTTTTTGGTTTTTTTTTTTTTTTAATTTCCTATTTTCCATTTTATTTTAATTCATTTTTATAAATAGATATTACTTTCATATACTTATTTTTTATTTTTTTTATCTTTGATTTTCAATCCTCTCTCTGTCTCTCTATTGTCTGTTCAGCTTAATGCCGATTAGTACACTAACACTCCCTGTTTATACCTTTAAAACTCTCTTGTCTGATACCTTGTTCTGCTTTCTCCCTCTTGTCTGTATATTTGTTTTCCCCTTTTCTTTAACTTCTTGCTTTCCATCTCAGCTCACTCTTCCATTCTCAATATTACCATTGTTATTATTACAAGCTAGAAAATACTTAATTACACACAGTACAGGGACAGTAACAACACCAAGGACAATGACAGGAAGACAGAAAAAACAAGGAAACCAGTTTCCCCACAGCAAAAAATTAGTACAGGAACCAGAGGGGAATGAAGAGAACAGAAACTCAGAGCCAGACTCCAACAAAATGAAGATAAACTATGCCAAAGGACCCAATGAAGCCTACAAGAATAATTTAAAAGAAGACATACTACAAGTACTCAATGAGAATTTTATAGAGATGATACTGGATAGGGTCAACCAAAATGTACAGGAGACACTCAAGAAATTCCAAGACAATAAAAATAGAGAATTTGAAAAAGCAAAAGAAGAAATAAAGGAAACCATAGAAGCACTGTATAAACACCAAAGTGAAAGAGAGAACACAATGAATAAATGGATAAATGAACTCAGGACAAAAATAGACAACAATAAAGAAGAAAACAGCCAGGATATGGAAAACCTCAGAAAAAAGAACGAAACAGAACTGCAAAACAAAACGGAAGGCCAATCCAGCAGAATAGAACAAACAGAAGACAGAATCTCAGAACTTGAAGATGAAATGGTAATTAAAGGAAAAACCGAAGAACTATTAATTAAACAACTCAAGACCTGTGAAAAGAAAATGCAAGAACTCACCGACTCCATCAAAAGACCAAACTTGAGAATCATGGGCATCGAAGAAGGAGAAGAGGTGCAAGCGAAGGGAATGCGTAATATATTCAACAAAATAATAACGGAAAATTTCCCAAATCTAGAGAAAGATATTCCCATACAAATGCAAGAGGCCTCCAGGACACCAAACAGACCAGATCAAAATAGAACTACTCCACGACATATCATCATTAAAACAACAAGTTCAGAAACTAAGGAAAGAATATTGAAGGCTGCAAGAGAGAAAAAACAAGTAACATACAAAGGTAAACCCATCAAAATCACAGCAGACTTCTCAACAGAAACATTAAAAGCAAGAAGAGCGTGGGGTGAGATCTTCCGGGCACTGAATGAAAATAACTTCAACCCCAGGATACTCTACCCAGCAAAGCTATCATTCAAAATAGATGGAGCAATAAAAGTCTTCCATGATAAGCAGAAACTAAAACAATATGTGACCACAAAGCCACCATTACAAAAGATTCTGCAAGGGATCCTGCACACAGAAAGTGACACCCAACTTAACCATGAAAAGGCAGGCAGCACCAAACCACAGGATAAGAAAAAGCAAGACAGTAGAGAGTAATATCAAGTTAGGTACACACAATCAAACCTTCAAACAACTAAGATAACTAAATGGCAGGAATCACCACATACCTATCAGTACTAACACTTAATGTTAATGGACTTAATTCACCCATCAAAAGACACCGTTTGACAAAATGGATTAAAAAAGAAGATCCAACAATTTGTTGCTTACAGGAGACTCATCTCACCGACAGAAATAAGCATATGCTTAGGATGAAAGGCTGGAAGAAGATTTACCAAGCTAATGGCCCCCGAAAACAAGCAGGAGTAGCAATACTTATCTCTGACAAAGTAGACTTCAAACCTACATTGATCAAACGAGACAAAGAAGGACATTCCATACTAATAAAAGGGGAAATAGACCAAAAGGAAATAATAATCATCAATCTGTACGCACCCAATGTCAACGCACCCAATTTCATCAAACATACCCTAAAAGACCTAAAAGCATATATAAACGCCAACACAGTGGTTGTGGGAGACTTTAACACTCCATTATCATCAATAGGTCATCCAAACAAAAACTCAATAAAGAAATCCAAGTTCTAAAATATGCAATAGATCAAGTGGACCTAGTAGATGTCTATAGAACATTTCATCCAACCTCTACACAATATACATTCTTCTCAGCAGCCCATGGAACCTTCTCCAAAACAGATCATATCCTAGGGCACAAAGCAAGCCTCAGCAAATATAAGAAAATAGAAATAATACCGTGCATACTATCTGACCACAATGCAGTAAAAGTAGAACTCAACAACAAAAGTAAAGACAAAAAACATGCAAACAGCTGGAAACTAAATAACTCATTACTTAATGAAGAATGGATCATCGATGCAATAAAAGAGGAAATTAAAAAGTTCCTAGAAGTCAATGAAAATGAAAACACAACCTACTGGAACCTATGGGACACAGCTAAGGCAGTCTTGAGAGGAAAGTTTATAGCCATGAGTGCATATATTAAAAAGATTGAAAGATCCCAAATCAATGACCTAATGATACATCTCAAACTCCTAGAAAAACAAGAACAAGCAAATCCCAAAACAAATAGAAGGAGAGAAATAATAAAAATAAGAGCTGAAATCAACGAAATAGAAACCAAAAAACCATACAAAGAATTAATGAAACAAAAAGTTGGTTCTTTGAAAAAATAAACAAGATCGATAGACCCCTGGCAAACCTGACTAAAATGAGGAGAGAAAAAACCCAAATTAGTAGAATCAGGAATGCAAAAGGGGAGATAACAACAAACACCATGGAAGTCCAGGAAATCATCAGAGACTACTTTGAGAACCTATATTCAAATAAATTTGAAAATCTAAAAGAAATGGACAGATTTCTAGATACATATGATCATCCAAAACTGAACCAAGAGGAAATTAATCACCTGAATAGACCTATAACACAAAATGAAATTGAAGCAGCAATCAAGAGTCTCCCCAAAAAGAAAAGTCCAGGACCTGATGGATTCTCTGCTGAATTCTATCAGACCTTTAAAGAAGAACTGATACCAACCCTCCTTAAACTGTTCCATGAAATAGAAAGGGAAGGAAAACTGCCAAACACATTTTATGAAGCCAGTATTACACTTATCCCAAAACCAGGCAAAGACACCTCCAAAAAGGAGAACTAAAGGCCAATCTCCTTAATGAACATTGATGCAAAAATCCTCAACAAAATAATGGCAAATCGAATTCAGCAACACATCAAAAAGATTATCCACCACGACCAGGTAGGCTTCATCCCAGGGATGCAGGGGTGGTTCAACATACGAAAATCAATAAACGTAATAAACCACATTAACAGAAGCAAAGACAAAAACCACTTGATCATCTCAATAGATGCAGAAAAAGCCTTTGATAAGATCCAACATCATTTCATGATAAAAGCTCTAAGAAAACTAGGAATAGAAGGAAAGTTCCTCAACATTATAAAAGCTATATATGACAAACCTACAGCCAGCATTATACTTAACGGAGAAAAATTAAAACCGTTCCCTCTAAAATCAGGAACCAGACAAGGATGCCCACTATCTCCACTCCTATTCAACATAGTACTGGAATTCCTAGCCAGAGCAATTAGGCAAGAAGAAGGAATAAAAGGAATACAAATAGGTAAAGAAACTGTCAAAATATCCCTATTTGCAGACGACATGATCCTATACCTTAAAGACCCAAAAAAACTCTACTCAGAAGCTTCTAGACATCATCAATAGCTATAGCAAAGTAGCAGGATATAAAATCAACATAGAAAAATCATTAGCATTTCTACACACTAACAATGAGCAAACGGAAAAAGAATGTATGAAAACAATTCCATTTACAATAGCCTCAAAAAAAATCAAATACCTAGGTGTAAACCTAACAAAAGATGTGAAAGACCTCTACAAGGAAAACTATACACTTCTGAAGAAAGAGATTGAGGAAGACTATAGAAAGTGGAGAGATCTCCCATGCTCATGGATTGGTAGAATCAACACAGTAAAAATGTCGATACTCCCCAAAGTAATCTACATGTTTAATGCAATTCCCATCAAAATTCCAATGACATTCATTAAAGAGATTGAAAAATCTACTGTGAAATTTATATGGAAACACAAGAGGCCACGAATAGCCAAGGCAATACTCAGTCAAAAGAACAATGCAGGAGGTATCACAATACCTGATTTCAAACTATATTACAAAGCAATAACAATAAAAACAGCATGGTACTGGCACAAAAACAGACATGAAGACCAGTGGAACAGAATAGAGGATCCAGATATGAAGCCACACAACTATGAGCAACTTATCTTTGACAAAGGAGCTAAAAATATACGATGGAGAAATAGCAGCCTCTTCAACAAAAACTGCTGGGAAAACTGGTTAGCAGTCTGCAAAAAACTGAAACTAGATCCATGTATATCACCCTATACCAAGATTAACTCAAAATGGATCAAGGATCTTAATATCAGACCCCAAACTCTTAAGTTGATACAAGAAAGAGTAGGAAATACTCTGGAGTTAGTAGGTATAGGTAAAAACTTTCTCAATGAAACCCCAGCAGCACAGCAACTAAGAGATAGCATAGATAAATGGGACCTCATAAAACTAAAAAGCTTCTGTTCATCAAAAGAAATGGTCTCTAAACTGAAGAGAACACCCACAGAGTGGGAGAAAATATTTGCCAATTATACATCAGACAAAGGACTGATAACCAGAATATACAGGGAACTTAAAAAACTAAATTCTCCCAAAACTAATGAACCAATAAAGAAATGGGCATATGAACTAAACAGAACTTTCTCAAAAGAAGAAATTCAAATGGCCAGAAAACACATGAAAAAATGCTCACCATCTCTAGCAATAAAGGAAATGCAAATTAAAACCACACTAAGATTCCACCTCACCCCTGTTAGAATAGCCATCATCAGCAACACCACCAACAACAGGTGTTGGCGAGGATGCGGGGAAAAAGGAACCCTTTTACACTGTTGGTGGGAATGTAGACTAGTACAACCACTCTGGAAAAAAATTTGGAGGCTACTTAAAAAGCTGGACATCGATCTACCATTTGATCCAGCAATACCACTCTTGGGGATATACCCAAAAGACTGTTACTCCAGAGGCACCTGCACATCCATGTTTATTGCGGCACTATTCACAATAGCCAAGTTATGGAAACAGCCAAGATGCCCCAGCACTGACGAATGGATTAAGAAAATGTGGTATCTATACACAATGGAATTTTATGCAGCCATGAAGAAGAACGAAATGTTATCATTCGCTGGTAAATGGATGGAATTGGAGAACATCATTCTGAGTGAGGTTAGCCTGGCTCAAAAGACCAAAAATCGTATGTTCTCCCTCATATGTGGACATTAGATCAAGGGCAAACACAACAAGGGGATTGGACTATGAGCACATGATAAAAGCGAGAGCACACAAGGGAGGGGTGAGGATAGGTAAGACACTTAAAAACTAGCTAGCATTTGTTGCCCTTAATGCAGAGAAACTAAAGCAGATACCTTAAAGCAACTGAGGCCAATAGGAAAAGAGGACCAGGAACTAGAGAAAAGGTTAGATCAAAAAGAATTAACCTAGAAGGTACCACACACGCACAGGAAATCAATGTGAGTCAATGCCCTGTATAGCTATCCTTATCTCAACCAGCAAAACCCCTAGTTCCTTCCTATTATTGCTTATACTCTCTCTACAACAAAATTAGAGATAAGGGCAAAATAGTTTCTGCTGGGTATTGAGGGGGGGGAGCGGGAGGGGGCGGAGCGGGTGGTAAGGGAGGGGGTGGGGGCAGGGGGGAGAAATGAACCAAGCCTTGTATGCACATATGAATAATAAAAGAAAAATGAAAAAAAAAAGAAAAATTTTAGTTGTGCACAGACAAAATTAAGATGAGGTCAGATCCAACTAGAAAGACCCAAGCTGATTTATAAAATCTACAGTTAAGCAAATGACATTTTAAAATGTTACTCTCTACTTATTAGAAGACTTTTGCTAAAATGCCAAAATTACCAGAGAATCAACCTTCACCAAAATAGATCTAATTGTGTCAGTGTAGACCAGTTTTCAAAGGGTAAGGAAAAGAAACAGAGGCAGGCTAGAAGTAGGAAAAGTTTGGGGCTCAGGTTGGTTGCCTGGGGATGGGCCAGACCACCTTCACTTGGCTGGGAACTGCCCATGCCCCTCCCCAGTCATTCATTGGGTGGGAACTTCCTGGGCCTGCCCTCCCATAGGGAAGTGTAAGTTCTAAAGGCACCTGAAAAACAAAAGCTCTCCCTCTGCCTGCAGACTCCACCTGTGCCCATGAGGCCCTCTTCTTCTTCTTCCCTTTCATCACCTGGCAGAACGGTGACTCCCTTTTCTCCATAAAGCTATCATACCTTACCCCATTCACATGCTCTGCTTGGATTTTTCCATTTGGAGCACAAAAACCAGGATCTTCTGATCACAGACTGCACCAGCCCCAATAACATTTGTGGCAAAGACAGCAAGGAGAAACTGACCAGTGAGATCCTAATATGCTATCTCTGCCAATCTTTATTTTAATCCATCTTTCTCTGTCTTCTGGCACCACGCCTCACCACCTGATGCTTCAGAACCAAACACCACTTACGGCTTGGGTGGTAGGGGACCCTCACATTGGAGCATTTACCCCATACTTGGGACTGATTTGGAGCCCCAGCACAGACTGCACCCTGATTGGCAGGATACAACATTTGCAGGGAGGACTCACAGCTCCCACCAGCATCCCAAGGCACAGGGTTCAGGTTTGAGTTCTCTGGCCCTGCCCCAGGGGATGGACCACATTAAAAGCTAGCTGCCCCTTCCCTAACCCTACCTTCCCTAACTCTTAATCCCCTCCCCTGTCCTTTCCTTTGCTGCACTGTGGGAGCTCTTACTCCTGGGTCTCTAACCACCAGGGACAATTAGAAACACTCTCCCCCTCCCCCCATCCTTCTTTTCTTTTCTTTCTCCCCCTAATTGGCAGTTTTAAAACAAATAGGAGGCACACCTCAGTCAGCCTATCCAGCAACAGGTTTTTGGTTTTTGTTTTTAAAGAAAAAACAAAAGCCTGCCCTGGGAAAGCACAACTGCTCAAAAAAACAAAAAAAAAAAAAAAAAAGAGGAGGGAGCCACATGGACAGGAAGCAAATGACCTGCTACCTTCGGACTGGGAGGCTTGTGCGCCCCTTGCAGTTGCCCCAGGGGAGGGGGGCGGGGCTTAGAGCAACAGGTCTTACACCTGTCAGGCGGCATTATAGTGGTAAAGGGAACAGAGCCTTGCTGCCCCATCCCAAGCGCAGCATCCCACCGCCACTGGCGCCTAGGGCCGCGTGTGCACACATGGCTTCCTGGGACACCCCTTAGTGCGGATACACGTGACATGGCACAGGACGCATGGTTTCCCCACAGGCCACTAGAGGAAACCAAACTCATGGTTGACTACGATGCCCACGCACGGTTACCCAGTTGGCCACTTGAGATAGCCACGCCCGCGGTTTACAACATCCACACACAGTTTCCCTGAGGGCCAGTAGAGACACCCACAGGCCAGCCAGCCACACGCACATTTTTCTCGATTTGCCCCTTGGGGCGAACAGAAGTCCCGCCTCCAGAGGGCCAGAGCCCGGTAGCTGCTGGCTCAGGACCGCCAAAAACGCCTAACACCGCAGCGCAGAACCCCCGAGACGTCCGGCACCATTCGGCAGGGCCTCCCGGCCTGTAGCCTGAGTGCAGTCCTCCAATTCCTCCCCTCTGGCCTACACGCAGCACAGACACTGCCCTGCTTCTCAGAGTGGTCTGGAAGCCCTGCCTAGCCAGTCACAGGGCACGGAAATAAAGCACAGAGACCATGATCTAGGAGGTGGCATATGTGCTGTTACACTGGTGGCTGTAGCATACAAAAAGGGCTGCAGTACCTGCATATACACAAATGTATGGGTGGGGTAGGTCATGGGCCAGCAGCCTCTGTCCAGCAGCCTCTAACTGAAAGGCTCCCAGTGCCTGAGCTGGCTAAGAGAGGAAATGCAAAGGCATAGCAGCTCCACTGCCAGTGGGGAAGCTAGGCAGGTAAGACGCCACCTCTGGTGACAAAGGTCCCATGCCTAACCAAACAACCTTCTTCCTATCTGTCTTCTTTCTCTGATCCAATCTCTTACCCACCTACCTGCCATGCCTGTCTACCCTAGCCAACCTATCCAAATTCTCGCCCATGCTCACCTTACCCCCATGGCCTACAGGGGTCGCAGAAACACACATACTGAGGTCACAATCTCTTGGCCCAGGGCTAACAAGAACTTGTCTGCCTATCTCAGCCAGACATTCCAAATTCCATTCAAAGGTAAAATCTAAATTAACATATAGGTTACATCTGTGTGGCTGTAGTGTAAATTATTGCTGTCCTTAAATGCATTTAAATTCTCTAGAGCATGTTTTCTAAAATTAAAAATGGCACCATTTAAGGATTTAACATTGGTCACCCATAAATTATATCTAAAATAAAAAAGCATTGTAACTTATTTAAAACTCATTTACTGTAAAGGCAAAATTAAAAGGGAAAATATATTAATACAGTGTCATCTTTTTACATCAAAATATACTGCTACTTAATACTGTCCATCATAATTATTATTCTAACATGCGATATACAATAAAACTTTAAAAACATTCTAACCTTAACTGTTCTCTGATGATAAAATTAGGCTTACAGCCAAGAGGTTAAAGAAAATGGGTTTTTATATGTGGATATTTTAAACAGACAATTTAATTGGAGGTTTTATTCTTAATTATTTTTATTTTAAAATTAATAAAATTTTCTTTTCCATAGCTCAAAGTAGTATGTCAAATTCTAAATTTGTTTAAGTGTCTTTCCAGGCTGTAGATCTATAAATGGCTGGATTCTACAGGATTTAAATTCTTGGCTTTCTAAGTAATAACAAAGGCCATTTATAAGAAAATCCAGGATCTAATTATAAACACCTGGAGTAAATTGGACAGTATCAAAACCTTTTAAATCCCAGCTTAGCTTGCTTCAATTTATCTGGTCTTTTCATTAGCATGCCTATGTTCATCTGTCTCTCAGGGGGAGGTGTCTTTTATTCTTATAGCAGACTGCTATTTTGAGCCTATATGTTGCATGTAACGTATCTTTGCGTTCAATTTGAGAGAATCTTTGGGGAGATCATGTGGTCACAGGAAATGCCAACATGATGGAGCCACCATGTGTCCAGGGCCATACTGCCACTCCCTAGGAATAGGAAACTCATGGGTGATGCCATCTTGTCATCCTCTAGGAAAATCATAACTAACTTGTGGTTAAAATCTCTAGATTAGTATAGTTTCTATACATGTTGCTTTTACTGCATTAATCTGTTAAGGAGTGGACCAAAAACAGAGTATGTTAAAGATCTGTTATAAACTACTTAGGAATCTAGCTGACTAATCTTCTAAAAGTAATAACAAAGAAATGGTTTAAGAGTGCACTCTGAGTTCATGTGATTGTTTTGTGTGTATTCTGTGTCTTTATCTCCTACCAATTGTGACCACTTAATTTTTACTTTTTTCAGCTCATTATGCAGGCTTATATTCTTTAGCATGCCTAGGTCATAACATCTGTGTATCTGTGAATGAGTGCAGCTGTCTTTAGGATGGTTCTTAAGCTACTTTTATAAAGTTAATGTGCACAACTATCTCAAAAGTTATCTAAAGTTCTAATCCCAACCGGGCCTAATTATTCTCTGCCTTAGGACTAAAGAAACTTTTATAAACAATAATCTCAACGTGTTTCATTCTATCATGAATGTAATTTACATTTAACTCTTTTAATTTAATTTTCTTCCTAAGTCTTTTGAAGTATAAGGTTACGAAGAGATTTATTTAAAACAATGTTATCTAAATCTGGGTTTTTACAAAGGTTATTTCAAGATGCAAATTAAGGTCTTAAAGATAAGTTTATAATTTAAAGTTTGCCTAAAAGTTTTCTAAGGTCAAGATTTAAGATACCAATGTATATTTAAAAATGGATTTCTGTTTTATCAAAATAACTGCCAGGGATTTTTGGTGCTATAGGCTGATACAAAATGTTACCAAAACTAAACAAAAGTTCACCCTCCAGATGGGATATTGGGGTTTTTTTCCTATCAATTTCCAAGCCATGACTCTCAGTCATTGGGTTTCCTAACCTTATGATTACTCCCTTATCTCTGTTTCTGTATTTAATCATTTGGGACATTAATTCTGTTGTTTTATTCTTCTCAAATTTACAAGCTGACTACAACCTCATGGCCTCATATGACCACAAGCATGAGTTTGTACCAGCCAAGCTTACATGGGGCAATTTCCATTCTGTACTGGTCATAACAGCTCTGATGTTTTAATAGTTGGGTCCCCTCAGGGGATGGATGACTTGGAAGCCAGGGTATCCTGCCACTCACTTGTTCCACAGATGTGATAGACCTGTGTTGAGTGTTTCAGAAGGGAACTATGTTGAGACTTTCAGAAGGTTCAAGAAGGACCCTTTGAGAATCTAGAAAGTTCTCTTTCCTCTCTCCAAAAAGGAAACAATCCACCTCCCCTTTCCTCTCTCTCACTCTCCACCAGCCAGCATAGGGAATTCCATTCAGGAGCCCTTGTGCACGAGTAGAGAGGTGAATGGATTTGGATTCTCCCCCTGCCCTTTCCCTCTCTCTCTTTTCACCAGCCAGCATAGGGAAAGTCAACATACTTATTTGGCTGTGTCCTTAAGTGTTGGGAGATGCTTTGATCCTGCTAACCAAAAAGACTGTTTACTATTCTTTACATCCTGCTTAAATTAGTTCTTATGCCAGACACAAAAACCTAAGGTATTTTCTCAATAACACTAAAACTAAGTAAAAATTCCTTAAATGGTTCTAATACTTCTAGTGCCTTATGTACATGCATCTACATGTCATAAAATCATTTATAGAGTTTAAAGTGTATACATGTAAGCAGCTATACTTCTTTTTACCTTCTTTTACTTATAATCTTTTACCTTCTAATAAGGTCTTTGACATTTCTACTCTTTATGACAAATACTAAAAGTTCTATCATTTAGGCCTCACATCTGTCAACTAAACATTGGTTTAGCTGACATCTATTTATCAGATGTACACTGACTAGCTAAACATTGTTTTTTATATAAAATATATAAATGAGCATCAAAATAGGGGCTATTTAAAATTACTAACGCTGCCTTCCCTTCAACATTGGAAAACTTAAAGTTTTTTATTGTCAGTACTGTCAATACACTAACTTGTTACTTTACCTAACCAAAATTCAAGGTTTAAATTGTAATTAACCATGGTTACTCTAAGTTTTATCATTACAGTTCTGATCGTTCAAGAACATTCACAGGCAAGCCCATGAAAAATGACTCTGACAAGCACCTATCAGTCAGGACATTCTTAAGTATTGGGGTCATTCTGTATTTTCCCTATAAAACTTTGTAACTAACACTGTAACTGCTAACACTACAGCAATTTAAAGGTGTCAGTACATCCCCTGTGGGGACAAGTAATTAGATTAATTAAGCCAGCCTAAGGGCCACTTTTTATAAATTTCTTTGTTGCTTAATTTGGCCAAAAAGGTCACATTGGCACTGACTTCTGATCTGTTTGAGTCTCCCTCCTCCATGGGACAAAATCGGACATTCTGGGAAAAGCCATTCCTGTACCAATGGACAATAACTGCCAAGTTGGGAAAATCTTCAGAGATGACTATTAGAGAAACAGTTTAAGATGACACAACCCCGAAGCAGTCAGTGTCCCCCAACTTCTCAAAGGAACAAGTGTCACTCAGCTGCATGACTCAGCTGAGTGGATTCTCCAGATCCAGATGGAGTCAATTATGCCAAACCTCTACAAGTAACCAAAGACGATTTTTAAAAGGGGCTCTTACACATGTGCTCTAATATTTAAGCCTTGTAGGCTTCTGGCAAAAAGCAAACTCATGTCTTTACCCAAGGCCTTGTGTTTAAACAAAGGCAATGTAACTTTCAATGGTACCTAACTTCTGCTTGGGGACGCTGTGGGTCTTCTTCCTGCACAGAACTGACTCACTGATGTTTACTCTCTAATTGGACTGGCACCTGGTCCCTGGTATACATGACCCCTAAGGTAGTCAGCCTTTTGTGGGGAGCAGTTTATGAGAAGACTATGAGAACTTGCCATAAGCACAGTTGCGCTCAATGATCTACAGGCTGAGTTTGGCATGGCCCCAACCCCAGAAGAGAGCGAAGGCAAAATGCAGCATAGCTGCTTTTCCTAAGTTGTTTACGTTCAGAGAAGTAGGAATGCAGGTTTCTCTGTTCCACCCTGTTGACCACTGGATATAAAAGACTCACTGAAGGAGGATGTGAAGGTTTTTTGATGGGAGATTAATGGAAGGTTTTTTTGATGGGGGATTTTGATTGGCTGACGCTGACACTGGCTGTTGAGTGTCTGCACCAAGAACTTTATACATAGGCTTTAGAAAAGCTAAGCTAAAGAAAAGCTGAAGAGAACATGAATCAGTGCAAGTCTGAGCACCAGACTTTAAGAAAGCTAAAGAGAGAACATGGGACAGTGCAAATCTAAGGACCGAGACTTTAAGAGTTATGCTAATGCAGTTTTTAGATGCAGCTGCTGTTGTTTGTCTGCAAGTCTGAGCAAGACTTGAAGAGAGATTAAAGGGAACATGGGACAGGGTGAGTCTAAGGAAAGAGACTTTAAATAATAGAAAAGAAGCAAGGTGTTAAAAACTTTAGAAGTAAGGCCTTAAAGACTAGAGAAGAAAAGAAGCGAAGTAAAAGAAGAGTTATTAGAGAAAAGAAGCAATGAGGCTGTTGTGCATCTCCATCGGTGCCCAGCGCACCTGGCCCCAACTTTCTGCTTCTCTATCTTCTATCATTTGCCTTTCTGCATCTCCAGTTGCCCCCAGTTAGGTTCAGTAGTAACAGAGAGCTAGCGAGAACGCTCTCTACAGTCTTTAACTACAGTCCAAAATGCAAGGCCATCTAAGAGTTAAAAATAGCCACAGGTATAAACTATAGATAAAGTAACCATAAGACTCCCTGTCACTTTTCAAATTACTTTGTCCTTCCTGCCACACCTGGCAGGGCCCCTTCTGATGCTCCTGTCAGTGTTAAGTGTTCAGGTCATGCCTTCTAAATCAGATTTATTTCTACCAGAATAAAAGCCTTTAGAACCCAAATCATGAGGCAACAAGGCTATCAAGCTCTACAACGAATGAGATCTCCATGAACAACCCAGATCTCCATGAGAAACCTTAACTATGCTGGAGAATAATTCAGACACCTTGTGTCCAAATGAACCCCAAGCGAAAGAAATAGGAGAGAAAATTTCCCTTTATAAGTAGGGTCTGCTGCCCCTTGTCAGCACAAAGCAGATACTGAAGATGGATTGTTCCCCTTCAGAAACTCTGCCCCCCAAAAAAGAATTTTTAAAAATATTGTCTCTGAGGGGGAATTTGAGACAGGCTAGAAGCAGGAAAAGTTTGGGGCTCATGTTGGTTGCCTGGGGATGGGCCAGACCACCCTCACCTGGCTGGGAATAGCCCATGCCCCTCCCCACTCATTCATTACTGGGTGGGAACTTCCTGGGCCTGCCCTCCCATGGGGAAGTGTAGGTTCTAAAGGCACCTGAAAAACAAAAGCTCTCCCTCTGCCTGCAGACTCCACCTGTGCCGACGGTGCCCTCTTCTTCTTCTTCCCTTTCATCACCTGGCAGAATGATGACTCCCCTTTTCTCAATAAAGCTATCCCACCTCACCCCATCCACATGCTCTGCTTGGATTTTTCCATTTGGAGCACAAAAACCAGGATCTTCTGATCACAGACTACACCAGTGCCGTTAACAAAACTGTTCATTCACTGAAAAGAAAGCATGCAGGAAGTCATCCTACAAAAGGCTTTCCTATTTGAACTATTTAATATGTAATCAAAGGAGTCTGTTCATTTCAAAGGAAACAGGACATTTAAAAATGTAGGTAGGAATGTAATGTGATTTTCTGATTTTCCAGTATAATCTCCTATTATTCAAAAGATTTATTTGGAATATACAAACTGTTTTTTCCTCAGTTAAACTTAGCAAAGAGCTTACAGGCTTTTACACAACTGAATAAGAATGCATTTTAAAAATCGAACATAATACATAAAAAAAAACAAGGTATGTCATTAAATAAATTAACAGCAGCTAGACTTTATTTTGTGTAAACTTACAGCTCATTATAAATGTATAACTCCAACAACTCATTATAAATGGATAAATCCAACAACTTAGAGAATAAATGTTAAAAATAACAGTGAGGAAAATACAAATTGAAATTAAAGCTAAATATTGATCTAACATTTTGAGATAAAGTTGCTATATGACTGCATCATCTTTCTGAATTAAAATGTCTTCTTTAATAAATAGCAATGAAGAAAAGTGATTAGCAGTGGTTAGAATGCTGTGGAAACTCTATGGTTGGCTCTTAAACAAATTTTTAAAAAAGTCTTATCAAATCTTTCCTCCAAATATCGGCTGAATGTGCTCCCACATCCAGGATCATTCACTATGAACCTAACAGGGCAACTCTCGTCATCTTTCACCTGAACTAGTCAGCAACAGTCTCATCATCTCCCTGCTTCTTGTTTTATGTCACTACAAATCATGCTCAACTTTCTGGAAGTAGGAAATAAATTCTATAAAATCAAAGTTCATTATGCTAACTCCCCCTTCCATCAAAATCATTCAATGATTTTCTGACTGGCTATATAATAAAGTAATACAAAATCATTACCTTGGGGACTTTGCCTCACCCAAGATAGTTACATGGATTAAATTTACCCTACAATCTTCAACAGAAAGAAAAAAAAAGGACAAAATACATGAAACAATAGTTTTGCAACACTGAACTTCAGACAATAGATCAAAGATAGTGAACCTTGAGAAAGGAAACAAATGATGTGAGCCCTACAACTGCCCTAGATTACTCTTTGGTGAGGGAGTCAATTCAACTCCAAACTGCAATTCAAAGAGGGTGTTATTGCTTGAATCTGAGAAGTCCTTTGCAGGCTCAGGTGTTGGGGGCTTGGCTGTGAGTTGATGGGCTTTTGAGAAGTGACTGAATTCTAAGGACTCTGACCTAATAAATGAATTAATCCTTTAAAGGACTCATAATTTGATGACATTATTTCAAGGTGATGAAAACTAGGAGGTGCGACCTACTTGGAGAAAGTAAGTCACTAGGGGTTTGCTCTATATAGCTTGTCCCTTCTCGTCTCTCTTACCTTCTCTGCTTTTTGGCCACCATGTAGATAAGCAGCCCCAGAAACATAGTCCTGATGTCATGATATTCTGCCTCACCTGAGTTCCAAAGCAATGTATCCAACCAAACTTCAAATGAAACCTCCAGTCAAAATAAATCTTTCCTCCTTTCAAATTGGTTCTCAGGTATTTGCCATAATTGTTATCTTCAAACTAACCTGTGATTTGAATGTATCCCCCCAAAATTCATGTGTTGAAAACTTGGGTCTCAATGTTGAGTGGGACCTTTTAGAGGTCCCTGTGTCATGAGGGCTCTACTGTTGTGAATGGGATAATTCATTTACAAATTAATTGGTTATAATGGGAGTGGCTTAGTCATAAAAGTGAGCTCTCTTTGGCTCACTTATTCTGTCTCACCATGTGACACTTCCCTGCCACATTATAATGCAGCAAGAATCCCCTCATTCAACAGTGAACCATGCCCTTAGACTTGAAACTCCAGAACTGTGAGCTAAATAAACTCCTATTCTTTATAAATTCCCAACTCTGTGCTGTTCAGTATAAAAACAAAAAAATCAAAGACAATACATATATATCACTGTATCATATTTTGAAAATAACACTACATCAGGACGGAGAGCTAGCCTAAGTTCTGTCTCTAACTAGCGTAACTTTAGGCAAATCTTCTTACTTCTGTGAGTCTTGGTTTCTCACTGATAAAGTAATCTTAGGTCCCTCTGGCTCTAAAATTCTATGCATGGTAATCATCAGAAAATGTGAAATTTACACATCTACCACAAGAGGGCATGAAACTATGGTTGCTGACCTAAAGAGCAGATTAAAATTTCCTCTAGATAAGATTACCTTCCTAGGAAAACTATACCAGATTAAACTATGCCAATTTAAATTAAGCCTCAATAACTTGTCTGCTGGCAAAGAAATCTAGACTACTGCTTAAACACTGTTATTCTGTATTATATAAAATAACAGACCTCTTTCATGACCGGTTAAAGTTATCTTAAATCAAATTGGGGAACGGGAATGTAGCTCAGTGGTATAGCACCTGTTTATCATAAGAGAGGTCCAAGTTCAATTCCTAGCATCACAAAAAAAAAAAAAAAAAAGGTGAACACATGCTTAGTGTATAATACTGAGAAATCGATAACTACAAAAAAAAGGATGGGAAAAGTGTGACAGAAGGAACTTAGGCAGAGGGGAAGGGAGAAAGAAAAAAGCAGCAGTGGGCTTCAGAGAATTTCTGCAGTATCATATTATATCTGTGCCTATCAAGGTATTATAGAAATGTACTGTTTGTATTACAAAATATTTATTTCCTATTGATAATTCAGCAGAAAAAATGCACACACTAAAACTTCAAACAAATTTCCAAGAAACCACTTTAAGGATATGAATATAAGAATATGAATGTTTGTAGCATCTACACGATAGTTATTCTTTTATAATAAAAAGAAAATTTAAAACAACTTTCTACTATGACTTGCTGTATTATTTTTACTGTCATTTAAGTTGTCCTCTAATTGAAGATAAGATTATATGATAATAACATATGGAATGAACAATAACAAAGGTTATCATGTTTATCTTTCTTAAACAAGAGAGTCACATCTGTTGCACAATGCAACTGGACATGATACACATAAACTTCTCATAGGAACTCATTCAACATGTCCCTATCAATGGCTGTACCTACTAAAAGGAGAAGGAAGAAAAATCTGTTTTAAAGAATCTACAGAAACTTGTATCTTACAAATTAAGCCTTCCCTTTAAAGAAGTATGGATGACAAAGTTCTTCTTCCCAGAGTTTAACTTAAACATGTCCTCTGCCTACAATGTTCTCCCCTCCATAAATCTGGGGTTTTTCCCATCTCTAACTCCCTATCTCAAACTCAAAGTTCACCATAACGGGCTGGTGAAGTGGCTCTGGTGATTACAGTGCATGCCTAACAAGTGTGAAGCTGAGTTCAAATCCCAGTACTAAAATTCAAAACAAAAAGCTCACCTTTTCACCTTGAAGCAGAACTACAACATAATCTAAACCTTACATTTTCTGCTCTACTCTTCTCAAAAATCATACTTCAGACCAGGTGCAGTAGTACATGCCTGTAATCCCAGATACATGGGAGGCAGAGGCAAAGGTTCATGAGTTCAAGGCCAGCCCACGCCAAGTCAGCAAGACCCTATCTCAAAAGCAAAAGGGCTGGGCACATTGCTTGCCTATTGTGAGTGACACCCCTAGGTTCAATCTCTAGTACAAAAACAAAACAACACAAAACTTCCTAACCTACAAATGTTAAGTTCCTAAGCAAGTTATGAGGCTGATTATAAAATACTTTTTACAGGTTGTTTTCATTGAAATTTCAACTCTCCTGAAAATAAGCACTGCCTTCTAACAAATAAAATGGAATATTTCTCAAGCTCCCTTATTCCATATTTCCACAAACACAACAAATTAATCATGACTAAAATGTGACTTTTAATCATTTTTACAACATCTGCATCTTCTTCTTACTCCATTCCCTGTCTCAAAGAGTAGCACCTTTTCCATCTATGAGTTCATGTCTCAATTAAGATTACATTTAGCTGCATATGCAGAAAACCAAAAATATTAGTAGCCTCCTCATAGTTTTATATTAAAAAAACAACAACAAAGAAAAAAAAAAAAAAGATCTAGAAGCAAGCCTTTAGGACCAATGGCAAATCTATGGTCTCTGAGATCCAGTGTCTACCTATAGAGTTTGGCCCTCTTTCTCATAGCTTAATATATCTGCTCCAAACATCCCAGTTATGTTTGGGGGCAGGGGTTAGTTTCGTTGTTGTTGTTTTTGTTTGTTGGTGAAAGGGTTGTGTAGGGTTTCTTTTTTTGTGGTGCTAGGGATCAAACTCAGGGCTTCTCAAATGCTAAGCAAGAGCTCTACCACTGAGCTCTTTTTTATTTTCAAACAGGATCTCACTAAGTTGCCCAGGCTGGCCTCGAATTTGTAGTCAACCTGCTTCAAATTCCAGAGTAGCTGGAATTACTGGTGTGTATCACCAGGCCTGGCCCATGGCTAAATTTCAAATACAGCTTAAGAAAAATTCTTAAGAAAAATTACTTAAGAAAAATTCCTGAAATAACAATTTTGCTTATATATCACTGACCAAAACCCACAACCCAGTCATACTCAATTGCAAAGGAACCTCTTAGTTAAATGACAATTGTATTGCTAAAAAAATTGTTTCTAAACAAGGAGGAAAAGACTAGATATTAGGAAGCAACTCAAAGTTTCTACCAGAGTCTACCCTTAGTCTTATAAGTCCCAACCCACTGTATTAACTATCTGTTAACCATGTACAGAGGGAACTCCCCAGAAATGAAGCCATGGGTGTGGGTTTGTGAGAAGGATAGCAATACATAAAGACCCTCTTGTTTATTCATCATACAAGTGATTTTAGTAGTTACATTTTGCCCAATCCCATGTATATCACTTGTATTTGATGAGAGAACACTTCTAACCAGGCCCTGCACAAGTAGTTCATATCACTGACAGTCAGTTATTTGGGCATTTGTTCTCTATCAGATATAACAGCAAGCCAGTAGTCTTTTTTAAAGAAGTTATAGTTAAATCCAAAAGGAAGGAACCCTCAACTGTGATTTTTATGTCAGAGCCTGGCAGCAAAGAATACAAAATAAAGTAGCTTATCATCTACTTCAGCAAGAACATTCCAACATGTCCCAAAATACCATAACCTCAAAAACTTCACAGAGGTGTCATGTTCTGAAATTTTTTTTATGGGTTTTATGTTTTATCATCAGCTATGCCTTTACAAAGGATCTAGGTGCCTGTTAGTTTCTCTTATCACAAAATCCTATCAAACAACATGATGTTATCTCTGTAGAGTACCAGAGTAATACACTGAGGAGTGATGAGATAACCAAAATCACTATAGATTAAATTACGGCAAGGAGGGCTGGGGGCATAGTTTAAGTGGTAGAACATGTGCCTAGGAAGCAGGTTTGATCACCAGTATTGTGGGGGGAAAAAAGAAATTTTAAAAAGAAATAAATAAATTATGGCAAAGAGCTAAAAAGCTGCCCTAACAATGGAGGCAATGTAGTGACAATTTTCTATATTGCTGGCTATTTCTGATATTCTCTGATAATTAGATTTGTTTAATGAACTTACTGTATCAATATCTAATCACAAGGTGCCAGGGTCTGTTGCCAGGAAAGAGACCACATGTGGAACACTATATAAAATAGGAGTGATAGAAGAAGCTTATGATAATCACTCTACAAAATCTATCTTCTAGGACTGGGGGCATGGCTCAAGTGGTAGAGCACCTGCCTAGCAAGCACAAGATCCTGAGGAGTTCAAACTCCAGTACTATCAAAGAAAAAAAAAAAATTCTATCTTCTGCACAGGCAAAACAAGTGAGTTAAATGAAACCTGTTTTGGTTTGTTTGGTTTTGGTTTTGTTTGGGGGGGGACTGTAGTTTAAACCAAGGGCTTCAGATTCTCTACCACTTGAGCTACCTCCAGTCCATTTTGCTCTGGTTATTTTGGAGATGGAGTCTCATGAACTATTTGCCTGGGCTGCCTCAAACTGTGACCCTCCTGATCTTGGCCTCCCAGTCAAGTCTTTAACATGGCATTAATCTCTATGGTTCAGGATGTTAGATTATTTTGGTAAAAAGTAAGAACTATAATTACATTTCATTCTTCTGACCACAATGGCCCTTAATCTAGAAATATGGAAGCCAACTGGCGAATTCTCCTAGTTGCTGAATACATTTATTCCAAATATGCACTTAGAAACAAGAAATAACCACAGGACAAATTCATGGATCCATCAAGCCCACTGTAAAATAACCTTAAGTCAAATCTCCAATCCACACCTGATTTTTATAAGCTCCCATCCTGCCTGAAACACAGCAGTATCTCAAGTCATTAAAAATTAGCTTTAGCTCAGGTATCAGTAATTCCTGAAAGGTTTGAGTATTTTCCTTTCCCTGATACAGTTATGCTTATAAGTGGCCAAAGGTCCCTTTCTTTACAGAAAGTTATGAAGAAAATTAATTGCACCTATATGTTATACTAACACTAAGTTCTTTCTCAAAGGAAAGTTCCTTATCTCTTCTTCAGAGAATTCTAGATCTGTGAAATAATAAAAGTATGGAGACTGGTTACATTATGGTGACCTAAAATCAATCCTGTTTTTATCAGACAAAGTGTTTTGTTTTGTTTATTTGAGTTCAGTTATCCAGATCAAGTAAGACCTTAGTGAGCTGCTCTTCCATATCAGTTCTAAGAACTCTATAGATCATTGGTAAATTATGTTAATTATGCCCACCCTGCTTCTCTGATCACTAAGTTCTATTACTTGCTTCTGCCACTCCAGGATTCCACTGAATGGAGGAATGGCAGTTTAATAACAGTATCTCTCACATTCAGACCAAGGACAGAGAATAGTCACTACAGCTCTTTTTAAGGATTCTAGTATCCCCTCACTGAGACAGGCTAGATTAGGGATAGTGTGGGTCTATTCCCCCTCTGGCTCAGGGCTCCTCCCCCTGGCCCACAGGTGAGAGGAGCCAGATGATGATGTCTCCCCACCTCCAAGTTCAAGGTGGTATAAAAACAACCTACCAAGAGACCCTGCCCCTCCTCTTCCCTTCCCTCACCTCACAAATGGCAGAACGGGTGATTCCCCTCCTCTCAATAAAGCTATTCTACTTCACCCCATTCACATGTTCTGCTTGAATGCTTCCATTTGGAACACAAGGATCAAGATCTTCTGAAAATCCTGTTTGCTGATAATATCTGTGAAGCCAGCCAGGAGCAACTGAGGGGTAAGACCCCAATATGCTATTTCTGCTAATCCTTTTTACTTCAATCCATCTTTCCCTGTCCTCTGGTCCCACACCTCTCCACCTATATCCATCCATCAGATGGTCAGGACTCACTTGGAGCCCCAGCCCAGACAGGCTGCACCCTAATTGGCAGGATGCAACATTCACCAGCAGGACTCACAAGCTCCTTAGAGTGCCCCAAGGCACAGGATTCAAGCTGATAACATCACCACTATATTTTCTTAAAGTGATACAGAACAGCATCTTGGGCAATATAGAGAGTAAGGACGCCAGCTTCACAAAATTAATCTACCCCACCATTCCTCCTTCCCCAAGTATGAATCTCAATTTTATTCAATTCGAGTTTCTGTCAACCAAGCAAGTAGACAATTAGAAACAGTTCCAACTGCTTGAGCAAGCACCAAATCTGAAATCTCCTGTAGGTGAACCTATACTAATATAGGTCCATGCCTATAATCCCAGCCCTTGGGAAGCTGAGGCAGGAGGATCATGAGTTTGAGGTCAGCCTGGGCTATATAGCAAGATCCTGTCTCGACAAAACAAAAACAAAAAGGTGGGCGTTATACCACCATAGCTAAGTTAAGGGAAGGGCGATTGCTTCTTTAAGCAAAGGAGGATCAGGAACTCTCAAGTCCTCCATTCTCATTCTTGGAAACTTTTTCTTTTCCAATCCCTGATCCACATTATACCTAAGAAGTCTGATGAAGCTCTAAATTCAATCTGCATTGTAGCTGATCAACTTGTTAGCCTGGAGTTATAAGATGTAAAAGATTATTTTAAGTTGATCACAAAACTCTTTTGTTCTCTAACAATTACATCAGCCAAGATTTAAAAGCTATGACCCTGTCATTTTCTTTAAAATAGTTTCTCATACTCAGTGCTATTGAGAGTTGGGGTCAGATAACTCTGTTGTGGTGAGGAGGAGGGCAATCCTGTGCAGCTGCATCACTGGTCTCTAACCACTAGATCTAGTAGCACTCTCATCCCCCAGTTATGGTAATCAAAAGTGTCACCAAACATTTCTAAACACCCTCTAGAAAACAAGATCACCTTTTAAGCTCTGCAGTAGAGTTAAAAAACACAATCTTCCCATAATGTTTATAATCCTTTATCTCCTAAAATGCACCAGGATTCAGTCCACCAAAGCTTTTCCTTTAACCTATATTTCATTTCAGGTGACCACAGGTGAAAGCTTAAGTAACTTTTACCATAAGTACCACAGACTGATTGCCAGTGACTCTTCCATATTCCTTGAGGAACAGTTTTGGTTATGACCAATTACTGTATTGGTCCAGGTTCAGAACCCACTCCAAGTAATTTAAGCAAAAACCGACTTCACATAAAAATCATAGGCTCACTGGAAAAAGAAGAGGCAGACTCTATAGTGAAATGCTACCAGAAATAATTCCTAGCCCACAGAACCATTCTGCCTCAACCATAATCACAAAACTGACACCATCACTAGAGAAAGCTGGCAAACAAGGAAGCTGCTACAGAACCTGCAGAATTGCAAAGCCACCACTAAATCAGGAAGCTGCCACAAAAATTGCTAGCTCACAACCATTTGCCTCTCTCAATCCATACCAACATGATCATCTGGCCTTCCATAAAGGAAAATCCCCTGCATCACAAACAACCAAATATTTCTTACAATTTTAACCGCAACATTATTCCACCTCCACTATAAGGAATCCTTATCATTTCTTGTATAGACCGCAGCAATACCTTCTTAATTGTTCTCGTGACTTCACTGTTGGCCATTCCAAATTATTTCTCCCTCAAGATTGCTATAATTTGTATTGCATGTTACTCCAATTAACTAGTTTCTCATCATATTCAAGCAATGGTTGAATACCTAATAATGTGAACCTCCTTAATTCTCATCCATAGCCTCATAAACATTTTTTTTTCAACAATCTGTTTACAACTCTCCCAAAAAGTCAGGTTATTAATCTGCATTTAAACATACTATCCCTTCTACAGATGCTATCCTCTTTATTTCTACCCCTAGTTTCTCTGCCACCAGGTTAACTCTTACAGATTTTACAAGATTCAAGTGTCATCTCCTTTAGTTCCCGACACTTTATGTCCCAAGAATAAGAGTGTTTCTTTTCTATTTTTCTTTCTCAAAATCTGTAATAGGGAGGGACAATTCACTTATGTAATCTCTTCCAGCAGGACTTAGCAGCTCTAAAATACACATACACACACACACACAAAATGAGAACAATGCTAGAGGGCTGAGAGAGTATTTCATTCTACTGTTAGAAAGATATAAATTGTTTAAAATTTTTATTTTTCCTTATACTGAGTAAAGCCATCTCCAAATACTCTAATCAATTCATGTCCCCTGGAATAATAAATACCTAATCCCTCTTTAACATGACAGTTTTTCAACTATTTGAAGACCATTCCATGATTCTCCCACCCCTCTCTCATATTTCCACCAATGAAACTGAATAATTTTCCCACCACAGATTGCTCCAATCCTTAATTCATAGCGTCTAGCTAGAGCTAACAATTTGAGAAATGTAAAACAATTAGCTCAGAATAAGAACTTTAAGATTAAAAAGTAGAAAGGAATACCTGACATGGTAGTACATTGCCTGTAACCCAGAATAAGGGCAGCTAAAGCAGGAGACTCTCAAGTTCAAGGCCAGCCTGCACTACAAAGAGAGTTCAAGGACAGCCTTGGCAACACAGTGAGACCCTGTTTCAAAATAAAAAATAACAAAGGGCTAGGGATGTACCTCAATAGCAAAGCACTTGTCTAGCATGTAAAAGACCCTGAACTTAATCCACAGTATCACAAAATTTTTTTTTTAAAAATTCAAGAGATAACTCATCTCATGAAAGGCAAACATTTAAACAACATCAAGTAAATGTCTAAACCAGTATTTTAAGGAGTCAGAACAAATAATATAGGTGTTAAAGATATAAGTATATTAATTTCTTTATTTTCATAGTAAGTAATCAAGAGATACTATGCATTTGATAATTCAAGAAACAAATTTAATATTATTTAAAGTAATAAAGTATTCTCTAAACTGACAATATTAACATAGCAAAGAAATTCAGGAAGAAGGGAAAAAGTTATTAAATTTACTAAATTCCCCATCTTTTCTATTAGAGAACCAATAGATGCTATCAAAAGTTATTGAATGTATTTATTCCTCTTTAAAGTGTCTGCCAATACAACAAACAGATTGAAAAGAGGTCTTACTTTGAGGAAGGAAGACAGAAGGTAGGCAAGAAAAAGGTAGACATCATTTTTTAAAAGAGAACTTTTTACTTTATATTCTTCTATTTACTAAGTGTTTTGTTTTAAAAAAATAAATACAAACTAGCTAAATACAAGTTTTAATATGAAAGAAAATAATTAGTAAAACCTGATTACACAAATAAAAGGCAAATTAAATAACCATTTTAAATAGTTTCATCTACTTATTAGTCCTAACGTATCACTTCTGTAAAGTCACAAAATGCTCAGTGCTACAAATCAGAAACAATGATGTCTCCACTAGAGATCAAAATATGCTGCTGCTTCCTGGTAATATTTTTAAACATTTTTATTAGTATATGATAGCTACATAAAGGGTTTACTTCTGACATTTCCATATATACATATACTGTACCCAGTTTGGTTCATCCCCTCCACTATTCTCCTTTTCCCCACTGCCCTTCTTAAAATGACTTTGACAGATTTCAATGTTAAATTTCAATGTTCATACATGTATAGAAAGTTCCTCAACCATATTCACCCTCCTTTACCCTCCCCTTCCTGTTATTATACTCCCCCTAACATGACCTGTTTTACATTCCTGTTCATTGTTTTAGTGTTTCTTTATTTTTCAGTGGGGTTTTGTCTTAGTATTTTACCGTAAATATATTATACTTTAATCAGTCTACCCCCTCTATTACTCTCCCTTACCATTTCCCCCTACCCTGTATTGTTCAGCAGTTTTCAGTGTGTTTTGTTGTGTCTTGTTCTTACACAGATGTGATATATTTCACATCTCCTTAGTCCCCTCTAACAGTCCCCTCTGAGTCCTAGAAATATGTTACTATATTTTATAATAATCTCTGAGAGGAAGGATAACTTCCAATCATTCTAGACTTCTTGTCTGACTTGGTATTCCTATCTTCTATTTCTCCTCTTATACACTGCTACCAAATAATCATTCTAACATGCAAATTTCATTATGTCACACTCACATTAAAACATACCAATGGCTTACCACTGTAATTTGAAGTCCAATCCTTGGCATGACATTTAAGGTCCTTAGTGATGGCCTCAACCTCACTGGCCTCCTATTTTGACATTCCGCTGTGTATACCCACTACTGTGACTACACCAAAAGTACTACTTGTAATTCTTCTAATGGGTCATTCATTCTTAGGCTCCCATATGCTATTTATGTTCTTCTCTCTTCTTTGTAACAAGCTTTTTATTCCATTCTTCACCTGGCATACTCTTATTTCTCATATATACAGCACCAAAATCCCCTCTTCCAGAAAGTCTTCTTTTGTCTTGTCCCTTCCCTCTCAGACTAGGTTGAGTTTCCCTTCCTCTGCCTACTACTTATCTCTCTACCATGTCTCCTTTCACTTATACTACTATCTTGTGTTTACCTGATTGTCTTCCCCATTAAGCTATTATCACCTAAGATCAGGATCCAGACTTTTCTAAGTAAGGCAATCTAAAAAGGTAATACTCAAAATGACTATTTCTTAACTCATTTCCACATAGTATGTCTTCAAAGCTGTCCATTATGTACATTAGGGAGAACAATCATGGATGTAATTTCCCCATACAAAAAGGAATGAAGGAGAGTTTCTGTTTCTGTTACAGCTAAAAAGGCACCTACAAGATTAGTCTTTCCATAAATAACAACTATAAATTCTGAACAAAATACAGAAATCAGCTACCTAAAGGCACTGAATGGTGACCATTAACAAATAAATATTGGAGGGGAGTCAATTCTTGGAAGGGAATGATATTAGGTGAACTTTCCATCTACAAGTTCTAGCTTGAGAGCAAGCCCAGTCAGCACCATTGAAAGTACCTAAAATTCAAAGATCTATTCCAGTTTTATTATCTTGAAGAATCAGATGACACAAATATCTCTGAGGACCAGAAGACAGATGATGGAAAGTGAGAAAGGAATGAAAATAAAGGTTTAACTAGGATGATCCCCAAAACCACGCATACTAAGAAAAGATTGTAAGCAGCCCAGCTAACGATAAAAGAACTGAACTGAGAGCTACCACCCAAGACTCAGAGCTTGTAATTTGAGTCTGTCTGCTAAACAAATGCATAAACACTTTTTTTTGGAGGATTTTCAGAGTATCCACAGCTTCATTTTCACAAAGTCCAGGACACAATCCAAAATTCCTTTACAAAAACAAGTATCAGGAAAAGATGATCCATTCTAAAGAAAAACTAATTCCAAGAAGACACACATTCGTAGAATTTGCAAAATTGTTCAAGCAACTATTATGATGTACCCATTGATGTGAAAAAAAATGACAATATAAGAAATATTAGCAGAGCAACAGAAACTAAAAATAATAAAATAAAAATTCTGGAATTAAAGCATACAATATCTGAAATTTTAAAATTTACTGATAGGTCTAACAGCAAAATGAGGATAACAAAGAAAAAGAGTGGACTTGAAAATGGATCAATAAAAATTCTAAATTTGAAAAACAGAGAGAAAAAAAAAAGATTTAAGGAGAGGGGAGGCAGAGAGAGAGAGAGAGTCTTAGGGCAGACCTACACAATGAATGCTAAAAGAATCTCTTTAAGTTGAAGGAAAATGATACTAGCTATAAACTAAAATATTCAAAAGGACAGGGAAAGTCAGAAATGTCTTGACATATATTCTTCAATTCAATGAATATTTATTACATACCTAGGATAGGCAACGTCCTTAGACGATAAATGTGCTTCATTAATCTTGAGTGTAAACAAATTTCATAATTTATGCTATATTTTCAGGGATGTTTTCTTTATCAGATCGCTGTATTCCAGCCGTAAGTCTGTTTACCTCTACAATTACGTATTTAAAAGTCTTATTCAGCCAGGCACAGTGGCTCATTCCTGTAACCCTAGCTACTCAGAAGGTGGAGGACTGCAGTTTGATGCCAGCCTGGGCAAAAAGTTAGAAACATCATCTCAATCAATAAAAAGCTGAGTGTGGTGGCAAAAAGAGACCCTATCTGAAAAATAACTAAAGCAAAAATGGCTGGGGGTGTGGCTCCAGTGGTAGAATACCTACCTGGCAAGCATGAGGCCCTGAGTTCAAACCCCAGTACACACACACACACACACACACACACAAAAGAAACAAAGTCTTACTCATGTTATAAAACCAAGACTGCAAATAAAAAGCAACATGGTAGGCATACAATCTTTGTTACTGACTATATAAGACCTAACAAGGAAAAATATCTTTCTTCCTGTTCCAGTTCTTCAATAAATACTTTTTTTCTTTTTTTTGAGACAAGGTCTCAGGTATGTAACCCAGCCTGGTCTCAAACTTGAGGTCCTCCTCAGCCTTCCGAGTGCTGGATTACAAGTATGAACCACCACAAGCAGCAAGTTCTGCTGTCTCTATCTCCTAAACATGCCTTGAATGCTTCTACTTTTCTCAATCTCTATTGCCTCTACACTAGATTAAATTTGTATCATTCTTACCTGGATTACTAGTCTTCCCCACTTTCATCAGCTCATTCACTCCCATTCTTTGGCTTACCAATGCACTTTGAATAAATCTAAATTCACTTACTAGACTTACAAGAGCTGTATGATCTGGCCCCTACCACCACAACCTCACCCATTCCACTCTATTTTCAACTTCACCCACTCCATCCAATCATAGAGGCTTCCTTTCCAATCCTTGAACATGCTATTCCATTCTATTTATATGGCTGCTTCCTTCTAATCCTTCACGTTAGTTTACACATCATTTCAAGCACTTCAGAGTGCTTATCCCGACCACTTTGTCAAAAATAGGTTTCTCCATTATTTTCTGACACTGCACTATTTTCCCCTTCATAGTACAAATCACAAATTATAATTATGAGGCTTTTGTTTTGCTTTTATTGTCTGAGACTTCTACAGTACCACAGTTCCATGGGAATGGGGACCACATTTGCATGGTTTATCAAGGTGCCTAAGGGCCACTATAACAAGAAAGAATATTACTAGGGTTAATTTTTTTTATTTATTAAATGAAAACCCAAAGTGGGTTCAAGTTTTTAAACAGCCCAAATATTGCTCCATTTAAAATAGTTAATGTGATATCTTAGTTTACCATCTTGGGGATAGGGAGGTATGAGGAAATTCATTTCACAAATAAATGTTCCAATAGAATTATTAAAAAATGTAGAACATAAAATATTTTCTTTTCTGTCCCTAAAAATCTCTATTATCTAGAATTAGAACAAAAATCATTTAAATTTATATAAATCAAAAAACAAACAAATAATTGGCTCTCTTCCAAATGAATCTACATCAAGCACATTTCTTAAAATAGACCAATTTGAAGCCAGGCACCAGTGGCTCACACTTGCAATCCTAGCTACTCAAAAGGCAGAGATCAGGAGGATCATGGTTCAAAGCCTGCCTGGGCAAATAGTTCATGAGACCCTCTCTTGAAAAAACCCTTCACAAAAAGGGCTGGTGGAGTGGCTCAAGCTGTAGGCCCCGAGTTCAAATCCCAGTACCACAAAAAAAAAAAAGAAATTCAGAATATTGTCAAGTAACTGACAATTTTAATTGTTTAAATAAGAACATCTCCATTTCTATACAAAAGAACCAAGCAGAATGTGAAGTTATGCTAGATAAGTTAAAAGATTTTTAATAGATATAGCATTTTGAAAACCAAATTTCCTATTTAAAAAAAAAAAGCAGTTGTTTAAGTGATATAAGTATGTTCTTGAGAAAATAGAAAACATCTAAATCCAAGACAAAGAGTACTCTCCGTTCCTAAAGACTAGTCATAGGAGTTGTATTTGTGGTATTATAAATAGAAATTGATTTCCTAATAAGTATTCTATTTTTATTTTATTATCTTCACAGGAATTCTAGATGGCAATGACTATCATTTCTTTTTTTTCTAAAAAGAGAAATGCTGGGGCTTTTTACTTTCATTTCTTTATAGCAAAAATAGTTTTCAGTTCATTCATCCTACCATGAAAGTTCTTAAAATAACATGATGTGCAGTTTACTTATAACTACCCCAAGGGAAAATATTTTACTACTTCCAAAAACATTTCATCATTCTAGACTAAAACATTTATAGTAAATTAAAGTATGACACCATTTATTATTAAGTTGGCAAAAGTTAAACTGAATGATAACATCCAAAGCTAATGAAAGATTTAGAAAACAAGAGGGACTGAGGGTGTAGCTCTGTAGGAGAGCACATGCTTAGCATGAGCAAGGCCATGGGTTAGATCTCTAGCACCATACAAAAACAACAGAGCAACCACAAAGCACTCATCCCTGCTGCTATAGCATAAATTGGCAAAATGTATAGAGGTCAACAGAAGTTTTTAAAATACCTGTGCCTTTTAAGCCAGATTTTTATTCCTGAGATTTCAGTCAACACAAATAAGCACTCAAGAGAGATACATAAGGATATATGCTACAATACTTTTTGGTAATAATGAAAAACTTTTAAAATGACCTACATGTCATTTGGATAGTTGACAATGGCAACTGGTTATAGTCCAGTCATAACAGGGACTATTCATTTTTTAAAAAGATAGCATACAGCAATTAAAAACAGTGAACATATCTTTATTAACTAGTATATGCTGTCCACATATGAGCCAATATTTAAGGAACAAAACATGTGCATGTGCTTTGTGCCATGTGAAGTACACATGAATTTTTAAGAAGTTAAAAAATATATGTACTAAAATGTTAACAGAATTACATCTAAGTGGTATCTTGTTTACATTTTGTCTGAATTTTTTAAATGAGTATCTGTTACTTGTATGGAGACAGGAAGAAGGTTTCATACAAGAAAAGTTTGTTTAATAATCATCAAGTCTCCCTTGAAATTTTCCCAAACTAAATTCTGTTTGTTCTATAACAATATAAAGTCCTCCAGAAAAGTCACCTCCTTTATACTTAGAAGATGTTTTCTCTTCTAAGTATATGATGAATTTGTGCTATTATATTTGCTCTCTCTCCAGCCCAAGGGTGACCAAGAGAACAAATTTGCTATATGGGTGGCCCCAGTTGCATAGAGTCAGGAAAATGGTCTGTGATATAAAATATTGAAAGCATAGTCAATACAATCCCTTTAAGCAAGTATTTTCAACCACTGACTTTCAATTTGCCCTATCAGGTCATCTCTTTGAAAGTTTCATGTTAATACAAAAATTTCAACTTTTAAATTTTTCTTTACAAAGTAATGACTGTCATTTCTAATAATTCTCTCCATTTTATCAGTTTGGCAAGATTTCTTCACATATGTGGTATTATGTTTTAATCATTATCACAACTATGTTAAGAGCTACTCTAGTCCTAATTTACAACATAAGAACTATGTAGCCAACTCCCTCCTGCCCAAAAAATGTTGTTCTACCAGATGTTCTTGAGTAATCCGTATCTCATAATCTTTATTTTTGGGGGGGGCGGGGAGGACTGACTGGGTTACGGGAATTTAAACTCAGGGCTTCACACTTGCAAAGCAGGCATTCTACCACTTGAGCCACACCTCCAGTCCATATCTCATAATCTTATACTACTGATTTTTAAGATTCTATAAACTTAAAAGTATCTATTTAATTCATTTTTCTTAACTCCTTGGTGTATCTCTGAGTCAAAACAATTTTACAAAAAAATACGTATTATTTTGAACAAAAAAGATTAGTATGCCATTGAGATCTCTTTTCAAGAAAGAATTTAGAATTAGCTACAGGAAGAGTAATAAGCCTCCATGTTCTGCCTCAGCTTTCCAGCCAAGACCAACATCTTCCCAATCATCCCAACGACTAAGCACAGTTAGAGTACAAAGGGTTGGCCATTTCTGCCTAAAATGGAACTCCAACAGGCAATGTTTCCTATAAAGCTCCCTGCTGGATTGCCTGAGATTTTGTCAGATCTGCATCATGTTGAGGAGACTCTCCTAGTCTATTCTGCTTTCATTAATCTTTCATAGGCATTGTTCCTCAATAAATCTCTTGCACTCCTAACTCTAACTCACCATCTTCTTCCCAAAGGACCCGTAAGATGCAATGATTTAATACTGATACACTTATACTATTCATTAAAGATCCAGATATAAAATTATAACTCCAGTATCTCAATATAGACATCTGTTTTTCTAATTTACAACCCCCCTTGGATTCTTCCATAGTACTCATACAAAGAGATTTAGAACATACTGGTATTATGATATTAAAAACAAGTATGCAGAAGAATCTTACTATTTGAGATCATAATTGAGGTAATGTTTTGACCCTCATTTTCATCCTGTAATATATTATCCTGATACCAAGAAAGGATTTTTTTCTGAGCTTATACCACTAAGCCAATATTCTAACTTGATGAATTTTTTGTATAGGTGGGAGGATCCTCCCACCTCTTTTCTTCTAGAAAAGAGGTGGGAGGATCACTTCAGCCCAGTAGTTCAGTAGTTTGAGGCCACAATGGGCAACGTCTCAAAAAAAGAAAAAGAAAAAAAAAGTTTTTAGACAAATTCCTCAATATATTTATTCTATAACAATTTATTTTATTTTAGCCCTATCAAATTTTTTAAATGTAAATTTCATTGAGCATAGTGGTGTGTACCTACAGTCCCAGCTAACTCAAGAGACTGAGCCCAGCCTAAGCTACATGGCAAGAACTCTTCTTGAAAATAAAACAGGCTGGCCTGAAAGCACATGCCTATCCCAGCTACTCACGAGGTGGAATTAGGATAGTGGTTTGAGGCTAGTCCAGGCAAAGTTAGCAGAAGACCCAATCTGAAAAACAAACTAAAAGCAAAAGTACTGGAGAGAGGGGTGTGTGTGGCTCAAGTGGTAGACCACTTACCTGCCTAGCAAATATAAGGCCCTGAATTCTAAGTCTGGTCACTGTTCAAGTGGGATTCATCCCAGAGATGCAGGAATGCTTCAACATATGCATATCAGAAAATATGATATATCACATTAACAGAAAGAAGGACAAAAACCATATGATCATTTCAATAGACACAGAAAAAGCATTTGAGAAAATTCAACATTCCTTCATGAAAACTCTCAATAAATTAGGTATGAACCTCAACACAATAAGGCCACATGTGCCAAACCCACAGCCAACCTCATACAAAATGGGGGAAAAGTTAAAGCATTTCTTCTTTTTTTTTTTTTTTTTAGTTTTTTTTTTCCTTTTTCTTTTATTATTCATATGTGCATACAAGGCTTGGTTCATTTCTCCCCACTGCCCCCACCCCCTCCCTTACCACCCACTCCGCCTCCTCCCTCTCCCCCCCCCTCAATACCCAGCAGAAACTATTTTGCCCTTATTTCTAATTTTGTTGTAGAGAGAGTATAAGCAATAATAGGAAGGAACAAGGGTTTTTGCTGGTTGAGATAAGGATAGCTATACAGGGCATTAACTCACATTGATTTCCTGTGCGTGGGTGTTACCTTCTAGGTTAATTCTTTTTGATCTAACCTTTTCTCTTCTACCTGTTCCCCTTTTCCTATTGGCCTCAGTTGCTTTAAGGTATCTGCTTTAGTTTCTCTGCGTTAAGGGCAACAAATGCTAGCTAGTTTTTTAGGTGTCTTACCTATCCTCACCCCTCCCTGTGTGCTCTCGCTTTTATCATGTGCTCATAGTCCAATCCCCTTGTTGTGTTTGCCCTTGATCTAATGTCCACATATGAGGGAGAACATACAATTTTTGGTCTTTTGAGCCAGGCTAACCTCACTCAGAATGATGTTCTCCAATTCCATCCATTTACCAGCGAATGATAACATTTCGTTCTTCTTCATGGCTGCATAAAATTCCATTGTGTATAGATACCACATTTTCTTAATCCATTCGTCAGTGCTGGGGCATAAAGCATTTCTTCTAAGACAAAGATACCTACACTTCTGTTCAACATGGTACTAGAAGTCCAAGCTAAAGCAATGAGGCAAAAGAAATAAATAAAAGGCACTTCAAATTGGAAAGAGGAAGACAACTGCCCCTGTTTATACACAACATGATCTTATATATTATAAAACCTACTAAAGACGCCACAAAAAAACTAATAAATGAACTCAGGAAAGTTGCAAGATACAAAATCAACAAACAGAAGGAGAGAGCCCACAAAATCAACATACAAAAATCAGTAGCATTTCTATAAACAAATACTGAACAATCTGAAAAACAAATCAAGAAAACAATCCATATGATGAAAGAAATTAAAAAGAACACAATAAATCAAACAATATCACGTTTTCATGGATTAGAATGCTGTTAAAATATCCATGCTAACCAAAATGACTTACAGAGTCAATGCAATCCCTACCAATATTCCAGTAAAATCTTTACAGAAATACAAAAAAAAAAAAAAAAAAAAAAAGCTAAAATTCATATGGAACCACAAAATACCCCAAACAACCAAAGCAATCTTAAGCAAAAGAGAACAAAATGTGGGCTGGGAAGGTAGTTCAGTGGTAAAGAACTTGCCTTACATGCACACAGCTCTGGTTTTAATCCCCAGCATGGAGGAAATAAAGAACAACATCACACTTGCCTTACTTCAAAATATACTACAAAGTTATGGTATACAACATAGTACTGGCACAAAACAGAAACATAGACCAATGTTTTGTGCCAACCTAGTACTGGCACAAAAACAGAAACACAGAATAAGGTACCCAAAAATAAATCCACACATCTATGGCCAAGTGATCTTTTACAAAAATGCTAGGAACATATAATAAATAATGCTGGAAAAACTGGATCTCCACGTGCAGAAGACTGAAACTAGACCGCTAACTTTCACCATGTGGAAAAACCAACTCAAAATGGATTAAAGACTTAATTTTAAGATCTGAAACAACAGACTATTAGAAAAAAACACAGAGAAACTGCTTCCATGACATTAAATATTAGGCAAGGAATTTTTGATAATACCTCAAAAGTTCTGACAACAAAAACAAAAAATTTAAAAATGAGATTATATCAAACCAAAAGGCTTCTGCCCAGCAAAGGAAATAATCAACAGAATAGAGACAACCTACAGAATGGAAAAAATATTTATAAACTATTTATCTGATAAGAGTCAGTATCCAGAATACTTAGGAACTCAACTCAGTAACAAAAGTAAAATAAAATAAAAATTCAATTTTAAAATGGACAAACAACCTTACTAAACAGTTCTTAAAAGACTAGAAATGTGAAAACAATGTACAAATTGCAAAACAATATCACAATGAGATTATTACCTCACTCCAGTTAGAATGGCTCCTATCAAAAAGACAAAAGGTAAAAAGTGTCAGTGAGGATATGGTCAATAGGTACAAAGTCACAATTGGATAGGAGGAATACGTTCTGGTGTTCTGTTGCACAGAATGATGACTATACTTAAAAACAATGTATTTTATACTTTAAAATGACTGGAAAAGAGGATATCAAATGTTCCCATCACAAAAAATGATAATTTGAGGTGCTAATTTGATCACACACAATTTACACATGTATGAAAATATCACACTGTATCCCTTAAGTATGTACAATTACTATATGTCAATTTTTTTAATTTTTTATAATCAAAATCCCCTACTTCAAAATTCCTATCTTCATATTCAGGTGAAAACTCAACTGTTCAATTCATTTGCCTATTTATTAATCAGATTGTTTTTTTTTTTTTGAGCTCTGCATATTCTGGATAATCCTTTATCTGTTGAATAACTGGAGATTTTCTCTCATTCTGTGGGTTGTCTCTTGATTCTAGTTGTTTCTTTTGATGTGCACAAACTTTTTTTTATCTTATTTTATCATTTTTACATTTACTTACATGTGTATACATTGTCTGCCCCAACCCCCACCCTGTTTCCAGGTAGAACCTGTTCCGCCCTCTTTTCCAATTTTGTTGAAGAGAAAGCATAGGAGATAATAAGAAAGACATACCGTTTTTGTTCCTTTGAGATAAAGACAGCTATTCAGAGAGAATCCTAGCATTGTTCCCATGCACTTGTGTACTGAAACCCACATTGGTTCATCTCTACCAGACTTCTTTGCTACTTCGTAGTCCCCTTCTCACAGTGGCCTCTGCCAGTTTAAGATTACTATATTCAATCCTCTATAGTGAACACATCAACCACATTCAAGTTTTAGGTTTCCTTCCCTTTCCCTGAACATTCTCTCCTTAGTACAATATTACTAGTACACGATTCCAATATATTCCTAGTGTAATATATTACTAATATAATATTCCAATAATATTACTGCATTTATCTTAGGTCTATAATCCACGTATGAGAGAGAACATGTAATTTTTGACCTTCTGAGCCTGGCTAACTTTGCTTAAGATGATGTTCTCCGGTTCCATCCATTTACTTGCAAATGACAAAATTTCATTATTCTTTGTGGCTTAGTAAAATTTCATTGTGTATAAATTCCACATTTTCTTAATCCATTCGTCAGCAGTGGAGCATCTTGGCTGTTTCCATAGAATGGCTATTGTAAATAGGTGCACAAACTTTTTAATTTGATCCAGTCTCATTTGTCAATTCTTGCTTTTATTTCCTGGGCAACTGGTATCCTATTCAGAAAATAATTCCCTAGGTCTATATCTATTTCAGAGTTTTCCCTATCTTTTCCTGTAGTAGTTTCAAAGTTTCAGGTCTTAGGATAAGATCTTTAACCCATCTGGAGTTGATTTTTGTGCCGGGTGAGAGATAGAGGTCTAATTTCATTCGTTTGCATGTAGATAGCCAGTTTTCCCAGCACCATTTATCAAAGAGGCTGTCTTTTCTATAGTATATGTCCTTAGGTCCTTTATCAAAGATCAGATGGTAACTATGTGGGTTTATTTCTAGGTTTTCTGTTCTGTTCCATTGGTCTTCATGTCTGTTTTTGTGCCAGTACCATGCTGTTTTTGAAACTATGGCTCTGCAGTAAAATTTGAAGTCCAGTGTTGTGATACATCCAATGTTGCTCTTTTTTGCTCAGAATAACTTCTGCTATTCAGGGTCCTTGGTTCTTCTACATGAATTTCAGGATTGATTTTTCTATTTTTGCCAAGAATGACACTGGAATTTTGATGAGCATTGCATTGAATCTATAGATTGCTTTCAGTAGTATAGCCATTTTCATAATATTAATTCTGCTAATTCAACAACATGAGAGATCTTTCCATCTTCTGATGTCTTCTTCAACTTCTTTCTTCAAGGTTTTGTAGTTTTCATTGTAGCAGTTTTTTACTTCCTTGGTTAAGCTTATATCTAGGGTTCCCCCGCCCATCTCTGAGGCTACTGTGAATATAATTGTTTTCCTGATTTCTTTCTCAGCCTGTTCATTGTTGGAATAGAAAAGCTACTCATTTTTGTATGTCAAGTTTATATTCTGCTACATTTGTTAATGTGTTTATAAGATCTAAGAAACCCTAGTCAGAATCTTTTAAGTATAGAATCATATCATCTGCAATTAGGGATAATCTGATTTATTCCTTCCCTATCTGAATCCTTCATTTCTTTCTCTTGCCTTATTTCTCTGGTTAGGAATGCCAGTGCTATATTAAATAAGAGTGGGGAGCTCGACTCCGGTGGTTCACGCCTGTAATCCTAGCTACTCAGGAAGCAGAGATTAGGAGGATTGCTGTTTGAAGCCAGCCCAGGCAAGTAGTTTGAGACACTATCTTGAAAGAAAACCATCACAAAAAAAGGGCTGGTGGAGTGGCTCAAAGTGTAGGCCCTGAGTTCAAACTCCAATACTGTAAAAAAAGAAAAAAAAAAAAAGTGGGGAAAACGGACACCCTTGCCTCACTGACTTTAGAGGAAATGGCTTCAGTTTTTCCCCATTAGTATGATGCTGGCTCTATATAGGTTCTTCATATATAGCCTTTATTATGTTGAGGCACACTGCTTTTATTCCTAGTTTCTTCAGAGTTTTCATCATAAAAGTATGATAAATTTTGTCAAAGAATTTATCTGCATCAATTGAGATGACTATGTGATTTTTGTCCTTGATTGTTTATGTGTTGTATTATAATAAAACATTATTTAAAAGTCCAATTGAGAACCCTGACCAATACTAACACTAAGCCTAAAGTTATATGAACCTTTTATGAAAACTAAGATATTTTTATGTCAACAATCTTTCTACCATTTCTCCAGTTCATCTTAATTCCTTAGTGATTCACTGACCAGACTCTTCATACCACCACTGACAATCCCTAGAACTTTATTAATCCATGTCGGGAAACCCAAATCACTGCTGCACCTATGTATTCATCATCCAAGATTGGTATCAATTTCCTTTTAAAATACAGAAGTCCTCAGATAACCAGAAAGGTACATAGAAGAAATTAAAATGAGCAATGAACATTTGAAAAAAATGTTCATTTAGGAAGTGTTATTTTCTAATAAAGCCTAGTCAATAATTTAGTCTAACTTTTGTGATGGAAATAAACATTGGGCAAAAAAATAACTCATATAATTAAAGGCATTAAGGAGTCAAGTAGACCCAAATCAAAAAACAAAAAAATCAGGGCACAGATCTAGGAGAAAAAGATGACAAACCAGAGATAAGATCAGCAGCATTCTGGACCACTTTTCCTCTAGGCATCTGCAATACTGCAAACAGCTGAGGTTTAGAAGATAAGCAGGGTTTCTGATTGGTACAAAGGGATGCAGAACAAAAACTGGAACCCCCAGTTCAACAAGGAAGGGAGTATTGTTAAATACCTCATAGAAGGGTTACTCCATAGAAATCCTAAAATAAACTGACTATCCCAGGGATTACAGCCTAACAGTAAATCATCTTAGTACTTAAACCACAGTAAGGTGCTCCTATCTTGTCTTTTATTTCCTTAGAAATATTCAGCAAGGTTGTTTTTTCAAACTTACTGCAGTTAACATGTAAAATAACTGCATATATTTAAATATACAATAAGTTTTGATGTATATATACACAGGCAAAACAATTATAATCAATATAATGAACATATCCATTACTACCCAAAGTTCCTTTTTGTTTTTGTTTTGTGTGTGTGTGTGTGTGTGTGTGTGTGTGTGTGTGTGTGTGTGTGCACGTCTGTATGGTGCTGGGGATGGAACCCAGGGCCTTGGTAGGCAAGTGTTTTACCACTGAACTATAGACTAGTCCCCAATATTTCTTTATACATACCATGATATAACACATAAAACCTATAATAAACACAGTATTATCCTAGAAACAAAAGTTAAACTATGAATCATCATGGGAAGTCAGTTTTCATATTCAACATAAAAATTTACTGGTGGGCATACTGGTACACTTCTATAATCCCAGATACTCAGGAGGCGGAGACTGGGAGGATCACAGTTTGAGGCCAGCCTACGGAAAATGTTAGCAAGAATCCATCTCAATAAAAAAACCGGGGGTGGTACGCACCAGTAATCCCAACGAGGCAAAGGCATAGGTAGGAGGATCAGAGACCAAGCTGGCCCCAGGCAAAAATAAAAGACCCTATCTGAAAAATAACTAAAAGCAAAAGGGTTAGAAGCATGGCTCCTGTGGTAGAGCAAAAGGCCAAGGCCTTGAGTTCAAACCCCAGTACTGACAAACAACAACAAAAAACTGGTCAGTGTCACAAAATCTGTATACTTTAATGGTCTGAGGCTGTACATTTTTACCTTTGAGTAAAGTCTAAAGAAGATAAAACAAAATATATCTGGTTGAATTACTTACTCTAAGGAAAAAATTAGAATAGCAGTAATATATTAAAATAAGAATAAGAACCAGTAAGTTAGTAGCATGTAATGCTATATCAGATCACGAATTTTTACTACTTTAAAAGTGTTTATGTTTGCAACAAGTAACTATTTGAGAGGTTTTTTTTTTTTTTTTCTTTTTTTTGGCAGGGGGCGTTTTGTGGTGGTGGTACTGGGATTTGAACTCTGGGCCTTGTGCTTGCTAAGCAGGCACTGTCACTTGAGCCATTCCACCAGCCCTTTTTCATGCTTGGTTTTTTCAGGATAGGGTCTCGTGAACTATCTGCCCAGGGCTAGCTTCGAACCACAATCCACCTGATCTCTGCCTCCTGAGTAGCTAGAATTACAAGTGTAAGCCACTGGCACCCAGCTTATTTTTAAATCTGTAACTTTGGTATTTTTGCATAAAGAATATGAAACTGTTTAGAAGAATGTTAGTTTTTAACATTTAAAGATACACAATTGTTCAATAAGTTAGTACTAATAAATTGGACCATTAAACTTCTGTGTCACAGATTTGACAGTGTTTAGAGAAACATGTATAGCCTTAAAAACAAATATAAAAAAAGAACTATTAAAAATCAATTATCCACAATTTTATGTTATGAATTTTGGAAAAGTATAGTACATTAAACCCAAGGAAAAAATAAAGATGGAAAAAAAATAATGAAATAGAAAAAAATTATATAGCAAACCTAGAAGATAGTTAAGTTGATAAGCTCCCAATAACACAAAGCAAAGGGGAGAAAGTGCAAGTAATAATCAAAATCAGAAATCACTACAGATCCTACTGACTTTAAAACGATAACAAAAGTATATTACAAACACTGTTATGGAAATGAATTTGAAAATGTACATGAAATAAACAAATTCCTAGAAATAAATGGCTTAAGACTACTTCAAGAAATTAAAAAATCTGAGAAGCAGACATGTATTATCAGCAAAACTGCACAACAGGAGGTTCCAGCACCAATCTTCCTAGAGAAAAAAAAGTTTAATAATCATATAATCCAGCAAAAATACTTTCAGAAGAGCTCCAGAATCCAGCCTTCATATCACAGTGCCAAGAGAGATGCCCTTGGCACACAAGTTCTCCCATGGGGGAGAGAAAGAGTAAAGTGATATCCAACTTTCAACACAGTGACTTGGCAGCAGGCCCACTCACCTAGTATTGTGGCACCAAACCCATTCACCCCCTGCAGGCCACTAGAACAGGCCTGCCCTGCCTACAGACCCCAATACAGGGCCTTTCCACTACAGACCTGGCATAGATCTGCCTGGACTCCACCAGAATCAGACAGTTAGACTCTACCAGACTACCCAGAACCTCTTAGCCAAGATGTTGGTAAAGGGCTTTACCTGCCATTCTGTAAAGAATGGGAAAGGTGACAGCTTCTTCAAATGCACAGATACAAAAACAAGATCACAAAGAATCAGAGAATCTTGATACCACCAAAGGGGGGGAAAAAAAAAACAAAACAAAAAGAAAGCTCCAGTAACTGACCCAAAGAAACAAAGTATATATGAAAATGTTACAGTAAAACCCATTAAATTCATATAACTAATACATGTTAAGTTTTTGAAAAAGCTCCTTAAAAAAGAAAAGAATTAGAACTCTATGAACACCATGAAAAAGAATTCAAAACAACTAACAACTACCTTGAAGTTCAGTGAGCTAGTTTAGTAAAACAAAAATCAAGATAACAATATAAGTTTTAAAAGTATATAGATGTAGAATAAAGTGAATTCAGAAAAACAGACAAACAAAACAGTAAGTTCAATATAGAGACAGAAACCATAAAAAAGACCAAATTCTGATAGTGAAAAATACAATAACTGAAATGAAAACTTCAATAGACATCTTCAAAGAAAGACTCAGAAAAACTCAGTGAACTCAATGTCAGGTAACATGAAGTTATCTAACAAGAGGAGAAAAAAGAATGAAAAAGCATGAAGAAAGCCTACAGGACTTATGAGGTACCATCAAGTAAACCAGTGTATGTATCATAAGGCGACAGGAGGAAAAGACAAAAGGAGTGAAAATTTTTTTTAAGAGATGTTGAAATTTTCCAAAATCTAGAAAGGAAAACAGATACTCAGATTCATGAAGTCAGACCACAAATAAGTAGAACCCAACAAGGTCTATATCAAAACCCATTATAGTCAAATTGTAAAGTCAAAGACAGAGAATTTTGAAAACAGTAAAAGTAAATCATCACTTCAGAGGGAACATCCACAAGACCATCATTAAATTTCTCAGCAGAAATCTTGTAAGCCAGTAGACAGCAGGATGAGATATTCAAAGTACTGAAATTAAAAACAAAATGTCAACAATAAATATTATACCTGACCAAACAGTGCTTTACAAAATGAAGAGATAAAGACTTGCCCAGACCGAAAAAAAAAAAAAGAGATAGTTTATCACCACTAAACTGACTGACAAGAAATGTTAAAGGAGTTTTTCAAGTTAAAATGAAAAATGCTAACCAGCAACAATAAAGCAAATGATAAAAATCTTACAATCAAACTGTCATTGTTACATTTTTTAATTCAACAGGTATTTACTGAATAACTGTTAAGCGCCAGGCACAAAACAAGCAGTATGTATTCAAAGTGAAAAAAATGAAGTACAAACAACTCAAAGCCCATTAACAGTTAGAATGGACTTCCTTTCGGCCAAAACTGCCATCTTCCAGTAATTTGCCAAAATGACGAACACAAAGGGAAAGAGGAGAGGAATCCAATATGTGTTTTCTAGGCCTTTTAAGAAACGTGGAGTTGTTCCTTTGGCCACATACATTCCAATCTACAAGAAGGGTGATATTGTAGCTATCAAGGGAATGGGTACTGTACAAAAAGAAATGCCCCACAACTGTTACCATGGCAAAACTGGAAGAGTCTACAATGTTACCCAGCACGCTGTTGGCATTGTTGTGAACAAGCAAGTTAAGGGCAAGATTCTTGCCAAGAGATTCATGTACGTACTGAGCTTATTAAGCAGTCTAAGAGATAGCTTCCTGAAATGCGTGAAGGAAAATGATCAGAAAAAGAAGCCAGCCAAAGAGAAAGAAACCTGTATTCAACTGAAGTGCCAGCCTGCTCTACCCAGAGAAACACACTCTGTGAGAACTAATGGAGAGGAGCCTGAGCTGCTGGAACCTATTCCCTATGAGCTCATGGCATAAATATCTCAAAAAATAAAAGACTTTGGACTGTAAAAATATTTTTTTAAAAAAGGTTACAATGGATAAATACATTGTAGTTTATTCATACAAAGTACTGTTACACAATAAAGAAAACAACGTACAACACACAATGTACATGAATGTTAAAACATAATGTTGAACAAAAGCAGCAAGATAAAAATGACTTACTATCTTCTCCCATTAATATGAAATACAAACTCAAAGTAAGGTACAGTATTCTGGGTCACAACAGAGTGGTTGAAGGGTTTATGATTGGACTGAAGACTTCCAGGATACTGTAATGGTCTCTTTCTTGAACTGAGTGATGGCTGCACAGGTTTATTCACTTTGGGATTATTTACTGAGCTGTGTAGTTTGTGTACTTTTCTGTATGCATGCTATAATTTAATAAAAAGATTTGTAAAAGATAGTATAGTCTGTAATTATGGGAATGGAAACTGTTTATGGCATATTTCTGAAAGAAAAGTTCCAAGAAAAAGAAAAAAGCTACTGAACAGCAGTTTCATTTCTTTTTTATTGGTCTATATTTTTTAAATCTATCTATAATGAACATGAAAATCATGTATCATAAATACATACAATAACTAATTAGAATAATCTTTTCATCTTTAGTCTTAATATAACTCTCCACAAAAGAGAAAAATCAAACCAAATGGAAACAGAAAAATTACTTTTCTCTGACATCTTCTAATATACCACTTCAGTCTCAAACAGCAGGCTCATTCTTTTTTTCTTTGTTATTACTGCTAATATAATTTGAAATGCTTTTTATTGACTTAAGCATTTTTCACAAGCTGCATTCCAAGCTCTGGTCTTCTCTACACTATATTTATACAAGGATCTCTTATACTCATCTTTGTTTCTATGGTTGTCCTTGTCCTTTTGAAGGTCCTTTCAATACCTGCACATATTGGTGCTCCCATCTTATATTATCTTCTGTTCTTCTCTCAGACAATACCCTGTCATTTTTAGGATGTCTTATGTCCTTTAAACAACTTAAACAGATACTAGAAAATTTTAATTTCAACAATTTTATCCCTATCCAAATAACAAATTCACACTTTTTCAGCTCTCCTTGTCTTTAAAAGTACATAGCTTGCTTCTCCCCCTTTCCTGTGCTGGGGATTGAATGCAGGGCCTTAAACAGCCTTGCACATGTGAAGTACATAGATAGCTCTTCGCTCTTTTATAAAGTATTTTCAACTCCTTCAATACAATCACCCAATATTCAACACTTCATGTACTTCATTTTGGGGTTACCCCAACACTGCTTTGACTAAACCTTAAAACAGCAAAATAAAATGCATCAGTATATAATAATTTATAATTATTTAATTTCACTTATATTACATATATTTGCCAAATACAGAAAAAGCATATGTGATTCTATTACTCTAACACAAAAACTTATTTTGGTGAATTTCCTACTTTCTTGCTTATGTTTTGTTTCACAATTCTAATTATTTTGCACATTATGATTCTGTATTCTGACTTTTGTACTATACCATAAACATCTTTTTATGTTTCCAATATCACTTTTAATCATAATCATTGCATTGTTGCTGAACATGATTGGTTTTTGCCAATATTTAGATGCTATAAATAATTTGTTAATAAACATTTTCATATATTGTTTTCAAAATTCTTTATTATATTCTCAGGTTAGATTCAGTATTCCCTAAGCCATCATGAGAAAGGTAGTACTTGAATTAAAGGACACAGAGGATTTTGAATAAAAAGAGAGGATAGACCACAAGCAAAATCCTGAAACTAGGCTCTGGGGGACATAGAGTGGTTCAATACGATTCATACATTATGCATTTATAAGGGAAAAATAAAAGATTGAAATTCTAAAGGGGATAAAATGAGACAACTGAGGAATTTTAATAGGTAAATAAGAAGAAGTTCTCAAAAAATAAAAAATAGATCTAGGGATGTAGCTCAGTGGTAGAGTACTTGCCTAGTGCTAGTGTGCATGAGGCCCTGGGTTCAATCCCCAGCATAGCAAAAGAAAAAAAGAAAAAAAAAAAAAAACTGAACTACCATATGAGCCAGCAATCCCACCACTGGGTATATATCCAGAGAAAATGAAAGCAGTATCTCAAAGATAGCTCAAAGAGCTATCTGCACTCTCATGTTCACTGCAGCAATATTCACAGTAGCCAAGATATGGAACTAATCTAAGTGTTCACCAACAAATGAGTGGATAAAGAAAATGTGATGGGTGTGTGTGTGTAGAGTATGTGTGTATAATACTATTCAGCCTTTAAAAAAATAAAAAGGAAGTCCTCATTTGTGACAATGTGGATTAATGGTGGACATTTTAAATGAAGTCAGGCACAGAAAGACAAATACCTATGATCTTACTTATATGTGGAATCTAAATAAAGGTGAACTTATAAAAGCAGAGAGTAGGAGAGTGGGTACCAGAGGCTGGGAAGGGGACAGTATTGAGGAGATGTTGGTCAAAGGATACAAAACTTCAATTAGGAGAAAAAAGTTCAAAAGGTCTACTGTTCACGATGCTTAAAAATCACTAACAGAGTAGATTTAAGTTTTCTCACCACAAAAAAAAAATAACTGAGATAATGCATGTTAATTAGTCTTTGTACAATATCTCAAAACATCATGCTGTATACAATAAATTTAATTTTTAAAAATTTAGAAAGAAAAACAAATCTACCTGTTTGTCAAATTCTTTGCAAGAAATGGCTATCAATATTTGAAATATAAATAAAGGAGAAAAAAAAACAAATTCATGGCAGCAAAAATAAATAATGTTACATTTGTGAAGATGTATTATCCTCCTAACATTTCTTTTTCATAAACAAAGGGGTAGAATAACACTGAGTACTATCAGGCTTTCCTAGCTCAGCTGCATCAATATTTTAATGTTTACATAGATTGACCATATATTTCCTCTCGTTTTTTTCAGATTTACTATCATCCCTGACTTGTTTCTAAACACTTATAAACAATGATCCCTTTTGCTAAGAGACTCTTTTCTGGATTCCCCACACATACCAAAATAAGTCTGACTAACTGAAATTATGGAAAGAAAAATGTGACCATTAAAATTATCTAAGATCATACAAGGCTAATGGCTGACAGAGCTGTAAATCCAGGTCTCTCCACGCCACTACAGAAGCAACTATGTAAAAACAAGAAAGAAGCACACCTTCAGTCATGTATGTTCCCTGGTCAAGAATGCTACAAACAGTTTCCTGTTTCACATCAACTAAGTGAATTTTCATGCTTTACTTAAAGGATGTGGATAAGTAATAGTATGTAAGATAGGTTCCTTATGATTGCCAGAAATATATGCAAACTTATGTGAGTAACTTACAAGAAATTTTAGTAGAGGCAGAGGTGTCATTGATCCTTGTTATAATTCAGCTTTCTGGTTCTGCCTCCATTATGACCGTGATTATGTTCTACTCTCTACAAGGACTGCTCTGCCTACTAAATGGTTTCTACTGTCCTGCAGCATCTACTTACTGACTTTCTAATCCTGAGGGTACAAAATTTAATTGCCTCTCTCTTATCAAAATTGTTTTGCTGAATTGATATTCATTTTTACATATTTATTCCATATTTATCCTAAAATGAAATCTGATACATGAATTATGCTAGATAAAACTATTAAGACATAAGATAATAACTTCCTATTACAAAAAAATGGTTAGCCTGTAAAAACACAGGTAATTTTACAGATCTCTATTTTTTACTTATTTACCATGTCAAGCACTGAACTAAAGCACTAAGAAAGTATCATAGATTAGCAAACTGAAGCTCTGAAAGTATAAATTCTTACTCAAGATCACATCTAATAAATAGCACAGAAAAAATTCAAACCCTATAGGTATGAGGCCAAGACCATATTTTCGAAAACCATACTACTCTGTCAATGACTGCCAAGAAGTATCACCAACTGTATTTTATAATACTAACTAATCCTACCTCCCTTCTCACAAAAACCCTGTACCACACTCTAATGCAATGTTTCTCAAAACACTGAGTGGTGAGTTCTATGATTCCAAGACAGGGGAGGTGTTAAAAAAAAAATGTTTCATCAAATAAGTATAGGAAATGTTATGTTTTAAAAGCTCATCAAGGTTAGAAGTACAGCTCCTAGCTGTGGTATAGTGTGTGCAAGGCCCTGGGTTCAATCCTCAGCACTGTTCGGGAAAAAAAAAACCATAAAAGTCACCAAACTTCCAAAGTATAGGACTTCTCAGAATTTTCTTTTTTTTTTTGAGGGGTTTGTGGGTGGGATGCTGGAGACTGAATTTAGGGCCAATGAGCTACACCTTCTGCCCTCAGACTTCTAAATCTGCCAATGCATACTGAGAATTTCCAAGATTTAAATCAATCAAGCAGAGCTGCTCATAAATATTTAGTCAAAGTTACCTCTACTCAAAGGCTACTACCTGGAACTAATGCACCTTACAAATGCTTATCTAGTTAAAAAAAAAAAAATGACAGGACCCTCTTTTTCATTTGTAAGTTCACCTAAACTAAGTTAGTTTTTAGTAAATTTTATGAACCTGCTGACCCATGCCACACTTCTTGGTGAAAATGTCATGGCCATGCTAAGGTCTGGTGGTCATGTCTGGGATCAGATAACTTCACTCTGTTCAGAGATGACTGGTCAGGACTGGCACCAAAGGGACACCCATTCACTTATGTAGTCTTCCTCAAGAGGTTAGCTGAGCCAATGGGATTCATCTTAAAAAACAGGAAACAAACAGCAAAGCACAGGAGATGGAAGAGTCACACAGGCAACAAGTGCAAGTCACAAAGGAATAGGAAACTACTGGTAACCTAAGAAACTTGCCAACAGAGAACAAAACAAAGAGGACGGAACAGAGAAGGCATGCAAGAGAGGGACTATGTGTCTGCACCTAGGGTTAGTTCTAATTCCTGTGAACCTAGCCCTTGGAGCTATACAGATTCTCTGTTGAAGCCTTATAGTACTATGCTGTAGCCCTTTTGATTAAACTAGATTGAGAATGCTCTTTTCCTTATAATTAACCCTAATTAAATGCAAACAAGGAAAATTTAATTAATTTAACAGAAACGAAACCATACAAATCAGATTAAAGAATATAGACTATAGAGTTAGAATGCCTGTGATTGAATCCCTTATTTTCTTACTATAAGATATAAAATTATAGGCAAGTTACTTCAGGTAACTCCAATTGCCATCTGTAAAATGGAATTCCACCTCAGGAATGCTGTGAGGAGTAAATGAGATGTTTGTAAAGTGCTTTATCCACAGAAAGTACTGAATAAATGTTACCCATTATTACTGTCAATTACATAAGACATGTGTTTCTTTTTCTCTTACTCAGCATGAAAACCCTATTGCAAAACTATAACTAAAAAAAAGAAATAGTTTATAGCTGGATGTAAAAGTCTAGTAAATATTTCCTTTCAAAAAATGTTCTCGTATACTGTAGCCATAGTACCTTAACTCTAGGGAATCTCTCATTCTTTATACTTTTCACAGAACTAATGATATCAAATACTTTGAAAGTATCTTTGATCTTAACAAAGTGATTTTTCCACAATAGAATAAGAGTGTTCCATTAATATCAGCTATAAGCCAGGTGCCAATGGATCACACCTCTAATCCTAGCTATATGGGATGCTAAGACCTAGAGGATCAACCCCAGTTCTACCAAAAAAAAAAGAACTACCAGCTATACTTTATCAATATTTTGAAGAAACTAAAACATAATAATTTTCAAACAGACAACAAAATTAACCAACTTTATAAAATAGTAAGTTATTTTATTCTAAGATTATTATATTTGGAATGAATATACAGACCTATAATAAGAAACACAAGGGGAATATATAGTAGCATGTATGGAGGCCTTTTCATAACAATTTCAAATCCAAAGAGAAGTGATCTTATTAGCACTTACTATTTTTAGCCCTATTAATGTCTAATTCATAGTATTTTCACTCCATATACCAAGATATTTATTTACTTGCTAGGAATAATTTAGAGTTACTTTAATAAATTATTTATCTCCATCATTCTCTGATTCAGATAATTTGGATTCTCCCACTTAATAGCAAAGAAATTAGTTACATCAAGTTGAGAAATGTGATAGAAATTTTTTAAATCCACAATGTTTTTTAATTAATATGTTCTACCACCCACAATGTGTTAATCGGATCAATATGAATTATTTTTATTCAATAAGACTAAATTATTATGTATCTTTCACAAGTTATTTCTGTCCACTAAGGGCATACTTTTGCATAGGGGAAAAAATAGCCATTGCTTGACCATTTCTACATATAAAGTAACAACTCAGTAATAAAATGACAATCCAATCTTAAAATCAGCAAATGATCTGAACAGATATTTCACCAAAAACACAAGAAACAAAGATCAATATCATTGATCATCAGAGTAACAGCACAATGAGGGACTGGCAGAATGGCTGAAGTGGTAGAGCACCTACCTGTCTACAAGCCTGAGACCCTGAGTTCAAACCCCAGTATTGCCAAAAAAAAAAAAAAAAAAAAAAAAAGCACAATGAAGAGATCTTTTATATCTCATTTTTCACACATATCAAAATAGCTAAAATTAAAAAGACTGACAATCAAATATTGATGAGGTTGTAGAGTGACTGCAACCCTCACACATTACTGGTGGGGATGTGAAATGGTACAACTACTTTGAGGAAAAAAATGTGGCAGTTTCTTTATAAAACTAAACCCAAAAGAAATGAAAAAAAAAAAACTTCACAAAAAGTTTCTTATAAGAATATTAAGAGCAGTTTTTATTCATCTGAGCCAAACACTGAAAATAGTTCAAGTATCTATTCACAAATAGAGTATCATTTTGCAAGAAAGGGGAATAAACATAATGATGTGGATATAAATTATGTGCAAAAATTATGCTGAGTGAAAGAAGCCTCACTTAAAGGAGTGCATGTGATTCCATTGATGTGATGTTCTAGAAGAGGCAAAATTAATATATGGCAGAAAAGAGTGCTTGCCTCTGGGAGGCAGGAGGCAGGAAATGAAAGGGAGAGGGCATGAAGGAACATTTTGGAGTAATGACAATATATAAAATCTTGATGAGGGCTTAAGTTCCAGGATTCAGTTACTGACACCATCAGTACCAGCTATATAACCTTGAACAAATTATTTAATGTCCCAAGTCTCAGTAACTTAACAAAAAACTCTACTCAGAAGCTTCTAGACATCATCAATAGCTATAGAAAGGTAGCAGGATATAAAATTAACATAGAAAAATCATTAGCATTTCTATACTCTAACAATGAGCAAAGGGAAAAAGAATGTATGAAAACAATTCCATTTACAATAGCCTCAAAAAAAATCAAATACCTAGGTGTAAACCTAACAAAAGATGTGAAAGACCTCTACAAGGAAAACTATACACTTCTGAAGAAAGAGACTGAGGAAGACTATAGAAAGTGGAGAGATCTCCCATGCTCATGGATTGGTAGAATCAACATAGTAAAAATGTCGATACTCCCAAAAGTAATCTACAAGTTTAATGCAATTCCCATCAAAATTCCAATGACATTCATTAAAGAGATTGAAAAATCTACTGTTAAATTTATATGGAAACACAAGAGGCCACGAATAGCCAAGGCAATACTCAGTCAAAAGAACAATGCAGGAGGTATCACAATATCTGACTTCAAACTGTATTACAAAGCAATAACAATAAAAACAGCATGGTACTGGCACAAAAACAGACATGAAGACCAGTGGAACAGAATAGAGGACCCAGATATGACGCTACACAACTATAACCAACTTGTCTTTGACAAAGGAGCTAAAAATATACGATGGAGAAATAGCAGCCTCTTCAACAAAAACTGCTGGGAAAACTGGTTAGCAGCCTGCAAAAAACTGAAACTAGATCCATGTATATCACCCTATACCAAGATTAACTCAAAATGGATCAAGGATCTTAATATCAGACCCCAAACTCTAGAGTTGATACAGGAAAGAGTAGGAAATACTCTGGAGTTAGTAGGTATAGGTAAGAACTTTCTCAACGAAACCCCAGCAGCACAGCAACTAAGAGATAGCATAGATAAATGGGACCTCATAAAGCTAAAAAGCTTCTGTTCATCAAAAGAAATGGTCTCTAAACTGAAGAGAACACCCACAGAGTGGGAGAAAATATTTGCCAACTATACATCAGACAAAGGACTGATAACCAGAATATATAGGGAACTTAAAAAACTAAATTCTCCCAAAACTAATGAACCAATAAAGAAATGGGCAAGTGAACTAAACAGAACTTTCTCAAAAGAAGAAATTCAAATGGCCAAAAAATACATGAAAAAATGCTCACCATCTCTAGCAATAAAGGAAATGCAAATTAAAACCACGCTAAAATTCCACCTCACCCCTGTTAGAATAGCCATCATCAGCAACACCACCAACAACAGGTGTTGGTGAGGATGCGGGGGAAAAAGGAACCCTCTTACACTGTTGGTGGGAATGTAAACTAGTACAACCACTCTGGAAAAAAATTTGGAGGCTACTTAAAAAGCTAGACATTGATCTACCATTTGATCCAGCAATACCACTCTTGGGGATATACCCAAAAGACTGACACAGGTTACTCCACAGGCACCTGCACACCCATGTTTATTGCGGCACTATTCACAATAGTCAAGTTATGGAAACAGCCAAGATGCCCCAGCACTGACGAATGGATTAAGAAAATGTGGTATCTATACACAATGGAATTTTATGCAGCCATGAAGAAGAACGAAATGTTATCATTCGCTGGTAAATGGATGGAATTGGAGAACATCATTCTGAGTGAGGTTAGCCTGGCTCAAAAGACCAAAAATCGTATGTTCTCCCTCATATGTGGACATTAGATCAAGGGCAAACACAACAAGGGGATTGGACTATGAGCACATGATAAAAGCGAGAGCACACAAGGGATGGGTGAGGATAGGTAAGACACCTAAAAAATTAGTTAGCATTTGTTGCCCTTAATGCAGAGAAATTAAAGCAGATACCTTAAAAGCAACTGAGGCCAATAGGAAAAGGGGACCAGGGACTAGAGAAAAGGTGAGATCAAAAAGAATTAACCTAGAAGGTAACACACACGCACAGGAAACTAATGTGAGTCAACTCCCTGTATAGCTATCCTTACCTCAACCAGCAAAAACCCTTGTTCCTTCCTATTATGGCCTATACTCTCTCTACAACAAAATTAGAAATAAGGGCAAAATAGTTTCTGCTGGGTATTGAGGGGGTAGGGGGGAGAGAGAGGGGGCGGAGTGGGTGGTAAGGCAGGGGGTTGGGGCAGGGGGGAGAAATGACCCAAGCCTTGTATGCACATATGAATAATAAAAGGAAAAAAAAATGAATATAGAATTTTTTTTTTTATTATTCATATGTGCATACAAGTCTATATTCATTCTTGTATAGAGGGTACATCAACCATATTTGTAAATGACACAGTGTAACCCCACCCAGCACAACAATAAAAAAATAAAAAGATTCCACCTCACTCAACCAACAATGCTGTCGAGGATGTGGGTGAAAAGGAACCTTCATACACTGTTGGTAGGAATGTAAATTATTACAACCACTATGGAAACCAATCTGGAGGCTCCTCAAAAAACTAAAAACAGATCTGCCTCATGACCCAGCATTATCACTCTTAGGGACCTACTTGAAGGAATCTAAGGCAGGTTACAATAAAGACACCTGAACAACCATGTTTATTGCAGCATTAGTCACAATAGTCAAGTTATAGAAACAGCCAAGATGCCCCACAACTGATGAATAGATAAAGAAAATGTGGTATTTATACACAATAGAATTTTCTTCAGCCATAAAAAAGAATGAAATTTTGTTGTTTGCAGGTAAATGGATGGAACTAGAGAACATCAGCTTAAGTGAAGTTAGCCAGTTTCAGAAGGCCAAAGGCTGCGTGTTTTCTCTCATATGTAGAATATAAGCCCAATACAAATACCAAGCAATGTTATGAAAAAATGGGTCACCCTAAGGGGAGGTAACTAACAAGAGAGGGAAGGTAAAAGAAGGCAATTAAAAAGGTGATTATGGTTGATCTACTTTCTATACAAGAATGAATACGGACTTTTTAAACCTATTGAAATCACCAAAGGAGGAGACTAAGGTACAAAGGAGAAAAGTTGATGGAATAAACCAATTTGTGTTATAATACATATATACATGGAACTGTCACAATGAAACTCCCTGTGTAGCTACCTTAAATAAACAAAAATATCTTTTTTCAAAAGACAGAGGACAAAAACATGTCCTGTCTGGGGTTTGGTATCAGTGGGAGGGGGAAGGAGAGAAGGAAAGGGTGGAGGGGGTGAATATGGTGGAAATATTATGTACTCATGTATGAAAAGTGAAAAATGAGACCTGTTGAAATTATTCAAAGAGTGGGAGAGGGGGGATAAAAGGGAATGATGGAGGGGGTAAATTCAACTATGACATATTGAAAGCACTTTTGTAAATGTCACAATGTACTCCCTGTATAACAATAAAGTAACTAAAAAATTTAAAGAAAAAAAGAAAAAAAAACTAAAGCAAAAAATAGCTGGGATTCAAGTGGTAAAGCACCTGCTTAGCAAATTTGAGACCCTGAGTTCAAACAACAGTTCAAAAAAGCCCAGGGATTATTACCATATAATCTCTTAATTCATATTGTGACTGTAGCAATTCCTGTACTCTTTTTCAACTTTCTTTAGCTTTCTTCAGCCAAATTCCACATACAATCTGAACAGTAGCAATGAAATGGAATTGGGTGGGATGTAGGGTATAATGCAATTTTTGGGAATAGTTAATTTGTTTTTCACTATCCTAATTGAAATATTATTCTGCTGTTCCTTCTTCAAAAAAAAAATTAACTCTAATATTGAGTGGATTTTGATTTACTCAAGCTAAACTTACTGGGTAAAACATCTGTCTCAAACGGAAAACAAAGTTCAAACCCCAGTACTGCCAAAAAGAAAACGAGTGACATTCTTTCAAATTCCCTAGAAGACCATGTGGGACAATTATATAAAGCATTCATAAAATTCACTCCAGTCCTAACTGCTACTTTCCATTGCAAATTAATTTTCTTATAGTTATTTTCCAACTTTGTTCAGACACTTGAATTCTCTCCCTGAATGTTACTAGGACTCGTTTAAGCTGAGGGAAAAATGTGTATTTGTGCCCACAACCATGTGTCATTAACTATAAGCAGATTTTTTCACTTAAAAACTTTCCCGAAAACTAGTTATTTTCCTCAAACAAGAATCTTCCATTTTGAGTTCTTAAATCTGTATTTTAAATGAGCTAGATTTATAGAATATTTGCTAGGAGAAAGTAATTTGAGATGTCAAGCTCTCCATCAAGGTAATTATTTTCTTCAAACCTTGATACTAATTGACCTTATAAATTAGTAAAGTACACAAAGAGCTACAATGGATCAAGGGAAAAGATGACATCTATATAATGGTCTCATCTGTGGAAATGAGCATTTCTTACCAGGAAAGACACAAATTCTTTCTCTTAATCTGTTAGGGAAATCACTGAAAAGAAAGCCTTACAACTATCTACTCAATAATCAGTAAGTAACTGCTTACCTCCCATTATGTACTGTGCTAAAATAACTGCATTATTGCTGCTGAAAGGGCTTTTTTTCCCCAATTTCAAGAATTTCTCTACTCATAGAACACTGGGATATATTTGGACCGTGTCCTCAAGGATCTCTTTCAGTCTGAATAAATCAGACAAATACAAAGTGAGTCAGAACTCAGATTTCTGGCTTCAAATATTCTTATGACACAATAAAGGCCAAAGGCAAGTATCAATTCTTAATGTTTCAGAGACAAAATTTGAACTAGGTATGAAATTATAGTCTAGTCTCCTTGAGCCAGTCCTTTAACATCCCGCAGCTTCCTGTTGTTGCTTCAGCAGTTGTTCCTGCCAGGTGATTTTTTTTTTTCCTAATTAAAATCTCTCTGAAGGAAATGGGTATGCTCCTCTATTGCAAAATTGACAGACTTTTTGGAAGACAATTTAGCATACACCACAAAACTATTAAAAAATGTTCTTTTAGTGTTCAAAAACAGCTGGAACCAGAGGTATAAAGGATATTTCCAAAGTACTTTCTCTTAATTTTTTGTCTATCTTTACTTAAGGTTGTGTTCAATATTCAGAATTTCTAAATACAACAGGGAAAAACACACCTTGGTAACCTCAACTTAGTATCTTCAGTCATCTCAGTGGAAAGAGTTAGGCTTGCTTTGTTCCAAAAAGAGAAGACCCAAGGATGACTCTAATTAGCCCAGTTTAAGGTGGTGGTTGAGAGGAACTAGAACCGACACTTTCCCTGGGACTACAGGGACTAGAAGGCATGGTTTCCAACAGAAGGGATGATGAGCAGAAAATTAAACATGCATATCCTTTGACCCAGCAGTTCTACTTCTAGGAATTAAAACTTACACTATAGTTGTACACCAAACACCGTTTTAAGTACTTTATCAGTAGTAACTCTTTCAATCTTCACATCTATATCAGGTAAATACTACTATCTCATTTTACAGATACAGAAACTAAGACACAGAGTAATTTGGTAACTTGTCTAAGACCAGAACAACTAAGAGGCAAAACCAGGAACCAAATCCAGACCACCTGGATCCCTCCCACATTTTAAACTTTACTATTACTAAGCTTTATTGCCCCTCTATCTATGTATCCCAAGAAATTAAGATCAATGTAAAAATTTCTCTAGGATTCATCGTAGCATTAGTTATAACTGCAAATATCTGAAAATAAAATGTTTCATAAGAGATTCATTGGGAGTTATGTGTTTAACTAGATTATATACTTAAATGATGAAACACTTGGCTAATAAAAATTAATGCTATTATATAATATATGTGGAAAGCTAGTATAATATATAGTTAAATTTCAAAAACACAATTGCATAAATGAACAGATGCTATGACTTTGTTTTGTAAGAAGTGAAATAATGCCGTCAGCTCTCAGTGACCCACACCTGTAATCCTAGCTACTCAGGAGGCAGAGATCAGGAGGATCAAGGTTCAAAGCCAGCCCCAGCAAAGAGTTTTCCTATCTTGGAAAAAAAATCACAAACAAGGGCTTGGAGTAGCTCAAGGTGTAAGTCCTGAGTTCAAACTCCAACACTGCCAAAAAAAAAAAAAAAAGTGAAACAATAGATTGGGGACATGTCTCAAGTTGTGGAGCACTTGCCTAACAAGTGCAAGTCCCTGAGTTTAATACCCAGTAACAAATATATGTGTGTATACATATATAGATAGATACAGATATAGATATATCTATATATGTGTGTATGTATGAAGTGAATATATATATGAAGTGATAAAGTGAAGGCTTCTTGAGTAGCTCAAGTGGTACAGTTCTGCCTAGCAGGCGTGAGACCCTGAGTTCAAGTCCCAGTGGCACCAAAAAAAAAGTTAAATAGTGATACAGGTATGAAATAATATGGTGAAATTATAATATACATATATATGTATATGAATGAACACAAAAATTTCTACACAGTTATCTGTTAGGTCATGCTAAAGGGAGGTCACTGATGGGAGAGAGAGGGTAAAAGAAGTTAAGAAGGTGAATGGGGCTGGCAGAGTGGCCGGAGTGGTAGAGCACCTGCCTAGCAAGTGTGAGGTCCTGAGTTCAAAACCCCAGAACCACCAAAAAAAAAAAAGAAGAAGAAGAAGATGAATATAGTTGATACACTTTCTATACAAGAATGAATATAGAATTTTTAAACCTGTTGAAATCACCATAAGAAAGGGACTTGAGGGAGAAAGGAGAAAAGTAGAGGGCTTGAACCAACTCCATATATACATGGAAATGTCACAATGAAACTTCCTGTACAGCTATCTTAAACAAACAAAAATGACTTTTTTCAAAAATGGAGAACAGAAAGATTAAACAGGTCCTGTCTGGGTGTTGGTACCAGTGGGAGGTGGGAGGATATAAGGGTGTAGGAGGGTAAATGTCATAGAAATATACTTATGTATGAAAATGGAAAAATGAGACCTGCTGAAACTATTCCAGAAATGGGGGAAAGAGGGTTTAAAGGAGAATGATGGAGAGGGTGAATTCAACTATGATATATTGTGAGCACTTTTGTAAATGTCACAATGTACCCCCAGTACAATAATAAAAAATAAAAGAAAATAAAGCTATCTGCTAAAATATCAGCAGTATACCACTTTACAACCACTGTGGAGTGGCTATAATCCAAAGACAGAGCATAACAAGGGAGTGGCACTTGCAAAATTAAGGTGAACAATCTTGATTCCTTAGGAGAATATCAAGTAGTAAGCCAAGGCTTATTTGCCAATTATCAACTACTCATACAATATCCTTATACCTTTAACAATTTCTTCAAGAACTACAAAACTCATGACCCACAGTACAAGCCACCCTTGGTAAACAGTGATTTCATCAATTGTTTCTTTAAATTATTCATTTTAAAATAGTCCCTAGACTGAGCCTCTATGTAATATGTACATAGAAGAAAAGACTTTTGTTTGGGTTTTTTTAAATTAGATGTTTTGGTAACTAATTATTCTGTTCTAATCATTAGTAGGGAAAAAAAAGACCTGTTATACAAGACAGTAAAATGGAAAGGACAGCATAGCTTTCAAAAATCATACAGCTTAATTGCACAAATTAAAACATCCCAGGATCTAGATATTTTTGGACTCAAACCATTGTTTTTTAAAAACTGCTTCAACTAACACACATGATTACAAAGTAAAAAAAAACGTTATCATTATTTGTTCAGATTAAAATCAAACAGGAAAGATGATGTATCAATTAAAAACAAACATACATGCATAGTTTCATAAAACTCATTTTTCTTTAAAAATATTTTCTTTAAAAAAAAGCAGAAAATAATGTGCTTGTTTAGCTGCGCATTGAGTTTTGTCAATGTGGGACCATGGCTGGCAAATAGGTACAAAAACAAACATGTCCCATCCATACCAATGTATGTACATATTCTTTTTCTTTCTTTTTCTTTTTTTGTGGGTCTGTGGTTTTCAGGGCTTCATGCTTACAAAGTGGTGCTCTACCATTGAGATACACTTCCAGTCCAATTTGCTCTGGTTATTGTGGAGACAGGGTCTCAAGAACTATTTGTCAGGGCTGGCATCCATCTGCAATCCTCCTGATCTCAGCCTCCCAAGTGGCTAGGATTATAGGCATGAGCCATCAGTGCTCAGGTGTGTATCCTTTCATGTGCTGACTTCTTAAATTGCAGACAAGCTGGTGCTGATGTTTAAAGGTAAGGAATGGAGTGTCTCCTAAAGCACAGTCCTGACATCAATCATTCAGAAAAAAGACTGATCCTTGGCCAGAACACTAGAACCAAGAAAGAGACCTTAGATAAACCTAACAGGAATGGATTACCTGCCTGGCACCCATTTATGTTCTAGACATGAAAAGACATGTTAAAAGAAGATGATTTATAGCATATGATAGCATACAAGAAAATAAGTAGAATAATAACCCTTTGAGAGACCACAACCTGGCTGTGTTCCAGAGGCTCACGCTTATAATTCTAGCTACTTAGAAAGCTAGGACTGGGAGGATTACAGTTCAAGGTCAGCCTAGAAAACAGTTCATGAGACCTCATCTCCAAAATAACCAGAGCAAATAATGCACTGGAAAAGTGGTGAAAGTGGCAGAATGCCTTCTTTCCAACTACAAACCCCAGTCCAGAGAGACATCACAGCTTGAAAGCAACTAAAATATACTTTGCAAACCAGACAAATGACTTGAAAGTTACTCTCTGGCTTTATTACCCTTTTGTCTTGTTTTTAGCTTTTAGGAAGGTCTTATTTCAATATTCAAGCTGATTTCGGAGATGTCTCAGAAAATAAAGGGAAAATGATTTGATAGGGGGAGATAGTTGGATCAAAATGTTAAGAAAAAGTGGCACTCCATGAAGTCACAAAAGAAAGAGAAGAACTGAACTGAAGCTCTGATGTCAAGCCAACCCTGCCCAAGTAGATGTTCTTTCATTGTGAGGATGGGGATTCATTTTATTAGAAAAAACTAGGAAGTTTCTGTTGAGGTGCCTAGAACCAAGGTCACTGCAACAAGGTCTGAAGAGACAGGTACAAAAGCTAGCAGCTTTCTGTAATGTTTAAATTTTATAATAAATAGGTATTACTACCCTAAGTATGAAAGAGTTTAGCAATAGACCAGTCAAAGCAGTATGTAAAGGAATATACAGGAACATACACCAAATATGTGCAATAGAACACTTAAGAAAAACTTATATGCAGAGGGGCTGGGGGTATAACTCAATGGTAGAATTCCTGCTTTAGCTGCCCAAGGCTCTGGGGAGGGAAAGTGGGAGAGAGGGAAGGAGGAAAGAAGGAAAGAAGGAAAGAAGAAAGAAGGAAGGAAGGAAGGAAAGAAGGAAGAAGGAGGGATGGAGGGAGGGAAGAAGATAGGGAGGGAGGGAGGAAAGGAATCTAAAACAGAGATTCTAAATCACATGGACACAAAAATTCAAGAGCCAGGCAGAATGCATCAGTCAGAAAAAAATTCTACAAGGAGGTAAACTCAAGATGTGAGTAGAAGAGGTCACACAATTTGTTGAGAAAGAAGAAAAGAAAAAAGGGAGACCAGACCACCAATCTGAAATCAAAGTTTTCTATGAAAGCAGGTACTTTGCTCAACATGTTACCTCATCTATGCTTACCACTGAGAAAGCACAACAGGGCTCTAAAAGTCTTTAGCTGCAATACCCTAGATTTCAAGACTGAAAAACACTATTTTGATTCCTAAAAGGCTAATTCTCTGTTGGAGCTTCTTGGTGGATATAACATCCATTTCTCAAAAACTCTAACTATACAATATAAAACTAAAGTATTTCAAATTATTTGATAGAGCTATTGAATATGGTTTTAATATCCATGCTTTTTATTTCTAAGGTTAAGATATATACCACTCAAAACTAAAATTATTTTTTACTTATGTAACTTTTCATTAACTTTTATTCTATGGTTTAACAGTCCATTTAAAAGAAAGTTCCCAATCCTCTCCAGTTCCAAGACTGCAAGAGACTCTTAAGACAAAATAAAGACCCCTGGCAAACCTGACTAAAATGAGGAGAGAAAAAACCCAAATTAGTAGAATTAGGAATGCAAAAGGGGAGATAACAACAAACACCATGGAAGTCCAGGAAATCATCAGAGACTACTTTGAGAACCTATATTCAAATAAATTTGAAAATCTAAAAGAAATGGACAGATTTCTAGATACATATGAGCATCCAAAACTGAACCAAGAGGAAATTAATTACCTGAATAGACCTATAACACAAAATGAAATTGAAGCAGCAATCAAGAGTCTCCCCAAAAAGAAAAGTCCAGGACCTGATGGATTCTCTGCTGAATTCTATCAGACCTTTAAAGAAGAACTGATACCAACCCTCCTTAAACTGTTCCACAAAATAGAAAGGGAAGGAAAACTGCCAAACACATTTTATGAAGCCAGTATTACACTTATCCCAAAACCAGGCAAAGACACCTCCAAAAAGGAGAACTATAGGCCAATCTCCTTAATGAACACTGATACAAAAATCCTCAACAAAAAAATGGCAAACCGAATTCAGCAACACATCAAAAAGATTATTCACCATGACCAAGCAGGCTTCATCCCAGGGATGCAGGGGTGGTTCAACATACGAAAAACAATAAATGTAATAAACCACATTAACAGAAGCAAAGACAAAAACCACTTGATCATCTCAATAGATGCAGAAAAAGCCTTTGATAAGATCCAACATCATTTCATGATAAAAGCTCTAAGAAAACTAGGAATAGAAGGAAAGTTCCTCAACATTATAAAAGCTATATATGACAAACCTACAGCCAGCATTATACTTAACGGAGAAAAAGTAAAACCATTCCCTCTAAAATCAGGAACCAGACAAGGATGCCCACTATCTCCACTCCTATTCAACATAGTACTGGAATTCCTAGCCAGAGCAATTAGGCAAGAAGAAGGAATAAAAGGAATACAAATAGGTAAAGAAACTGTCAAAATATCCCTATTTGCAGACGACATGATCCTATACCTTAAAGACCCAAAAAACTCTACTCAGAAGCTTCTAGACATCATCAATAGCTACAGCAAGGTAGCAGGATATAAAATCAACATAGAAAAATCATTAGCATTTCTATACACTAACAATGAGCAAAGGGAAAAAGAATGTATGAAAACAATTCCATTTACAATAGCCTCAAAAAAAATCAAATACCTAGGTGTAAACCTAACAAAAGATGTGAAAGACCTCTACAAGGAAAACTATACACTTCTGAAGAAAGAGACTGAGGAAGACTATAGAAAGTGGAGAGATCTCCCATGCTCATGGATTGGTAGAATCAACATAGTAAAAATGTCAATACTCCCCAAAGTAATCTACATGTTTAATGCAATTCCCATCAAAATTCCAATGACATTCATTAAAGAGACTGAAAAATCTACTGTTAAATTTATATGGAAACACAAGAGGCCACGAATAGCCAAGGCAATACTCAGTCAAAAGAACAATGCAGGTGGTATCACATACCTGACTTCAAACTATATTACAAAGCAGTAACAATAAAAACAGCATGGTACTGGCACAAAAACAGACATGAAGACCAGTGGAACAGAATAGAGGACCCAGATATGAAGCCACACAACTATAAGCAACTTATCTTTGACAAAGGAGCTAAAAATATACAATGGAGAAATAGCAGCCTCTTCAACAAAAACTGCTGGGAAAACTGGTTAGCAGTCTGCAAAAAACTGAAACTAGATCCATGTATATCACCCTATACCAAGATTAACTCAAAATGGATCAAGGATCTTAATATCAGACCCCAAACTCTTAAGTTGATACAAGAAAGAGTAGGAAATACTCTGGAGTTAGTAGGTATAGGTAAGAACTTTCTCAATGAAACCCCAGCAGCACAGCAACTAAGAGATAGCATAGATAAATGGGACCTCATAAAACTAAAAAGCTTCTGTTCATCAAAAGAAATGGTCTCTAAACTGAAGAGAACACCCACAGAGTGGGAGAAAATATTTGCCAACTATACATCAGACAAAGGACTGATAACCAGAATATACAGGGAACTTAAAAAACTAAATTCTCCCAAAACTAATGAACCAATAAAGAAATGGGCATGTGAACTAAACAGAACTTTCTCAAAAGAAGAAATTCAAATGGCCAGAAAACACATGAAAAAATGCTCACCATCTCTAGCAATAAAGGAAATGCAAATTAAAACCACGCTAAGATTCCACCTCACCCCTGTTAGAATAGCCATCATCAGCAACACCACCAACAACAGGTGTTGGCGAGGATGCGGGGAAAAAGGAACCCTCTTACACTGTTGGTGGGAATGTAGACTAGTACAACCACTCTGGAAAAAAATCTGGAGGCTACTTAAAAAGCTGGACATCGATCTACCATTTGATCCAGCAATACCACTCTTGGGGATATACCCAAAAGACTGTTACTCCAGAGGTACCTGCACATCCATGTTTATTGCGGCACTATTCACAATAGCCAAGTTATGGAAACAGCCAAGATGCCCCAGCACTGACGAATGGATTAAGAAAATGTGGTATCTATACACAATGGAATTTTATGCAGCCATGAAGAAGAACGAAATGTTATCATTCGCTGGTAAATGGATGGAATTGGAGAACATCATTCTGAGTGAGGTTAGCCTGGCTCAAAAGACCAAAAATCGTATGTTCTCCCTCATATGTGGACATTAGATCAAGGGCAAACACAACAAGGGGATTGGACTATGAGCACATGATAAAAGCGAGAGCACACAAGGGAGGGGTGAGGATAGGTAAGACACCTAAAAAACTAGCTAGCATTTGTTGCCCTTAATGCAGAGAAACTAAAGCAGATACCTTAAAGCAACTGAGGCCAATAGGAAAAGGAGACTAGGAACTAGAGAAAAGGTTAGATTAAAAAGAATTAACCTAGAAGGTAACACCCACGCACAGGAAATCAATGTGAGTCAATGCCCTGTATAGCTATCCTTATCTCAACCAGCAAAACCCCTTGTACCTTCCTATTATTGCTTATACTCTCTCTACAACAAAATTAGAGATAAGGGCAAAATAGTTTCTGCTGGGTATTGAGGGGGGGAGCGGGAGGGGGTGGAGTGGGTGGTAAGGGAGGGGGTGGGGGCAGGGGGGAGAAATAAACCAAGCCTTGTATGCACATATGAATAATAAAAGAAAAATGAAAAAAAAAAAAAAAAAGAAAAAAAAGTTTTATGAACCCTTGTGTTTCCAGTGGATTAAATAGTACCCTCAAAAACTTTATGTCCACTAGAATCTCAAAATGTGACTTTATTTGGAAATAGGGTCTTTACTGATATAATTACTTAATAATATCGAGATTAAGTTATTCTGGATTTAGGGTGGTGTCTTTATAATAGAGGAGATTTGAACAAAGTCACAGAGGAGAAAGTTATAACAAGAGGAAGGCAAAGAATAAGAGTTATGTTGCCACAAATCAAGTAACACCTACGTCCACTAAAAGGTGACAAATCAGGATTCTTCCCAGAGGTCTCCATGCCCTTCTGGCACCTTAATTTCAGAATTCTAGCCTTCAGGATTATGATAGAATAAATGTCTGTTATTTTAAGCCACCAAGTTTATGGTAATTTGTTCTTGCGGCCCCAAGAAACTAACATACATATCGGAGCGCTTATCTGTAGCTATCATACAATAATACATCATTAAATACTAAGACATTCTAAAAAGTGAGGATTCTTTCTCTGATACTTCCCTATAATAGTATTAGTTCTCCCTTTTCTTACTTATTCCTCTACTCAAAAACAATCAGTATCTGTAGAAATGTCTACATAATAAAAAACATCTAGCCTGTCTGAAATTCAAACATAAGTAGTTTATATGAATTATATAAAATATTTCCATAAGCAAAACTTGTTCTTCATTTATTTTTTCTAGGTAAACAAAATATACAGATAAAGCTGAAAAAAATATTTTCTGAAAAATTCTACAATCAAATTGGTAAGTATAAGGAAAAGTAAAATTATAAAAATTGTAAGTTCCATTTTTCTTCACAATGCAAATTATAATGCACTTGTGGCTCATGCCTGTAATCCTAGTTACTCGGGAGGCAGACATCAAAAAGGATAGTGATCAGAAGCCAGCCTGGGCAAATGGTTTGTGAGAACCTATCTCAAAAAATACCCAAACAAAAAAGGGCTGGCAGAGTGGCTCAAATGGTACAGCGCCTGCCTAGCAAGCATGAGGCCATGAGTTCAAATCCCAGTAACACCAAAAGAGAAAGAGAAGAAAAAGAGAAATTTAATAAGTTCAATTACATAAAGTTTATGCAGCAATGTCTTGGGACCTGTATTCATCAAAGTGAGTTTGGCCCCATGACTTTGTTGGACCTAGATATCATGGTTTCCACATTTCCCAGCATTAATTCAACCAATAGCAGACTGGAAATATTCAGAAATTTTTTTCATCTGTACCGAACATATACTGTCATTTTTTTCATATCAGTATTCCCTAAATAATACATTATAATAACTATTTCTATAGCAGTTACTAAAAGTAATCCAGAGATGATTTAAAGTATACAGGAGGATGTGCATAGATTATAGGCAAATATTCAACACTTCATATAAAGGACTTGAACATCTGCAGATTTTTATATCCTAGGAGCAAGGGTGGGGAAAAGACCTGGAACCAATTCCCCATGGATGCCAAGAGACTACAATAATATTCCAAAGTCATGATCTTAATTATCAAATTCATGAGTCTGTTTGTAGTCCCCATTATATACATCATCATAGCACTTGACATTGATTTATTTTTTCTTCCTCAAAATTCTCTACATATAAGGTTTCCATGGTTCTTCTGCAATACCTCTGATCATCCCTATTCAATTTCCTGTCTGTTACTGCTTTATCTACTCCTTAAATACTGATTTTTCTCTGGGTTCAATTCTTAGGTCACTCTCTCTTTCCACTCTACACACTTCCTGAGCGGTCTCATTCTTTTCTTCATAGCTGACAACCAGTTGGCTATTGATAATTGCCACAATAAGTGTCTAATCTTCACCTCTGCCTTTCCTCCTGACCCATATACTTAAAACACTCAAATGATATCTCTACCTTGATAATGGAAGTCACTGTTAACATGTCCAAAATTAAGCTCACCATTTCTTTCCCTTGTTCTGATTTATTTCTTCTCCTTAATTCCCTAATTGCATTTATTGCATCACTAATCGCCCATTACTCAGGCTAGACCCTTCATTATCCTCAACCCCTCACATTCATTCATTCCTAAATTTTGGTAATTTGTGCTTTCAAATTTCTCTAGCAACCATACCCTCCTTTGCATTCCCACTATAAATGTTCCTGAGCTTTCTCACACTGGACTTTCTGCCTCCACTTGAATCACATTTCTATGTTAACTCTTGCTTTTAAAAAAAAACTCATTTTTCAACAGTATTCACTGTCTACAGAGTCTAAGCTAAATTCTACAGCTTGATACACAGAGCTTTTCACAATCTGATCCCAATCCATTACTAGCTAGCATCAAAGCCTACTCTAATTCCCAACTATACTACACTGCTCTCCATTCCTCCTAACAAGACATTCACACATGCACATTTTTCTCTGCCTATAATCTCCTCTATCCTCTTTTCTACATACCAAAGACTTATCCATCCTCTACGACTTGGGTTTAAATATCACCTCTCGTAAGAAGTCTTCTTTCTTCCTCAGGAAAGTCACCCTTTTCATTTATCACTACTCATTTTAAGACTGTTTCCATTAATGAGTAAATGAGAAACAGTTTTACTCTTTTGTTTGTTTCTGAGATGTGGGTCTGGCTATGTTGTCCAGACTGGTCTCAAACTCCCAGATTCACTGGGCACCAGTGGCTAACTCCCATAATCCTAGCTACTCAAGAGGCAGTTATCAGGAGCATCACAGTTCAAAGCCAGCCCAGGCAAACAATTCGCAATATCTGTTTCAAAAACAAAACAAAACAAAAAAACCCTCCACAAAAAAGGGTAAGTAGAGTGATTTAAGGTGTACACTCTGAGTTCAAACTCCAGTACTGCAAAAAACAAAAAGCAAAAAACAAAAAACTCCTGTATTCAAGCAATCCTCCCACCTCAGCTTCCAAAGCAGCTGGTACTACAGGTATATATACCCACACACTCAACTCTGAAAACTTTTATTCTTTACTCATTTATTTCTGGACTGGCACTTAACACAATAACTGGAAAGTGATAAATATTTGCCAAATCAATGAATCCCAAAGGGATCTCAATAGCTAGCAAAAAGAGCACTCAAGAAATCCCACTGTTTCAATATAAAATAGGACAAAGGGAAGTACCAAGGGCTGGTGATACATTCCAATAGTTTAAAAATAATCATTATCAATTTTTCAAATGTCTCAAGGACTGGGCCTCAGTGCAGTGGTGGCATGCGTAAAGACTTGGGTTCAATCCTTGGCATCCTCCACCAAAAAAGCCTCAAAATGTGGTATTTTGAGTATTGTAGGTATTACACATAAATTTACTTTTTAGCTTATCTCACCTGTAATATATTGCTTAAACAAAACTGATCAAATATCTAAGAAGCATTTCAAATGCTTTCCATAATACACTTAAATCAGTCTTAATTTCAAATTATTAAAATGAAACTGCCATAAAAGTCATTAGTATCAAGTTATTCTTATAAGCATGCTAGCAGCATCATAACAAACAGTACAAAGTTGGAAACAAGTAAATGTCCAATAATAAAGTGGAGATCAGCCATTGAAGATTATGTTTTTCTGAAATTTTATAGCATAAAAGTGTCCTTACATCACCAATATTAAGAGAAGTAAGAACCGGGCACCAGTTGCTCACACCTGTAATCCTAGCTACTCAGGAGGCAGAGATCAGAAGAATCAAAGTTCAAAGCCAGCCTCATAGAAATAGTTTATGAGACTCTATCTTCAAAAAAAAAAAAAAAATCACAAAAAATAGGACTGGTGGGGTGCTCAAAGAGTAAAAGTATTTACCTAGCAAGTAGAAGGCTCCAGGGGTCTTTGAGTTCAAACCCCAGTGCTACCAAAATATAAAAATAAAAAAATAAGGGCATCTTTCTCTTCCTTATGGTTTTTAAACATTTATTTTGAGATAGTTACAGATTTACAGTTGAAGAAATAATAGATACCATATGCCCCTTTACCTAGTTTCCCTCAACATGGAGATCTTTCAAAATTACAATACAATATTAACCGTATTACAAGCCACCCTTCTTACTCAGATTTTCCCAGTTTTCATTTGGATGTATGTGTGGGTTTAGTTCTATATAATTTTATTGCATATGGAGGAGGTTCATGAATCTACTATCCAATGAAGATACAAAACAGTTCTATTACCACACAACCCCTTCTGTTGCTGTTTTATAACCATGGTCAACTCCTACCTTCCTGCTTTGTTTTTCTCATATTTTTAACAACTATATTCATTCAATATATCTTTATTAAGTACCTACTATGTATCAGGTACTCTCCTTTCTATATAATTCAAATAACACATATTAACTCTTTATTCTGGCATATAAAAGCAATTTTTCAAAAGATAAGGCTTTCAATATAATTTTAAGATAGACATGTTTAAAAACTATTAAAAAGTGTTATTAATGGCAAAGACACTTTAAGAACAAAAAGAATATGTAAACTGGACTTTTTAAAAAAAGTATGTATGGATGCATAGTACCCGGTACCCATGCCAAGCAAAGGAGGCTTTCACATTGTTCAACAAAAATATATGTTTTTTGTCAATGAAAACCAAATTTTTTAAATAATAAAAAAAAAAATAACTGAAACGCCCATACACTGCTGATGAGGATACAAAATGACATAGCCAGTTTGGAAAACAGTCTGGCAGTTTCAGATGAAGTTAAACAGATACTTATCCTTCTCTTAAGTATTTATCCCCCCATCAAAAAAAAAAAAATGACTACATATGAACGCTCAAAGATCTGAATGCAAATGTTCTCAACAACTTTGTTCATAATAATCAAAAAGTGGAAACTTCAATAAATGTCCACTAACTGGAAAATTAATAAACAAAGTGTATTCTACTCAGCAATAAAAAGGAATAATTGTGGCTGAGAGTGTAGTTCAGTGGTAGAGTACAGGCTCTACCACTCTATGAGTAAAACCCTGGGTTCAGTCTCTAACACCAAAGAAAAAAGGGATAGAGGGTCAATTAGCCAACAAACACCACATAGATAAATCTCAGTGTCTAAGTCAAAATGAAAAAAAATAAAAAAATAAAAAAACCTGTACAAATCTATTTATATGACATTCTAGAAAAGACAAAAACATACAGACAGAAAACAGACCAGTAATTGCCACAGGCTAGGGAGGAAATGAACTACAAAAGGACATGAAAGAACTTTTTGGAAGGATGGAAATGTTCTATATCTTGATTGTGACGGTAGCCACACTAGTGTATGTATTTGTTGAAAGTCACTGAAAGGGCTATGTGGATCAAGTGGCAGAGTGCTTGCCCAAAAACCTGAGTTCAAATCCTGGTATTGACAAAGTTATTGAACTATTCACCTAAAAGGGTAAAACTTACTGCATGTAAATTATACTCCAATAAACCACAAAAGATTATCCCAAATAGAAAAAAAACTACGTATTTCACAATTGAGATTATACAATTTATACAAGCATATGGGTTTTGTTAATTTAAAAATCTTCCTCTTCCTGGTATGGGAAGGGGAGAATTCACAGTAGGTCTGGGGGAGAGGAGGGGCTTGTACCATCTCAAGTAGGCCAAGGAGGAATCCATGAGATGGGAGAAATCAATGTGATATGAGAATGACCAAGACTAAACATACTGAGTCAGTCCCTGGGTCAAAGCAGAAGGGACAAACTGGCATAGGGCACTAAGGTACAAAGGGAGTGAGGAAGATGTCTTCACAAGGAAACAGGCCATGAGAAGTCAGAGCCTGAGAAGGAGAAAAAGTGTGTCCACAGACAGTGGGGGAGGCCAACCTGGGGAGTCAGAGCTAGAGCAGCATGGAAAGCCACTGTAATAAGGCATCCTGGTATGGGCTCTTAAGGTCCTGACAGGACTGGCATGGCAGTGAAGGAGGAGAGATGAAATGAAGGAAATGAATGTCAGCAGGAAAGGAACAGATGGTGGTAAAGATGAAAGACTGGTTATAAACAGCAACGCTGAACAAATAAACACATTTATTAAGGATAGGGAGGGGAGAGGCTGAAGGAAGGAGATTAAGGTGACTGTATATGGTAGGTAGACTTCATGTACCTATATGAAACAGAACTAAGAAACCTCTTACAATTGCTTTAAGTGGGGTGGGGAGGAGGCTGAGGAGGGAGACAATGTAAATAATGTACAATGTAAATCTAATCGGAATAGTCACTATGAATCCCCCCTCCTGTATAATGAATATATCCTAATAAAAAATTATGGAAAAAATATATATATTAAGGATAATGAAAAATTTCTCACTGAGAACATTACAACATGAAAAAATCAGAATGGACCTTGGAGTGTTGAGCTGAAATCAGAGGTACTAGGATGAATTCTTAGTTTTCAATATATAAAGAAATACAGATGTAAATGTGTATGTGTACCTACATCCACTAAGAGGTAACAATCCAACAGAAATAAAGACACTAGCACTGAGAAATCAACTCCTAAATGTCATTCTCCACTGAAACAAACCAGAGATCCCCAGAGAAATGGCTGATTCCAGGACTAAGACAGGAAAGTACAAGATAAACCAGGAGAACTAGGAATGTAGCTCAGTGGTAGAGTTATCACCTAGCACATAAGAGGCCTAGTATTAGATTTCCAACATCACAAATTAAAAAGAAAAAAAAAAAGGAACCAGGAATATCATTTTATGTCAAAAAAGTAAAGATGTGCTCAAAAACTGATGGGAAAATGTCATGAGGATACAGAAGCTATCTGTATGGGTTCTCACTGGTCAAATGAGAAACAATTTGAACATTAAAATAAGTAACTGTTAAGATCTGATTGTTTGTGTTCTCCCCCTTCAAAAAAATTTATACTCTGAAATCTTAACACCCAAAGTAATAGTACTAGGAGTTAGGGTCTCTGGGAAGTGAATACGTTAGTATTCACTAAAATGGGATTAGTTTCATTATTAAAGAGATATCAGAAAGTTCATTTGCCCTTTGGGCCATGTGAGGTTAAAGTGAGGACCCGGCTACAAGGAAACAGGCCCTCACTAGTCCTCAAACCTGCTGGAGCCTTAACCTTGAACTTTCCAGCCTTTAGAACTGTAAGAAGTAAATTTCTTTTGTTTATATGTCACTCAATTTCAGGTACTTTTGTTATAGGAACCTCAGACTAAACCAAACAGTAACAGAATACACTAAAAAAAAAAAGAAAGAAAGAAAAGAAAACCACAAATCCATATAGATATCATTAAAATGTTGAAGAATAAAATATTTACATAATTTCAAAGTATTCATCACAAAAACTATTAAATACTAACTTTATACTGGAGAAGCCTAGTAGCCACTGATAATACTTCAACTAATCAAAGTAAAAATCACACCAATAATGAAATGAAATTGTGCACCACCTGACAAGATGCGGTGAGCACCACTTTTGTGACATTCATGCCCAAGTGCTTAACTTGTATGTATCTAACCACGAATGAACAATCCCAAATTGAGGGACATTCTACAAAATAACTGACCTGCAATCATCTAAAGTGTCAAGGTAATAAAAGTCAAGAGAAAGTGAAGGAATTGTTCCAGATTGAAGGAGAGAGATTAAAGAAATAAAACAAAAGAATGCAACACCTACCTGGGCACTGTTGATTCATGCCTGTAATCCTAGCTACTTGGGAGGCTGAGATTGGGAGGATCTTGGTTCAAGGCCAACCCCAGGCAAATAGTTTTTGAGACCCCCCATCTCCAAAACAACCAGGATAAAGTGGGTTGGAGGTGTGGCCCAAGTGGCAAAGCACCTGCTTTCAAACTTGAACCCCTGAGTTCAAATTCCATCCCACAAAAACAAAAACAAAACCTTGAACTAAATAGAATACTCTTGTTATTGTGAGTTTCCTATTTTGGTGATAATACTGTGATTATGTTGAAGAATGTCCTTGCCTGTAGAAAATGCACAATAAAGCATTCTGGAGTGACAGGGCATCAGGTCACCATCTTCTTCTCTAATGTTCAGGGAAAAAAATACTTTGCACCACACTTGTAACCTTTCTTCAAGTTTGTGATTGTTCCAAAATTGTTTTAAAGTGGGGAAAAGAACAATGTCCCTAAAAACTAAAGGTTAAAACAAAACTGTGATTCTCCACACTGCTACTCTTGGTAAATAAAAGACACGAGACTATGGAAAATTACTAGGAAATAGTATGAAATTTTGGAGCCAGAAGATACTTTAAAGACAGCTCAAACCCCTCGCCCCCCTCTTTCTTTTGGTAGAACTGGGGTTTAACTCAGGGCTTTGTGCTTACAAAGCAGGCATCTACTGCTTGAGCCACATCTTCAGTCCATTTTGCTTTGGTATTTTGGAGATGACCTCTTGCGAACTATTCCCCCACACACACACTCCCACCCCCGCCAGCCTCCAACTGCATTCCTCCAAATCTCAACCTCCCAAATTAGCTAGGATTATAGATGTGAGCCGCCAGTGCCCGTCTCAACCTCTTCTCTTAACCGACCTCAAACAGGTCATGAGTGGTGAGAGAGGAAAGAATATGAAGGATTCGCACTAAAGGAGAGGAAGTTCTTAAGAGAGGAATACAGGGGCGGGAGGCTAAGTGGGTAGAACAATGGTATTCTGGCATTACCAAAGGCTGAAACCATCAGCAAAACACAATCTCAGCATCTCCTCTGGAAAATGAAGGGGCTGTAGAGTTATGTCTAAAATTCCTTCCGACTGTGAGGCTGAAATTATCCTGACATAAAAAGTGCTTTCCCAGCTCAATTTGTTACTACATTACGTTTAGCTACATAGTAATACAAAGAAACACAAACCCAAAAATAAACGGGCACGAACCCTGAATACTTTCACGTTGTGGAAATCCATCAAAGTATAAAATGCAATGCATTTGCCAGAATGCTGCTTATGATGAAACTTTTACGACGAGTTAAGAGAACAATTAAAACACTCATTGAAGAGAAACAAGATAACCTGCAGCAGTCAGCTGGCTGTCTTTACTTGAAAGACAGGTCATTTCGTTCTGATGTGAGCATCGCATGTGTGCTGAAAGAACGGGTACCACATGCTAGATATGTTCCAAAGTGCAAAGATCCTTTCGCTCTTCCCCAGCAGCACGCGACCGGTCAACTAAGGGCGGTCCCTAGGCCCCCAACAGAGCAGGGGTGAGGCAGCGCTGGACTCTCAGCACTTCCTTTTGAAGAGGACAGCCCCCTGCGTCACTGTTACTCACTCGGGATACAGGGCAGAAGTTTGTCCCCGAGGAACTTACACAGTTGGCTCCCGCCCTCCCAGCCCTGCGGTCCTGGGCCCAACCCCGCTAGCACAAGGGCGCTGCCCCTGATCCCCGGCCACCTCGGGAGACAGGGTCGCGGCTCCGGGACTGGCTCGAGGCTGGCCCAGCCGGTCCGCCCTGGGCCGGGCCGACGCGGCCTAAGCCCGAGTCCCGGCCGAGCGGGTCCCTCACGCCCACCGCGAGGCTCAGCCCCGCCGAGAAGGCCCGACGCCGGCAGAACGCTTCGCAGCCGCCCGGCCCGGCCCGGTCCCCGCCTCCCCGCCTCCAGGCCGCGACGCCCGGCCCCGCCGAGCCCACTGGACAGCGGCGGGGGGCGGAGGCGGAGGAGGCCCGGGGGCGGCGCCCGCCCCACACCCTTACCTGGCTTCTCGTGGTCGTAGCCTACCACAATGAAGTAGTCGGCCAGCCGGGCCATGGCCGCCGCCGCCGCGTCCGGGAAGCGGGTCCCCGTCGCCGCCCTCGCCGCCGCCGCCCACCCGGCCCGGGAGGGCTCAGCATTTTCTCTTCAGCGGCGGTAGTGGCAGCGGCGGCACTTCAGCCATGTTTGACAAGCGAGACGCGCTCTGCGCCTGCGCCGCGCCTGGCGCCCGCTCCTCCCCCGCCCCCACCCGAGCGGGCTCGTGGTCGCCGAGCGGAGCTGCGAGCGGGCACCACCCCACCCTCGCCTGGCCGCTCGGCCGCTCGGGCGCTCGGGGAGCGGACGGCCCCGCTGGGTCCCGCCACGCGCCGCTGCCCAAGCTGCGGGATCCGCTCACTTTGAGGCCTGGCTGCTGCTTCGCAGCTGTCCCCCAACCCCCACCCCTTGCACCCCTATTTTTTCCTGGAGCAGGGGGTCCTTCCTTCCTTCCGCCTTCTCTGTTCTTTTTGGATTTGGGAGAAAGGGCATGAACGTTGAGGGGTCACTTGGAAAGTTGGTTCTTTCCGCTGCTTACTACAACCACCACTAAAGATGAGATTCTCCCGCCCTCGGCTGGAAGCTTGGAATTTGCACAGCCAGGGCTTTTGCTGCACGTTTCCTGTTTATGTTGTGCAGATGGGAATTTTAGAAACATGCCACCGGGTCGGCGTGGGGGAGACAGGCTTTTGCGCAATGCACAGAGGCACCTCGGATTTCAATGCTGCTTGAGCCGGGGGCGGTCAGCCTGGGCTTCCCCGAGAGCGCCGGGGGGAGCTGGGTTCCACCAAGGAATGCGGCAACCCCGGGATCCTCCTAAATGGGCTGGTCGCTCCCCGGGGAGCCCCGCCTGCCTGGGCTGTTTTCCCTTGCTGCGGTTCCAAGGCTCTTGCAGCTGAAGCAGGTGGTAACTTCCAACACGCGATAAAATGAGGTAGTGGGTCGTATGATCCAGTCTAGGGATCATCCAAGTAGCTGTACTTCTGGTGCGACATTCAGATGAGCTTACATTATGACTTGTTAATATCCAGTGAAATTTACTGGTAGAATATGTACAAGTGATAGACTGAACTTAAGGAATATGTGTGGTTTGGAAGTCATTTGCCTGGTTATTACTATTAACTGAGGATTTGATCCTTCACGTTTACGTGTAAGAGCTCTTAGCGAAGTGTCTAGAATATGCAATAGGTGCTTAAACATTTTTAGTGAGTAAATGCGCCATCTCCCCAAGCTACCAGCAGGAAACCGCAACAGCTGGAACTGAGCTGAAAATCCAGAGGGTTGGCGTCTCAGCTGCTGAATGAAGATTTACTCTTAGTTGACTGGTTCCCCTTTCTGTACCACACTTCCCTCCATCGTCGGATTGAGAAGGGTTGGGCTGCGCTGGAAGAACTGAAACTGAAGAAATACTTCAACTCTAGGATCTCATTTGTAAATTGCTAGTGGTCAGAATGAATCAGCGTCATTGTAGAGGTGGAGAGAAGATAGATTCATCTTGAAAGTAATTAAACCAAAAAAAAAAAAAATTCCTATGATACCCCATATAGGAATACTGTCTATAACTTCCCTGGGAACTCATTTCGCAACTTGATCACCTTCTGTAAAGAGTAATCTTACTTCCTTGGGAGGCAGCTTATTCCACTGTTTAACAGCCCCATTGTTAGAAAGTCCTTCCTTATTATGTCAGAGTTGTCCTACTGTAACTTCCCTGGATTCTACTCTGCAGTTACGGAGGGGGAGGGGGAGCGGAATCTATTTGCGTATGATAGCTCTTTAGATATTTAAGGCAATTATCATGTTTCTTCCTGATCTTACCTTCTTTTTTTTTTTTAAATTGGGAGAAAATTTATATATCATAAAATGAGGTGTCCAATTCAGTAGGCATTTAGTACATTTACAGTGTTGGGCAAAGGCCACACCTACCTAGTTCCAAAACATTTTCATCAGCCAAAAGAAAACTCCAATCCTATTTTCCCCTCCTCCAGCCCCTGGCAACCATCTTTCAGACTCTATGGATTTGCCTGTTATGAATATTTCATATAAATTGAATCATAAAATAAGCTATTTTTTGTGTCTGATGTTTTTTGTTTGGTATGCTGTTTTCAAGTTTTATCCATGATGTAATACCATAGCATCACATTGAAGTATCAGTACTTCATCTTTGTGGCTGAACAATATTCCACTGAATATATGAATTATATTTTGTTTATCCATTGATGGACATTTGCAAGCAATTTCCACCTTTTGGGCTTGTGAGTTGTGTCACCATGAACATGCATGTAAAGTATTTGAGAATCCATTTTCAGTTCCTTGTGGTATATTGTTAAGAGCCAAATAACTGGATGATATGGTAATCCTATGTTTAATTTTGAGAAACCACCAAACTGTTTTCCACATGATTGCACCATTTTACAATCACACCAGCAATGTTCAAGGATTCTAATTTCTCTACATCTTTCTCAACATTTGTTGTTTGCCTGTTGTTTTTATTTTATTATAGCCATCTTAGCAGATATGAATTGGTATCTTATTGTTTTTTGAGGCAGAATTTGACTTTGTGAGCCCAGGTGAGCCTTGCACATGTGATCCTCCTGCCTCAGCTGGAATTACAAGCATGTATACCACACCCAGCTGAATTAATATCTGATTTGCATTTACATTTCTCTAGATCCCTATCAAATATGTTTTGCAGATATTTCCTCATTCTGCAGGTTGTCATCTCATTTTCTTAATATTATGTCTTTTGACTAGCAAAAGTTTTTAATTTTAGTGAGGTCCAAATATTTGTTTCTTTTTTGTGTGTGATTTTGTGTCATATGTAAGAATCCATTGCCAAATTTAAGGTCAGGAGGAATTACTTTTATGTAAGCATTGCAAGTTTTCACTTTTGTATTTAGGCCTTTGATCCATTTTGAATTAATTTTGTACAGATAGGGTTCCCATTTTACTTTTTAAATGTGTTGGTTGCTCTTTTATTCGCAGGTGTAGGTTTACATTATTTTAATATTTAAAAAAAAATCAAAGCCCAGTATCAAGTGCTATCTGCCCTTAGGCATATTTCATATTTTTACCATATTAGGCAGACTGCCAGACATTTGTAAATAGGTGTTTTGTAGAGTCCTGTTTTTTGCATATCCCAGGTATGTATTCAAAGGCACTGTGTGTTTGTATGTATACACAAGTACATTCAGCATACACCCTAGCTGTCCTTTGCTTTCTCAACCAACCACAACTGCCAGGCTGCCGGAACTGATAAACCCTGACAAGGCCACCTGATTGCTGAGTTTGGCTGAAGGCCATTATCATCTTTCACCAAAGAATGAGAGAATAATACAAGCCCAGATTTATTTTACTAAAGGCTGGCAGGAGCTGCAAGGGAAGAAGGAGATGCAACACAATGACGATATGTACCTAAAGTAGATGCCTGTCCTTTTTTTTTTTCCTCAGAAGACAAAACAGAGCAGAGTGCCAGTAAGCAAGACTCTTCAACCCAGCCCCATCCTGCAGTGGGCTGTGATGGGGTAAGCAGTTGATCTGTACAGTCATTTCAAGTGCTTCCTGTGGTTAGCCACTATAGTTCAGAGAGGCAATATGAGAGTTAGACGTGACCAAATGTCAGCAGGCAGGGCTGGAGCCCCTTTAAATTGGTCTCTACTAACCCATAACAAAAGAGACTAAGAACTGTGGTGGAAAATTCCCTGAACCATTGCCACATCTCCAACCACTCAGTTGCCTAAAGAAGAAACTTAAGTCTTGTTACCCTTGACAATCTTTCTCTCAGCCCCACATTCACCATTCAGCCTGTTGCTCCTACTTTCCAAATATGTGTCCTTTACCCTCACACCACCCCACAGTTTGAGCCATTGTCACCTCCCATCTTAATTGTATCAGTAGCCTCCTAACTGTTTTCCCTGCTTCCTTGATTGCAGGCTTTCTATATAGGTAAAACTTAAAAGACAAGTAAGCAGGCTATTGGCCCTGTCTTAAAGTTAAATTTGCGTAGCAAATACACTATTTCTACTTTGAGTGTATGTTTGAGGGTACAGGAAAGAGGGTTTCGGCGATTGCTGATGGAACATGACCTACAGTAGCTTTCACGTGTGCGTTGAGAAATGATTGAAGCTTGACAGTCATTTAAAGTACCCCCGCCTGTAGCAGTTACAGTATAAATAGGTACTCTGAGGCTTTGCAGGTTGCTTTTACTTAGATTGCATGTTTGGTGTGCAGGACTGGCTACGTAATTTGCAGAGTCGAATGCAAAATAAAAATTTAAGAACTCCTGTTAAAAATTATTAAAAACTTCAAAACAGTTGCAGCAGAACATTAAAGCAAGTACAGGCCATGAAGCTGGCTCTGTTGGTGCAGTTTAGGCGGAGTGTGTGTATTGTAGGGTGGGGGATTTTCTCTAATCTCTCCTGGGTGCCCCCACTGTGCTGCTTTCCCTCTGGCTTCTCACTACGCCATCCACCACATTCAATAGTCGAAATGATAGTTTACTTCTTTTTTCTTTTTTGGTGCTGGGGATGGAACCCAGGACTTTGCACATGCTAAGTATATGCTCCTCTACCACTGAGCTACACCCCTAGCCCCCAAAATGATTTTTGGTTGTTTCTGTTTTTGTTTGTTTGGTTTTTGACACAGGTCTTACTTCAACTCATGATCCTCCTGCTCAGCCCCTCAAATGCTGGGATTATGCCACACCAAAGCATGTCTAAAAATAAATGTGTATCGAATCCTGTTTCTCCTATCTTCAAACCTGTTGAGTTTCCCAGGTAGCCATGAATAAAGTGTAAATTTTCAACGTCTCCCAGAGGGCCCTATTGACTTTAACCCTGATGACCTCTTTAATCTCACTTCATATCACACTTTTCCCTTACTCAGTGCTTTTTAGCCAAACTCACCTCCTTTCCTTTTCTCTAATGTACTAACTTTTCCCATCTCTGAGCTTTTGTATGTGCTGTTTGTTCCATTTGGAGAATCTGTAAGGGCTTAGTATTGTTTTTGGCAGAACTGAGATTTGAACAAATGCTCTATCACTTGAGCCATACTCACATCCCTTGTTTCCTCCATTTGGAATATTGGGTCCCCCTAGTCTTACTTTTCTTTGGAACACTAACCCAGTTTGTAATCATGTATGTATTCCAATGAAGATTTGTTTATGATTGCTATCCCTCTAGGCTGTAAGCTTGTAATGTTTGTACCAATGATTACTGTGTGTTCAGAATTTAGCACTGTGGTGGGCACCTAGTACATGATCAGTAAATATTTATTGAAAGAATGAATGAACTTTCAAATCATACAGGCCCATAACAAGAATTTCTTCATTGCAGAGGTTCTTCTAATCTGAGAGTTACAGGATCCCCGTTTGGGGGTGGGTAGCATCACTGTTGTTCTCCATTCTCTTTGGTTAGGGATGACCCCAAATGTCTAATCGTCTCTTGTATCATTCACCATGAATGTGCCATTTATTGTGCTATCAGAAGTATATTTCTCATGAAGTCATTTTATCTTGTTCTGTTATTGCTGTTAGTATAACAACCTTTCTTTGTGCTTACTACCTTCTCTGTATCCTGCAAAACTTACCTTCTTTGAGCTTTAAGGAGGTTTACTCTCTGGCTTCATCATGTATAAGGACTGTTTTTGTTTTATGCAGAAGTACAAAAATGAGGCATAAGCACTGGGTTAGGGACATAGCTCAGTGGTAGAGCACATGCCTCACATGTGTGAGGCCCTGTGCTTGATCCCAGCACCAAAAAGGAGGAGGAGGAGGAGAAGAAGAAGAAGAAGAAGAAGAAGAAGAAGAAGAAGAAGAAGAAGAAGAAGAAGAAGAAGAAAGAAGAGGAAGAAGAGGAAGAAGAGAAAGAAGAGGAAGAAGAAGAGGAAGAAGAAGAAGGAAGAAGAAGAAGAAGAAGAAGAAGAAGAAGAAGAAGAAGAAGAAGAAGAAGAAGAAGAAGAAGAAAGAAGAAGAAAGAAGAGGAAGAAGAGGAAGAAGAGGAAGAAGAAGAAGGAAGAAGAAGGAAGAAGAAGAAGAAGAAGAAGAAGAAGAAGAAGAAGAAGAAGAAGAAGAAGAAGAAGAAGAAGAAAGAAGAGGAAGAAGAGGAAGAAGAGGAAGAAGAGAAAGAAGAGGAAGAAGAAGAGGAAGAAGAAGGAAGAAGGAAGAAGAAGAAGAAGAAGAAGAAGAAGAAGAAGAAGAAGAAGAAGAAGAAGAAGAAGAAGAAGAAAAAGAAGAAGGAAGAAGAAGAGGAAGAAGAGGAAGAAGAAGAAGGAAAGAAAAGAAAAGAAAAGGCACAAAAAGCATTACTTTGCTTTATGCTGATGCCCTGGAAAATATTTTTGTCTTAGAGACAGAGGTTAACTCTTCCCCCCTGTCACTACCACTCCAAAACAGACAGAAATTAGAGACACAGAAAGAGTGCTTTCTGATGCATATGCTCCCTCCGTGAGTGATGCAGCTAAGGAGAGCCCTCACTAGAGCCTGTGCCATGCTGGTTGGACTTACAGCTGTGAGCTAAATAAACTGTGAATGAAAAAAAGAAAAGAAAAGAACGAGTGCTTTTCATTTGGTGTCAGAGTTTTTAGCTTGGTCAATGTCCTGAAATTATATGCCTATTTTATATTTTCATTGGTTTTATGTATGCATTCATTTTTTGGTAGCACCTTTGAGGGGTCAGAGATTCCCACGCATGCCGGAGGCTTTGTATCCTGGTTTACTTCTCCCTGTGAGACTAAATCCGCAAGGCTGATTGTGTCCTTTCTGTAAACAACTTGATGTTATGACTCCAGGATGCATCTTGAACCTTGTTTTCAAGAGAACTTTGTAAACAAGCCCTAAGCATAACAGGCATTTTGTATTACGTGAATAATAAAGGCATCATAAAATTTCCTGTTTGGAAAAAAGAGGCATCTGAGACTGTTATACAATGTACTTAACTGCTCATGTTTTATTCTTATCAAAGTCATTAATATTATTTATTGTTTCTCATTGCTTTTCTGAAAGACCCAAGTGCAGTCACCCTAGCTTTAGGGACTGAGTCCGCAGTCTTAACTGGGAAACCACCACCATACTTTTTTTTTTTTTTTTTTAAACTCCGGACATTACAAAGAATAAGGCTTGGATTTAGGGCCTAAAAATTTAATTGGAATGTGAGGAAGAAGTTAAAACACCATTATTCAGCAAGCAGTTAGCATATGTGTATGTGTCTGTCTGCATGTCAGAATGTGCATATTAATGCAATGCTTTGGGGTACTTATAATCTTACCTTAAAAACTTCTTTGAGACAGGTCTCCCTGTGTAGCTCAAGCTGGCCTGGAATCCACAATCCTCCTTTCTCAGCCACCTGAGTGCTGGGATTAGAGGAATGCACCACAACACTGGGCTTACCTTTTTTTAAAAAAATTATTGGACACACAAAAAAGTGGATCTTCATTAACCAGGTTCTCTTTCTCTCTTTCTCTCTCTCTCTTCTCGCCAGGAAGATTTTAAAGATGTTTTTTTCCCTCCCCTTCCTCCTACTCCCCTCCCCACTTCCTTCCTTCCACTGTCAGTGCTTTATGTGAATTGAGAATCATTGCAATTTGAATGGAGAAACTCTGGAGTAATAAATCAGTAGGAACAGATCTCCCGCTGTGATGTTTCAGTCTACATAGGACCACCGAACCCAAAAAGTATTCTAGTATTTTTTTTCTTTAATGATAATTAAGTAAGGCAATTCAATTCCACAAGGGAAAAAAATAGAGGCCCGGATTTTGCCTCCCTTACCTTATCTTTTCAGTTTGGGAAACTCTTTGCTTCCAACCACAAACACACACTTTCCAAGATAATGGGTTTTCTAGCAAAATCCTCTGATTGGCTCGGTTGTCAAGAGACAGATGTTTCAAGGGCCAGAGTGACAGAGCATCCAGGCCGATAAGGCGCGTGCCAAGATTCTCAGGTGGGAATTCTTGGCACAGCTTCAATGCCACTGGCTTAGGCAGGCACAGCGGGTTGGTACAGCCGAGCTGCTCAAGGTCTTTCCGCTCCTGGCTTTGCTTTCCTTGTGGAAGCCTCCTGCCGCTCACAGAGAAGTTTGAGCTCAAAGAACGCTGGGCGATCCTGCCCCCAAGCGAGAGCTCAGTTTCCCTCAATCACCAACTTTCCCAAGGACGTAGCTAGAAGGGAATGAGGTAGGACCGCAGAGTCCTCTGCAGACAGAACCCCTCAGGGCTGGTGGGGACTGGAAGGCACAAGTCCAGACCACCGGACCTTCCCAGGCTGTGGACAGACGCCCAGCTGTCGTTGACCTTCTGGGCAGTCGGAGGCGCACGCCGAGGGAAATGAAAGTAAAACCTGATCTGATACGAACCCAGCTGGAAGTTGGAGACAGGTAGGTGGCATACTCACAGACCATGACAGCCCGTCCTGGACAGGCTCCAGCGAAGGTGATCTTGGGAAGGAAGTGAAGAGAAGATACGGAGAAAAGCAATAGTTATGCTGGACAGGGGTACGGTGGGGGCCCCTGCAGTACCTGCTGTCCGCAGTGAAGACAGAACAGCTGCCAGATCAAGTCTGCTGCGGTGACGGTTCTCCGGCCAGCCAGGCGGCCCAAGACCAGTCAGTTGGCCCCGCTGCACCCCGCTCTGACCTTCAGCGTCCTAAGCCCTTACCAAAACCAGAGCCTGGAATCTACCCTCAGGTGAAACTCAGGTCTACTCAGGTGACTCCCTCCGGTATGAGTCCTCAGAATAAATAACCTCCGTGCGCCATTTCTTCCCCAGGTGCAATGTCCACGGTTCAGTCTCGAGACTGGAAGAGTCAGCTGAGCCAGCATTGCTCAGCCCAGACCATGCTGTGGGCAAGGTCCACGGGACCCAGAGCCCAGCTGTCTTCCCACTGGGTTTCAGAACCATTATGGCAGAGCAAGTAGGAAGCTTAGAGATCTGCTGGGAGACACATTCTAGATGGGGATACTAGAGAGAAGGACATGATTTGTCCACACCCGAATTGCCAGGGACATAGGACTAGAAGCTGGTCTAGTCAGTGGTCTTGCACCCTTGGCCTCTCAGTCCAGTCGCTGGGCTTCAGAACATTCGAGTGGGGACAAATGGGGGACAGGTCACTAGATACCCGCATGGAAGAAGTAGGGAGCCCCATGGGGCTGAGCCTCCCAGTTTGACCCCTAGAAGGGAAATAAGAAAGTGAGGTCAATAATCTTCGAGAAGAGCACAAACGGGTGACAAACGTGTTTCAACTGATTCATCATGAATAGGCACATATCCTCCGGCGGGGGCTGGGACTCTACTCTCCCCCTTGACGAGATGGTGACCCCAGCCTAGAAGAATCCACGCCGCCGCGCCCCAGTCTTTTGTGTTTGCTTGCCGGGGCCGAATTAGGATTCTGTTGCTTCTTACTTGACAGTGATTTGGGGGCAACCTACATACCCTGTCTGAACTTCAATTTTATACTTGGTGAAATGGGAAAAATAATAGCTTCCTCACCTAACTCAAAGCTTAGTGTAAAGATCAAAAGAGAGTGGGATGTGGCTGCGCTTTGTAAACTGTAAAGCGATTAACATACGTGAAGCATTAGTGTGCTCTCTGGCAGTCAATCCTCACGTTTACAATGGGTGAATGAAGGCAGCCAGGCAAACTCTCAGGTTATAACCTTATAAGGCTTAATTGGGTTACAAAGGAAGGGGAAATAAAACGGTATTTTTTTTCTTAATTGTGGTTATTCCTGTGTTTCCAAATACTCACGTAAGTTCTGAAACTTCAGATAACTACCCCCCAAGCCCCAGTTCTCAATTCAGCTGTTCCGAGCTTTGCCCTTATTGCGAAATCTTACTAGCCCATCCAGACACCCCGGGATCTTGGCAGCTCCCCGGGGGGGGGTGGGGAGACTGGTGAGCCCCACCCCTCTGGGCTCAGTACCCTGCTCCTGGGACTCCGAAGGAGTCTGGGGTCGAGGCTAGGTCAGGCGCTCAGCCGGCAGGGGGCGCGACCCACTTGAGGCCACAGCTCCCCAGGTCCCAAGCTTGGGACATCCGCGCGCCCCCCACCCCCACTGGCTCTTGCAACTGTATGCCAGGAGGCCGCGCACTCTGGGCTGTACAGTCCCTGGGGAAAGGCCCCTCAAAAGCTTCAATGACCTTCCTTCGCCGGTCTGAACCCTGCGCCAGAAAATTAGGGCTGTGGCAGTTCTGCACCAACGTCCTGGAGCCCATCTCCTAGCTCTCTGGATAAAAGGGACCCCCTCCCAACCCCACCAACAGAGGCAAGCAATGCGCGCGCCCGAGTGCAGAAGCGCGCGCATTGCCCGAGGAAAGGGAGGGCGCGAGGGCAAATCAGGCCCCGCCCCTGAGCGCATATAAAGCGCAGGAACCGGAGCTAGCCACTCAGTGGTTTCTTGGTGACACTAGACAGAGCAACTCCAGCCTTACCACTTCTGGCTTCTCATCGCACTCAGTCTTGGACTTTGAGGTTTCGCCTCTGTCAGAGGGACGTCTCGGACTTTCTCTTCCAAGTACTTGCCAATCACCCCTTTAGCAGGTAGGTGCCGCAGGCCCAGAGGGGTGGGGGTAGGGGCTTTGCTGAGGCCCAAAACTGGGAACGCTGGGTGAGGGAACAGCCCACTTTGGGGGGGTCCTCCGCGGGGTACACCCCACATCCCAGGTACAGCTCATGCACACAGCTGGAGCTCCAGAGATCCAAGGAGTTATGCAGGGAACTTCTGAGAGCCTGGTGTTGTGCAGCGGCCTCCCCTGCAGGGCCTGTCACCCGCCGGGCGGGTGCAAACGCCTCTGGCGCCTCTCTGCGCCGGGGGGAGATAAGCTACTGCGCTGAGCAGAGCGCGGACTGGGTCTGTCTGCACCGGGGTCCCCTCGCGTCCTTCGTGTCCCGCCTGGGCGGTGCAGCTGGCCCGGCACTCATGCTCCGCTCCTCTCTCTCCTTTTCCAGGGTCTGCACCTCGCCAGAATGAAGCTAGTTTCCATCGCCCTGATGTTCCTGGGCTCACTCGCATTCCTGGGCGCAGATACCGCGCGGCTGGACGTGGCGTCCGAGTTCCGAAAGAAGTGAGTCCCGGTACCTGGCAGACAAGGGGAAACTGTCCCGAGGGGTTAGACGTGGGAGGGGGAGCAGGCCAGGACCTCTCTTGGACACATGCTAATAGGATTTTGCTTGTATTTTCTAGATGGAATAAGTGGGCTCTGAGTCGTGGGAAGAGGGAACTGCGAGTGTCCAGCAGCTACCCCACCGGGCTCGCTGAAGTGAAGGCCGGGCCTATCCAGACTCTTGTTCGGTCCCAGGACGTGAAGAGCGCCTCTCGCAGCCCCCAAGCCAGGTAACTATGCCCGGTGCAGGGCACCGGTGATCTCCCGCTCACCAAGATCCTGATCCCGGGGATACTCAAGGCTGGATTGCAGCTCGGATGGCCGGAGCAATTTCCAGCTCTCTAGGGTCCTATAATGGCTCGCATCCCCGGTGACTGGGGCCAAAGTCCCGCTTGATGGGGTCTCAAATTACCTTCCTTCTCCCCAGCAGTCCAGACGCCGCCCGCATCCGAGTCAAGCGCTATCGCCAAAGCATGAACAACTTCCAGGGCCTCCGCACCTTTGGCTGTCGCTTCGGAACGTGCACGGTGCAGAAGTTGGCTCACAAGATCTACCAGTTCACAGACAAGGACAAGGACAACGTAGCCCCCAGGAACAAGATCAGCCCCCAAGGCTACGGCCGCCGGCGCCGGCGATCTCTGCCTGAGGCCCGCCGGACTTTGGTGTCTTCCGAGCCACAGGCACGAGCAGCTCCGGCCGCCCGGGTGCACCAAGCACTAGAGGACCTCCTTAGGATTTAGGTGCCCCTGGCAGCATTGAACAGTCGCTCAAGCGTCCCGCTGGCGCTTCCCGAAGCAGAGGGCTTGGGACTGAAACCAGGCTGAGACAGTCCTGCTGAGAAACCTCCAATCCGAGAGGCACCGTTCGGCCATCAGCCCAGGCTTGGCAGAGCCCCCTCCCCTTCAGGGGCAGCGCTCCCTTTGCTCGGATCCGAGGGAGTGCCAGGCTCACGGAGAGGACAAACAACTAAATGCCGAGACCCTCGGGGCAGGGGACCGAGTCCCTGCCTTCTCCGCCCGCAAACTGATTTCTCATGGGGTATCACCCCACCGGGGCTCAAGCCTCAGTATTACTTGAACTTTCCAAAACCTAGAGAGGAAAAGTGCAATGCGTGTTGTACATACAGAGGTAACTATCAATATTTAAGTTGTTTCTGTCAAGATTTTTTTTGTAACTTCAAATATATAGAGATATTTTTGTACGTTATATATTATATTAAGGGCATTTTAAAGCAATTATGTTGTCCCCTCCCCCTATTTTAAGAAATGAATGTCTCGGTGCGGTGTAACGTCTGGTTCGTGGCGCGCGCGCGTGTGTGCATGTGTGTGTGTGTGACAGAGTGCCTGACGACCGCTTGTGGAAGAAGGAAACATCTTGTCTCTGTACAATCTATTTACATAAAATGGGTGATATGCGAACAGCAAACCAATAAACTGTCTCAATGCTGATTCATTCTCGGCTCACGAATCTAGGGAGGAATCTGGTCCTGGTCCTTGCCGCCTGGTTTGGGAAAGTGGGACAGCAGTGCCTGCTCCTCTCTGCGCGGGTTTAGTTGTCACGAGCTCTGATCTCGTGGGACACGTAGAGCGCGTGTTCTGGATGAGGGTCAGGGCTTCGCGGAGACGCCTGAGGTCACCGCCTCGCGTGGCGGCCAGACCAGGCGGAGGAAGGTGAGCCTGGGACCCCGGGTGCGCAACGGAGTCCCAGTTTTCTAGAGTTGCTCACGGAACCCTGCGGGAAAAGCCCGCCTCGGAGAGTTGAGCTGGTCTTTGCGTCTTCTTCGATGGAGAGCTCATCCTGCAGCTGCGGGTGTTAAAGTTAGCACCTAACTCCTGCAAGATGTTCCGACATCTCCGGGAAATCTGCAGCCAGTAACTTCAGTCCTCTCAGCTCGAGCGCCCCAAAAGCTCGCAGGCGCATAAGCGAGGTTGTGGCGCCCCCTGCCGGCCGCCACGGATGCGCCCCAACAGCCATGAGGTGGTACGTGCGGTTTAATAAGTTCTCCTACGTGGGAGTCAGCACACAGCCTTAATGAAAGAGGAAAGAAAAAAAAAAAAAAGAAAAAAAACAGCATGCAGATGCCAACTAGGCCCCCCTCCCCCGACCTGCGCGGCGGCTCGCAGTTCTGGGACAGTGACTCAGCGCCCACACGCTGCGCGGCGTGCAGCTGCTGGCCGGAGGCGGGCGGGACGGACGTGCAGCCGGAACCGTGCGCCTCCGACGGCCTGAGACCTTCATTGTTCCGCCTCTCCTGGTTGCTCTCCTCTTCCTTCCTCCATCCCAAGCCTATTTCATGTTCTCTCCACTTCTCTCTGGCCTTCCCTTCTCTCCCTCCCTCCTTCCTTCCTCTTCCTTGCTTTCTGTGTGCGTTATCATCTTAGAAGGTTGTCCTGGTTCCGCTGAGAGGCGTTAAGCACGAAGCCCTCACTGAATGACTGGAAGGGCACGGGGGAGGTGGAGGGGCACATGGGAACGATTAGGACAGAGGATGGGGTAAGGTGAGGCAATACCTGCCTAAGGAAAAGGCTCCCCTGATTTTGATCTATATTTTCAATTTGTCTCAGTCAATAACCTGAAGATCTACGTTGGAGTCCACTTTGCTGGCCTTTCCACTTCAAAGCATGGCTGAAATGTCTGTGCCTCTAGGTGATCAGAGAAACCTCCCTTTTGAGGAGAACCTGGAAGTGGTTTGGAAGATGGAAGCTTTTCTAGGGTGGTCTATCTCTTACTGGGGATTTTGTCTCAATGGCACATTTCAGGGCCTTCTAGTAAGGGCTAGGATGGCAGAAGCAGCTGCATACACACAGAAAGACTTGGTCCTAGGTCTAGATCCAAGACAACCTGATTCAGAAGCAGTCTCAGTATAGAAAGAAATAGACCCTAGCACAGGGAATTTCCATCCAAGACCTCAATTGTGGGCACCTGGCTGTTGACAGTGTATGTCCCATGCAGTTCAGTGTCCTACTTGATCTTAAGAATTTTGTGAGCTTCACTGAGAGTGTTCCAAATGCAGCAGCAGACTCTCCTGACCCGAAGGACCTCTTAATAAATATTCACTTAGAGGGACCTGTGCCAAGTATGGAAAGGTACAAAGTATGGAAGAATGAAGGAGTGACAAAAAACACTAGTCATGCAACGTCTGTGCAGGAGTGGGTTCTGGGTGGCCTGCAGGGGCTACCAAACCTGCGGAGAGCAGAGACCACTTTGGCTTAACAGACAGTGACTCAAGATTAAACACCCTTTTCCTGGAGTCAGAGTTTGAGCCACAGAACCCTCCAGCCAAACCTCACCCTGGCAAGAGTGTCAGCCACCAGACAAAGCTGCCAAAGGCAGGTTGGGCACTAGCTTAAGGCTTCTGTGAGTAGGGAATGGGCATCTAGCCTTCTGCTGAGGGAGTCTTATGACTTCAGGGAATCAAAGACAAGTGAAGCAGAAAGGGTTCAAGTCTGAGAGCAAAGAGACAGCTGCTCAGTTGGAGTCCTTCCTGCTACCATCCCTGTGGCTGGCAACATTTCTGAGCAGACAGAAACCCTCCTATAATCAGCCTGGTACATATTCAGGACTAACTAAAGGTCACAGTGGAACCCTGGACCCTTCTCTGTAAACTGTTCAGCCAGTGTTTTGGTTTTTTTTTTTTTCAGTAAGGTGCTAAGCCTATCAGGATAGGACTCTTTGATGCCAAGAACTCATCATTTATCAAGAGTGATGAGTCATTTGTGAGCTGATTCGACCTGTCTGCAGTTGAGAATAGTCACACTTTTTTTTTTTAAATCTGCAGCTACCGTTGCTGGCTGTGGGAATACTACCATGCATTTGTAATCAACCAAGGAGACCAGGCAATTTCTTGAAAAGTCAACACTTTGGTCGAACAGCTAAGGGTGAAGGGGAGAGAGAGGTGGAGAAATGGAAGCTGATTCTTTTTTTAGCGCTTGTCTGGTGTCAGATACTCTCTTAGGCACTTTATATCCCTTATCTCATATACTTCTTACAGCAGCTTTGTCAAGTAGGTATTATCTCTGCTTGTAGATAAGGAAACTGAACCTCAGAGACAGAAAGTAACTTGGCCAAGGTCACACAGTGAGTTCTAAGTGGTGGAGCCTGGATTTGTACCCAAGTGCCGCAGGCTATTTTGATGCTATGAAGACATAAGAAGTGGGATAATTTTAACATTTGGGTTCTCAAGCCAGTTGTCCCCAAATGTCCTCTACTCAGTGATGACCTGGGTAGGTGATTTGCACCTGTGGTTCTGACAGATTCCCATGGGGGCTAGTAGAATGGGGAAAGATAGTGTCTTCAGCAGTAAGCTAGATACGTGCGAAATAAATGAAGTAAATTTTAAATTCTTGGTTCTGGTTTAAGGCAGGGATTATAAATCAGGAATAGCCTTTTCTCCCCTTAGTTAAGCCACTGACCTCTTTGGTTTGCATTGCCAAATATAGTTAGAACATACACTGGAGGCCTCAAGAGCTGGTTTCTGAGAGCAGGCCTTCTGAGCTATTCTTGGCCAAACACAGTCCCACACTGTAGGTCTTAAGTCGCCTGGAAGAACACCTGTGTCTACAAAGCTGCAAATAGAGTTTCCACTCATGAGGTGGGACCTTTTGTCTTGGCAGCTGCTGCTCAAGGCAGCTTTTCAGAGGATGTTCTGAGCCGCCTCTGAGAGAGTTATGAGGGCTGCCCCTCCTATCCCCAGCAGAGAAGGAGAGGCCCTTGTTCTCCTGAGGCCCACAGAGGTTTCTGCCAAAGCTGGGTTGGAGGCTTGGTGTTCATTTGCATGGGAAGAAGGGTGAGGCTAGATAGCTATCTGGTGGTCCCACTTGTCTTGCTCCAGAGCTATTTTGGAACATTCTGGAAAAACAATAAAATGACTGTGGCCACACAAGCAGCTGATTTTAGAAGGTTATTATGCGTTTATCCAACAGCAAGAAAGTAGCTCTGAGTAGTAAGATGAATTTTTAAAATATAAGAAAATGCATTTCACTCATTACACAATAATTATTCAGTGTAGCAAAAAGAAAAGACTCACCTTTAATAGCACTCAGTGAGATAACCACTGTTAGTATTTTAGTATATACCCTCTTAGACACTTTACTACAGTTATATGTATACATATAACATAGTTTTAAAAATGAACCGTAGGTGGGAAGAGCTTAATCAAACTCACTCAGTGGAAGGCCAGTCTGTGCAAGGCTCCTTTATTGTTTTCATATTTCATTTTTTGTCCTTTAATTTTCATACCTTCTCCTGTTTCCTCCATAGAAGTCTTCCTTAACATGTTTGATATATGTACTTATGCATGTAATCATGTAAAATTGGCAGTATTATCACAACTACATGGGTTTTTGTTTTGTTTGTTGATTTTTTTGCCTTTTCGCAGTACTGGCATTTAAACTCAGGGCCTCATGCTTGCTGGGCAGATGCTCTACTTCTTGAGTCACATCCCCAACCCGCAACTAGATGTTTTTAACATGCAAATTTACTGTGTCAAATTTTTGATTGTTTCCTAATTTTCTCATTCCACACACATGCAAAATTCTATTACATTTTACTTTTCTTGTCTTTTAATGAGGGACACTTGGGTTACCTCCAGCAGCCAACTACCACATATAATGTGCAGACCAGTTTTGTGACCTCTTAAGAATTTGAATTTGTTGGGGATATAGATCCAGAAATTTCATCAGTTAGTCAAAAGGATTCTACATACAGATGATGCAAAATGGTGTGAGAGTGCTTTTAAAAATGCCTGTACCACCCAGGATGTGGCATGCATTATGCCAGTAATCCTAGAACTGGAGAGGCTGAGGCAGGAAGATTGTGAGTTGGAGGGCAGCCTGGACTACATAGCAAGATCATGTTTAAGAAAAACAAAAACAACCAAGAAAAAACCCCAAATAATAAAATGTCTGTACCAGTTTGTATTTTCATCATTGGCAGTGCACAAGAGTTCCCATGTCCCCATGTCCCCACGTCCTTGCCAACCTTGGTTGGCATACGTGGTGGTTAATTTTATGTGTCAGCTTGACTGAGCTTAGGGCTGCCCAGCTAGCTGGTAAAACATTTCTGGATGTGTCAGTGAGGCTGTTTCCAGAGGAGGTTAGCATTTGAATCAGCAGACTTAGTAAAGCTCTATCCTCACCAATGCAGGCAGATACCATCCAGTCTATTGAGAGTCAGAATTAAACAAAAAGGAGGAGGAAAAGGTGACTTACCTCTCTGGAGTTGGGACCTTCATTTCCTTCCTCCCATAGACATTGGACCCTCTGGTCTTGGGCCTTCGGACTTTAGGACCTACACCAGCAGCAACCCGGCCCTGAAGACTGGAAGTTACACTTTCAGCTTCTCTGATTCCCAGGCCTTTGGACTCAGACTGAATTATATTCCGGTTTTCCTGGTTCTCCAGCTTGCAGATAGAATATTTTAGGGCTTAGCTTCCAAAATTATGTGAGTCAATTACTATCTGTCTATCTATCTATCTACCTACCTATTATCTATCTATCTATCCATCCATCCATCCATCCATCCATCTATCTACATATCAGTCATCTATCTATCCATCCATTCATCTGCCATCAGCTCTGTTTCTCTGGAGAGCCCTGACAAATACAGTATAGATCCTCTTACATTGGTTAGGGCTGGAATGTTCCTCAGTAGTAGAGCACTTGCCTACCATGCCCAAGGCCCTAGATTTGATCCCCAGCACTGAAAAATAAATAAATAAAAGTAATGTTGTTTAACTTTTCATGACTTATTGCTAGTGAAATGTGACATATCTACACTTGTTTATTGGTAATGTGAACTTTTCCTAATGGGCCAGACAATTAAAAAGAGGTGGGATCATGTTTATCTCTGGCTTGCTTTTTCCACTCATCTGTATGTCTTGGACAGCTTTCAGTGCTAATAAATACATTTACATATGACATCAGTTTTATCTCCAGCACAGTATTTCATCAGATGAAAATATCAATTTGTTTATTTCTCTGCTGTTGGACAATAAGATTTTCCTGTTTTTACCACTAAAAATGTCCCTAATAAGCATCATTGGGCAGTTTTGTGATCATATTTTACAATAGATTATTGCAAGAAAAATTATTAGGTCAATGGGTATGTCCTTTTTTGGTTGCTGAAGCATTTGATCAATTTTAATCTTTGCAAATAGTACGTCAATACTATTTGCAAATTGAATGTCAATTTCCTTTATCCTTAGCAGTACTGAGCCTTGTCTTTCTTTTCCTTGTTATATCATCTGATACCTTTAAATTTTTTTTATTATTGTATTATTTTTCATTCCTGGAACTTTCCCTTCAGTTTTAAAAATTTTTTTTTGTTTATTATCATATTATTGTTGTGCTGGTAATATATTGTGACATTTACAAAAGTTCCTATAATATATCATAGTTAAATTCACCCCCTCCATCATTTTACTTTATCTCATCCTCCTCCCATTCTTAGAATAGTTTCAGCAGGTCTCATTTTTCCATTTTCATACATAATATATCCACCATATTCACCTTCCTACACCCTTTCCTTGGATCCTCCCCCTCCCACTGGTACCAACCCCCAGACAGGACCTGTTTTACCTTCCTATCCTCTGTTTTGGAAAATCATCGAGGGGGGATGACCCAAACAATGTATACACATGTAAGTAAATGAATAAACGATAAAATAAAATAAAAAAAAAAAAGCACACAGCATAGGAAAAAAAAGAAAATCATCTGATACTTTAAAAAAATTTTTTTTCTTTTCTCATACTTTTGAGATTGTACTTTATATCTCTTTAGTAACTTAAAAATGTTTAGTTTATAGTTTTATTCTAATAACTCTTGTTATTCATCTTGTTCATCATGCTTTATTTCTTCCTATTTACTATGATTTGGAATTCTGAGTTAATGTTATTAAGAATTGCTCTAGGGCTGGAGGTGTGGCCCAAGTGGTAGAGCACCTTCTTTGCAAAGGAAGCCCTGAGTTCAAATCCCAGTCCCATCCAAAAAAAAAAAAAAAAGATTGCTCTATGGTGATTCTGAGTGGACTGGGTTGAGTGAGTCTCTCCAGGAAGGCTTATGTTTACTTCTTTTAATTGCCCCCAGCTATTACCAGATGGGGACCATTTTTTTAATATTAATTTCTTGATTTGATGTCTATAAACCATGCACAAGCACATTTATGGTAAAGCCCTTTGGGGTCTTGCATTTGCTTTTGTGAGCCTCAGTTCCTTTTCTTTCATCCTGAAATAAGTTTCTTTGTAACCAAATCAAGAGAACCTCTCCCTAAAGCAAAATTCTAAAATAAACAAACAAATATTTTTCTTTATATCTTTGTTGGCTTGCTTACAAGTCTTTCTCTACCTCAATATTTAAGAATATGTTAGTGGGTGCCGGTGGCTCACCCCTGTTTACCTAGCTACTCAGGAGGCAGAGATCAGGAAGATGGTAGTTCAAAGCCAGCCCCCGGCAATAATTTATGAAACCTATCTCAAAAAAAAACCCATCACAAAAAAGGGCTGGCAGAGTGGCTCAAACAGTAGAGTGCCTGCCTACTAAGTATGAGGCCCTGAGTTCAAACCCTAGTACTATAAAAAAAAAAGACTATCTTAGCTTAGGGCAACTAGATAGGCAGACATGAGCAGGAATGAGGAAATGCTCCTGCCCACAAGATCCATTTCCCTTTACAGAGGAGGAATCATAAAATCCTAGGTGACCAACAATTAAGACAATGGCCCTGGAAAAGGAACACTCATACACTATTGTTGGAAATGTAAACTGGTACAACCAGTATGGAAATCAGTATGGAGGCGCCTCAAAAATCTAAAAATAGACTTACCTACGATCTCACCATACCACTCCGGCAGATATTCAAAAAATATAAACCACTAAACATACCCATGTTTACTGTAGCTCTTTTTGCAATAAACAAGCTATGAAATTAGCTTTCAACTAACTGACGAATGGATAAAGAAGATGGGGCATGTATATACTATGGAATATTACTTAGCCATAAAGAAAAATGAAATTATGTCATTCGCAGGAAAATGAATGGAACTGGAGATCATCATGTTGAGTGAGATAAACCAAGCATGTTCTTACTCATTTGTGGAACCTAGACCTAAAATGACGATGACGAGAATAATAATGGGACATGAATGTGAAAGGGGGAGGGTCTGGGGGAGGACAGTCAGCCTTAGAGGGGAGAGAGCAAAGAAAGAATACTGAGGGGTGAAGAGGATAGAATTATGCTACACATATAGATGAAGATAGCACGATGGAACCCCTCAAAACTGAGAAAAACAGGGGAGGGAGGAAGTAGGAATATAATGGAGAGGGTGAACTTGTTCAAAGTATACTGTGCACATGTGTGGAATTACCAGAATGAAATCCCCTTGTATTGTTAATATACGCTAATTAAAAAAATAATGGCCCTATAACCTTATCTAGTATGCTTCTTATATCAAGGCCAACCATGTGCCATGAGTGGCTATGACCTTCTATTGGCAGTGCTAAACCAGGAAAGGTAAAAGGATCAATGCACAGGTGCCTGCTCTCACCCTCTCAACTTTAAAGATGTATGACTTCCCACATCTGGGTAGCCACTATGCAGTTGCCAAACCATTTGGGGAAGGCCACAAGGGGAGGACCCTAGTTTTGCTCCACCTACTAACTGTGCCCTAGTGGATAATAAAAACCTCAAGAGGCCAGGTCATGTGGCTTATGCCTATAATCCTAGCTACTCGGGAGACAGAGATCAGGAATATTGCAGTTTAAAGCCAGCCTGGGCAAAAAAGTTTGAGACACTCCATCTCAACCAATAAAACCTGGGTGTGGTGGCATGTGCCTGTCATCCCAGCTATGTGGGACATAAAAATAGGATCTCAGTCCAGATCAACTCAGGAATGAGTTGAGACCCTATTAAAAAAAATACAGAAAGCAAAAAGGGCTGGGGGTGCGAGTCAAGTGATAGAGAGCCTGCTTATCAAGCGTAAGGCCCTGAGTTCAAACTCTAGTACCATAACAAACAAAAACCTAGCCCCAATGACTTTGAGGCAGGCAGTCCTTTTCCAAACTGCCTGCTTTGTGTCTTCAGCTGTACTTTCTCTTTGCTAATAAATCACTCTTTGCAATCTTCCTAATCTTTGAGGTTCCTTTGCTGTGCCTGGGGCAATATCTAAATCTTAGACATATCCCATCCAGTGGTAGCATCCATCTATTTTGTTCTAATACTTTTATGACTTTGTTTGGTACTTTAAATTTTTTTAGTTGTTGGTGCTGGAGTTTGAACTCAGGGCCTTTTGTTTGCCTAGAATGCAGTCTACTGCTTGAGCCACACCCCAGCCCTCATACTTTAAATATTTGAATGTGAATGGAATTTATTTTGATACATAATGTGCAGCAAGGATTTAACTTCTTTGTTCACCCAAATTGTTGGCCAGTTATTCAATATGCATAGTGAATAAGAGGCAGGTTTTCAAGCTGCATTTTATAGTCACCTGTCCTGAGTTATTTCCAAAGTTTCCTGGAGAAACAAGGGCAAGAAAGACTCTTTCTCCAGCTCCCAGTGGAACAGCCCCTCTTTTTGATTTCTGTAAGCTTTATTTTATTTTGTAGTGGGACTGGGGTTTGAACTCGGGGCTTCGTGTTTGCAAAGCAGGCACTCCACCACTTGAGCCACACCTCCAGTCCCTCTTTTTGATTTCTATGTTGAGGATCCATGTCAGGTTTCATTTGAAGAAAGGGGCCATCTGCCTGTAAATCAGTAATGTAATGCCTTCTTCAATAGTATGTATTTGAATCTGTTTCTGGTCTATAACAGGTACTTAGAAACTGCCTTTGCTAAAAACGCTGACTCTTCACTTGGACCTGCAAATGCTCTGCCTTTATTGTGCGTCTGTCTCCTTTGCTCTGAGCCATTGTCTTCTGCAGTCATCTCGGATTCCAGGAAAGACAGGGCTGATGGATAAGCATCTTGTGACAGGATTGAGTCTGCCTCCAGGTACCAATGACTTTCTTATTTCGACAAGCCTTTCCTGACCAATCCTGAGATAATGATCAACGAAGCTACACCTTTGACTGGAACTGCTCAGTTAGACATACCTTTTGTCCCTTGCCTCAATTCTTCCTCTATTTTAACCTAAAGCTCATGTCAGTGCCACAAAGATGGGCTGAAATGTTTAATCTCCCTTTTCCTGTATGTGGCTGACATGTTAATAAATTTCCTTCTCTGACCTTCACCACTACTGGGCTCTTTAATTGGTGTATTGGGGCGAGTGTAGAAGCCAGACATGTTGGATCCCTCAGAGTAGAGCTTCCTTTTATTGCCTTCTATTGCTTCTTCTGTCCTTTCCTGTACTAGGTTAATAATTTAAAAAATTACTATGAAACTTTTCAAAGTAACACAAAAGATAGAGACAATATGAGTTTATACTCATTATCAAAATCCAACAATTATGATTTTGTCACACTACTATGAGTTTGCCTACTACTTTTTCTTTTCTTTTTTCTTTGTTTCCAGAGTATCATTTTCCCTTCTTTCCTTCCTCCCTCCCTCCTTCCCTTCTCCCTCCCTCCCTCCTTCCCTTCCTTCCTTCCTTCTTTTTTCTTTTGCCCAGACCTTATATCATTTTATCCCCACATATTTCAATATGCATCTGTTTAAAAAATGAACAAAAAAAGTTCTGTTATATAACCAGATTGCCCATGTCACATTTGACATTAACAGTAGTTCTGCAGTGTCATCTCATATGCAAACCCTAATCAAATTTGCCTGATTGTCTCAAAAATGTATTTTGACAGTGATTTGTTTCAAATAGACTCCAAACAAAATTGTTATATTGCTAACATTTCTTTAATCCAAAACAAAACCCTATCTTTTGCTTTCATGCCATTGACTGGTTGAAGAAAACAATGTTTTAATAATTGTGATTTAGAACTTTTATTATTGGGACAAATCTCCATTTTCCTGTTCACCCTGCATGTGAGGACTGAGCAGCCTGCCTAGATTGCCCGGGTGTGGGCAGGGGGTGGGGCAGGTGCAGCGTCAGTATTGCAGTATTTCCTATATGGAAAGAGAATTTTGAAATGTCAGTCTTCCTGCTTCTCCTTGCTACACTTTCCACTTGACCTTTCCCCTAGTAAGTTAGCAGCACTGCCTTGAAGAGAATTAGGTTTGGCACAACCGGAATGCAAAGAGAAAGAAACAGTCAGAATAAAACAGTCAATGTTCAGTTTTCTGACTTTTAAAATAGCCTCTTAAAGCCTACATCAAAAACAATGGTTTTGAAAGCCAGTCTTTTATTTGCAGAGAAGCAGGTTTTGTTGAGAGAAGAAAAGGCCCTTGAGAATCAAAAGGGAAGGCCGGAAGTCCTCAGATTTGAAAGAGGCTAGAGGGAGAAAAGATTTACCCTCCCTAGTCCTCTGAGAAGTAGGGGGGTAGTGGGAGGCCTGGGAGGATGCGCCACTGAGAGCAGTGCCCTGGGTAGAGACTCCAGGCCAGCCAGTCCAGCACAATGTGGAGGCCAATCACATACCTGAAGGTCATCTCCTGCCGTCTAAGTGAGTCCTGCTGTTGCCTGAGCTGGCCAATCTGTTCGATTACCTGTTCTTGTGACCATTGCCATTCTTTCACCAACAGGAGCTTGCAGGTCATGCTCCAGACCTGATGAGACTTGTCTGTGTGCAGAGTCATTGCTGAGTCCTATCCACATGGCAGAAGACGCAATGAGCCCTCCCCGACCTCTTACAACAAAGGACAAGGCATGGAACACCAAAGTGTTCCATTGGTATTGCTGAAGGGAGGGTCCCCATCTCTGGGTTAGAGTGGCACCGGACTCACAGAGGCACACTCCATTACAATCACAAATCCCTGGTGATGGTGGATCCCCAGCCTCCTGTGGCTTCTGTGTTTCAAGCCTAGTTGGTAATCTTCTATCTCAATCCGATGGAAGCCAGTTAGAGCAGTAACTTCTCTCTTTCTTTTTTTGTTTTGGAAGCACCAGGGTTTGAACTCAGGGCCTCACGCTTGCTAGGTAGGTGCTCTACCACTTGAGCTACTTGATAGGGCCTCGTGAACTATTTGCCCAGGGCTGGCTTCATACCCAGATCCTCCTGTTCTCTGCCTCCTGAGTAGCTAGGATTATAGGCATGAGCTTTCTGCGTCTGGCAAGCAGTAACCTCTTTTGCCTATTAAATTCATATGGGGACCTTTGAAAAAAGTACTGATTCAAGCTCCATTCCAAACTAATTGAGCAAAATGTTTGGTGGGTTGGGCAGAAAACTATTGTGTTCATAAAATTTTATCATTGTGAAGTCATTCAACTTCCTTCATCCCACACATTGCTGTTCTTCAGTTATTTCAAAAATGCACCCAGAGGTAATAACAGACTAAAAACAAGAGTTGGTTTATTTATCTGTTTTAGACTTTACGGCTGCATCCAGTAAAACAGCCAGAAATGGAAGGGTTAACTGCAGCTTGAGAGGCAGGTGTTTGGAGAGAAGACCAGCTGCCAGGTGGGAAGAAGGCCAGCTGAGGGTGAGGTAACAGAAAACAGGTGCTTGTGCTGGCGGGTTTGGCATCCAGGAGGAACAGCAGGACGTGACAGGGCACCAAGAATGGCAGACAAGCTGGGTGTGGTGGCTTGTGCTTGTAGTCATGGCTACTTGGAAGGCTGAGGCAGGAGGAATGCAAGTTTGAGGTCAGGCTGGGGTAGATAGTGAGACCCCATCAACACAAAAGAGGAATGTCAGAGAGCAGGGCAGTGTGCATTATAGAAGCAAACCCTAGGCATGACCCAAAGAGGTCCAGCTGTGGGATGCAAAGAGAAGACTGAAGTAGCAGCTTATTTTGGGCCAAATTGCTGAGATTATAGGCAGGTACCACCAAGCTTGGTTTTTGACTGTCTTTACAAGAAGAGCATGGGAGAACACAGAGAGAAGCTAGCCATCTGCAAGTCAAGGAGAGAGGCCTTAAAAGAAACCAAACTTCTCAACACCTTGATCTTGAACTTCCAACTTCCAGAATTGTTAGAAAATATATTTCTACTGTGTAAGCCCCCAATCTGGTATTTTATTGTAGCAGTCCTAACAAACTAATACATATCTGTTGAAGCCCCACCAAGAACGGGGCAGGGCTGCCATCCCAGGCACACAGTATCATGGCTGGTGCAATTTCAGCACCAGTCACACAAAAGGGTTAGGAATGAAGATGGGGTCAGTGATTCAAGAAAAGCAGGATTTCATCCTTCATTCAGTCAATCAATCAATAGTATTTTAGTATACTAGTCTACTCTGTGCTGGACCCTGTTCCAGGCACTGGAGATACTGCTAATGCAGTGGTCCAGATGAGAGATGAGGTTGGTGTGGATTGGGAGGGAAAGTGCATGACTTGACACTGAAACAACACAACAGAGAGGTGATGCTCCTTAAGTCACCCTGACCACATTGCTATTGCAGAGAGGTTGGAGTGACCTCATTTGCAAAGAGGGAACTGGGGGACCAGGACTGGGCAGGTTATTTTCTAACTCCCCCAAGTATGTGATTTTTCTCTTTGGGAGGAAGTAAATGTTCGGTGGATGTAGTTTCCACTAGCACCTAGGTTAACAAACTTAGATGTTTCCTTTGAAGGTCCCTAGCTCATGTTCTTTAATATGAAGCATTCCAACTTTATCTTAACTTTATTAGTTTTTCTAAAACGTCAAAGTTTCTTTCCCAAACAATGTTTCACTGCGGAACCAGTGTTTCCAGGCAATAACCCCATCATCATCTGTGCCACTGTAGACAAGAATCAGATAAACTTTCCTAATTCATACCACATCTGCTCTCTCAGCCCTGTATGACCTTGAGCTTAAAAAAAAAAAACACAAAACTCCAAATTATTTTTTTCCCAAAATAAGTATCTGTCCCAAATTCCCCCCACCAATTTTTTATTAAATGAAAGACAAATTGTCAACACTGAATCTGCCAACTTTTTGCTAAAAGCTGGGAAGTCTTTCGAAAGCTTTTAAGAGTAAACTGTCCTGGTCAACACGACAAGGAGAGCTCGGGGAAGAGTTGTGTCTATATGATCACTGTGGACCTCTTCTAGTTCTGCTCAGTGGGTACAGCTTGGACACAGGCAAGCTCTTACTATAGAGGACTCTTCCCTTACCTCACTATTTGAAATATTAAAGTGACGTGATAGTCCAACTGACTTGTACTCTGGCCTCGGTTCATTTGGCAGGCAGTGGGGGGTGAATAATAAAGGATTTAGGCTTTGAAGTCAACAACCTCACGTGTGCACACGGACTCTCCCTTCTCCTAGCCTTGTAATTGTGGGCAAATCCCTTTAACCTCAGTCTCAGTTTCATTAGCCATAAAATGGGGATAATAACATTGAACTCCCAGGCTTGCTGTGAGGATGAATGATACGAGTAGGAAAGCGTCAATTCCTGGTGGGCAGTTAGGACACAATAGCAACTCTTCTTTAACAGTAACAACTAAAGTTGTCCTGATTTTAAAAAACAAAATCCCTCTCTTTTTCCAAGCCAGAACTCATAGCTGAACATGGATGTACCCTTTCACCTTAGCTAAATCATTTACAAAACAAGCAATGTGGAATCAGAGATCTCTAAGACTCCCCCCTCCAACATTCTAAGGTCTTGTATTCAGGGAGAAGGGAACATCAAAGAACAGGAAAAAAACTCGGCCAGCGTTCCTGACAGCAACTCTGGAGACTCTCCTGTGCTCCAGTGCCGGAGCTTATAGGATCGAGTCTGTTCCAGAGAGCAGGGCTTGGAGGAGGAAGCCAGGGTGGAGAATACCAGTTAACCTCATGGCTGCAAAAGTCATTCTTTCTTCACAGTTATAGAATGAGAGCAAAGGGACATTTGACCTTTTCAAGATGTTTTTTAATGCAAAATACAAGTTATGCATATAATCTTGTTTTCTGAAAGATCCTTTAAAAAATCTGGCATATTAATGACTCCACTAAACATACTGAAGATGGGAGCCAGAAGGGAACTTTTTCTTTCTGAACAATGACTGAGAAGGGAATTCTAATGAATATTTTGGCACACGTGTCTCATACTTCAGGACCCAAGAGCCAGTAGGTCATAATTAAAGCCAATAATGGCAACTCCAGACAGTCAATCCAAATGTTTTCCTGGTGCTGTCAATTCACTGCATTAGATGATTTAACATCATATTTGGGGAGTGTAGAACATACACGCAGAGGGAGAATTAAAGGTTGATATGAATTCTGGAATGTTTGCTGCAAGTTGCCCCCAAAGACATTGTTTATTACATTCAAAGGAATTGTAGTATGTTTTCCTTAGCAGATAAGTTTCAATGACCCTTTCCAAGCAGAGAGTGGTGGAGTTTGTCCTTAAATTGTCAAAATAAAATCAAATTTTCTGTAGGAAAGGAAAAAAAAACTCATGTGTTTTTTTTTAAAAATACATGTTATATAAATAGATGAAGCTTTCCCATCTTTCTACACCTTTCAGGAATGTTCTTCTCACTGATTGATGCTGAAGAGCCAGTTATATAACTTACAAAAGGTCAGAGCTGCTCACTTTTCTGTCAACTCCACTTCCAAAAAAGAAAACCCACAAGTGCATCTGTTTGCAAGATCTATTTAGGATCTTAGGAACAAGGTCTTCAATTTTTTTTTTCCTTAATGCATTTTGTATCTTTTAAGATACCATAAAATCCTCCATTCCCCCTCTCTCCCTTCATTCTTGAAAAGATAAGCGTTTCTTCCTGGATGGAAATGAAGTAGCTCGATCTAAAGTGTGTCTGAGAAAGTTCAAAGTACCACCATCTGGAGGGAAATAAACTGAGCTGTCACTTCTTAAAGGCAGACCTTTTGCAAAATAATTTAGCAAAAGCTTGAGCTCTGAACTCCAGGGCTGTGCTATGGCAATGAAAACTTTCCAACCAGTAACAACTTGGAAGTTGGAAGCCACACAAAAAACTAAGGCGAAGAAGACATTGGAGGCCAAACCAGACAGTGCTGCTGCCCACAGCCCCAGTACTGTGAGGTGGTGATGTAGCTGCCCAAGGTCTCTAAATTGCTAGGTGTTCCACAAACAGATTTGATTAACTCCCTGACTCTCCGCCATCTTTTTTAGCTCCCACGTTGGTGCCGTGAATTACATCTTTTAAATGCTGGGAGGTAGATGCTGAATTCTTAGACTTTCACTTGGTCACACTCAGGTTTGTTTGAGGGCCTCTCCATTGTGAACAAGATAGGAACCAGCAATATGGGTGACAGTGTATGGGACTCATAGTGACAGCCTCTATGATCTGCCTGTTGCTTTCCTGGCTGGCCTGTAGAATCAGGTCTCTGGCTTGGAGAACAGGTTTTTCGGGGAGACTCTCTTGTCAAAATGCATGGACCCCACTGGAAAAGACTTTAAAGTCTCCACATTACAAGATGACAGAGTGCCCATTTCTAGGCCAGCAGACTGACTCAGAGATGAGATTATCCCCGGATACTTTGTTTTCTTTCTAGTCCTAAGGATAAAAAAATGTAAAACTTTGCTGCCATCTGCTGTTTCCTCTGGAATAACATCTTGAAATGATTCTTGGATGGTTGTATATTTATTGGCTTATCTTAGCTAAGTGCCCTGAGGAATTTGGGGGATTGGGAATATATGTCTGTAGAATTCCATACCGGCTGGGCTGCTATTTCCTGAGATAAACTGTTGGACCACATGGGTGGTTGCCTTCTTTCAGGCCATTAAATTCTGCCTTCCCATCCATTGGAATAACCTTGCTGGGCCTCAGGAGGGAAAGGCAGACTCCCTGACCCCAGATCTTCCAAGGGAGCACGTGCTGGGCTCTAGGCAATGAGACCCCTGAGCAAAGTTCAAGAGCCTTAAGGGTTTGGATGTCTTTTCCTCATGGGCCAATGATGTCATGTGAGCCATAACCACAGGCAAGTTTCAAGCACAGACTGTTCTCTGAAGGGTGTGTCATCAGATAGTGTTCCTTGGCAGTGCCCCCCCTTCCCCTCAGTACTATTCTCAGTACGACTGGCTATGTAGCTTGGGATGATGATCATTTGTGGTATCTCTAAATGTTTATCTTTGTCTTCCTGAGGAAAGCAAGGCATAGTAAGGAAGAGGAGTCCCCAGGAAAGTGAAGGTTAGCCCAATTTGGGTCACTCTCAGGTGGGTATACTGGACTCAGGTTAGATGATGAGAGGGAGGAAATGGTGTCTCCTTGGAGACCAAGAGCATAGTCATAAGTTTTAACAGGTCTGATAAGGGCCCTTCGTCATCTGACTGAGGTGCCTAGAGGACAGAGATCGCCTATCTTGACTATATTAGTAGATGCTCCCACAATTCCAGAAAGTGGGATTATCCTCTCCGCAATCTTCGGGAAGATGCACTTGTATGCAAATGAGTTCCTTTCTATTGTTGTCATTGTTGTATTTCTGAATTCTCTCAACCATGATCTTTTATTGGCAGAGATTAAGGAGCCTGTTAAGTGTGTGTTCATATAATTTAAAGTGCTTAAAAAAAAAAAAGTAATAGCTGGAATTTTTTAGATGGCCATGAAATGAAGTGTTAAGGAAATGACCTGTGATCTTTTCTCCTATCAGAGAAAAGGTACTTGAGTGATACTGATAAGACTGAAGGTATGTCATGGTTTATTACTCAGTGTCTGGCACTACAGCTGGCACATAGGGATACACTTGTTGAATGAATGACCAATCTTATCACTCATTTCTCTCCTCAGAAGGTCTGTGGGGAAGGATGGGAGTAGAAAGGACCAGAGGAAGAGTCTCAGAATCAGATGAAGAGTCTGTGTGCAGAATGAATCACGAGAGCTAGAAACACCATGGAAAGACTGCAACTAATACTGTATAAGCCTCAAAATACATCGTGTATTACTTATAAAGTAAATATGACTCTTGAAAAATAATCAAACAAGAAAGTAATAACGTACAAAGTTTCTCCCTTCCATGTCTCATTCCCTAAATCTTACCACTGTTAATGTATTACACAAGCTTGACTTTGTTTATGCTTCATGTATTTTCTTGTTTATGTCCCGTAGTTCTCCTTAGAATTTTGTCAAGACTTTGGGAGAGTTCCAGCCTGTTTCAGCTGTGTGAAGAAGAGTTCAGAGAAGGGCTTTGTATAACGCTAAAGAAATATTGGAATCTCTTTGCGGGGAGCTAAAATAATAATGGCAGTGGTAAGCGAGCTGAGAGACCACAAGCAGGAGGAAAAACTCAGGAGGATTGGGTTGGGGTAATGGTTTCAACCTCCCTTCCCCACCTGAGATTTTCTTGACAACTCTCAGGCCTTGAAAATTCTGGGTTTGTTTAGGTATTACCCCCACCTCCAACCCCCTCAGGAGAATGAGGTTGGTGCTTACTTGTACATGCAATTTGAGAAGCATAGGAACTCTCCATTCCTTGGACCTGTTGGTTCCTTGCTCTCCCCAGAAACCTTGTCCCAGGCCAAGAGTCAAAGCTAGAAGCCCCAATTTGCTTCTGGGGTGGGGAAGAGAGTAGGGATAGTAATCGCCAAGAGAAATGAAGCCAATCAGAATATAGAACAGGTGACTACAGAGCTGTAGCCTGACAGATGTTACTTCAAGGGTGCGTATTAAGCTCTGTGGTGAGTAGGTGGACAAGGTAATTTCTATTTCAACAAACCTGTCTTCTGATGAACACAGTCCTGCTGGATGTTGTCAAAGCATGGCTAATTCTTGCGTGTTTTAGATACTAGTTCTTTCCCTCCTGTTGTGCATGGTAACTAGGATGCTGTAAAGAAAATACAACAGGACGTCTATGAGCTTAAGAGGAGCATTTCAAAAATATTGCATTAGCCTTTTGTCCCTTTAGTCTGTTTTTCCTAGAACAAATGTAATCTTAGTCACTACAAATTCTGTTTAAAATAGTTCTCCTGGTGAGTCACCTAAAGCTAAGTGGCAGATATGGTATTGTTTCAGTTATGGCAGGCTTGAAATGTTAGCCAAGTCCTAGTAACCACTCACGAGAGTGGAGGGGGGAGCTGGTAGGTTGAGCTCACATTTTTTTTTTTTACATGTATTTTGAGGATGATCTGAAAATGTCCAGAGAGAATGAAATGCCTCAGATGAGTTGGTCAGCACTGCATCTCAGATTAGGCTACAAGAGCTGGAGAGGCAAAGGAAGTCATCTTTGTAGGCTCCCTTGCTCCTAGCTACCCAAGACATGAAAGTTCTGCCCACCATTCACCTCCCTACCTGCCCTCCCCCCCTCCCCCCGCCCCGCCACAAGACTAGACAGAAACTTGGGGGAAACCTCCAGAAGGCTATGCAGAAGGGTCAAAGGACCTTGCAGATGCTACGAGGAAGAAATTCAAGCTTTAAACAGAACATTGTGCCATGACTTGAAAGGTCATTATCTAGTTCACACTTACCTCAGACTCTAAATATTGTCAGAAAGTGGATAAGTTTGCCAGGACCATGAGCAGTGAAATTGCTCAAAATAGATCAGAGCAATCTTCAAGGCCAGTGTGGCCCTGGCTGGCCATGACACTCAAACCTGATGCTGCCTTGTGAGAGACGTCGACAAGAGTGAGAAACAGCAGCTGCTTAAAGGAAAATTTATACTCAGCAGCCCTCGAAAATTGCAAAAGCCTTTCATGTCAACCGTGTCACTCTGTCTTCTACCAAGTGGAAGTAGGGCAAGGAGAATTAGGCTCCTTGACTGAGGTCTTCTATTGAAGACTCACCATGGACTCAGAATTCTCTGTCCTTCCCCCAGCCGTTGGTGTGTCGTGGTGCCCAATTAGCTCAGAGCAGCAGCTATCAGCTTTACTCTGTGGCTGGCCCCACCCTCTGTTGGCTAAAGCCAGGTTACCTCCTGCCAGGCAGCTGCTGGGTGAAAGTCCAGAACAGCTCTCCCAAATAAACAAGTCCAACAAAGGCAGTTCCCAGCAGTGGATGGGGCTGTGCTCCAGAAGACTATTTGTGAATCTGTCCTTTGGAACCTGGAAGACATTCCCCAGGAGAAGCAAAGTTATGAACTGTGGCAAGGTTCCCAGGCTAGCCCACACCACTGACTAGAATGTTTTTGGATGGCAGTGCTCTGAAGTCACCATTATTGGCAATACATTTGTCGTCTCTTCAGGTTGCAGACTCTGCACGGTACCAGGTGATTCAAAGCCACCTCAGCTGTGGGGGTGGTTGATTTAGTGACTCCTGGTGTCAGTGTAGTGGTTGAGATCTTCCCAACCTCAGAAAACCCCTGACCCCTTTCCCACCTACATGTTTTAGGTTGAATGTGAAGGGAGGACTATTCTGGTTGCTCTTTAGTTTGATGGCTCAAGATATCCTGATGGAGGGTAGGGTGAGAAGCTTGGGTCACCACTATGCATTGACATGGCCTCCCTGAGCTCCATGTCACCTCTGCAAAACTGGGATGACATGGATCTAAGAGAGTCTTGAGCACTCCCTTCTCCTCTTGTTATTTACCATGGCTTTTGTTAGGGCATTTATTCCCCCTTTCCCTAACACATCATTGTACTCCTAATACTCAGACCTAGAATAAATAATTCCATTTCCAGGCTGTTATTATAGATCTCGTGTTGGGTGCCGGCCTAATTCAGGTCAATGAACTTGCAGTAGTTTACTGTTTGCTTCCAAAAATGAAAAAAGTTTCCGTTTTCTTGCTAGATATGAATAGGGATGTATGTGGTTCCAGTAGCAAAGAAAACACTCTGAGACTACAGCAGGGGCTAGCTCTGGATAGATGCGCTCACTGGATCCCAGGACAGACAGATAGAAGACAGAGGACCCCTTGGTAAAGGTGTTGAACTCCCACATTGACCTATCCTGAATCCTCTTCCACTTCTATTGTTTCAAGTGTATAAATTAATAATCCTCTTCACCATTTATGCCATTTTCAGTTGAGCTTTTTGCTTCCTGCAATGGAAGACATCTTAATTGATACATCACAGCCCAGGATTTACTGGGGATATTAAATGAAATTAAAGCATTTCCTGTATTTAGCACAGAGCTGGATTTGTAAATGTAACCTTCACCCCTCCACTCCGTGAGCATTAATGGAGGAGACTTTTGTTGGCTAGGGAAGAAGAGTGTGTGCAGATCTAGACTGGACCTTACCTAGTTTTGAGGCCAGGCATCTTTGCCTGGGCTGGAAAGTGACCCCTCTGGTCTGGTTCTATGTTTAAGATTAACTCCTTTGGAGGGAGTAGGGCTTGTAAGTCTGGGGTCTTTCTAGACCCTGGGCAGGTACATGAATTGATGAGGGTTGGGGGACAAAGAGCAAAGAAAGGAGAGAACCATGATTAGGTGGAGCAATAACAGAAGGGCCTATCTTTGGGATGAGGGTTAATCTCTTCTTCTCCTCTTTCTATCCTTTTTTTCTTCCTATCTTATAGTTTTTCTCACTCTCTGTTCTCATTAAGGCTGGGAAGGAAGAGGAAGTGAGAGTTGGGATGGATTCCTGGCAAGGGAGAAGTACTTAAGGGAGGGGCAAAAGGAACTTGTACAATCTTACACTGGTACTTTCTTTGTATTTAAGTTTTCAGACTAAATGGTAGATTTAGACTTTTATGGGAACTAGACAAGGCTGGTCTCCTGGAGTCTTTGTGGGAAGAATTGGAATCTAGGTAAAAGCAGCCTAGTTCAAAGACAAATTATTGTGTTGTGACCAAGGGGAGGGGAGAATCTTTCAGAGTATATATAATGGCTGTAAGTCAGATTTTCAGTCATTTCATTCCCTGTAAATTTAGGCCTAGGTCACCGGGGAGAGGAGACTGCAATATAAGAGTAAGTTAACAAAGAATTGGCATGATTGAAATTTCTGAAAGAAGCCTGGTTCTCATGACAGTACTGTTTGTCCTCTTGCCACATAAGAAGGTCACGCTCATCTGTCCATTTTAGCATGTTGCTTTTGAGAGTGTGCTAGAACACAGGATGGAAAAAATGCATGAGAAAACATGAGTGCACAAAGATGAGTCAAGGGTGCCATGTTCCAACAGTGAAATGGACGCCTCAAAGTGAAAATAGAACTCCAGTGTGGTCTGACTAGAACAGGATTGAACTGCCTCTCTCTTATCTGGACACTAGATTTATGGCTGTGGTCAAGAATTGCCCTAGCCTTTGTTTTTATCAGTCACATTCCATTAATGCCTCAAAATGAATCTGTGGTCAATTAAAAACCCAGTTGTTTTTCACACGAACTGCTACCAAGCCAGGAATCCCTATAAATTTGTGCTTTGATTGTAAACAGAAGTTTACAAAGATCCTTGCTGAATCTCATGCTGTTCAGATCATTTTGCATCTTGATTATATCATCTATTAACTATTACTCTAAACTTTGTGTCACCTTCTTCTTCATTTAAGCCATATTTAAAAATGTTGACTAGGGCAGGGTACGAGAGAGGTGACTGTGACACATGTGGGAAGCTCCCAACTGATGGACACCCAGGTATCCTTCCATGGGGACAGCCATTCAGCCAGCTGCAAACCCATTTCACTCACCGTCCCCACCTCAGCAATCATGTCATGAGACATTTTGTTAAAGGCCTTAGTGAAATGAAGTCACACTTCCTTTGACTTTTTCCACCTCTAGTTTGGCCCTAGCCCAATACCTCGTGGTAGGTTCTCAATAAATGTTTATTGAATTAACTTGAATTCTGTGACTCATCAGCATCATAACCATGTATTTATGAAAAGGAAATGAGGCATGATTCATTGAGGAACGAATTGGGTTCCTAGTTCTTTTATTTTTTTCTTCTCTTCTCTCTTCTCCTGTCCTCTTCTGTCCTCTCCCCTTCCTTCCCCTCCCCTCTCCTGCCCTCCTCTCCAGTCTCCTCTTCTCTTCTCAAGACAGAGCTTCACTATGCAGCCCAGGCTGGCCTCCGAACTTGAGATCTCCTGCGTCAACCTCCCAAATGCTGGGATTATAGCAGTGGCTCACTGTGCCAGGCCTCCTAGTGCTCTTGATAGTCTTTTTGTTGATTTTAATTAAAATGTAAAAGTGGGGCTGTGTGTGCACCACAGTAGTAGACTGCCTAGCATGTGCTAGGCTCTGGGTTTTCTATGAAAAAAGAAAAGCAAACAAAAAAAAAGTCACACATTACAGGAGAATCAAATGTAGATTATTACTGACAATATCTGTTATGCAAATTATTATCATTATCAATACCCTTCATTAAATTTTTTTTCTTTTGCAAATAAACATAGTCACCTGTAACTTCACCAAATCTATTTTGGCTTCTTTTCCAAAGGAAAGGAAGTAGAATTGGGTTGACTGAGCAGAATTGGGTTGTATGGACCTCATTTTCTTCTAAGTATTTAATGTATTGTCTATTTAATTTCTGTAACTTCTGACATCACAGCCCATTCATTTGTTTTCAAGTTATGGAGTTAATCCACTTTTTCCTTGAATATCTACCAAGTACCAAATCTTGGGTCAGAACAGTGAGTGATTAAAAAAGAAACATTGGGCTGAGTGTGGTGTGGTAATTCTACTTACTTGAGAGGTAGAGATCCAGAGGACTGTGTTTCAAGGCCAGCCTAGTCAAAAAAAGTTTGTGAGACCCCATCTCAACCAATAAAATGTGAGTATGGTGGCATGCAGCTGTCATCCCAGCTCTGCAGGAAGTATAAATAGAAGAATCATGATCCAGGCAGGCCTAAGCAAAAAGGGAAGACCCTATTCAAATAAAAGCTAAAGCAAAAGGGTAGAGGTGTGGCTCAGATAGAAAAGTGCCTGCCTAGTTAGTAAGTGCAAGGCCCTGAGTTCAAACACTAGTACTGAGAGAGGGGAGGGAGAGAGAGAGAGAGAGAGAGAGACAGAGACAGAGACAGAGAGATTGATTGGATGAGGCCCTGGGCCTCCGCTGGGCTTGGAATCTGAGAGGTCACAAAATAAGTGCACTCTTGGTGACAGAATAAGACCCCCGGTGTCATGGGCTGCTGCAGAGGCATGTGGCCTGTGCTTGGGGCTTTGTGCAAATGCAAAGGACCATGAAGCAGTTTCTCTGGAGTCTCCTGGGAGCATGGAGCAGCAGCCATGAGATGTTCAGGCAGCTGACACTGTCATCACAGCCCCAGTTTTTCTGCCTCTTGTGGAACTAGAACAGTAAAATGGATGGGCTCTCTGGCTTTAGACAGCTCCTGAACATGCAGGGGGATGCTAGAAGAGGCACTTGCTCTGGGTGAGGGCCCACGTGTCCCTTCCCTATTTCTATTGTCATCAGATAGGCCCAGGACCTTGACTGCAGAGACCTGACAGAAGGAGGAAGAGGGAAAAAGCCAAGAAAGCAGAAGCCAGTTGTGGCCAGCAGACCTTCAAGGTGGCCTCCATGATCTTTACCTCTGGCACTTATATCTTTGTACAGTTCCCTTCCTCTTCAGTGTGAATGTGACTTACTTCTGATTAGCAGACGGAATGCATGTGAGCATTGATTACGTCACACATGTTCTTAGTGTCATCTTGCTGAACTGCTCTCTTGCCTTGGAGGAGTTCCATGCGCCACGGAACTGTGGGTATCCTCTAAGACTTGAGAGTGGCCACTTCTGACAGGTGTCATGAAACTGAAGCCGAGTCTGAATGAGTTTGGAACAAATCTTTCCCCAAACCAGCCTTGGATGAGACCAACCAGCCCTGGCTGACATCTTGATCACAGTTGGGTGAGACACTAAGCAGAGGGTCCAGCTAAGTCAAGCCTGGAGCCCTGAACCACAAACACTGCGAGGTAATAAACATGTGTTATTTTAAGCAGCTAGTGGTAATAGTGTAGGTAACAACAGATAACTAATATGCTGGAGGGTAATGTCTTTTGTTGTTCATAAGAATTGGAGGAGAAAAAATAGTCCCAAGGAAGAAAACTTGGAGGGGAATCTCTATGAAGAAAAGAAAGTGTCTAGAGAAAGAATTTTTACTTTGAAGATCTACATGCTCATTCATTAAATTGAAGGTATGAGCAGACATCAAGAGACATGTATCAGGGACTCAGTGATGTAGCTTATTGGTAGAGCACTTGCCTAGCATGGACAAGGCCTTGGGCTCAGTCTCCAGCACTGCAAAACAAACAAACAAACAAACAAACAACAAAACATATATCAGGTTTCAGGGAAGGTATTTGTATAGACTGAATTGTGTCCCACCAGCTTCATATGTTGAATCCTTAACCCTCAGTAACCTTCAAAGAATGTGATCATTTTTGGAGATAAGGCCATTAAAGAGGAAATTAAACTATAATGAGGCCATTCCAATCCAATCTGTGTCCTTATAAGAGGAGGATGAGACACACAAAGACACCAGGGATGTGCACACGGAAAAGACCATGTGAGGACATAGCAAAAGGTGACTTCCGCAAGCCAAAGAGAGAAGCCTCAGGGGAGACCACCTCTGCCAATACCTTGATCTTGGACTTCTAGACTCCAGATTGGTGAGAAAATACATGTTTCTTTTAATGTCAAGACACTCAGTCTGTGGTATGTTGTTAATGTGTCCCTAGAAAACCAACACAGATATAGAAACACTCTGGATATTTTAAGCAGAGAAGGATTTCATATAGGGAGTTAGGTGCATTCAAAGTCATTCGAAAAGCTGCCATATTAAAAAAAAAAAACCTATTCACATGTTAAAAAAAAAAAAGAAAAGCTGCCATAGCTGGTGTCAGGGGCTGCCACCAGAACCATGTTATTCAAGAATGCCTTGCTGTGGTTGCATCTGAGATCATGGAGCTCATGGCACAGAGCTGCCGACTTTGCCCTGGCCACCACTCTTCATTTTAACATCCAGGAAGATGGTAAGCAGTTACTGAAAAGTGGAGATCAGCCCTGACTTTGAATGCCAGGAGAAAATGGCAGCAGGGAACTGCCCTCCATCCCTTGAGTACATTCCAAAATTCTTGGGAGGGCACTTAATCAAGTCTAGTACTCTAGCTGCAAGGGAAGCATAGCATTAAAATTCTCAGCCTCCACAGCACGGGAAAGCACAAAGAAGGTGATGAGAAGGGACGCTGAACCAAGACGCGTCCAGCACGTTAGCCTCAGTATCTTGATAACAAAGCAGTGCCAAGACAAATCGATCTGCAGGCATTCAAAAACTGGTAAGTGTATTAAACTTCTCACTTCCATCAAAATGCATGGTAAATGGTGGATTGGTAAAAGAGGGTTTCCTTGGAAAAGTTGTGTAGTGAGTTTCATCTCCACCCAGCCCAAGGAAGGGTGCTGAGCACTTCTGCCATCACCTCAAGTGAAGAGAAAAAGGATTCAGCCAGGTGCCAGTGGCTCACACAGATCAGGAGGATCGTGGTTTGAAGCAAGCCCAGGCAAAATAGTTCATGAGACTTTATCTTCAGAAAACCCATCACAAATTAGGGCTGGTGGAGTGGCTCAACGTGTAGGTCCTGAGTTCAAACCCCGATACTGGAGAGAGGGAGGAGAAGAGAGAGACAGAGAGAGAGAGAGAGAGAGAGAGAGAGAGAGAGAGAGAGAGAAGAGAAGGGATTCAACAGGACCACCCTGAGGAGTTGCTATGTGTCCCCTGCAGGTTTTTTTTTTTTTGGTGGTAGTGAGGTTTGAACTCATGGTCCCTCTCTTGTTAGGCAGGTGCTCTACAACTTGAGCCATGCCTCCAGACCATACCATGGGGTTTAAAGTACAATTTGATAATGTGTTCTATAAAAGCCATATGGGGTCAATATGGAGGGTAAAGTAAGAGTGCAGTTATTAAGTCAATACCCTTTCATTTTTAACCCCTGCAATGGCATGTCATCATAATTATTAAAGAACAAAACTGGGCTGGAGGTGTGGCTCAAGTGGTAGAGTGCCTGTCTAACAGGCACGAAGCCCTGAGTTCAAACCCCAGTACTGCCAAAGCCAACCAACCAATCAACCAACAAACCAAACAAACTACTCACTCTTTAATGTGACTTATGTAGCCCTGCAGGGTCTGGACCCAGCCTGTCACCCTGACCTCATCTCCTGATACTCTCTTCCTTGCTCTTCACATTCCAAGCCCACAGGTTTTGTTTCATTTTCTTGAAGGTGCAAATTTGGCTACCTTCAGGGCATTTTAGTCCTTTTTGCTCTATGGTTCAAGGAAAAGATGAGTTGGTTCTGAATTAGAGGAAGAAGAGGAAGGACAGATAAGACAGCATCTAAGTGGTAGAACTAACAGCATTTGGCTGATTGGATATGTGAAAGAAAAAAAAGAGTTGAATCCAGATCTAAGATTGTGAAGTACAATCTTTTGAACTAAATGACTTGCTCAAGTTGTACCATTCACAGCTGGGCACTGTGACTCACACCTGTAATCTCAGCCACCTGGGAGGCAGAGATCTAGAGGATTGTGATTTGAGGCCAGCTCAGGCAAAAAAGTTAATGAGACCCTCTATCTCAACAAACAAGTTGGGTGTAGTGGTACCTGTCTGTGGTCTCAGCTATGCAGGTAGGAAGATTAGGGTTCAGAACACTCTGGTCATAAAAGTAAGAACCTACCTAAATAATAATAACAATAATAATAATAATAGTAATAATATTAACCTAGAGCAAAAAGGGCTAGGATGTGACTCATATGGCAGAGCATCTGCCTAGCAAGTGCAAGGCCCTGAGTTCAAATACTAGGGCCACAAAAAAGTTGTACCATCCACTGAGAGAGGAAATACAGAAGCCTGGAAGGGGAATGTCATGAGGTCACAATGACATACTGAGTTGAATTTGCCCGTGGGACCTCAAGGTGTTTTTGTCCAGGAGGAAGGTGGAAATTTCAACTCTTAAATTCAGGAGGGAGATTGGAATAAGAGTAATTGCCAAAGAAGAGCTCACTGTGGGGGCTCGGATTATTAATGCAACTGGGATAAACCCAAGGGGCACATTTGCAGTAATTCAAACCCTTGGCAGTAACTAGTTTAATGTGAACTTCAGGTCAGCAGAGACATTAAATTTATTTGGCGACTCTGAGGCACGAGGAGGCCAGGACTTAGGGGAGGATTGTGGTCATCCGCTCCTTGGCCCCTGGCTAAGGGCTGCTGCGTTTCCACTCAGCTGAAAACGTGGGGCTTGAAAAGGCCGCTGAGTTCACCCATTTACAGAGCTCAGAGACAGGGGCAGGGCGACCTGGGGCCTGGCTAGAGACCTGCGAGTGGGAGGTGTGGCAGAGGCCCGATCGTGATGGAAACTGCTTGCAGGTATGCTGGTCCCTCACAGTTAGAGCACTATTTTTACATTTTCTTTAAAAAGTTATAAGACGACTCCATTCATTCTTGGCTGATACTGTAGACTGGTTCACTCAGCAACCATTCGTCTGCCTCCCCCTCCCTGGCCTTTCATAGAGGCCGCCAAGGGACATCTGCCTGAGATGGCCCTGCAGAAATCCCTGTGGGGGGCTTTCCTCCCAGCCTTCTGCCCTTCTGCCTCCCCCGCTCAGAGCTTAGACTCAGCACTGTAGCAGCAGCTGTTCTGAGAATGAAAGTTAAGAATGGACAGAAGGAGGGAAGGGATCCCGACTTCTTTTTTTCTTTCTTTTTTTTGCTTCAGTTACTTTTCAGGTCAGGTCTGGTTTTCACCTGAGCTGGCTTTGGACTGTGATTGAGTAGCTGGAATTACAGGTATTAATCCCCCACACCCAGTGGCATGGTTGGGGGGAAATCTCACTAATTTTTTTACCCAGGTTGGCCAGGAAATCGTGGTCCTCCAGTCCTTCTACACACACCAGTAGCTGGGATTATAGATGTGAGCCACTGCATCTGTCCAGATCCCAACTTCTTGATGACATTCTTTAGCAACAATGCTGGTTCTGGTCCACTTACTTAGAAGCTTGTGCTATGTAAAAAACAAAACAAAAACGAAAAAACCAACAAAAACAAAACAAACAAAAAAACCTCTAAAAAAAAGTCTTTACCCCTTTAAACTAGTAAGCTGGCTCTCAGATTTAGCTTAGAATTACTTGGAGTGTTTGAAAATTCTTAATTCTGAGACACCACCAATTAAGGGGCATTTCTGGGTGTCGGTAAGTTTTAGAACTCCTCGCTACATCCGATGAGTGGCCCAGGCTGAGAGGTGACGGTCTAAACCAGTTGTGGCCCTCATTGCTTCTTGTTACACTCAGTTCTGCACAATTATGATTGATACCCATCTTGACACTATCTTCAAAGAATTGTGTCCATTCTCCCTTTTCCAGCCAGCTCTGTCTCTGTGCTCACCCTCAAGCAAAATTTCCTCTCTGCACACACAAATGTATTCAACTTTTTGGCAGTACGTGGGGTTCGAACTCAGGCCTTGTGCTTTCTAGGCAGGCACTCTATCACTTGAGCCACACTGACAATCCTTCTTGCTTTGGCTATATTTGGGATAGGGTTTTGCTTTATGCCTAGCTGACCTGGACTTCAATCCTCCTATTTATGCTTCCCCATGTAGTGAGGATGACAGGAATGTACCCCTGAGTCCAGTTAATGGTTGAGATGGGGATCTCTAAAACTTTTTTTTGCCTCAAACTGTGGCACAGTTTGAGGGTTGGCCTCAAACTGTGATCCTCCTGATCTCTGCCTCCGGAGTACTAGAATTACAGGCATGAGACTCCAACAAGGTTATTTTAATTTTCTGTGACAATAATGCTTCCAGGGGTCATTCAAGTGAGGCTAGAGATGTGGTATTGCCATAAGGTTTGGAAAAACCAGGACAATGATAAGTTTGAGGTTGTATCTCTAGAAACCACAAGAACACCTAGGAAAAGTCAATATTTCATATTTCAGCAACTAAACTATATCTCCCAGCTTGATCTTTTCACCCTGAAATAGCAGAAAAATGATATTTCATTGATACTGTTGAATCTTTTACTTCAAATGTTTTAAAATTGCATATAACTTTTAGCCAGAAGCCGGTGGCTCACACCTATAATCTTAGCTACTCAGGAGGCAGAGCTCAGGAGGATCGCAGTTTGAAGGTAGCCGGAAGCAAATAGTTCACAAGACATTATCTCAAAAAAAAAATCCCCATCACAAAAAAGGGCTGGTGGAGTGGCTCAAGTGCCTGCCTAGCAAACATAAAGCCCTGAGTTCAAGCCCCAGTGTTGCCCCACCCCCCAAAAAAGTTGTATGTAACTTGTCTACGATTGACTATTTCACCGTGAGACACAGAAGGTCTTGAAAATGATGTTGCTGGAAACTCCATTTTTGTGTAATAAAGCCCTCTGCTTTGCGCTCCTGCCTTAAGTATCATCTGCTTGAGAGGAGGTTCTGTTCGAGTTATTCTCATTAAATAAGAGGCATTAGGCCAGGCACGGTGGCTCACACCTGTCACCCTGGCACTCGGGAGTGGACATGGGGAGGATTGTAGTTTGAGGCCGGCTCAGACAAAGTGTTCATGAGACCCCATCTCAACCATAAATGCTGGGTGTGGTGATACACATCCGTCATCCCAGCTTCTTGGGAAGCATAAATAGGATGCCTATGGTCCACACAAACAACACAGGACCCAAGACCCTAATCTGAAAAATAGCTAAAGCAAAAGGCAAGCGTGAATCTGAGTTCAACTGCCACAAAAGGAAAAAAAAAAAGCATCATATTTTTAGTTCATTGCTTTTTAAGATGTAAATCACCTTGAGATCCAGGAGAGGTAGAAATGGGTGCATGATAATATTTCCAGCAGCCTGAGAGCATAAATGTATTTAAAAAGCAATAAAATATATAAAAATAATCCCATTGAAAAGACTCAGCTCCAGGTTTAGGATTCTTGTGGCAACAAAGTATTGATTTTGCAAGTTGACAATGTGACCTCTAAAGCAACTTGCTAATTTGTTTCTTAAGGAAGGCAGAATCAACAAAAATAAAAAGGGGTGGTGGAGTGGCTCAAGTGGTAGAGCGCCTGCCTAGCAAGCGTGAGGCCCTGAGTTCAAACCCCAGTGCTGCGAAAACCAAACAAAACAAATAGAACGAGAAGGTGGAGTTCAAATTCCAGTTCTACCTCCTAATGGTTACGGAACTTGGGACAGTGAGTACACCTCTGTGCCTCGCCTGTCTCATCTACAAAGCAGGAATATTGTGAAAGCTGAGGCGATCTGTGCGCAAAGCCTTGAGAACCCGTGTCTGAACACATTCAATACCGAAGAAGTAGAAGCTATTATGATTACCTGAAGTAATTTGGATGCATAATCCATAACACCTATTCTCATGAGTAAATTTCTTTTTTGTGGGATTTCTGCCCTTCCCCACTCCTCAGCGGCTATGAATTTTCCTTCTTTCCCTCGCAATCCCTGTTGAATTCTTTCTTGGGGTCCTGATGCTAACAGTCCATCCCCCCCATCCTCCCACTCTCTATGGTCTTCCTGACCGGTGTGGTTGTCACCTGTGCTAAAAGTCTGTCGTATCTGAGGCCCAGTCTGAATCTGTTTCTGCGTTCAAGTCCATGGCCTTGTAGACATGGCCACTTGTATATTCCATAACCTTTTTTTTTGTTTGTTTATTTATTTTGAGGCAGAATCTTTTTTTTTAAATAGGCCAATATGTTTTTATTGTATTTTTTAAATTTCTTTTATTCATATGTGCATACAATGTTTGGGTTACTTCACCCCCCTTCCTCCTCACCCCTTTCCTTATCCCCCCACCCCCTCCCTCTGCCCCCCACCCCCTCAATACCCAGCAGAAACTATTTTGCCCTTATTTCTAATTTTGTTGTAGAGAGAGTATAAGCAATAATAGGAAGGAACAAGGGTTTTTGCTGGTTGAGATAAGGATAGCTATACAGGGCATTGACTCACATTGATTTCCTGTGCATGTGTGTTACCTTCTAGGTTAATTCTTCTTGAACTAACCTTTTCTCTAGTTCCTGGTCCCCTTCTCCTATTGGCCTCTGTCGCTTTAAAGTTTCTGCATTAGTTCCTTTGCATTGAGGACATCAAATGCTATGTTGGTTTTTTGGAGGGTTTTCTTGCCTATTGAAGCAGGATCTTGCTATGTAGCCCAGGCTGCCTAGAGCTCATGATCCTCCTGCTTCAGCCTCCCAGGTGCTGGGATTACAACATGTGCCTCTATGCTTGTCTTCCCATAACATTTTTTTTTCTCCTGAACCTGTGTGATCTATTCGTGTATTTCTTTCCTTCTCTTCCTTTTCCTTCCTTCCTTAATTCCCTCTCTCTCTCGTCTGCTTTCTTTTCTTCTTTCTTTTTGGGCAGGCTCTTGCTTTGTAGTCCAGGCTAGATTTGAACTCACTTTGTAGCCCTGGCTAGCCTCCCCAGTGCTGGGATTATAGGCATTCACCACTACACCTGGCTCAAAATATAAATTTTAAAATAAACTTCACAAGTTCTTTTACAATCTGGCCCATACTTAATCATCCAAACTAATCTTTGCCTTTTCCTTCTTTGCCTTCTAAGATCCAGATTGATGAAAGAGTCCATTGTGCTGTCTACCATCTCAGGGCCTTGGTGCACACTATTTCCTCTAGCTATATGTTCTTCCCCTCTCTCCCATTCTTTTCCTTGCCCCACTTTGTCTTCTTACCTCAACTGATTCTTCACATCTCACTTCAAATATGACTTCCTCTCAGAAAACCTCTCTTGACTCTCATACTTTCCATGTGTTCTCATAGAACTTCATTCTTTCTCACCTTTGCATTTAATCCCACTGTACTGTAATTAAGTTAATTGGCCTGTATCTGTGTATCCCTACCATACTGGGATACAGATGTACAAGGTTTGTATGATCACTACCTATTATTGTATCACATTCTTCCTTCACATTTTCTGGAAACAGTATACCTTTTCTGATAACTAATTCTCATGGAGTCTCTGGAGAGGTTGGTATGTTTTTACATGGTCTAGACTCCAGGGGAATATCCAGCAATCATGGCAGAGGGCTGAGGCAGGATGATAACAAAGCAGAATGGATGCTGGCTTCAAATCAGCTCTTCACCTGAATAGTGTGAGAATCTTTGTGGTTCTGGCTTTTTATCTGTACATGTGTATTATAATCATACCTATCTATGACAGAACTGTCTTGAAGAATGCAAAATGATAAAGTGGTGGAATGACTCTTTCAGAGACTTAGTTACAGTCTCTGAACTACATCCAGCTGGATGGATGGAGCCAGCTTGCAGAACTGGAGCAATGTAGGTGTGGTATATGCTCTAAATTAGATTCCAATGTATCTTTTATTTCTCCCAAACCTAGTTTTTAGTATTTTTCTTTGCAGTGCTGGGGTTTGAACTTAGGGCCTACACCTTGAGCCACTTCACCAGCCCTTTTTTGTGAAGGTTTTTTTTCAAGATAGGGCCTCCAGAACTATTTTCCTGGGCTGTCTTCAAACAGATCCTCCTGATCTCTGCCTCCTGAGTAGTGAGAATTACAGGCATGAGTCACTGGCACCCAGCTCCAAAGCCAGTTTTTATGGACCGAAGAATCAAGGATCAGAAGTGAGATTTTCTGCCAGGTGTGGTGGTGCATATTTGTAATCCCAACACTTGGGAGGCTGAGGCAGGAGGATCATGAGTTTGAGGCCAGCCTGGGCTATATAGGGAGACCCTGTCTTAGAAAAAAAAAAAGAAAAGAAGAGAAATGAGAGTTTCTAGATGAAGCTCTGCTGCTCTAGAAGTCTTACTTTCCAAGGGAGTAATGTTTCTACCAGGCAACACGACAATGGCGCCATGAACATGACACTCATACTTGGACTTTGGGCTTCTCATACCACTGAATCAACAGGAGGAGCAGGGGCTCTCTTTAGAAAAGTACCTTTAGAAGTTTGTATGATCCATGTACCAAAGCTGATCTGCTGGATTCCTCCTACATTTAGACTCATTTCTAGAAAAGAATATAATCCCAAATAAAACCAGCTTAAGAAAAATAAGGAATTTACTTACAGAATTTTCTCCTGGAATTCAAGGGCAAGATTGCACTTGGCCCTCAGGAATGAAGGGGAATCAAGCCCTTGAATGCTGGCACAGCTCTGTCTCTCCTATCTCTTCTTTTGTCTGCACACAAGTTTCATTCCTTGTTCTTACTGTGGACTCATCTCTGCTCCTCAGTTCACATGGCTGAAAACATGGCTGTCTGTAGCTTCCCAGACACCAACCTCTTTCCTGTTCCAGCTACAAACTTCCTGGGGAAGGATTCTGATAAGTCAAGCTTGGGTCAAGGGCTTGGGGAGAAGGGTCAGAGTGCGCTGGCATGTGGCTTCCATGAAAACCTCATGGATTGGGTTGGATGGTAAAGAAGTTGAGGATGGTGGGAAGGGGATTGTGAAAAGTCTGTTCCCAGAAGAAGGGTGCTTGGCTGACAAATTACGGGGTTCTACTACTTAGTCAACTTCAACTCTCCTATCCAATAATAACAATAAATGTAAAGGAAAAAATAAGTAATAACTAATGTTTATAGTACTTATTTTGTGTTAGATACTATATACATATGGTGTTTGGCACAGCATAAGGTTGTGAGGATTTAATTTGTATGTATGTATGTATGTATCCAGTCCATAAGTTAAGTTTAATTTTTGTCTCCATTTTATAGATGTGAAAACTAAGACTGAGAGAAAATTAAGTAACTAGTTCAAGTAAGCAGCTGAGCTAGAACTTAAACGCAGACGTAATTGGTTTCAAAGGCTGTCCTTGTAACACTTGAGTCTCTTTCTCTAGTTCTTCAGGTTCTGGGCATCCACTCTCACCAGTAACCCAGGGTACTGGCTGGTCCCCTGAAACCTTGATTGGGTCCTGCCAGCTGCTTTTTCTGGGCTGGATTTTGCCCTTGGCCCATGTGTTGACTCTGTGGGATCAACTAACTTTGAACGTTTTCTTGTATATAAAAATGGATTGCCATACAGATTATGGAAACTACATGAGGCCAGACATTTTTGACTATCACATTTGTTACTAGTATTCTGCTCCCAAACTAGTGCCAGGCACTAGACCATTATTTGCTAAATGAATGAGCGAGGCAAACTCAGGCAAACAGGGTCTTGCCTAAGGAGTCACAGGATATTCTTGCCTGTTGGCTAAGTATAGGCCTTTGTATGTGGGCTTAGGCAAGTGACAGAGATATGGAGGAGATTTTAAAGAAGCTGTGTATATGGGGAGGCAGAGTGACATGCAGACAGGAGAGAGAGAGAACAGAGGGAGAGGGAGAGAGGGAGAGTGAGCGAGTGAGCTTGTGTTATGTGGAAGTTAGAAATACTGGAAAAAGGGAGGATGGGGAGAAGGACAATAATAATGATGGGTTAAGATTTTTTCTAATTTAATTGACAAATAAAAATTGTATATTCAGTTGCCCTGTGGTACCCATAGGGGACTGGTTCCAGGATCTCCCATCAATACTGCTATATAAAATGGTATAGTATTTGCATGTAACCTATCTGCACCCTTCCCTATACTTTAAATCATCTCTGGATTATTTATAATACTTAATGCAATGTAATTCTAGTAAATAGTTGTTTACTATATTATTTAGGGAATAATGACAAGAAAAATTCTGTACATATTCTGTACAGATGGAATTATTTTTTCAAATACTTTTTTCTTTCCTTTTCTTTGCTTTGCTTTCCTTTGCTTTCTTTCCCTTCCCTTCCCTTCCCTTCCTTCCTTCCTTTTTTCCTTCCTTCCTTCCTTCTTTCTTTCTTTCTCTTCTCTCTCTCTCCTTCCTTCTTTTCTTCCTTCCTTCCTTTTTTTTTTTGTAGTCCAAGATGGCCTCAAATTCACTGTGTAGTCAAGACTGGCCTCAAACTCAAGATCCTCCTGCCTCAGTCTCCCAAGTACTGAAATTACTGACATGCACCACTACACCCCCATTTTTTTTTTTTTTAAAATATTTTCTACCTATCTGCAGTTGGTTGAACCTGTAGATGTGGAACAGATGTGGGTATGGAGGGCAAATGGTATTTATCATGTACAGCATGATGTTTTGAAATGTGTATACATTGTGGAATTGCTAAATTGATCTAATTAACATATGCATTATCTCACATACTTATTTTTTTGTGGTGAAAACAAAAAATGTATTCTCTTAGCAATTTTCAAGAATACGATACCTTGTTATTAACTATCGTCACAATGTTGTGCAATAGATGTCTTGAAGATTAAGATTTCAAGACTAGTGGTCTGTCATATAAATGTCCCTTTTGTGTCCCTGTGGAGTCTGTGGTCAAAGCTATATTACTCACTGTTGCTTTGGAGATGGCTTTGTCAAGCATAGTCTTTGAGGTAAGTCCAGAGTAACAGCACGGGGCTGAGCACACATGGATTATAAGTAAATGTAAAGGGAAGTGAAATCTCTGGCCCCACACCCAGACCATGGAAGCTACTCAGCAAATGTCTTTTTCCTTGGGACCTCGTGACCTTGGCTGACCGTCTATGTCTCCCTTACTACAGCAAAGGGCTTTGCATGCTGAGACTTCTCAGAATGTCTGCCTCTTTGCCAAGTGGTTTTCTAAGGGCTCTGCTAAATAACATTGCAAAGCACTGAGATAAGGTGACTTTTGTGCCACTGCACTCTGCCGAGTTTCTTCCTACCACGTGAGGCAGGAGCATAGCTCCTCATACATGCACACGCACCAAAGAAAACACTCTTTAGCCTGGTTGGGAGACTTCTGGGTAGGCACTGATGTCATTTGTTTTTATAAAAACTATAACAGGCTTCTGAGTTAAGCATTTTCTCAGCTGGTCTTTGCCAAAGACTACAGGTGCTTTGTTGACAACGGTCATAGTCACACACTGTGCTTCAAAAGCAGGGACATTTTAGGGTGAAATGATTAGGAGGGTGGTGAGCTACATCAGGGTCTGTAGGGATCACACTGGTGCCCACAGGGGAAGGACCAGAGATTCTCAGGTGTAACAGAGTTGATAGAACAGAGAAAATGACAACCAGTTCTGTCTTTGGGCACAATGTCTCAAAGTAGCCACAAATATTTAATCAACATGTCTCTTTCACTTGAATCAGAGGAATGCAAAGTCTGTATTAACTTGTGTCTTCCTTCTACCAGTCTGTGAAGCCCAGGAGGGCAGAGCCTCAGATTTACTCACCATCCTATCCCTGCTGCTTAGCATGAAGCCAGGCACAAAGGATGCACTTGGTGAAAACTTGTGAGCGGGAAGATTCAATGTGGTGTCTTTGTCTAAGTTCTCTCTTCTCAGGCTCTTTGTTACATCCTTTCTTTGGCACAAACCCTGCTCACTGCAGGTGTCTCCTAAGAGCTCATGTCCCTATGTTTCCTTCTCATCCTGGAAACGGAAGTTCATTTTGTAAGCTGCTCTATTGTTTGTCCTGCTTAATCTCATCTGGATGGAACCCATTTGCTGCATGCTTGGCTGGTCTTCACACAGCATATTTTTATGATATAGGACATTTCCTTTCAGATCAAGAGTGGTCTGGTACAGTAGCGAGAGCCAGAGCATCTAGCATGGATAGTATCCTAAATTTCAGCCTTTTGACTTTCTAATTGTATAAGTCAGACTAATTGTCAGATTTCACAGATTTTTCTTCTGTCCAAAAAGTGGATTTAACAAAGTGAATTTGGATGAAATTGGACCTAAACATTTTTGCATCTCTTAGTACAGACAAAGAAAGAATGATCATTTATCATTTACATATAGTTTAGTGCTCCTAAAAGAGGAAATAGCTAGGAAAATGCTTCCTATGGGCCTTATACAATTTTTTTTTGGTCTGGAATGGGGAAGATCTGATACTCTGGCTCCAAGAGGCTGAAATGTTTGGCAAAATTAGAAGTGTTATCATTATATTAGTAGAGTTGATTTTTCCAAATGGCTTCTTCTGGAGCAGTGTTTTTCTTAAGAAAATATTTAGACTGCCATCTGTCTGTTTATTATTGCTTGCTCTTAGAAATTTTCTAATGGAGGAACCATTTCAGCAGCTAGTCAGTCATAAAAGCTCAGGAGTTAGACATGCACATGGCTGGAAGATGGCATTTATATTTTGTTGGGACAAGGATTTGAATTCAGGGCTTCATGCTTACAAAGCAGGCACTCTACTGCTTGAGTCACACCTCAAGTCCATATTACTCTGCTTCTTTTGGAGATAGGGGTCTCACAAACTATTTTCCTGGGCTGACCTTCAACCATGATCCTCTCAATCTCAGCCTCCCAGTAGCTAGGATTATAGGTGTGAACCACCAATGTCCAGTTATAACTCTGATCCTAGACTCATGTTAGAGGAGTGAATGAGGAAAAGAGCTTTCTGAGGCTCAGTGCTGACTGGGCTGTTAGCATCGCACATGTGATGTTTTATGGGCAGAATGCTTGCTCTGCTCTCATTTGGAAGTTGGAGGTTTCAGTGATATGTACACTTTAATTCTCAGGCCACCTGGAACAAGATCAATCTTAAGATAGGAAATGAAGACTCAGAACATGGGCCTTATGTTGGAGTGTGAAAGATAAAACGTCCTCCTTTTCCCAAACCTCAAGGGTTTGGGGAATCAAGAACAATTTCCATTGTGGGGAGGCAGCTGGCCCTTGCTCCGTGGCAGCCGAGAGAGGAATGCAGAGGTCAACCCTGGCCAATCTGAGCAAACAGGATTTGATTTTAAGTTTCTCTGTGTTGTAATTCTCTCCTCTCCCAATGTTTTAGTAATGAATTGTCACATGTTTCAGCCTAACTTGTGTTATAACAATGGGAAATGGTAGAGGGGTCTGTTCCTCTCATGCTGGCCAGAGAAGTAAGTTTAGGCAAGTCAGACTCTGGGGGAAGCAGGTGTTTAGACACAGGAATCCCCTGTGTGGAGCCACACAGCTGGCAGAGGTGGAAAGTGGCTGGACCATGTAAGCACTCTCAGGGCAACTTGCTCAAAGCCTGCATTTCTTTCTCTCTCTCTTTTTTTCACTTGTCAGTTCTTCTTCATAAGCCTGCTTTTCTTAAAATCAAGTAGGATGAGGCTTAGCTACAGTGACAGGGGCATGCAACAGAAGAAGGATGAATTTACGATGTGTTGGGGTCTGACATACTCAAGTTGCATCAGGATGCTGGAATCAACTTCATTCCATAATGGAGGGCATGCTTTTCCAGCAGGTCTTTCTAAATGTGGCTGTAACATCGCTAGTGTAAGGTGAGCAGATCAATCTCTGAGATGCCTTCATCCTCAGGAGTTCTGTGAGTCTGTGGGGTGAAGGAAGCACCAGTGGAGTCAGCCTGGCCTGAGTGTCCATCTGTCTTCCCCAGACCTCCTCACTCGCTGTTCTGTTTCCCCTCAACTGGCAGGGAGTGTGGGGCAATGCTGGAATGTTTCAGAACATGTAGCCAGAGCCCTGCTGTAATCCATTAGCAGTCTTTCTTCAGCGGAGAGCATCTTGAATTCAGATAACCACATTCTTGGAAATTATGGTTCTGAGGTCTCTAGGAGACCTCAGAAACTCCCATTCATGTTGTGACATGCTGAGAAATTATTAGAACATTTCTTAAAAGCAGAGGAGGCAATGCAGGAGGAACACACACAAAAAAACTCAATTTCAAAATAGCAAAAGAATATCCATCTTTCTGGAAATCTACAGCAGAGGAGAGCATGCTATCCTCTATAGGACAGGTCACCAACCATATGGCAGAGCCTTATTTTCCAAAGATGGTCACAATGTCTTTCCTATCTTATGCTCTTCCTATGATGATACTTGATGTTGGACACTCTTCCTTTTACCTTGCGGTGCTGGGGCTTGAACCCAGGGCCTTGCTGTTACCACAGCCTTATTATGTGATTTTTGAGCCTAGGTTGTTAGATAATGATATAGTTTCTAGGTGCTTCTTATGGGATATTTGTTCATGGAACATATATTAGCTATATTAGATATCTATTGCTACATAACAAATCATCCCAGGGCATAGCAGTTTAAAACAATACAAACCTATTATCCATTTCACAATTCCTTTGAATCAGGACTTCAACAATTGCTTAGCTGGATCCTCTGATTCAGACTGTAATCAAGGTTTTGGTCAGGGCTGGAGTCTCATCTGAAAGTTCGGATGAAGAAGGATCCACTTCCAAGGTTACATACATGAATTTGGGGCAGGATTGAAGACTCTGCTTCTTCACTGGCATCGCATATGAGCTTCTTCAATAGGGCAGCTTATTTCATCCAAGATAGCAAGAGAGGGAGAGATGGAGAGAGAGGGAAAGGGAAAGGAAGAGAAGCACAATCTTTTATACTCTAATCATGGAAGAAATATTCCCTTGATGTTGTCATATTTTATTGGTTGTAAGTGAGTTACGCAAGGGGCTAGGATTATGCAAGACTGTGAATTCCAGCAGGTGGGGATCACTGGGGGTGATCTTGAAGGCGTCTTCCCACAGAAGCTAACCACCATGCTATGAGAAGGCCCAGATGGGGGGCATATGCATACATTCCAGCACCAACCACCAGACACATTGGTGAGCGTCTTCCGATAATTCCAACATCCAGCCATTCAGTAACCGCTTCCCAGCTGAGGCTCTAAACATTGTGGAGCAAATCAAAGTTGTCCTTGTGATGCCCTTTCTAAATTCCTGACCCATAAAGCCCTTGAGACTAATGAACTGGTGGTTGTTTTACACACTAGGTAGTAACTGGAATAAGCCACATTATCTTGAAGCTTCATTACTCCCCTGGTCACCTGGTTTGGCCACATGAAATGCCCATTGAACAATTTGCAAGTGGATTAATATAACATTTCAGCCCAAATTTGCAATCTGAGAATAGTTTGAGAGTGTGCCTACACAAGTTTGAAAAAAACCTCTGCTTGCTATAGGCACTACTTTTGGCTTGCCTAACAAAAAGCAATACTCAATTTCCTGTAGCAGCAGTTTATCAAATGCCTTGGAGGGGCACAAGACAAATCAAGTTTTCTCAGGTTCAGTCCTGGGATTCAGCTGAGCTGTCATAGCCAAGGGCACTCAGATAAGATGTTCCAAGTTTTTTCATTAGTTCATTTTAAATACAGTAATCATAGTGCTTGGTCTGTCACGAGTTATGCTTTGGAATAATTCTGTATGGTTTCTGTTCATGTGTATTGAGGTGGAACAATGTTGAATTACCTTAACATCTGGCACTAGAATTCCTCTATGGGAGGGGAATGTCCTTGTTTGAAAAACATTTGATAAAGAAGCAGTCCAGGTACAACAATGCCCCTCCCTTAGCCTCTCTGCATGAGCTAAGAAAAGGAATTTATGTCTGATATTGGAGAGATTTGGGGAGAGGAAAGAACAGAAGAGAGAGGGGAGACGGAAGATGGAGGAAGCAGACGAGCACAGGAGTGTGTGCTATGATGGTAGATGAAGTGTTCAGGTCAATAGAGGAAGCCATCACAGGGTGGCTAACAGGACTGAAGCAAACAGTAGGGTTTTTTAGGATGTCTGTTGTACAATCAATGAGGGAACTCCCTTCCTGTGACTCCCCCCCCAACATTCTTAGCAGACTCTACTAATCTAATACATGGCCTGTTAAAATATTTTCCATGAAAGGGCTGGATTTTGTGCGTGGATTGATGTAGTGCAGAATACTGTATTCAAGGAACTTTATTCCCGAGAGACGAGAATATATGTGTCCTGAGTATTTATAGAGGTTTCGAAGAATGCTTTAGACTTCCATGGGCCATGCTGATGTGTACTTTGAGCTATGGTAACCAAGCCCTCATGATGCAGGGAAGTCTCAATTGCTATGCAGGCTGCCTGAGCATTGAACAAGTTCAGCCTGCTTACTGACTCCAATATTCTTCCTCAATTTTTTTATCCTTTCTCTTCCCCTGGCATATAAAAGTGAATTCCTGACCTGAACTTGTGGGCTCATCCTTGCTTCAGATCTTTGGGATGCTTGGAGATATAAGAAGCATTTAACTAGATCCAGTGCTCCACCTGAAATCAATCCTGCTGCTGTTACCTTCCTGACTTCATGCCTTGCTCTTGAAAAGTGAGACTTACCTTATTCTCAAAACCTGGAGTCTTCTCTCCTTCCCTACTCTGGAGGACTCCTGACTTTTAATTGGACTTCTGCTGTGGAATCTATCTTCAATTTCTTCTCTGATATTCTACATACTCATTTCCTCATAGGAATAAGGAACCTTGGGTTCTAGGCCTAGATATGATATGGAATTGCTATCTGACGTTTGCTAAGTTATATTTACTCTTTGGCCCTTGAATTTCTAACCTTTAAAACATTGTGATTATTAACTCAGCAGGCTTAGATATAAGTTATACGGGCTCCTTAACAACATGATAGTCCCAGGAATCAACTGGCAGGGATTGTAAAGGTGTGTTGAATTCTAGCCAGTTTGGCACAGGGGTTGTGATTTCAGGCTCCATCAGCTGGGAAGGTATGACTGTGGAACAGAAAATAGATAGATAGGCACAGCATTTTGGTTTTCAGTGCATAGATGATTGAACAAATAAACTCAACAATTGGCTGTGGGTTATGGGGCAAGGTCCATATGGGGAGATGTTGACCAGGTTAGGAAGAGACTCAGAACTACAACCAGAACCCAAGCTAAGAAGACCTGAATTCAAGACAAGACAGTTTCCAGGGGGCATTGGGAAGACACGCTGAGGGAAAGTGAGGCTAGAGGTTAAGGGCATGGACTGAATCTATATAACTGGAAGGTAGTGACTAGGGGACCATGGGGGTTATTTCTAGCTTGCCAGTTTTCTGGGATAAAGGTAGCAGGATTATTTTTGGGCAAGTGGAGCAGCTAGTACAGTTGAGATTATGTAGGTCTTCCCTTTTCTAATTAGGGCTATGCTCAGAGCTGAACCTGCATGTGGATTGCAAATCCTAGATCTCTCTAAGCAGAAGTTTCTAGGGTTGCATGAAAAGTCTTAGACATGTCTGGAGGGGTAAAATAAGTCACAGCACCTTTCATGGTCCTCAGAAAGAACAGGCCAGTGCATATCTGGACTGGGCTTCTCTTCATTATGGGTGATAGATTGGTCCTTGATCTAAGCCACACATATACTTGTGTGGTTTCTTTCTAGAGAGAAACCACAGTGCCTGGCAAAGAGCAGGCCCTCCATAAATGTTGGTTAAAGTGAATGAAAGACGAAAGTTGGATGAAATGAATAGGTGATGGCTCAGAGAAGGTTACGTTAGCAGTGATCCTTGACTATGGCTTTGTTCTCCCATGTGATCCTTACCACTAACAACTGAGCCTCAACCTTTGCCTTATAATAAGAAAGATAATTCCCAAAACACATTTCAGATTATAGATTGCCAGAGCCAGAGAGATGTTCCTACCCTTGACCCAGTCATACCACTCATGGGATTCTATCCTAAGGAAATCAACAAAAACAAAAAGTCAAGTGCACAAAGGTATTTATGACAGTATCATCAAGGCATCAGAAAGATGGAAACAACTTTCAGTAATAAGAAATAATTTTTGTTATATCTACTCCATGGAACATCCTGAAGCCATTAAAGTGAACTCTGCAATGATTGTATACCAAACACGGGAAATACATAATAAATAATTTAATAAAAACAGTACAAAAACTGCCACATATATTACTAGTGCAAATGTATAGGGTTTTTTCCTTGTCTCAACTGGTCAATTTTTTTCAAGTTTTATCTGTGTTTAAATTTCAGAAGGAATATAAAGGTTACTTCAGAATACCTAATGTTTCCCATTCATGCTCTGATTTAAGAAGTGATACATGTTGGAATTCTAGGAAGATGGCCGGAGCAGGGCACATAGTGTATGAATTATATTGAATCACCATATATACATAAAGCAGCAAATGATCAACAAAATTAAACATCAAGGGACAACATTTACACCCAAACTAAGTGACAAAATATGAGCACCAACAACCACAGGCATATTATGGGCTCCTGGATGGGACAAAGCAGAGGGAAACAGAATTGGAGGAATTTTGAGAAAACACCAGCCATGATGAAAAGCATGGAGAGTCAATTCTAAAGCAACAGTGAAAACTAGAAGGAGTTCATCTATGTCAGTGATGGATGATGACAGAAGGCTGTGGTAAGGACTAAAGGGACTGGGCACTGTGGCTTATTTGAACATAAACTCTTGAGACTGAGTAGTCTGTGGTATGCCATTTGAAGATTGGCTTTACCCTATGGGAAACTTCTAGGAGAGGAATTGAAATTAGTAAGATTAGGACAAAAGAAACTAACAAAAGAGAAGGCTCAGAAGAAGAAGAAAAGAACCAGAAACAGAAAATGATTTAAAAAAGAAACCTTTTGTTTTAGAATGCAGACTGCCATTTCATTTATTTGTTTATCTATTGATCTATTTATTTATGGTTCTGGGTTTGAACTCAGGGACTTGCACTTACTAGACACGAGCTCTACCAATTGACCCATGCCTCCAGCCCTTTTTGTTTTAGTTATCTTTTGGATAGAGTCTTGCATTTTGCCCAGGGCTGGCCTTGGATTGCAATCTTCCTACTTTTGGCCTCCTGTGCAGCTGGGATGACAGATGTACCACCATGCCCTGCTTATTGATTAAGATGGGGTCTCATTCATTGCCCCCACCACCCTGGGCCTCAAACTGTTATCCTCATGATCTGGGCCTCCTGAGTAGCTGGGATCACAGGTATAACCCACCATGCCTGGCCTTTAATTTTTTTTACAGTTCTTGGAGACAACAGAAGAGGATACTCTGTGAGATTATAGAATCAGCTTGACCCCTTGAACATTGACTTTGCAATTAAAAATAAAAGACAGGATATAAAATAAGTACAATGGAGGGTGTCTTGTGGAAGGAGGAGGGTTAATGGAGGAGATGTAGGTGAGGGAATATGATGGGCTTCATATACATATGTGAAATAGGACAATTAAACCTCTTGCAATTTATTTTAGTGGGGTGGGGGGGCTTGTAGGGGTGAGATGGTGGGGACAATCTAACCAATGTACAATGTAAGGCTATTGGAAATTGGCACAATGAATCCTCCTCTGTACAGTGAATATATCCTAATAAAGATGAAAAAAAAACCCAGCTATACTGAGATCAAATTTTTAAAAAAGCAATTTGAACAATAAAAACAACTAAAAAAAGAGAAAACCAAAAGTCACACCAATATAACCAACAGAGAAGTATTAAGATGACAACTTCTATGAAGAAAAGAATAAACAGTATTATAACATACTTACAGACAATGAAAGTGTGCATGCCAGAAAGAACCTCTCTAGAAGAAATCAAAGTATCATGTAAAACTATTTCAAATGAGAAATCAAGGCACAGCATAAATTAGAATGAAATTAGAAATGAGGTTACAGGTTAAAAAATTATAAAAAAATCAAAAAACATTTAAGAAATGAGTAAATTATAACAAAATATGAAGGAACCATAAGCAATAATGTCTTAAGATAAATAGAGGGAGAAAAAAGAGGACTTATAAAGAAACTTTTAATTTGGGAATAATTTTAGATTTACAGAGAAGTTGCAAAGATAGTATAGAGAATTCCTAAATAACCTTTACCTAACTTGCCCTAATGTAAATCTAACCATGGTGCATTTGACCAAACTAAGAAGTTAACATTGGTACAATATTGTTAACTAAACGGCAAATGCTATTTACATCTCACCAGTTTTGGTTTTTCACTAATATCCTTTTTCTGTTCCAGGATCCAAAGTTACTTACATTGGAAGGCAACAATGTACAGCCTCTTAACAATGTAACATATGAATATCCAGCATCCAAAAAATCCCCAGTGATGAGAAGAAACCTAGAAGCAGGAGAAGAATCAGTCAAGAGAAACAGATGCAGATATTAAGGAAATGAAATTGGCAGAAAAGAACTTTAAAAGTTATTGCAAATATGCTCAAGTATTTAAATAATAACAAGAAAGCAAATGATAGATATATAAAAAAAAGACAGCTGGGTACCAGTGGCTCACACCTGTAATCCTGGCTAGTTGGGAGGTTGAGATCAGGAGGATTGATGCTTGAGGACAGTCAAGGCAATAGTTTGCAAGATCTTATTTTCAAAAATAACCAGACCAAAATAGTGGTCAAGTGGTAGAGCACCTGCTTTGTAAGAACAAAGTCCTGAGGAGTTAAACCCCAATTCCACCAAAAAAAAAAAAAAAAAAAAAAAAAAAGACTGAAGTGGAAATTCCAAAGCTACAAATACATAAAACAAAAAATTTACTGCTTAATTCACAGATTGAACAGTGCAGAAAGATCAGTGAACTCAAAAATAAAGCAATGTAAACTACCCAAATTGAAAGACAGAGAAGAGAAAAAGACAAAAAGATTCTCAGAGCCTCTATAACCTATAAGACAACAACAAGTTGAATAATATATGTATAATTGGATCCTAAGGGAAGGGGACAGAAGAAATAATAGCAGAAAAATTTTCCATATTTGATAAAACTGTAAATTCACAGACCCAGGAAGTTCAATAAACCCCAAGCGGGATAAGATAAATATAAACTAAGCCACACCAAGAAACAACATCATGAAATTGCTGAGAGGTCAGTGACGCAGAAAAAATGTGAAACACAACCAGATAAAAAGGTATATTATGTATAAAGGAACAAAGATAAGAATGACAAGCCCTCACTTCTAACAACTTCAAAGTACTAAAAGAAAAATCCGTCAACCTAGAGTTGTCTACCCAGGAAAGATATCATTGAAGAATGAAGGCAAAAGGAGGATTTTACAGACAAATAAAAGTTAAGAGAATTTGTAAACATCATCTGAACTATAGAAATGTAAAAGGAAGTTTTTTGTAGTTGTTGGGGATCAAACCCAGGGCCTCATGCAGACTAGGCAAGACCTCTACCATTGAGCCATATCCTCAGCCAGGAAATTCTTATGACTTAAGACATAGGACACCACATGGAAACCTGTTGCTACATAGGAAAACAGAGTGCTGGAAATGGTAAAGATGACTACTTATAAAAGGTTTTTTTCCAGTTTAAAATTTTATTGAAAGATGAGTCACTGTTTTAAAAAGGCCTCATGGCACTTGTAACATATGTAGAAGCAAAAATATACAACCACCTACCACAAAGGACAGGAAGGGAAAATCAAAGTGATTTGTTCTAAAGTCTTCTACATGAAGAGGTATAATATTACTTGAAGATAGAATGTGAAGGATAAACATGCATATGAAATGAAAGCAACTGCTGTAAACAAAAGGAAAAAGGAAATGTCTCTAACTAAGTGGAAATATGATGGAGTGCTCTAAAAGCAGCCAAGTAATTCAAAATATGTCAGACAAAAGTGGTGGGGAGAAAACAACAACAAAAAAAAATGCCACAAGAAGAAAATAAACAGCAAAACAATAAACTGAAGTCTAACCACGTAATTACATTAAGCACAAATGGTTCAGACACTTCAGCTAAAAATACAGATCCAGGGCTGGGAGTATAGCTCAGTGATAGAGTGCCTAGTGTGTATATGAGGCCCTGGGTTCCATCCCCAGCACCACAAAATGAAACAACCCAAACCCAAATGAAGCAAAAAGCCCAGAGACCCAACTTTGTTATGTCTGTAAGAGGAAACCCACTTTAAATTTAATAAAGACACAGAATGGTTAAAATTAAAAGAACAGAGAAAGATAAACCTTGCAAACACTGGACTTTATTAGAAAACTGGAGTGGCTATATTAATTATAAAACAAAATAGACTTCAGGAAAAGAAATTTTGCCAAGGATAATGAGGGACATAGTCCAGTGTTGAAAAGGTCAATTAGTCAAGAAGAGTTCAGGCATGTGTATGCCCAGTAACAGAGCTTCAAAATATATGAGTCAAAGATTGACAAAAGTAAAAGGAGTTGTTGATATGCTCAGAATTATAGTTGGAGACATCGCCACTCTTTTCTTAGTAATTGATAGGACAGATGACCAATAAGAACAAAGAAGACAGATACCACTTACTGACTGACCTAGTTCAGATTTATAGAGCATTAATACTCAGCCACAACAGAACACACGTTCTTTTCAAGTGCACGCGCAACATTCTTCAAGATAGAACACATTACGGGGCATAAAATAAGCCTTAATAAATTTAATAAGCCTTAATTAATTTAAAGTAATTGAAATCACGTTGAATATGTTCTCTGACTAAGAATGAATTAAGTTGGAAATCAATGGCAAAAAGAAAATCCATAAATATTTGGAAATTAAAAGATATTCATTTATCTAACCCAAGGATCAAAAGGATCAAAGAAGGGAAATTATACATTGAAGTGAATGATAATGAAAACACAATAAATCAGAATTCATGATATGTAGTGAAAATGTGCTTTCAAATTAATTTTAGCTTACAATGTTTATATTAAAAGAGAAAAGTTTAAGAAAAATCAATCAACCAAATTTCCACCTTAAAAAATTGAAAAAGCAAATTGAACACTAAGTAGATAAGAGGAAGTAATTAATGCAAAAGTGGAAATTAATGGGCTAGAACACAAAAATGAAGTCAATGACACTAAAAGCTTGGTTTTTTAAAAAGGTTGATAAAATTGATAAACCTCTATACAGACTAATGGGGGTGGGAGGGAAGGAGGGAAAAAGGAAGAAGGGAAGAAAAGGAGGAAGGGAGAGAGACATTAGAAATGAAATAACTCTTGGGGATATACCCAAAAGACTGTTACTCCAGAGGCACCTGCATATCCATGTTTATTGCGGCACTATTCACAATAGCCAAGTTATGGAAACAGCCAAGATGCCCCACCACTGACGAATGGATTAAGAAAATGTGGTATCTATACACAATGGAATTTTATGCAGCCATGAAGAAGAACAAAATGTTATCATTCGCTGGTAAATGGATGGAATTGGAGAACATCATTCTGAGTGAGGTTAGCCTGGCCCAAAAGACCAAAAATCGTATGTTCTCCCTCATATGTGGACATTAGATCAAGGGCAAACACAACAAGGGGATTGGACTATGAGCACATGATAAAAGCGAGAGCACGTAAGGGAGGGGTGAGGATAGGTAAGACACCTAAAAAACTAGCTAGCATTTGTTGCCCTTAATGCAGAGAAACTAAAGCAGATACCTTAAAGCAACTGAGGCCAATAGGAAAAGGGGACCAGGAACTAGAGAAAAGGTTAGATCAAAAAGAATTAACCTAGAAGGTAACACACATGCACAGGAAATCAATGTGAGTCAATGCCCTGTATAGCTATCCTTATCTCAACCAGCAAAAACCCTGTTCCTTCCTATTATTGCTTATACTCTCTCTACAACAAAATTAGAGATAAGGGCAAAATAGTTTCTGCTGGGTATTGAGGGGGGGGGAGCGGGAGGGGGTGGAGTGGGTGGTAAGGGAGGGGGTTGGGGCAGGGGGGAGAAATGAACCAAGCCTTGTATGCACATATGAATAATAAAAGAAAAATGAAAAAAAAAGAAAGAAATGAAATAAAATAAAGGGATCTCATAATAGATCCTATAGATATATTAAAAAGTGAATATTCTGACCAACTTTGTTCACTGAGTGAATCTTAGCACACATTACAATGGAATAATAACAACTTTACAAACTTGCTTAAAAATAGATGAGGGAACTTCACTTAGTTTTTTGTAGGAGGTCAGTGTTATCCTGATAACATAGCCGGATAAAAATATTAAAAGAAAACTAAAAGCCAATATCTCTAATGAATCAAGGTAAAAAAGTTCTTAATATTTCAGCAAATTGGAACCAATAGTATCTGGAAAAAAAAAGTAAATCATGGCTAAGAAGGAAATGGGAGGTTGATTTAATATCTAAAACAGTAAATCTATGACTATCAGAAAACCAGTTAACTACTCATAGGTATTTCACTTAGTTTTATTTTGCACATATAAAAATTTGAGTAATATGGAATTTATTTGGATGTATGGTGCCAAGTGAGAATATTTTTTTCCCCAAAGAACTATTTTTCCCAGAGTCATTTGTAGAATGAATAATTTGAAAATCTCCATTAATTTCTGATTTTTTTCTTTGTAATGTAGCAAGCCATTAATTTGCTTATTTGTCAAGTGCTTTTGCTAGTATTATTTCATAATGTTTAATAAATAATAGTAGTTTTAAAACAAATTTTATATCTGGCAAAGCAAAAGAGTGCTTTTGTGAAATGTTCTGTAAACTGAAGAGATCACCCACAGAGTGGGAGAAAATCTTTGCTAGCTATACATTAGCAACACAGATAACCAGAATATACAGGGAGCTCAAAAAACTAAACTCCCCAAAATCAATGAACCATTAAAGAAGTGGACAACTGAACTGAACAGAATGTTTTCAAAGGAAGAAATCCAAGTGGCCAAAAAACACATGAAAAAATGCTCACCATCCCTGGCCATAAAGGAAATGCAAATCAAAACCACACTAAGATTCCACCTCACCCCTGTTAGAATGAATGGCTATCATCAAGATCACCACCAACAACAAATGTTGGCGAGGATGCAGGGGAAAAAGGAACCCTCATACACTGCTGGTGGAATGCAAGCTAGTGCAACCAATTTGGAAAACAATAGGAAGCTTCTTAAAAAACTAAACACAGATCTGTCATATGATCCAGGAATACCACTCCTAGGGATATACCCAAAGGAATGCAACTTAGGTTATTACAAAGGCACCAGCACACCCATGTTTATTGCAGCACTATTCACAACAGCTAAGCTATGGAAACAGCCCCACTACCGACTAATGGATTAAGATAATGTGGTATTTATACACAATGGAATTTTATTCAGCCACAAGGAAGAATGAAATTTTGTCATTCCCAAGTAAATGGATGAAACTGGAGAACATCATCTTAAGGCAAGCTAGCCAGGCTCAGAAGGCCAAAATTCACATATTCTCCCTCATATGCGGATTATAGACCTAAAACAAATGCAGTAATATTATTGGACATAGGTCACACACTAAGGGGAGAACATGCATGGGAGGAATAGGGAGAGGGAAGGAAACCTAAAACTTGAATGTGGTTGATGTACTCACTGTAGAGGAGCGAATAAAGTAATCTTAAACTGAGAGAGGCCACTATGGGAAGGGGACCAGGAAATAGTGAAGAGCAGTGGCAGAGATGAACCAATATGGGTTGTAATATACAAGTGCATGGAAGCAATGCTAGGAATCTCTCTGTATAGCCATCTTTATTCCAAACTAGCAAAAATGCTATTTCTTTCTTATTATCTCTTACATTTTCTCTTCAACAAAATCGGAGAACAAGAGGGCAGAACAGGTTCTGCCTGGAAGCAGATGTCTTATGCATAAACAGGCACACATGCAAACATACTAACATATAATGCATATATATATATATATGCACACAAATGGCAGGAAACTATGCACAGTCTTTTTTTTTTTGTGGTACTGGAATTTGAACTCAGGGCCTGGAGCTTGCTAGGAGGCTGCTCTACCACTTGAGCCATGCCCTCAAGCTTGCCCCCTTTTTATTATACAGGGTTTTGCTCTGTTGCCAGAGGCTGACCTGGAACTCCTGGGCTCAAGTGACCCTTCTGTCTCAGCCTCCCAAGCAGGTGTGACTACAGGTGTAAGTCACCATGCCACCTGCACAGTCTTAAGAATGTTGTATTTTCACTTAAATTTATATTTTGGAGCTCATTCCACTTTAGTATATAAAAATCTTCTTCATTCTTTTTTTACAGCTGCATAGGTTACCACTGAATGGATACTATAATTTCTTGAACAATCTCCTATTGATATTATTTAGATTATTTCCAATTTTATTTTCTTATGTAATAACTATAGAAAAAAGAATAACATTGTACATACACTTTTTTACGTAGACCCAAGGAGATCCTTGTAGATTACAATTTAATATGCAATAGTCATTGTATATTTTAGTCCCTGAAAGAGAAATCACTAGACTAAAAGTGCATGCATTTATAATTTTAAAATATTGTCAAATTGCTTTCCACAGAGGCTCTACAAATATGAAATACTGTGAAATGATAAGTTTCTAACACAGATCTCCTAAGACCATTGTAAGTTCCTAAGTGAGAGAGGGTCTAGGAGAGTCTTTTGTTCTAATAAATGACTGTTGGTGGGCTCCTGGAGGGGGCTGGCCACCAGAAAGACCAAGTCATGATTGGAAGCTTGCAACTTTCAGCCCACATCCCAGCTTCCAGGGAGGAAGGAGGCGCTGAGGATAGAGAAATAATTCACTCTTAGGTGACGAAGCCTCTCTCCAAGTCTCTAAAGTATGGGTTCTGTAGAGCTGCTGGGTGGGTGAATACATGAACAGAACACCCCAACTCCAGAGGAGTCGAAGCTCCTATGCCCTGCATACCTCACCCTATGTGCCCCTTCCTCTGTCTCTTTTTTATCATATCCTTCTTACAGAATAAACCAGTAAATGTCAGGAAGTACTTTCTTGTCATAACAAATTACTGACCATGAGAAGAAGGTTGTGGGAGCCTCCAATTTGTAGCCAAGTTAGACAGAAGTGAGTAACCTTCTCACTACTTGCGGTTGGTGTCTGAAGTTGGGGCAGTCTTGGGGCTGAGTCCATAACTTGTGGGGTGTGTACTAACTCTCAGAATTGAGTTAAATTCTAGGATAGCCAGATGGTGTCTGCAGAGAACTATGTGCACACAGGGGGTATAGAGAAATAAGCATTTGATTTTTCCTGTACAAATACCACCAGGAATGCATGAGCGCACTTGCTCACCCACAGCTTCAACATCACGTTCTTTTTCTTTTTCTTTTTATTTTATTCATATGTGCATACAATGCTTGGGTCATTTCTCCCCTCTTCCCCCACCCCCTCCCTTACCACCCATCCTGCCCCCTCCCTCTCCCCCACACCCCCTCGATACCCGGCAGAAACTATTTTGCTCTTATCTCTAATTTTGTTGAAGAGAGAGTATAAGCAATAATAGGGAGGAACAAGGGTTTTTGCCAGTTGAGATAAGGATAGCTATACAGGGAGTTGACTCACATTGATTTCCTGTGCCTGGGTGTTACCTTCTAGGTTAATTCTTTTTGATCTAACCTTTTCTCTAGTTCCTGGTCCCCTTCTCCTATTGGCTTCAGTTGCTTTTAAGGTATCTGCTTTAGTTTCTCTAGGTTGAGGGCAACAAATGCTAGCTAATTTTTTAGGTGTCTTACCTATCCTCACCCCTCCCTTGTGTGCTCTCGCTTTTATCATGTGCTCAAAGTCCAATCCCATTGTTGTGTTTGCCCTTGATCTAATGTCCGCATATGAGGGAGAACATACGATTTTTGGTCTTTTGGGCCAGGCTAACCTCACTCAGAATGATGTTCTCCAATTCCATCCATTTACCTGGGAATGATAACATTTCGTTCTTCTTCATGGCTGTGTAAAATTCCATTGTGTCAACATCACATTCTTAGGCGTTTTGATCATTAACATTTTAGGTGGGAAACTAACTTAGGTTGACTTTTTTTTTGGCAGTATTGGAGTTTGAACTAAGGGCCTCACATTTGCTAGGCAGGCATTCTATTACTTGAGCTCGGTTTTGCTTTAGTTGTTTTGAGTCTTGAGATTTTGCCTGGGGTCAACCTCAGATCACCATCCTCCTACCTATGCCTCCTATGTACATAGGATCATGGGCAGGTGCTACCATGCCCAGCTTGTTTTTGTTGAGATGGAGTCTTTTTCCCTGGGATAATCTCAAATCTCGAGCCTCCCAATTTCTGCCTCCCGAGTAGGTGGTGTTAATAGGCTTGAGTCACTGCAACCTTGTCTATTGTTTTAATTCACATTTATTTTATTACTAGACAATATCTTGGAATTTTAATATATATCATTGATAAATAACATTGATACATAGTGATAAGTTTGTTTTAACTTGTCTATTTTATGTCTTCTGTTGCATTGGCCTTAACTTCTAAATCACTATTAAAGAATAATGATGAAGCTGAATATCCTTTTTTGGTTATTGATTTTAATGAAACAATCTACAGTATTTTAATTTTAGGGAAGACATTGCTACTCTTTACTATGTTAAGAGATTGGCTTAGTTTTCCTGTATTTTAAAATTAAAAAAATAATAAAAACCAAGAGAAATGGATGTGAAATTTAGCCAATATTTTTCAGAATTTAGGTCTGAGCTATTTCTTTCTTTATTGATGAGCTGTATAATTTCAATACATTTCCTAATGCCATGCCATCCTTGTCTTGCTAGAATGATTTTTAATGTATTTTAATTTACTTTGTTAACCTTTTAATTTTCTTCTGTCCACATTCAAAAGTGACACTAGTCTGTTATTTCTTCTTGTGTATGCTCTGTTCCCGGCAGGTTTTGTTATCAGGGTCATGATGATCTCATAAAATGAACGGAATAGATTTTCTTCTTTGCTTTTTTGCCCAAATTCCTCTTTGCTCCCCTGGCCTGGAGAGGACATGGCTGGCCTGTGTTCAGACCTACTCCAGGACCTTTGGTGACCTCCAGCAAGGTCCTGGCTGTCTTCTTGCCTCTCAGCAGTGTTGTCTCTGGCACCTCTCTGCTTCTCCTCCAGTCTGACTTCCCAGTGTGCTCTGCAGCATCTTTGCTTCAACCTGAACTGGCCTCTGTGTGAACCCAGGGGAGGGGATTTCCTTGGCAGATGGAGCTTCTCCCTGTGTCCCTCCCACTTCCTCCAGGAGTCCTACCAGCTGGGATCATCAGCTCCTTCCTGGGCTTCTGCCTCTGGCTCTCTGCTGCCCTCGCCTGCCTTTTGACCATTGTGTCTATCCTGGTCATGGCTTCTCAATGCCATAGGCATTGGGACTCAGTTCCACAGGTTGGATGTTCCCAGATGTCTTGAAGTCTTTGGCAGACTTCAAGTTTTGGGAGAACCGGAGAGCAACTGGGCTGCAATGAGGCACTGGATTGTTTGGCTGTCCCCAAAGAAAGGGGATGACAGAGCAGACCTAAAGCCTGGACTCTGCCCACCGGAGAAACATCAATCACTGGTCTACTGAAGGCCTGGTGTGGCCTATAGACCCCAGAACAGGGAAAGAATCATATTCATTCTGGACCTTTCCTACTATCCGAGACAATTGGTATGTCCAGTCTTTCTGTTCAGCTGTAAGGGAGAATGAAACTAGATGGTAAAGCCTAGACTATGCAGTGAATATGGCCTAGGCTGCCCCTTTCCCTCCCATCTCCCCATATGCCACCTGAGACCAAGCCATGGAGAGGCACTTTGATATGTACGTTGTTTGCGATCATTTAATATCACCTTTTGGCAAAGAGCATGGCACCTAGAACTGGCCCCTTTGGGTTGGACTTCTGAGGGTGCCACTTACTAGCTGTATGGCTTTGGGCAAGTAGCTTAGGACCTCTGAATTAGGTGTGGACAAGTAAGAGATTGGGGTCAGATGGCATTGGTTCTACTGATGAGCCATGGAAATTTCTTAATTTGTGAGTGAGCGCATGGATCTTCAGGCGTGGGCAATAACTAAGCCAGTGTAACCTAAGTAGCTGTTGGGTGTGAGAATATGAACAAGTTTGAGGCCACATGGAGTCTGCAGAGAGACAAGGCACAGTGTTACAATACATTGTTCTGCAGCCACCTCCAGGTCTTTCTGTGAAGGGCCTTCTGGGGAGATGGCATCTTTGGCCTGGGTAGAGTAGGCCTGGTCAGCCAGTGTGTGTAAGAACTTGAGATTCCTAGGAGCTGAACTTCTGGTCAAAAGAGAGAGAACTGGGGCCAGGGGTCTCTCAGGCTGATGGGAGCTTGGCTGAACTCTGTCTACCAAGAACCATGGTTAAATGGTTAGGTTAGGACAAGAAGTATACCCATCTCTGGGAAGTAAGTTGGGAGCTTCCCCCAAGGATCCCAATGGCTTGAGCCATGCTTTGGGACATGACATTGAGTGGGCATGTGGCCTGGAGTCTAGGCCTCTTCCCTCTGAATGGAAGAACTAGGTGAGGAAGGGGCACAGTATTAGGGAGGCCAGAGGGTACTCCAAGTCTGAGACAGAGAACCCAAGAGCCTCTTGCTTCTTTGGACTGCTGTGTAGGCAGCAAAGGATGACCTGAGGCAGGGGTGAGGGGGCAACTGGCAAAGGGCCTTTTTGAGCACAGCCTTGGAAAAGTCTTGTCTTTGCCTGGGGCCTAATCCCCAGGATCCAGCCAGAGCCCCTTCCCTGACTTTCTCTCTCAAAAATTCATTCCTCTTAGACTCTGAGGAAACATGAGTGCTGTTTGCCAAATATTTTTAGCTTTCTCTTCTTCCAGGCACGTGATAGGATGCTCTTCTTGGCTCCCTGCGGCTGTTTGGAATCAGAGTGACAAGTTATGGCCAGTGGCCTGTGCATGGAAGGGCATACATCACTTCTGGGCCGGAGCATTTCATTGCCAATGCAAGACCCTCTGGGGCATTTTGCCAGTGGTGTTGGCAGTGCTCAGTACGGCAGCTCCTTCCCAATGAGGAGATGTGGTATAAACCCCAGTCACGGATGGGTAGCGTGAGAAGGAAATACACTTCTGTTCAAGAGAGTTACTGTTCAACATGGTGACAACAGTTAATAAGGACATATTGTGTTCTTGCAAATTGCTAAGACAGATTTTTTTTCTTTTGGCAGTACTGGGGTTTGAACTGCTATGGGCCTTGTACTTGCTGGGCAAGTGCTCTACCACTTGAGCCACTCTTCCAACCCAAGACAGTAGATCTGAAGTGTTCTCACTTCAAAAAAATGGGAAGTATCCGAGGTAATGGGTATGTTAACTAGTTTGATTTAGCCATTCTACAATGTATGCCTATATCAAACATCATGTTGTAAACTATAGTGTGTATAATTTTTATTTGTCAATTTTAAAAAGTAGCTGGGCACTGGTGGCTCATGCCTGTAATCCTAGCTACTTTGGAGGCAGAGATCAGGAGGATCACTACTAGAAGCCAGCCTGCACAATTAGTTTGTGAGACCCTATCTCAAAAAAAACCATCACAAAAAAATGGGCTGGTGGAGTGGTTCAAGATGTAGGCCCTGAGTTCAAACCCCCAGTAGCATAAAATGTGGCCATATTATAAAAATATATTGCACTGCAAAATAAAAATGAATCTGAAATATTAAACTTAACAAAAATCATTTGCTATATATCTGACTGCAAAGTAAAGAGCTCATGTACCTTTACTTTTTTTTTTTGCTAACCTTTGAAATAATCTATAAAGTAGTTATGATTTCGATTTCATATGCAAATGAGGAACCAGGCATTACATAACTTGCTTCTTCCAAGAGCCTCCTCCAATGGTCAAAGCAGGGGCTACACAGAGGCAGGCAGTGACCACCCTGAAAGGCACAGTCCTCTGGTGCCCCCATCTGACCTGGAGAAGCCAGCTCCAGTAGTGTTGTGAGCACTTTAGTTCTGGCCCTTTCTGAGACAGACTCCCTGGAAAGGAGCCCATGCCACTGCCTGGCCCAAGGATCTTGGCTGAGGACATTGACCTGCTTATATCCACAGAGTCAGCAAATGTGTGGATAATTTATTATAGCCATTAGCAGAGTGCATTCAAGGTCAAGTTTGAACCTCTTTCTCTTCAGCTGTACATGGGTCTGTGTGGGAGCAAAGAGGAGTCAAATTCCTGGAATCATTCTAATCCTAAGAGAGGACTCTGTCACTTCAAGACTTTTGGGCAATTGCAAAAGGAGAGGCAGAGAAAACGATTTGAGTATACTTACCAGTATTAGACTGCACTTTTAAAAATGGTTACAGTGGTAAATGTTATGTTCTGTGTGTGTTTACCACAATTAAATATGTATATTGAAAGTTAATCCTAGGCCCCCAAAGTGGCCATAACTGTACAGTAAACCCATCTTATTTGTGGATTTATTACATGTGTTTTTGACTAAACATGGTCAAAAAATTGAAAGAAAAAATCAAGGGCCTGGTGTGGTGGTTCACACCTGTAAGTAATCCCAGCTACTTGAGAGGTAGAGATAGGGAGGATCACAGTTTGAGTTTAGCCCTGGGGGGAAAAAGTTAGTGAGATCCTAACAAAAAAAAGCTGGGCATAGTGACACGTACCTGTCATTCCATCTACGCAGGAGTTGTACATAGGAGGATTGCTCTGACCTGGGCAAAAATCGTGAGACCCTACCTGAAAAATAACTAAAGCAAAAAAGGGCTGGGAGCATGACTTAACTTAAGTGGTAGAGTGCCAGCCTAGCAAGGTACTGAGTTTAAACTCCAATACTGCCACCCCTTGCCTCCTCAAATCAAAAGAAATGTCAAAAAAAAATTTAAGTTCCTACCCTCTGTTGATGCGGCCAAGCTGTCAGTCAGTCCTGCATTATCTCTGGTTGTGTTTAAATCATTGAGTGTTTCCCCACCCTTAATTTTGTGAAAATCTGCCTCCCCAAAACCAAATCGTACCCCAAAAGCAAGTTAGAGTTGCTATGTTTAAGTAACAAAGTCAAAATGTGAGATTTGTGGAAAGGTGGCGTATCTTTAGTGGAAGCTGGGCGGCGTAACGGGAAAAGTGAACAACGCATCCACGGTGCCAGCACTGAGCTCTGCATCCTGAGCGTTGTGGTTTTTCTCAATGACAGTCTCCTTAGAACTGTACACCGTGAACACCGAGAGTCTTCTGTACCTCATTTGCCCTCCCTGCATGTGCGTGTATGTATGTACGTGTTTATGTACGTGTGCACGTATGCACTTGTACTAAACAGTACTATGTGGCTAATAGCATAGTATGACTTTTGTCTTTCAATTGATCCTCGTTACCTTTATAAAACCCTGGGTCACAGAGGCTTCTTGACCTCGCTCAGAAGGCAGTCTTGAATCAGTGGCCTGCTGGCATGGTAGTCATCATTCCTGCGCTGAGCAGAAGTGCCAGATGAGCTGTCATCTGTCCCTGTCTGTCTGAGCTGTACGTCACACCTGCACAGAGTGCAGAAAGCCGGTGAGGTGGGACAAGTCTCAGAATCCTGATGATGTACTGGGAAGACTCAGCAAACTTTCTGCCACCAACAGCCTCAACTGCAGGCTCCCAGGTTCTCGGAACCCAGGCCCACCAATGATGAGGTGTTGAAGAGTCCAGGAACAAGTTTGGGAATCTTGGCTTCAGAAAGGTAGGTGGTCTTGGTTGGGTGGGGCGATTGGGATGGGTGCTGGCCCTTTTTTTTTTTGGTGGTAGTAGGGCTTGAACTCAGGGTCTTCACCTTGAGGCAGTCCACCAGTCCTATTTTTGTGACGAGTTTTTCGAGATAGGGTCTGGTGAACTATTTGCCTGGGGCTGGCTTCGAACCGCAATCCTCCTGATTTCTGCCTCCTGAGTAGCTAGGATTACAGGCGTGAGCCACTGGTGCCTGGCAGGCCCTTGGCTTTGCTCACTGAAAAATGAAAGGTCTTCAGAGACTCAGGCCTTGTCTTAGAAACATGAAAACAGAGGAGCATTTGATTTTCCAGATCTTTTAGACTCTTACTTCTTTTTGAGACTCTGAGGTAGTATCTAATGGTGTTCTTTCTACCTAGCCAGCTTTCCTTTTCCAGGCCAGGGTGGACCCTTACCTTTGACCATTGCCATCCCAGCCCAGGATTAAAAGTGGCCCCTGTGCATCCCATGGTGAGTGCAAACAGTACTACCTCATCCCCTTTCATTTCTCCCTTTGCTTAGGATACTTTAGTCTTTTACCCTCACAAGGGAAGACCCTGTGACTTTTGATCTTGGGGGCCCCTACAGCTTCTCTTTCCATCTCCCCATGTACCTTGCATATGAATCCCAATGCTATCTTTTCTTTGCCCTACAAACCAATTGCTATAGCTTTCTAACTTTGCACTTTTGGCCAAGGGTTTTTAAGCAGCAGTCTGTCTTACTCTGTGGTCTCCAGATTCTTGCTAGATTCCTCTCTCTGGGAATCCCCCAGATAAATCACAGCTAGTCATATCCATGCTGCACCTCGCCCAGAATAGTCAGCACGAGGCAGAGTTAGAAAGGCCTTGGGAAAGCATCCAGAAAGGCCTTGTGTTATAGATGGGAAAACAACCCCCCAGCCTCCGACACACACACACCAGAGGATAAGGGACTTGCCCAAGGTCATGGTTTTGAGTCAGGGCCAGAAGTCAGCTTTTCTGCCTTCAGGGATCTCAGCAACTTGAATGTTGGCCTGGTGCCTACATCAAGCTGCCTGAGATTTTAAAAGGGCCTTTCTTTGGCCCTCACCTTTCAGGTGTCACATCCAGAGAGGCAGGTTGGTAGCCACCCAACCTAGCCAGAAGTGTCTGCTCCAGGGGTGAATAAGCTCTCAGGGCTTGAGGGAAGAGAGCTGGCCCAAAGGAGTGGAGACAATAGCCAGAGGTCCATTTGCTAGTCCCTCAATTGGATGACTTCTACTCCCAAATAGTAGTTCGACTATTTGTGAACGAATAGTGTCTGGATAGAATTCACCCTGAACCTGAACTTGGTAAAGTGTTTGTGGCCATTGGAACTTCCTCACCCACCCCATCTAACTGTCTTCTGGCAGGAGGACTGTTTTGTTTTTGTGTCTTGTGGTAATGTTTTTCTCATCAGCACAGGCTGATTCCTGCCCGAGTCCTGACCAAGGCCACCGGCTGTGTGCCATGGCGAGTTCTGGAGGGAAGAAGATAATAACTGCTTTACAAAGCTCTTTCCCAAGCAGTGAAGCCCTGGAGGACAGCAGGGAAGTCCTTATTAGTCCTTCATTTATACAAAATATTATGGTACAGAGAGGATGTGTGATTAACAGATAGGGTACTCTTGTGTTCAAAAAGTGGTGTTCAAAATCCCAGCTCTGCTACTTACTTTGAAAATCTGAAGTTCACAACTTACCGGTTATGGCAACTTGAGCGCCAATTGACCGTTCTGCCTCTGTTTCTTCACTTTTAAAATTAGGAACAGACCAGATGCCAGTGGCTCACATCTGTAATCCTAGCTACTCGGGAGGCAGAGATCAGGAGGATCGAGAATCTAGTCCAGTCTGGGCAAATAGTTTGTATCTAGAAAATACTCAACACAATAAAGGGTTGGTGAAGTGGCTCAAATGGTAGGGCACCTGCCTAGCAAGCATGAGGCCCTGAGTTCAAGTCCCAGTACTTCCAAATAAAATAAAATAAAATAAAATAAAATAAAATAAAATAAAATTAGGACTATAGTATGTCCCTCATCAGAATATTGGGTGATTAAAAGAGCTAATATATGTAAAGTACTTAACCCTGTTCCTAGCAGGTAGTGAGTGCTCAGTAATGTTGGAAATTCTTGCTCTTATTGCTAAGTCTGGCTCTGCTGTGAGACAGGATGAGTCTTCCCTGATTTCCCGCAGGGATCCTCATAGCGGTCTCTGCAAAAATGAATTTCAAAAGTCATCACAAGGGGAAAGCTTTAGAGGTTATCCAGTTTGTCCTCTCATTTAATTTTATTATTGCTTAAGAAATTTGATATTTAAAGATAATCATACATAATTATCTTTGTGATTCATGCTAATTAGGCACACAAGGTCAGTGACCCACATAAATAGCAAATTTATGATTGCATTTATGTGGCCAAATACCATTTAAAAATTTTCTTTTATTGGTATTCTTTGGTGTTTATAGTAGACATCTATGTCATCACATTTCTCTGTTTTATGCTCCATTTAATTCTGATCACATGCACTGACAATGACTCACACGAAGAGCCCAAAATAGGAAAAAAACAGTATTACTCATAATATTCGGGAAATGGGGGAGGGGAGAGGAGAGGAAGTATAAGTGTGCTAATTTCCTTATCTTTCCTAGCAGCCAGCCAACTGATACTGCCTAAAATTGAATCACGTGAAAATAAGAAGGGTCCTAGTCTCAATACTTGTCATAACATCTCCTCTTTCTTTCTTTCTTTCAAGTTAGCATATATTAACTGTATGAAGGGTATCACTGTGGTACTTCCACACATGCATATAATATACTTTGGTTGAATTCACCCCCTCCATTACTTTTTTTGTATCCCCCCCATTTATCCAATTTTAAAGAGTTTCATTATTCAATTTTCATATATGCATATAAAGTATTTTGATTATAATTGTACCCCAATATTCTCTTCTTTTGCCCACCCACTGGTTTGCCTCCCCAAGAGTCTCCATTTTACACTGTGTTGTTCCTTTTGTTTTTAACTTTTTGGTGTAGATTCCTCATATGAAAGAATGTAATGATATTGTCTTTCTCAGTTGGCTTATTTTACATCATGATCTCCAGTGACCCATTTTTCTGCAAAAAACATCATTTCATTCTTTTTCATGGCTGAATTTTATATATAAATCTCTCTCTTTATATACATATATATAAAATATGTGTAATATATATGTAAAAATAATATATAACCTCATAATCATATTTTCTGATATTGGGTCTCTCTATGTAGCCCAGGCTAGCCTCAAACTCATGATCCTCTTGCCTCAGGCTCCTGAATTCTGGGATTACGAGTGTTCTACCATGCCCAGATGAGAAAGTGAGAAGCACAATTAGATTTATCTTAATGTTTTTATCTTCTGTTAAATTTAGGAAGAATTAAATTTTATACCTTATATATATAATAGCATTAAGGCATATTCCCCTTATAAACCATTTCTTCTATTCATCTATCCATCCATCCATTCTGCCTTCTTGGTTACCTACCTATCCATTCTGTCTGAGCAAATAAAAGAGAGAATGATATATGCTATGATAATGTTCTTTTGTGCCAGCTCTGGTTATTTGGGGGTAGTGATATTTTGAAGATTAAAAATTTTTTCTTTGTGTTCTTCATTATTGCTTAATTTTTAAACAATAAGCATGTAGCATTTTTATAAAAATAAATATTCTGAAAATAGAGGATACAATGCTCCTGAATCTCCCCCAATATTTGAGGTTCCCCTGATCTTTCTACTTTTCCTCACCCCATACTCTTCAAGGCTTTTGACTTTATCCAATATCCCAGTACTTAGGGTGGTCCCGCTCCAGGCTTACATCAGGGGTCCTTAGAGCTAGAGAGCTTGTGTGGCAGGATGTCAATGGCCTGCAGGGAGGCATATGGCTGAAGGGAGCAGAAAAACAGCAGTAGGACAAGGAGACAAGAAGAGGGCTTTATATCTCTGTCATCTCTTGTCTTAGACATGAGGAGATTAAGTCTGGAGGGGAAGAATGACTTGTTTGGCCTGCTACAAGCATCAATGCCAATTGACTGTCCCTCCAAAGGTAATCAATCATCTCCCCCCCCATTTCATGAGTAGAGGAGGAGGAAGGACCACAGTCTTAGGCTCAGTGTGGAAAAGGAAGAATAAAGGAAACATCAGGCATGGGAGAGGGATTGAGGCCACAACCTCTTCATCCCTAGCAGCTAGTCCTATACCAGAATCTGCAGGGATTGCAAGATCCTGTGAAGGCATCTCTAGCATGCATTGCACAGGAAGTTCAGAATCAGAGCAGAGTCCTACCTGGGCAGGTCTTATGTCTGGCTTTAAGAGAGTAGGAGAGGCCAAACTTCCCTACTCCAACAGGGACATGGCCTATGTTTCCTAAACTCTCAAAGCACTTTACACTTTTCTGGGAATGAGTAGTGGAAGGGGTGAGAAAGGACTCTTTTCTGGAGGGCAGCCCCTGTCCAACTCCAGAAATTGTCAGCACCTCCCTGGTGGACAGCTCCACAGCAACCACTGGGTCACCTGTGTGCTGTGAATAAAAGCTTTCTTTCCTTTCTTTTTCTTTCTTTCGTTCTTTCTTTCTTCTTTCTTTCATTTATTTATTTCTTAATTAACTTTTATGTAAGAGAGCTTCAATTCAAGGTTTTATTCTTTAAGATACACGATGTATAAAAAAGCAATATGATGTCAGTCCAAATAAAGGATTCCTTTAGCTAAATTTAAGAGCCTGAGTGACTGAGTTCGAAAGAGTTCAGGGATGTGTGTATGTCATAGCGTAGGAATTTTTTATAACAGGATTTTCAGAAACAAACCAATATCAAGTACACATCATCTTACAACATTGTTTTGGGCTATTTCCCAGTGCTAATGCAATATGGGAGAGGTTAGTTGGACAAGGAAATCTTAGAATTCCAAATATGTTTTTATGGCTTGAGGCTAAAGTTGAGAATATTTGAAATCTGGACTGTCCCAGAAAATCCAGAATTATGAATGTCATGCCTACAGTCAGCAGTCTGGAATGACTCAGGTAGAAGAGAGAAATCTAACAGGAAAGGGAGGTCCAAGCACTGTTAAAACCCTGGGCACCAAGGTCCTTGAGGGTGCACAGAAATTTTCCTGTTAAGAGTGAGCAGAAAGTTTTGAAAATGTGTCAAGTCACTCATCGCTTCCCTTAATAGAGGTGGAACACTGCCATCCAAGCCAATAAGAAAGTGTGTAGCCAGGACAGCTGCTGGTGGGACAGGCTGGTTGACTTCCATTAGATGCCTTATGGAGCAGCCTACGCCTTGGGAAGTCTCCTTGGTCAGAGCATGGTTCTCAACCTGGTAGGCTTGGAAACCCAATTTTTTTCAATGCTGGGGTGGGGCTCTGTCTCCCACAGATCAGGGTGTCACTGTCCAAGTTTGCAGATGCTTGTTGTACAAACTCTTGCCAGGTGTTCATTGGTAATGAGACACAGAGTGGCTGGAGAGCTGGATACTTGCTGCCTCTAGTCAATATCTCCTCTTTTTATATAGGGAAAAAAAGCATTGTTAAATCTAATCAGATCGTAAGCTTCTTTTTGTGTGTGTGCTTCTTATTCCTGACCCTAGGGATAGTCTCTTTACATGCTTCTAATTTTATTTATAAAATGGAGGTTTTCATAGTCTAATTCTTAGAAATATGGGGGCATCTTGCTGATAGCCAGTTGTGCTGCTTAAAGGAAATGGAGGTGGGGAGGAGGAGAAAGAAGGTATTTGATGTGTTCTGAACTTTTTATGACCACTGATTCTCAAGTTCATCTGGAAAAGAAAGCGCACAAGCCTAGCCAAGAACATTTTGAAAAAGAACAATGATGAAGAATTTGCCCTATTTGATATCAAAATATACTATAAAGCTACAGTGGTTAAAACATTGTGGGATTGGCACAGGAAGAGACAAATAATCCAGGGAAACAGTAGAGAGTCCAGAAACAGATTCATCCCGATGTGAACCTCAGGATATGGTGAGGCTGAGGAGAGGGGAATGAGGGTGACTGATACAGTGTGTGATGTTACTAGATATCTATTTGGAAAAAAATTAAGTTGCAATTCCTTTCTCACACATGCACAAAAGTAAACACCCAAGTGAGTATGGAAGGATTTTAGAGCAAAACTTAGTAGTCTCCCCTTATCCACAGGGGATACATTTCAAGATATTCTGTGGATGCCAAAACTGCAGGTAGTACTGAACGTCACATATATCATGATTTTTTTCTATATATACATTCCTATGACAAAGCTTAATTTATAAAAGTTTTTTTTACAAGATTAAAAACAGTAATAAAGTAGAATAATTAGAACAATATGTTTTGATACAAGTTTTAAAAATTTTATGAATTATTTCTGGAATTTTCCATTTATACTTTGGGGCTGAAGTTGACCACAAGTAACTGAAACCATGGGAAGTAGCACCGAGGATAAGGGGACTACCATATAGGGGAATATTTTTAAAATCATGGAGTAGGGAAGACCATTCCAGGTGAGATACTAAAATTTAGACTTCTTCTTAAGGAAAAAGTTGGAGACACGACTACATAATATTGTGTAAGCTAAGATACCATAATCATGTTAATTAAGGCCATAAAAACATTATCTCTGGATTGTGGTCTCCCTCTCTCTGATTTTCTCTGCCTCTCCTATCCCCAGACCCCCTCACCCTGGTTTTGAGTCTCCATTCCCCAAATCTCAGCTCCTCCTCCTGAGACTCTGCTCCTGCCTCTCTGGATCTCTGGGTTTTCTCCCAACCTCATCTTCTCTTTCTTTGAGCTTGTCTCACTGTTTGTTTCCTCAATAAAAGTAGACAGATCCTGGATAAACAGTGAATTTCTAGAATAGACTGAGGGGACGAGAAGGAAAAAAGGAAAAAGTTAAAAGAGAAAAGGACAGAGTGAGGAATGTTGCATAGAACTCTGAAATACACTAAAGAAGTGTCATTGTCACACATAAAAATGATCTTCACGTAATAATAATTGTGTAAATTTTCCATCTTTTAAATTTAATTTAAATTAAAAAGGATAAATTTTCTGCAGTCTTTTAAACACTCAGTTCTTTCCCCATGTAAAAAAGTGACCAACTTAATTTGTCTTTATGTAGGTTACATTTTATTGCCTAAATAGAGCCTTTTTGGGGTATTTGCTTTTATGTCAGCCTTTGAGGTTACAGAGGAACTGCCTCCCTGTCCTCCACCAAGCAGAGCTGAGCTCTTCCCAGACCACCCAATGACACACCCTTTAGCACCTATGGCCATCTGGGCACCAGGAAGTGGCTACAGGCCTCTCTGGGATATGACAGTCCTCAGAACACAGCCACCCCCTGCACACTGGAGCAGCACCACACATCTGAGTTGTGACTTGGTTCTGACAGCAATAGCTGGAGTTGCAATTGTGATTCCCTGGCAGCTCTGGGCATCCTTGCGCTCATCCTCCTAGACATGAGCCCCTCCGCCACGCACGCCTACTATGATGCTATTTTAACTGCCCATCAAGAGCAAACAAGGTCCACAGAGGCCAAAGACGCAAGCAAGAACAATGACAGATCTCGAACCCAAATGCCAGCTGGTCCACGTGGGAGAGGAATGGCTTCTCCCATGTCTTTCTCCTCTGTTCTCTCAGGTGCTTGTATATGCCCTGAAGTGTCTCTGTAACTCTTCTATACACCATGGGAACACCTCTTCCTGTTCCTGGCAGGGATTCATGTACACCCCAGGAGTCCAGAGCGTACAGCCAAATATTTATTCAATTTTCTCATCAAATCATTCACAGGTCCATATAGAAGTGGCCTTAGATAGGCAACTGGGGGCTCCTATCTTATCTCTTACACGATCCTCTGTTTCTTTCTTTCTTTTTTTTGTACTCCTTGAACTCCCTCAGGTTCTGAGCTCCATTCTCGAGTGATGATGTCATATCCTAAGGTCTTCAAGTCTTAGTCTTTCAAATTAGTCAGACAGAAGCTGGATAAAATTAGCCATTCTCTTTCTGTTATCGACTGCCCTCTGGAGCCTGGGGGTGTGCGAACAGTGAGAGAGGCCTTCTCCACTGGGATGGTGGGGTGGTATGCAGGAAAGATGAGGAAAAGAAAACCCCATCTTGTTACCATAGCCCCTCTCCCAGATGGCGGGCTCCTTGGGGACAGGCATGTGTCCTGATCCTTCCTATCTCCATGCCAAATGCCGGTTTTGTTGCAAGGCTCAGCAAATGCTGGAGGCGACCTCAGAGAAATTCCTGAAGCTCAGGCCTCCACCCCATGGGCCGCCCTCTTTGCCCCACCTGCTGGGCTGGTGTGACTCATTTTTATTCACTGATTCAGCAACATTAACAGCTCTGTTCAACCTCTCTGTGCCAGGGCCCTTGCTGAGTATGGGGCTGCAGTAGGTACAAAACTCCGTTTCTCACCTCAGGAGCTTCCGTGCTATTCTGGAGACACCAGACACACCAACAAGTGCCGTTCCATCTTCTTGCACAGGAATGGGGTCGACATGGGGCATGGTGGGTACTCAGAGCAAGGGCCTTGATCCAGACAGGAGGATAGGGAGAAGCTTGAAGTTCTTGCTAGAAGCTGTTAAATTCCTGGCCAGAGGTAGGGAGAGGGAGAGGGGAGCCAATAGAGAGGGAGTTAGCCTACAGCGGGGCCAACAAAAAATCTTGGCTATTTTCACGAGCCCTGGCCAGGAAGGGGAGTGAGAAGCCTCAAATGTAGCTTTGACACTGTTTTTCTTTCTTCTGGAGAGCTGCCACGCGCGCCACAGAGAGTATTTCACGGGTAGATACATATTATTTCAGTGTGTTTATCTAGGAAACCAGAGCCCAGCTCCAGCATCTGGTTTTCAGCACAATCCTGAGTGAAGTCCAATTTTCCAGTTGGGTTAATAAAAATAAAACTTGGGAAGTTGTGGGCTGGCTGCATCAGGGGCTGCGCCTTGGCCTCATGCAGGGTCATGGATTGCAGAGCCGGAAGGGCTCAGGCAGGTCACGGAACCATTGTGGACAACCTTGCACAGGGACAAGAGTGGAGCTCCCTGGCTGGCTCTGAAGAACATACCTGTGGAGGAATGATGCCTTTGGATTTTCTCCGTCTCCACCTGACAGGAGTTGATGGAACATCTGCTATGGCCAAGGTACTGTGATGGAGTGAGACCCAGATGTGGACTAGAACCTGAGCTGAGATGCACAGAGCAGGGGCACGGAGACCTGAAGATCAAGCAGGATCCAGGCTGATTGATGCACAGGACCAGGACAACTGGTCGGGAAGTTTGGAATCAGAGCTCCCAGACCCATTTAAAAAGCCAGCTTTAAAAAAAGGTTTCATCTTGAAAGGTTCCAGTTTTCAGAAAGAACTGGAACCCAGAACTAAAAGTCTCCAGGTTCTCTCTGCCCCTCCTGTCTGCCAAGTTGGCATATTTGATTCACTGTCTCCTTCCTGGTTGCAGAACAGGCTCACTACTCTCCAATGGCAAGTACCATTGTCCCATAGCTCCTGGGTTCACAGAGCTCTCTTCCTATCTTTTTGGCTCTCTTCCCACATTCCCAGTTCCTTGAGCAAAGGTGTAATTGGCTCTGGTGAGTGGCAGACTTGCTCATGGTCAAATCAGCTAGGGGCCAGAGGGTCAGAGTCACGTGTGTAAATATGGCTTAGGGAGCCCACCCTGAGATCCCATGCTGGGGTTCTTGTACATAGAAAGTTCTCACTAGTAAAACACAAATTACTGACAGCTTCTTTTTCACCTGACTTTTCTTTCATGAGGGGATCAGGCAGGGAAATGGAGGCCACACTGAGTGTCAGGAGGGCTGGACCCAGGTCTCCTACTCCCAACCCGTGCTCTTTCCACTACACCCTGTTTCTTTGTCCTGATGGGAAAGCCAGTGATTGTGAAACAGTCTGTGCCTATGCAGTTCTCCCTCTGGACCAACTGCAGAGTAAGCAGCCTTGATTAAAGAGAATTTTGTTGGCGGGCCTTGGTGTGTGTTGGGAGCCAAACACCAGTGGTGTGGCTAGTTGGGACCCTTGGGGAAGCTATCAGAAAGTTTGTGTCATGGCTCTGGCAGGGTGACCTCTCATGGGTGCAGGATCCTTGGGGAAGGATGGGCCCTGGCTCTTCATCTTCTTCGCCTAGTGGTTCCTTTTTAAAATGGCAACTGGGGAAGGCTGGGGCAAGCAGGAAGTTGGGGCCTCTACCCGGAGTCCCAGATCGAACTAGGGAATCAGAGTCACACTACAGTGTTTGAGAAGAGGCCTTTCTTTCCCCAGGGCTACAGAGGAAGGTCTCCAAGCCAGGCCAGACAGCTCACTCCAAAAGGACCCAACGGGAAGGAAATTTGGTGTCTCCATGGTCATCCTGGAACCCACCTGTGAGATGAAATCTTTCCTTCATTCCTCTGCACTGGAGTGGGACACAGTGCTAATGTCCACCAGGACGCTGCCAGCCTCACATGGACCTGCTGCCCTGCTTCTCTCTCGTCAGCATCTCACAGCTTCTCACGTCTAGGCCTAAGCCCATCCCAGGCTGAGACAACAGCCTCAGCCTATATTCCATGGGGTCTGGAACCCTCTTTGTACTGGAATACTGGTGTGGGGTCACCAGGCTGGGTCCTGGTTGGCCTCTTTCTGCCTCGCTGTGCTATATATCCACAAGACTGGCTCTGCCTTCTTCTTCCTGGTTCATTTGGTTCTGCCTCCTTGAACCCAGCCTGCCTAGGGCTCTTTACCTACTTATGACCTTTGGGCTTGCTGTCTGTTCCTCCAACAACAAGGGGACCCCTGGGCACCACGATGAATCAGCTCCTGGTTCCACGTCACCTCTCCTTTCAGTTCATTGCTGTCCACTGGCTTTAATACTGATGCCAGCCAGAAATGCCTCTGAACAGTCCGTCTGCCTATTTTACAGCTGGGCTGGAATCCATGGCTCAGACATTTTTCTCTTGCTCATCTCTCTGGTCCCACATGCATCTATGAGCTCATTATTTATTTATTTACTTTTTTGTGGTACTGGGGTTTGAACTGAGGGCTTCACACTTGCAAAGCAGGTGCTCTACCACTTGAGCCACGCCTCCAGCCCCCGCGAGCTTATTCTAATGACACTTGGCATGGGCTTTACTGCCTATACCACTGACCAGGCCCAGGAGTCTTCTCCCCTTTCCATTTGTCTCCATTTTGTTGGTTGCAAGTGTCACTGGGAGTCCATGGTCATCAGTCCTCTCCCTGAGTGTACCAGTTAGAAGTGCTGACATCGAAAACTTGAGTCTGTCATGTACACATGCCCCAGAGTGTTGTGAGTCATCCTGCATCAGCTCATCAGCCCACGGGACTAACTGGAGTCCAAGCAGCTCTGCCCCCAGAGAGGGAGAAAAGCAGATGACATTCCTCATTCATTTGGTTTTAATTCTCTCTCTTACAATGCACGCAGGTATTTTCTGAGCACTCAAGGACAGGCTTTCCCAGTCTCTTTCTCATCTGTATTTCTTAACTTGAGCCTATACAGTTCCTATTCTAATAACTTTCCATTCCTTACACATGGTTTCTATTGCTCTTTGTCTAAGACTGAAATTCTCCCATCTGCTCATCCATCCATCCATTCATCCATCTGTCATCAGCCCATCCGTCTATCCACCTTGTCCATCCATCTGTTCATCCATCCACCCATCCATCTATCCATCCAGTAAATGCTCTGCCAGCTTTTGTGCTCAACGGTGGAGATGCAGCATGAAACATGGTTTTTTCTCTCAAGGAATCTTTGGGCCCTGCCTCTGTGTGCCAGAACCCTCTGATGTGCCTATCTTCACCTAAGCTAATTCTTGTAGGGGTGACAGACAATAATATTAGGGAAACTGGCAATAAACATGTAAACATATAAGTAATTGCTAAAAATGGGTTAACTTCAAATGTCTAAATGTCACGTAGGAAGTAAATGGGACAGCAAAAGAACAAGAAGTTAGGGGGGACCTACTTTGAAAGGACGTTCAGGAAGTCTTTTAGAGGAGGTGACCTTTAAGCTGAGATCTGAGGGGTGTAGTAGAGGTCAACAGTGCACAGAGCAGGAAATAAAAAAATGCGGAGGCCCTGAGGTGGAAGAGAAAATGCGTTCCAGAAAGGAGCTCAGTGTGACTGCACAACAGCAAACGAGAAAGTGCTGTGAGATGAGACTGTGAGGGGTGCTTAAACTGCTTTTGCAGAAAAGCACTGACTTCTCACTTGAACCCATGAATTAACTAAACACAGGAGAAAAGCTTGGCATCTCTGTCTCCACTTTGTCCCTGTTATCCTTTACTCTGAGCCATTCTCTCCTGCAGCCACCTCAAAATCGAGGAAAGACAGGAACAATCAAAAACATCTTCATGACAAGGGACTGAAACTAAGGAACAGAGGAGCCTTGCAGGACAGACCACTCCCCAAATAAAGACAATTACCTGTAATGATGAGGCTGCACCCTGGAGCAGGAGTAATCACGCCTCGGGAACCAGGTTGCTCCCCTCAAGTAATGACAGTGATAACAACTTCTCCAGAACCCTTGAGGAACAAGGACTGAGATAATGGTGAACCAGGCCCCACTCAACCACTGGAAGTGCTGGGACCGGGACTGTTTATATGCAGACCTTTGTCCCCTGCCCTAACTCTGTCTACTTGAAGCTAAAGCTCATGTTTGTACCCCAAAGATGGGCTGAGTGCTGACGTCGCCTCTTCCCACAGCATGTCTCAGGCGGTGTAATAAATCCCCTTTCTCTGCCACTGATGTCTCTTTATTTGGCATATAGGGGCGAGTGATGGGACCTGGGATCTAAAACTCCTGTTCCAAGACCAGTGAGGAAAGCAGGAGACACAGCTAAGGCAAAAAGCTAAGGCTTTTTGGTCATGGTGAGGAAGGTGGGAGGGAAGGGGGCTTAAACAAAGATCGACACCATCTGATTTAAGATTGCTCTGACTGGGAGCGGCCACCTGGAAGCAGAAAGAGCAAGCAGGAGCTGTCACTGTCAGCCGAGGGTGGCTGGGACTGTGGTGGTAGCACTGGAGGCACATGTTGAGTGTAGAGTAGGAAGTTCAGACATGGTGGAGCCTTCATGACTGATTCTCCTACTGCTGGCTTGAGAAGTTGGGTGACCAGCAGTATCTTCAATGTGCACATCACAGGCAGGTTTTGGGGTTCAGAGAGGACATTCAGAGCCCAGGATTGGATGTGTTAGTGTGAGGTTTCCACGAGCCATCTGTGCAGGTCAGGTATGCAGCAGGATAAACAAGGCTGGCACTCAGAAGAGGCTTGGGCTGAGGGGTCAGCTCATGGAAAAAAGGCCAGGCAGCAGGGAAGCCCTTGCATCTGATCCCTGGGAGCTTTACACAGAGCCAAGGGTCTTCAAACAGGCTTCCAACAGAGCTCAGGGGTTGGGGTCCCAGGCTACCTTTCTACACTGAGGGATCTTGGACCCCTGTAGGGCCAGGACTGTGTGCAAGTAATGAGTCAACTAGGACAGGGGAATTTTCTGACCATGGGGACTGGCTTTTCCGGAGATTGTTCCGAATTCCATTGATTATTCTTTGCTTTGCTCTGGAAACAGCTACTCTTTATGGAGGCCCTCTCAGAAAGTGACAAATCATGGAAAAATGCTTTTGGTGTTGGATGCAGCCAAAGCAGGAGGGCACATCTTGCTCTGTGGTATGGAGGCTGTGCCCAAGGATGTGCCACAGGCAGAGCCGGAAAATGGATGCAGGTGGCTGGTTGAGTCACTGCCCAGCTCTTTACCCAGTGTCTCATGTGGCATGGGGGAGGGGAGCACCGGGTCCTGTCTGATGTTCCAGGCAGGAAAGGAAAATTGGAAAAAGAGAGGCATTGTCATTTCTGTGGGGCAGAACAGGGAGTGCCTCTGGCTTCCCAGAGGGAAGATTTGTACTGAGGTCTCTGAACCTTCTAGACTGAGGTCTCTGTTGCTTGACTACAGGACACTCCCTCCCCAGGCCTGTTTCTGTTGCTACCATTCTAGGCTTCAGATAACACATTTCGGAAAGCCAGGTCTTTTCTGATTAGCTTCTCATTTCTGCTCACCAAGGCAGACTCCTCAGCTACTTCTTCAGGGTCAAAGGCTCTCAGCATCCCGCTCTTTGTGCTTCTCTCTATCTCTCTCCCTCCCTCCTCTATCTCTATCATCTCTATATCTCTATTTCTATCATCTACCTCTAACTCTATCTCTTTCTTTCTTTCTTATCTTTATTTCCTGACTCTCCCTCACCTGATGGAATGAACGAGCAGGGGATGATAGAATTGGAAATGGCTAGAGTTGCTGGAGGGATTGGAAACCCAGAGTGGAAGTGGGAAGAAGGTTCTATGAGTGTTGCTTAGAGGGCCTGTCTTGGAGGCCCCAGGCTGTGGCACTCAGAATCAAGGAGGAGGGACTGGGAGCAGCCTTTTCCCTGTCATATTGGCTAGAAGACAGTTTTCAAGGTGGTATGTGACAGCTGTTAAGCTAACAGTGACAAGGATTGGACACAGCAGAATTGCAAGCACAGCATCAAATCATGGAGCTGGCATGGAAATGTGGCCTCTGATGACCCCCTCCACTGCCCTGCTCCATTCCCAGGTGCTTCACTCCAGGCTAACACAGATCTCACCTCTGAGACTGGGGCAATGCGACTGGGAGGAAAGGAAGTGGCTGTTCAGAGTTCATCAGGGGCCTCTCAGGGCAGATGGTGGCTCAGGAGCGGCAGGAACTGAATCACCTCCTCCATGTGTGTATGTGTGTGTGTGTTGGGATGAACCCAGGACCTTGAGCTCACTAAGTGTGTGCTCTATCACTAAGCCACATCCCCAGCCCTCTGTGAATCTGGCAGAGTTAGAAGCCTTTTCCTGGACAGAAACTCCAATGGTTTCCCATCTTCCTTTGAGCAAAATCCAAAGTTCTTATGGAACTTCCAACACAACTTCTCTTACTCCCTCTCTTTTTCATTCTGCCCTAGCTATCCCGGCCTCCTTGCTGTGCCTCCAACATGGCATGCCTCAGAGTCTCCGCATTTGTGATGTCCTGTGTTGGGTGGGATCACTTCTCTCACAGAGCTGCCTGGCCCACTTGTCACCTCCTCAGGGCTCCTTCCAGATGCCACGTTCACAAAGAGGCCTTCTCTGCACATCCTTTGTCAGCTGTCACTTGCCCCCTCTACTGCCCACCCCCTAAGCGGGCTCCATCTTTCTTCATAGCTCTTTCTCAACACCAAATGTACTCTTCATCAATCTGCTTGCTGTGCAACTCTCCACTTGGATGTTACTTTGTCATGTGCTGCTGCATTCCCAGTGCCTGGAAGAATGTTTGGCACATGTAGGCATTCAGTAAATATTTGTTAAGTGAGCAAGTGAGTTACTAAATCTGATGAGAATGGGGGTTTTGGTGACTCTTTAGCATTGATATGTAATCTTCAGCGTGAATGTCTCATTCATGTCTTTAAATTAAATCCATTTTCCAATAGTACTGCCTCATCAAGGCAGAGCAGGGACCCCCTCAGTGTTGGGGTGTGAGCCAGGCTCTTCCTGGAAGGACTGCATAGAACAAGATGCTTGAGCTGGTGCCCTGGGCCCTTCATGCCTGAGAAGAGAGCCACCACACTCCCGGGACTTCCACAACTGTCTCACACTTACTTGTTGCCCCTGAAGGAAGCCCAGGCTATGCCTCTGCCTATGGATGAAGGAGTGGGGGAGAAAGAGAGAGAGAGAGAGAGAGAGAGAGAGAGAGAGAGAGAGAGAGAGAGAGAGAGAATTTGGTGACTAACTGAAGTAGGATCTGCATATATATGAAAAGAGATTTATTTTAGGGAACTGCCTCATGCAGTTGTGGGGGCTGGCAGGTGGCAGGTCTGAAAACTGTAGGACAACCTGGTAGGCTAGAAATGCAGGCAGTTTCTATGTTGTAGTCTTGAGACCAAATCCCTTCTGTTCAAGATAGCTCAGTCTTTGCTATTAAGTACTTTCACTGATTAGACGAGGCCCAACACATTATGGAGCGTGAACTGTTTTATTCAAAAGCCTACTGATTTAAATATTAACTAAATCTTAAAAAAAAAAAAGCCTTCCAGCAATATCTAGAGTGGTTTCTGACCTATCAACTGGGCACAATACCCTAGCTTAGAATTAAGTATCCCGGGGACCCACCCTGGCAGTAAAGTCTTGTAGCTGAAGTTCTTAGAATTGGGAGTTGCTGCTGAGGTGTCTGGGGTTTATTCTTGCTTCTGGTGGGCCTTTCTGCAGCAGTCACACCAATAAGCAGGGGTCCCTATCAGAAGGAGTTAAGAAATGGGGCCAGAACTCCTTCTACGCTGTTCTGGTTCAGCCCCAGTCTGGCTCGCACTGGAAATCCACATCCCTGGGGCCCTGAGTCATTTCCCAAGGGGACTGAAGGTCTGTGAGGAGAGGATGCATGGCTGACCATGGGCTCCTGCTTCAGGCCAGAGCCTGAAGGTCATCTGGAGGCTAAGAGCGGGCTCAGGAGAAGCAGGGACATGAGAGGGAAGGTTGAGATCTGTGTTCATAAGGGGGTCCCAGAGCCTGGAGAGGAGCAGCTGGTTCCTCCCAGTGTCCTCGTCCACGCTGTCCCCTGGGGCTGGAACTGTTCTCCCTCCTGCACAGTGAGGTCGCAGTGCAGGCTCTCACCCTTCCCTGACCTTGCAGGCACAGACAGCCTTTCCTCCTTCATGGCCTCACAACCCCTGGACCTACCTCCTCAGAGCACTTTCCAGGCTGGACTGAGGTGACTGTGCCTACCGGCCCCTCCTGCCCACACTCCCCACCACGAGACTGTGACTTCTTGGGGGGTTCCCTGAACTTGGCTCAGCTGGCCCCAGGCCCCTGCAGGCAAGGGTGGGAAGCTTGGTGTCTCCTGTCCTTTGCCCTTTCCTTTTTCTTCTTTTATGGTGCTGGAGTTTGAACTCAGGGCTTTGTGCTTGCTGGCCAGTGCTCTACCACTTGAGCCATGCCCCCAGTCCATTTGCTTTTAGCTTGTTTTTCAGACAGGGTCTCATACTTTTACCCGGACTGTCCTCAGACCTTGATCCTCCTACCTCTACCACAAGAGTAGCTGAGACTACAGCATAAAGTACCACGCCTGGCCTATACTTCCCTTTTGCTACTGTATAAATATCAGATGTACAACTTGGTGATTTGGCATGTATATCTATCTCATCTATCCAACATATCCATCATCTCACATAGTTTCCTTCTTCCCTCCCTTCCTTCTCTCTCTCTCTGTCTCTCGTCTTCTCTCCCTTAAGATTAATACCCAAACTCTACTCTCTTAGCAAGTTTCCAGTGTACAATGACAGAATATTAATGACAGTCCTGATATATATTAGAGCTCTCTCTATCTACTCTACATACACCTTTGTACCCTCTAATCTACATCTCCCCAGCTACCCCCAGGCACTCACTCTTCTTCTGTCTTTATATATTCCGTTTTTAAAGATTCCATATATAAGTTAGATCATGCTGTTTTTTCCTGTGTCTGTCTTATTTCACTTAAAATAATGTTCTCTCAGTTCATTCATGTTGTCTCAAATGATAAGTTCTCTTTTTAAAGGCTGAATAGTATTCCATCGTGCAAATACTACATTTTCCTTGTCCAGCCATCTGTTGATGGACACTTGGTTTCCATGTTTTGGCTATTGTGAATAATGGTGTAGTGAATGTGGGAGTAAAGATGTCGTTATGAGGTAGGGATTTCATTCCTTTGGGTGTGTACCAGGAGTGGGATTGCTAGAGCGTGTGCTGACCGTGCTTGTAATTTTGGGAGGCACCTCCACACTGTTCTCCATAATGGCAGTACTAATTTGCATTCCAGTAGTGGCAAATGATTGCTTTGTCTCCACATACTCTCAGCCCTGATTATCACTTGTCCATTTGATAATCGCCCCTAACAGGCGTGAGGTAAGGTCTCACTGAAGTTTGGATTTGCATTTCGTGATCATTGGTCACCCCCACTGAAAAGTTCTTCTCAGCTCTTCTAGGAAAAGGTGCTAGAATGGTTCAAGGCAGATGGCGGCCTCAGACCTGCAAGGACCCAAGCAGCCCCCAGACACCTTCCCTGTCACATTCAAGTTGAGACCAGTCCCCAGTGTGGGAACAAAGTCTTATCCATGAACTTCCAGAGGGGGGCAGTGACCCCAGGGCACCAGGGTGTGCAGACCATCCTGTTTCCCCACCTCCATGCCTCCACTGCAGGAGGTGGGGGTTGTCCTTGGACACCTCAATATGGCAAACGGGAAAACAGGCTGAGAGAGGGGAAGGGAGCTACTCACAGTGGCAAAGTGAGTTCCTGGGGCGCCGAGCAGATACATAGAAGTGTCACACTCCTGGGGACTGTGTGATCTAGTGCCAGCAACAATTTCATTTTCATGTTTTTAGAATGGGGACAATAATAGGAGGGTCAATTGTGAAAATGTTCTCAAGAGTGTTTTTTCACATCTGCCACGACAGATGCTGGCTGCTCCTGGGACCACGATGTCCTGAACTCCACTATCCTGTGTATCTGTCCAACATGCTCGATGAGTGAAGGATGAAATGTTCGATTTGGGGTGGGCAGCCACTCTGAGGACAGTAAGTTCTCAACCAACCACTGTGAATGTGTGGACCCCACCCAGACTTTTTATTAAATGAAGATGGCTCAGTAAAGAGGAAATTGTTAAAAAAAAAAAAAAAAAAGGCTTGCCCCAACTGTCAGCAGGATTCAACTATTTATTTTGCACCTCTTACGTTCCAGTCTCTGTTCCAGACACTGGGGACACAGTGGTGAGCCATCTTGCAAAGTTCTTGCTTTTATGGAAATTCTGAACCTTTTTTTTAACCTCTGATGTCCTGACTTCTCCTGCTCTAAGCTAGTTTCAGGTTCTTCTAGACCAGGCTCCAGGAGGCCTCTTTCCCTCCATCCTGGATCCTTGTTTCTATCTTCTTTAATTTAGCTCTGCACCCTGAGGCAAAATGCCACACCCAGTGGGAGCACTGCTAAGGCCTTTGGAGGCCAGAGGCAATCTCCAAACTCCCCGTCTTCCGCCTTGAGCATAGTCCCTTGCCACTGGGCTCTGGCCCTACTCATCCAGAGCAAAGCATGGGAGAACTCAGGGCTGGCCTCTTCTGCCCCTTTCACCTCAGCATCACCAAATTCCCCAGCCTCACTTTGGGTGCCAGCATGAGCCTTCCTGAGATCTCCCAGTTGCTGGGTCTGTCTGATTATGTCTACATTTCTAACCCCAGGCCTCTGCTTTTGCTCTGAGCTCGGGAGTGCAGGCCTTACTCCTTTGTGATATGAAGTCATGGCTGAAAATCTCCAGGGTTCTCAGACAGCCCTACAGAGATGGAGGCAGCTTGCACTAATGTCAGGGTCCAGGACTGCCTCAAGGAGGCCTGAGTCTGGTCCTGTGTCTACCACTTGCTAGCTCTCGATGTGGGGCAAGTCATTTTCCATCTCTGTACTCGGTTACACGTTTGTTTCTTCATTTGTTCAGCCCACAAACCCTTTGATCACCTTTCATCTCCTATTAGGTGTAGTCTCAAACTCTGGGCTCAGTATTTGTGGCCCTTCATGATTGGTCAGAGCCACGTAGCGGGGAGATGGATGAAGGTTTTGCTTCCTGAATGGCTCTTATGCTGCTCTCTTTCCAGTCCTTCCCACACTACAACTGGAGCCCCCACTGGTCTCTTGCTTCTGGAAGACAGAGGGCACACTTAGGACACCTGTGCACCAAGAAGCTTTGCCATTCGCACGGTTTCCTGGGTACTCCGCATGCCTGGTGCTAAAGGATTCTAGAGTTTGGGGAAGATCTCTCCCAGGCCCTGAGTTCAGGCCTAAACTTGGGGGCAAAAAGGAGTGCACCAAAATGCAGGTTATAGTGAGAACCAGAGAGGCCCAGTGGAGTAGGCCACTGGGTAGACAGCCTGGGCAGAGAAGAGAGATGTGCAGGCAAAGAGTTCTGTAGAAACTGAGACCAGGAGAGACTTGGAAGTGGCCATGAACAGCGGGTCTTACTCAGAGGCTGCTGCTGCCTTGGCAGCCAGAGCTCAGAGGAGAGTGCATCCTGGCTGTGCTGGGAGTGTGTCCTGTGCCATCGCTGTGGCTTTGGCATTTACCTCAGGGACTCTGCCTAGCCCAACGTGGTTTCTCACAGTGAATTTCAAGACTTGGGCACAGCTTTGGGAAGAGAAATGTTCCTTTCCCATTGAACTTGTGTCTGGGGAGATAAAGTTTGGAGTTGCATTTTTTTTGGGGGAGGAGGAGGCAGTACTTGGGTTGGAACTCAGGGCTTCATGCTTGCTAGGCAGATTCTACCACTTGAACCACTCTCCCAGACTTTCTTTGTTTTAACATTAGTTATTTTTAGTAGAGTCACACTTTATGCCTTGGCTAGTGATCCTCTTACCTTTGCTTCTCCCATAGCTGGGATGACAGGGTTGTGCCACCATACCGTTTTTGTTCATTGATTGAGATAGGATATCCTGGACCTTTTGCCTGGGTTCGCTTTGAACTTTGATCCTCTCTATCTCTGCCTCCCGAGTAGCTAGGATTACAGGTTTGAGCTTTGGCACCAGGCTGTAGTCATTTTCCTTACAAGTGAAATCTGAGATGGAAGTCAACAGGGAGGAGAGAGGACAGAGGCACAGCTAGAATGGAGGTGCCATCTTTAGGGCCCGGTGTGCAGCCTTGCCTGAAGCTAGCCATCTCTGACACATTCTAGTTTCATGGAGCCCTTTTTACTTAAGCCAGTTAGAATTCATTTTAATCACTTGTAACCAGAAAAGTCCTGCCTGATACAGAACCCATGGTGAAAAGGATAAGGGAGTATTCCTCCAGAGCTGAGGGCTCATCAGACCTCAGTCTGATAGGGTGGCAGGGGATAATCTGTTGATGACCTGATGGGGGCCCCACTGATCCCGACACCAGCAACCTGGGAGCCCAGGACAGCTGCTCTATGACTCCAAGTGAGGTGTGACCACAGCCTGTCCACCTGGACTCCTATGAACCTGCCTTATTGTGCCACAGGTATCTGTGACTAGGAGATTGAGCAGACTTCTGCCAACCTCTATATCCCAAGGTGAGTCTGCTCACATAGTCTAAGAAAAGGAAATTAGCTAGACACCAATACTGGGACTTGGCCAGTCCTCCTGGGGGGAGGGGTGCTTCTAAAAGTGCCATTTAGAAACAAAGCTGGGAGAGAAATCCTGTGTCTCTCTGATGTGCATCGTAGCAGTTTGATGCACCTCCTGGTTATAACTTAACCTCTGACAGATCTTCCCTAATAGGTCTCTACCTGGGAGAGTTGGGGCTAGACAGGTAGTTCGGGGCCTCTGGCCTGCAAAGGCTTCTGGATATGGCAGATCAGGCTGAAGATGAGAAGGAACTGAACACACTCTATAGTATTTATAGTTTTCTGGGTTCGTGCTCAGAGTTGAACTGAAATTATCTCAATAGCAAATGGTCTATAGTCCTCATTTCATATGCAAATCCAGTCGTCACCCACAAATTTTTCTCGCTTGCATAAGTTTATGACCTTCAACTCTGATGTATTCCAATTTCCATATAACTTCTGGTTCTGTACCTATACACTGATACCTCAAAACTGACACGTTATCAGCACTTGGTGCCCCTGCTGTTGCTAGGAGCAGAAAGGCTGAATCACAGCCTAGGCAATGGGGTGCAAGAAGTATTTATAATTGAATTGAACCATTTCCCTCAATGTGTCAAGGGAACCTCAACTCCCCTGGATTCTCGGGACCTGAAGTTTGCCTGTTGATGTCAAATTGTTGGGCAGGCCCATGCTCCCTTCTCCCCTCCTATGGCCCTTACATCTGGTGGCGCCGGGGAAAGAGGTTCAGTGGCTAGTGGTTTTAGGTGATGGCGAGAGTGCTGTCACTGGCCAGGCAGGTGGAGACTTGGCTGGTGTGGTGTTAGTGGAGAAGATGACATCAGAGTGGGAGGTGGAGCATGGAGGAGGAGCACAAGCTTGACCTCCCAGGCTCCACAGAGCAGCAAAGGGATGCCTCTTAAAGAGGTTTAACTGCCAGGACCTGAGGTAAAGCACAATGCCCATGTAACTGGGTTGATGGATTTGCAAACACAAAACTGGTTTATGTAACTACCCTTTATGGTGACACCCAACTACAAAAATGACCACTAGGGGGCAGGGGAGACCTCTTCAGCAAGACATCAGGCTTTCCCAGCCAGAGATGGCTGTTTCTTTCAGTCTGGGGCTGGTGCTGCCTCCTCTCTCTTGGATCACAGTGCACAGAGATGAAGAGAGTATGTATAACACACAGGACCAATTGAAGTAGATATGGGATGCTTATATGTAGCTTAGTGAAAAAAAATCTGCATTTCCTTCATGCTATACAACAAAAGATATTAGGTATTGAGTTTGTATAAAATTCTAAATAAAACAATTTCAAACTTTTTTTTGGTGGGACTGGGTTTTGAACTCAAGATTTCCTGCTTGCAAAGCAGGCGCTCTATCCTCGAGCCACACCTCCAATCAGTTTTTGCCCTGGTTATTTTGGAGACGGGGATCTTGGGAACTATTTGCCCTCAAATAGGCAAACCATGATCCTCCTGATCTCAGCCTCCCAAGAAGCTAGGATTACAGGCTTGAGCCACTGTTGTCTAGCTTAATTTCAAACATTTTTTTGTTAAACATGAGCTGGCTACAGTTGGCATCTCTATTTATATGCACTTGTGTGCTTGAAATAGCAATGTGAAATTTCTGATCAAGATTTTTCATGATTCCTTCAAATTCCCCATAAGCATCATTGACAAAACATTTTGTGGTGATAAAAATTTACAAACAACTTTGTAAACTACTTAAGGTATGTGGCAGCTGAAAATTCTATTTACAGGTTACAACATCATTGACAAATGCACTGTTGAAATTTCTTGTGTTAGGCACTGGATTTAACACCCATCAAACCCTCTCAGTTCACATGCTCTAAAGTAATGGTGACACACTGATTTGCAGACTACACGTGAATTTTTAGAGCTGTCACCCTGTGACTAAAAAAGTTCACAGGCTGTGAAAGATAGAAACAGCTGTATACTGAGAGTGACCATTGTCGTACCTGGTGCTGAAGAGTTAGGATTTGTGCTTTCTGACTGGACATGGCTACTCCCTGCACCTCCTTTCAGTCAAAGAACAAAGTGTCTGGGTCTGTATTGATACGCACAACATGGATGAGTCTCAAAACATTATCCAGACTGAAAAAAGCCAGACCCTAAAAAGTCCTTGCTGTAAGATTCTACCTATTTGGAGTTCTAGAATAGGCAAAACTAACTTGTAGTAATGAAAACAGACAAGTAGTTGTCAGAGCAGTGGAGTGGGGTGAGTAGGGTGAGAGCAAAGGAAGGAAGACATGGGAACTGTGGAGAGGTAATGATGAGGTTTTCCATCATGATTATGGTACTGGTTACGCTGGTGGACGGCCCATCCATACATTTGGCAAACTCATAGTACTGTATATTTAAAACGATGTAGTTTATATAGTTGATTTTAAAAAGTGAAAGTGTACCTGTTTAGACCGTGAATTATATGGGTTCTGTAACATGCATGAAAATGCAGTCAGGGCTGTCATCTGATGGTCTCCAAGAGTTCCCTCTTGCTCTCCTTGCCCCAGGCTCCCCACTCCTCTTATCTGTGCTCTGGCCTCCCTGTCTACCTGGGTAGAGGCACACTTTGCAGCTCACTGCTAAAGGTCACATTTGAATAGTAGTGGTCTCCTTTGCTGCTTGGTGGAATATCATTGTCCTTGCCATCTAATGGGGCCTGCTCTCAGCTGCCCTGTAAGCAGCTGTAGGTGTGGTTCTCCCCAGGAGGGATGGCCTGTGTGCTCCAGCTGGTCCCTCACTTGAAGGAAAGGGTATCACCATTTTGCTGCAGAGTTGTGATGACGCATTTGAAGCACTTCCCTGTGGATTGCTGGCCTGGGAAGGGGATAGGCTGGAGTAAGCAAAGTGGGACGATTTGACAGGAAAGAAATAAATAAGTGCTCACTTCTTGGTTGCAGGGAATTGTGGGAGGAAGAAGGAGAAAACTGGAGATGGGGGAAGAAAGAAGTGAGAATGATCAGACCATGGGTGGTAAATTTACTGTCCAGGCTTTGGCCTAGAGCCTAGATTGGCCTAGATGGTAAATATCTTAGACGTGTGGGGAACATGGTCTCTGCTGAAATGACTTAACTTTGCCACTGTAATGTGAAAATAGCCTTAGACAAAACATGAATGCATGAATGTGTCTGTGTTCCAATACCATTTTATAAATGCTAAAATTTGAATTTATATAATTTTCATGGATCACAAAATCTTACTCTTTTGATTTTTTCGTCCAACCATTAAAAAAATGTAAAACCCATTCTTAGCTCATTGGCCTTACAGAACTGGCTTCAGGGGACTGGCCGGGGACAACTTTCCCAGTCTAGCGTAGGAAGGTGATTTAATAGTACATCCCAAGGGTGCAGGGCTTTTGGAAAGGGATGGCTCGCGGACTTCTGGGTTTCAGCACAGTTAAAAAAGCCATGACCTTGAGGGTTCCTGGGATGTTCTCAGTTCCTTTGTGTTTTGGATGAAACCCAGAGGTTTCAGCGCCTGAGGAAGCAGAGTGGTTTTCTGAATCCCCATCCATAATACGAATATACTGTTTGACTTTCAGCCATCTGAATTTGACTTTCAAATAAGTTTTCAGAAACCATGAGGCATAACATAAGCAAAATAACAAAAGAGGGCCATAGATTTATATAAAAATGTGTTAAGAACTGTATTAGTTTGCATTACTTTAACAAAATACCAGAGACAGGCTAACTTCATAAAGACAAGAGCTTTATTTAGCTCATACTTCTGGAGGTTTAAGTCCAAGATGGGGCAGCCCCTCTGGTGAGGGCCTAATGGCAGATGGCTGTCAATGGTGGGAACACACAGGAGGAAGAGATCACAGCTTGAAACAAGAAGCCAGAGAGCACAATTTAGGCATCAGATTCATTTTTATAACAACTCACTTTTGTGAGAGCTCAGGGTTCCTGTGAGAGCTACCTTAATCTCTTTGAGTGCAGCGCCCCCCAATAACCTAAGTCCCTCCCATTAGGTTCCACCTCTTAAAGGTCACACCATCCCTTGGCAGTGCTACACTAGGGACAAAGATTCTCCTACAGGAGCCCTTGAGGACACACTCAAATCATGTTCAAACCGCAGCAGGAACCAAGGGTTGTAAGTAACCAAGTTCTTTTTCTGTTTTGAGGCAAAGTCTCACTTTGTTGCCTAGGCTGATGCTCCTGACTCAGCTTCCTTGGGTTTTGAACTCAGGGCCTACACCTTGGGCCACTCTACCAGTCCTTTTTTGTGATGGGTTTTTTTCAAGATTGGGTCTCACGAACTATTTGCCTAGGCTGGCTTCAAACTGTGATCCTCCTGAGTAGCTAGGATTACAGGTGTGAGCCACTGACGCTTGGCTATTTTGTTTTTTTTCAGGGCTTCATGCTTGCTAGGCAGGCACTCTTACTGCTTGAGCCACTCCACTAGCCCAAATTCTGTGTTTTTGAAGTCTAAGAAAGGCCATGTGTTGAGTGATTACCTGAATAAGATCAGGGTGGGAACCCCTGCAATGCCACTGTAGGGAAACAAGAAGCCCAGGTGACAGTGGACCAAGTGTGCACGGTATCACTTTCCCTGGTATCCAGAGTGCAGGCCAGGTAAGCAGCAGGCTTTATGGGAAGGCTCCTTCCTTTCATCATTCCCTTCTTCTCCTTGTCACAACAATTACAGTCTTGCACTTGGGGTTTTCATGATTCTGTTGGAATTAGGAATTGATACCTCAGGGAGTGCTATTGGACAGCCCTGGCCTTTCTACCTTGTCACTTGGTGTGTGTGTGGGGTGGCTCTCGTAGACCCACTGTTTTGGGAGTTGACTGAGGGAAAATGGCAGTTTGGCTCAAGAGTATTTGAGCTGGATAACAGCCCTGGTTCCCTTCATGGTTCCCCTCATGGTTCCCTTGTCCATGCCCAGGTCAGGAAGCCCTACTTACTAGTCTGCTTGTTATGATGTCCTGTGGGGAGCTGGCCTTCAAAGACCTGCTACTGGGGTGGAGTGGCCTTAGGAGGGCTGGCCCTGATTTTTTCTCTGTTCCTTTCCCACATTCCCTCTTCCTTTCTTCATTCAGTAGGTGCCTTTTTGTGTAGCCAGAAGCTTATAATCATGGGTCCTTCTTAGGCCTGCCTTTCCTGGGGGTTAGTCAAGCTATGTAAGCCCCACAACTGTCCCTCCAAAACCCAGTACAGGGCCAGGCCCAGAGTAGGCCTTGGTGATATCTGTCAGTTGGAATTGAAACAGCAGTTCAGTGGTGATATCTGCCCAGGCCTGGCTGGAAACTAGGAGCCACAGCCGACCACCCCTCCACCTTCAAGGGCCTTCAGTCACTGGGGGTGGAATGGGATGGGGACCAAGGACGGAGCAGGACAGAGAAGGATGGAGACTGGAACAGGGACAAGGTTAAGGTTACAGAAAGGGACTTTAGGCTGGGTGAGGTGGCTCACACCAGTAATCCCAGCTGCTCAATAGGTGGAGATGGGGAGGATTGCAGTTTGAGACCAAACCCTGGCAGAAAGTTATTGAGATCCCATCTCAACCAGCAAGCTGGGCGTGGTGATACACTCTTTTGGTCCTAGCTATATGGGAGACTGTAGGTAAGTGAATGGAGAGCTGAGGCAGGTTCTGGGCAAAAGTGGGAAACCCTACCTGAAAATAAATAAGAAGTAAAAAAGGGCTGGAGTGTGGTTCAAGTGGTAGAGTGCTTACTTAGCAAGCATGAGGCCCTGAGTTCAAACTCCAGTACTGCTCAAAAGAAAAACAAACAAACAAACAAACAACAAAACAATAAACAAAAAGGACTTTGGCAGGATGCAGATATGGGGCAGGAGCTGAGACAGCAGGGAGAGCAGGAAGGTGGGAAGCCTCTAGAGGGCAGGAGACCTCTGCCCTAGCCTTGGCCCTGGGCTCCTGCAGGGGCTGCCCCTCCTGGGGAAATGGGAGAGAAGCCAGCTGTCTCCAGTCTCAGGGGACAGGCGTGCAGCATGTAAACGCTCCTTCAGCACCCCTGGGGACTTATGGCGGAGCTCAGAGAGCCAGGCTTGTACCACCCACGGGTCATCACAGGAGGGAATTTCAACTCTCTGCTTTCCTCTGTGTGGGCTTGGAGGATAATTGCTATGGAAAAGGGCAATTTCGAGTGGCAGGAAGGAAGGGGACCTCTCTGGGGTTCAGGGTTTTGGGGTTTGAATGGATATCTGTGAGGCCTTGGACAACCACACGGGTTGGCCCTTTGTTGCCCTGGCTGGAGTTGGTGTTGCATTCACCTATAACACATTTGTTCCTTCCTTCACAAAAGTACGTTAGAAGGAGGTGTTCAAGGATAAACAGGATAGAGGTCATTTTTCTGTAGCATCAATTTGTTAAGAATATTGGTGCAAAATATCACTATTTATATTTATAAATAGGGAGCTGGGGACATGACAAGTCCCCAGGGGTAGAATGCTTGCCTAGCAAGGGCTGGGCCTCTGATTTCAAACCCCAGTATTACAAAAAGGAAAAATGCAAGTAGGAATACAATGCAAACTTTGCCTAAGTGTTTAAATAAACGGGGAGCCCTCACTGAAACCTCGTTTCAGAGGCACGGTCAGGTAGCGACTGTTCCCAAACCCTTGGGATTTATGTTCTTCCTGCTGCTCCTAGAGTGCCACTGGCCACATTTTGTAAGTGAGGGAAATGAAGTCTAGAGAGGGGTCCATAACTCCCTAAGGGTGGCGGTTGAGGGTGGACTCAGATCCCAGTCTCTAGACTTGGCATTCAGCAACTTGTCTGTGACACCGAGAAGCTGAAGCGCAATGTTTTGTATTTGTGTTCCTGCAGAGCCGTGGGAATGGTAGTTTCAGGCACCGCACCATGTTTCAGTAAATCATGTCTAGTGGGAGGGAACATGGCAGTGAAAAGAGTTAGGGACTGAAAGTCAAGAGACTGGACTTCATCTTTGACTGGCTCTTTTAGTCAAAAGGCTCTAACTTCAACAAATTGTTCGCCTTCCCCAGGCTTTCGCCTCTGTCTGTGACATGTGCTGGCTGCACGAGATGCTCTCTAACAACCTGCGTCCGCTAATGTGGTTGGGATGGCTGCTTGTCTTTCCAGAACCTGCAGACCAGCAGTTGATTTTTTCAGGTCATTCTAGAGTCTCTGCGGAAGGGACAGCCCTCCACTCAGCTGCCTAGCTCTGTATCACAATTTTGGAAGAAAGCTGTAAATGGGGCTCACCCAGGGCCTGGAGGTCAGCTCTGCTGAGGGTCATCAGGCTGCAAGAGCAGCCTCTCAATGACAGGGTGTGTGTTGGGCGGGGACAAGGGACATCCTCTAGATGTGGCATGGGAAGAACGTCTGGTGCTGGCCTGAGGCCGGAACCCACAGCTGCCCCTGTCTCCTGGGGCCGCAGCTCCCTTCGTCTCTCCTGTTAATGGGCTTCCTCTGCCTGCACAGGACAACCTGGCCACTAGCTGGAGAGGCTGTCACCCACAGCTCCTCAGTCTCCTATAGGGAGGGCTGGAAGCCCAGCTGGCTGCTGTGCTGGGGCAAGAGGAGGAGTCTCGCCACATGGGATATACATTTGACTTACCCTCTGGCCCGGTCTGTCCTTCCTGTGTGCCAGGTGTAGACCGTCTTCGGGTGTCTCTGGATCAGTTGGAATGGGAATGATCGCTCTCCCCCCATAGTTTCCTATGGGGCTGGCGCAGGGTTGGGACGACTCTAGGGAATAACGCTCCATCTCATGAGCCTTAGCCAGGCCAGTGTTGCCATCTTGCCTCTTGTGGACACCCCTCTTTGCTGTTGCTTCCGTTCCAGCCTCTGCGTGTTGGCAAATTAGTTACTGTCACTTGGCCTTTTACCTCCTCCAATAATTATTGACTTCTGTCTTCTGTCACTTCATGCTATTCTTTTTGTTTTTGTGGGCTCATCTAAAAAATTAATTTCATTTCTTTTACTTTAGTGCCTGTCAGGAAAGAATGGAAAAATCATGTGTTTAAACCCTCATGCTTAGCCACAATCTCTTGTCTCTGTTCCTTAAAACTGTTCTTGTCAAGGATACCAAGATTGCCATGTTGCCAGATCTAATGGTCACTTTTTTTGGCAGTACTGGAGTTTGAATTCAGGGTCTCATGCTTGCTAGGCAGGTGGTCTACCACTGGAGCCACTTCTCCAGCCCTAATGGTCACTTTGAGGTTCTTATACTACCTAGCCACTCAGCAGCTTCCAATACCCTTGGCCACTCCCTTCTTCTGGAAGACTTTCTTCTTCTTCTTTTTTGTTTTTGGTGGTACTGGGGTTTGAACTCAGGCCCTTGTGCTTATGAGGCAGGCACTCTACTACTTGAGCCACACCCATGGCCCAAGACTTGCTTTTTTTGCCTTCACAATGACACATGCTTGTGATTTATCTGCTTACCACTGGTACTCTTCACTCTTGCTCTCCTGGGAATTCCCATGAACTCTTTCCGTGGTTCTCTTCCCTTCTTTATCACCATCCCCAGTCCATCTCATCTAGTCCTGGGACTTTACACACCTCCTATACACCAATGACTCCCACATTTTTTCATTTTTGGTGGTGCTGGGGATTGAACCCAGGGCCTTGTACATGCCAGGTAAGTGCTTTACCACTGAGCTACACCCCCCAGCCTGACTCCCCCATATTTACTGCCCTGACATCTTTCCTGAATTCCAGCTGCTTGTTTCTCAAACTTAACTTGAGTCAACTGGAACTCTGGTTTTCTACCTCAAGTCTGTTCCTTCTCAGCACCACCATGGGAATAAATGACATACTCATACACCTAGTGACTAAAGGCCAAAACCCAGGATCACATGGCACTCTGATTTTTCCTATATGTATACATGCTTTTTCTTTTCCTTTTTGCTTTGTTTGCTTATTTGTGGGTTTTTTTTTTTTTGGCTTTTCTTCTTTGGTGCTGGGATCGAATCCAGGGCCTTGCACATGCTAGGCAAGCTCTGTACCACCGAGCCCCCTTGTGGGATTTTTTTTGGTGGGGACGACACTGGGGTTTGAACTCAGGGCTTCACACTTGCTAGGTAGGCACTCTTAGCACTTGAATCACTCTGTCAGCCCTTGCTCTTTCCTATTTCTGTATCAGCAAACCCATCAGCCCCTCAAGAGCGATCATTAATATATCCACTTCTCTATTGCTACCACTGACCATGCCTGTTAAAGCCACCATGGTGCCTTGTCTGACACCAGTACTCCAATGACCTCTTGATGGGTTTTCCTGCTTTCACCATCATTCTCCATGCCCTGGGATCCTCCTCCCACCCAGAAGCCAAGGGGACTCAATTAAAAACATCTATCAGGTTATGCTATACCTTTGTTTAAGATGTGCCATGGCTTCCTGCTGCCCTTAAACTCCCACCCAAGGCTATGCTCCTCTGCAAACTCCTCTTTCACTATTTTCTCTTGCTGACAGGCTTCGGCCGTGCTGCTCTTCATTCCTCCCCTGGACCTTTAGGCTTGTTCTTCCTTCTGCCCAGAATGCTCACGTCAGTCACAACTCCTTGTCATTCATTATCTGGGTGTGAGTTCCTATTTGCCTCCTCAGGGAGGATTTCTTGGCTTTCTCTGTCTAGGGTAGGCACCCTTCTCTCAAATCATTCTCTGCAGTGTAACTTTGTGCTTAAAAAATTCACAGTAGGAATCAGCATCCAAAATTACTTGCATATTATCTAACTTTTCTCATTAAAATATTAGCTCTGAGAGGAAGCGTCCTTTTGTCTTCTTCATTTTTTATCCCACCTGCTTTGCTGTTTGGAATACAGTGGGTAATTAATAAATGTATGTGCAATAAGTGAATAAATGATCAGGGACTAGAACAGAGATAGTTCTCAGAGAAGGGGATATGGGCACAGCAGGCATTCCTAAACCTGTCTCTCGAGTTTCTGTGCCATTCTAGGCCAGAGTATCACAGGAAGCCTGCCAGTTTCATAAAGGATCAGTGAGCAGGTGCTGAAGGGCCAGGGTGAGGCAGGGGCAGTGGGTAGGGAGTGTGGCTACTCAATTTTGCCAAGATGTTGCTTCGTTCATCTGCCCTGAGCAGATTTTTCTTTTCTTTTTCTTTCTTTCTTTTTTTTTTTTGGCAGTATTGGGGTTTGAACTCAGGGCTTCACACTTGCTAGAAAGGCGCTCTACCATTTGAGTCACTCCACCAGCCCCCCTTGTGACTTTCTGTGACTTTCTATGCCTTTTTTCTTCACACTGTTTTAGGGATAATTTTCCACATGGTCAGCCAGCTCCATCAAGTGCCACCGTGAGGAGTGGGACTCAGAATGGCTGGGATGATGGAGACTGTCAGCTGGTGTTCCCTGCTCTCCTTTGTGTAGGAGAGTCCTGGTGTATGACACACAGGATGTTCGTCTGTGGCTCTTTTAAAGGGAATAGTTAAAGAAACTGTGACACACACACACACACACGCTCATGGCTCTGGCTCATAACTCCCGGGACCCTCTTCCTAAATGACTCAAGTAATAAGGTTTGGTCTTGGTCTTTGTTTCCTGAAGCAGCTTCAGAACCACTTCAGAACGATAAAGGTGAAAGGCGGTCTTTTGTTAGAACTTTGGCCATGTTAACCATGGCGTTATCAGAAAGCAAAGTCTCTCTCTCTGAAGTTTCCTGCTCCCTTTCTTCCCCCAGGCAAGCCATAGGAACTAGAATCTCTCTTCTCACAGAATCTAAAATTGTACCATAATTTTTCCCCACCTTTCTGTCTTGGAGCTGGCCATAAAGTCTCTGACATACCCTGTGTGATGGTCACCATAACATCCCCATTTCAGAAGGGGTCTTGCTCCATACCTGGGAGGAAGGAAGGCTGTAGTGAAGTCAAGAGGAATCTGGACAGCCGGGCCTTGCTGGGTTCCCACTCGGCCTATTAGCATTAGTTCAAACTCTGTCTAAACATGTGTGTACACAATCGTCCATGATTCAACAGGGCTGACACAATGAAGTGCCCATAAGAATCCCAAAGGACAGGAGTTTGGAGCTTCTGGACAACCGAACGCATGAAGGCTTCCAGCAAGGTGAGCAAGAGCTGGGAGGGTCTCCCAGACCTCACTGTCTACAACTCTCCATCTAACTATTCATAGTACTCTGTATAAAAAAAAAGTATTGAAAGTATTCTTCAAAGTACTCTTTATTAAACACACACACACACACACACACACACACACACACACATACACACACACACACACAAAACAGTAAATCTGTGTGTTTCCCTGAGCAAATCAGTAGAATCTAAGGAAGGGGATTGTGGGATTCCCAGTTTGTAGCCAGTCGGTCAGAAATTCTGGAGGCCCAGATTTGTGACCAGCGGCTCAAGTGGGGGCAGTCATGGGGACTGACACTGTCTCCAGGTGTCAGAATTGGATTAGAGGATTGCTTGCCTGTTGGTAGAACCCGAACATATGTTGGGGTCACAGAAGTGATGCGTGTTGTGAGTTGATAGTGGGGGAGGATGAGTTTGTTTTTCCTCTCTGGTATATCTTCAGAGAAATCCTCTCAAAAGGGCCAACTGAAGTCAGCAGTGTGCAGCTCAGAGCAGATGAGAAGACGCTAACCCTTCCCAGGAGTTTGAGCTGGAGCTGGGAAATGCCTATTTATGACATTTTCCTTTTCTTTGTGTTTCTCTGTGGTTATTGAAATTTTGGGTTTTGGGGAAAAAAAACCCAAAAACAAAAATAGCAGCTATTTGTGAAAATAGAGAGGGAGAGATAAAACTTGAACTTCTAAAGAGCTCCCCAGAGGGACTCAGCACTCTCAGGAGGTTTTACAGAACTAAGGAGGACAGGGTGGGCCAAGCTTGGGAAACTTCAGCCTGGGCAGGCTCTACAGGAAGGGGGATTGCATGGGTGAGCAGGGGGCAGGAGAACCAGAGAGCCTGCCAGTCCCTTGGTGGCTATTCTGAGGATCCTCCTGCCTCCCTGCCAACCGGCTTGCAGCCTGGGGCTGGCTATGACTGCTACTTCCTTAGCGTTTTAGGGAAGAGGCAGCTTGAGAAAAATGTTCACCATCTTACAGAATCTTGCATCTTCCAGCAACTCCTTCTCATTGACCTAACACCCCAGTTGCTGGCAGGCTCCCTTGCCATGTTCCAGTAATCAGAGTTCTTGCTGTTTTTGGAGCCCCTTCATGGCCGATCCAGTTCTTAGTCCAGACTTTGCTTCACGATTAACACATCAGCTTCTGTACAATGTGGGACACCCACACAGCAGTGAGGCGTGTTTGGGACTCACTCTCCAACATTCTGGCTTGATCTGCAGTTTCTAAGGGGTTGGGGACAGTGGTTATCTGATCTGCTTAATCTGGGCCTCAGAACCTAGGCAGAGACAGCCTATGAGAATCCGGCTGGCTTAGCTATCTTTCTATAATAACAGGATTCTTTCATTACCATATCCAGAGAGGAGCTTTTTCTTGGAACTCTGTAAAGACAACAGCAACACAAAAGTCAGATTGGACTGATAAGCTGACACTAGGGGATGAGAACCACATCCTCAGACCTTTTGGTTTTAGTTTGTTTTTCAGCTAAGATCTTGAGCTAAACTTTGCTGGGGCTGGCCTTGAACTATGATCCTCCTACCTCTGCCTCCCAAGTAGCTGGGACCACAGGTGTGTGTTGCCTGTTTTTTGAGTTGGGTCTAGCTCTTACAAGTGAAAACTGAGCTTCAGTTTTCAGTTTTCAGTTTTCAGTTCCTTGAGCTGGCTCAAGGAACTCAAAAGTTTTGCCAGCAATAAGTTTCTTTCTTTTCCTCTGTCTCTTGTGCTCCCTTTTCCCTATGGTAGATTTTTTTTTCTTACTATACTTTCCCTACATGTTGAAAAACTCCTAAAGACTCCAGGTTTTTTGGAACTCTTGAGTTCATGACCTCAGAAAAAGAAAGCTTCCTCCAATTCTTGCGATAACTCCAATTAGTCCTTACTTGGGTGTCTTGGACATCTGAGGGCTAGGGTACTGTGTCTGGCCATCTCTATCATTTGCCCCATCCTTGCTCCCATGACTTAATTGACAATCCCAGAAGACTCCCTTGAAAAAGGGGCAGAACAGTTTCCAAATGAGGAAACACAAGCAGGCCAAATGACATGTCCATTCTAGGAACTAACTCAGTGTAAGGTGTCTTTAATATTATCTCTATCACAGGACATTAAAAACAGTTGAGATTTAGTCAGAACCTCTACTTAATTTTCCAGACCTGAGTCCAATGGGAGCCTGTCAGGGTTTAGTAGAGTCTATATGGGCTCATTTAATTTTCACAAAATCTGTGAGGCAATTATTAGCTCTGCTTTACAGTTATTGACTGGATATCATACACTAAGATATTCACTAAATACCTTATATATAGCTCATAAAAATTCTATGAGGTGCTGGTTTATGGAGGTTCTTTAGATTGTAAGCAACAGAAACAATTTCTGGCTGGCTAAATCAAGAAGAAATGTAATGAAAGGGTGAGAGAGTATATCATGGACACCTTGTCAGAGGAAGAACTGAATAATCAAAGCTTGGAAGGACAGGAGCTCATTCTTGTCTGATCTTGTAGGTTCCTTAGAAGGTGGATTTGGAGGTGAAACTGGTGAAGTCCTCCTGACTCCTAGTTCCTATTATCTCTATTCCAAACATCACACTCCTGGTGGGAGTATGTGTGTGGCTGAATCTAATTTGCCTATTCTGTGTCATATGTATCTTTTCCTGGACCAATCAGATTGAAGGACTGTGTAGCCCAGCTATGGCCACTGGGAGCCATACCTTTATATAAGAGCCATTTTGAGAGAAATAGATTCACTACATGCCAATTGACCAAACAATGATAACTGCAAGCTCATAATTTTATCAGTTAGGTACACTCAACAGTGGGTAATTGACACTGGGGACAGTGGCTCACACCTGTAAGTCCAGAACACCCAGGAGGTGGAGATCAGATCGCAGTTCAAGGTCAGCCCAGGCAAAAAGTCAGCATGACCCCCATCTCAACCAAGAAGACAAGCATGGTGGCTCACAGCTGTTATTTCAGCTACGTGGGAGGCATAGGTAGGAGGACTGCAGTCCCAGGCTGGCCCTGGACAAGAATACGAGACCCTAGCTAAAAAATAACTAAAGCAAAAAAGGGCTGGGGTTGTGACTCAAGTGGTAGAGTGTCTGCCTAGCAAGTGTGAGGCCTGAGTTCAAACTCCAGTACCATTTAAAAAAAAAGGCTTATCAAAGGGCATTTAGTAAGGTGATTAAGTGGGAAGGGCTTAAGGATAGCAACAAAGAATGTTGCAGTATTTTGGGAGTAGTGACAGTGGAGATGTTACCATCCTAGGCCTGAAGGGGAAAGAGGAAGTGGTAGTTTTGAAATCTGTGGTGAGAGCTGTAAGGAGAAGGCTGCCTGAACATAGCTATAGTCTTTGGTAGAAGACCATGAGCAACTCTCAGCTCAATGTGGGATCCAAAAGAATAAACACCAACAGGTCATTCTCTGCCCATCCTTCCATTTTTCAGGTGTAATGGGAAGTCAGAGTGGAAAGGAGTCCCTGGATACAGTCTATAAACCCAGCCTCCTGGGACTCAGGTTGGGGAGAGAAGGTGGGAAAGTGGGTAGGGAAAGACAAATAGAAGACAACTAACACAATAAATCCCAGTTTATGGATGAATAATCCAAGGTTTTGTTGTGGGAGTTTGCTAGCTGAGATAGGAGACTCTGAGGCAAACAGCAGGAAGCAACATTTTATTATGCCAGCACAGACTCAGGAAGCAACGTTTTATTGTGCCAGCATGAAACTCACAGACTCATGTCCAAAGGCTGAGCCCCAAGAACAAAGGAGTCTCACCTTATGTACCCTTGCAAGCAGGTGACAGAAGCAAAAAGCAAGGTCTAATCCATACATGGTTACATTTAATTTTATTGACTACTTTATCCTGGTGCTGCGTCTTTCCCCTCCCTGGTGCTACGTGACCTTCCTCATGTTCAGATTTCTCAGGTTTTATCTCTCTGCTATGCCATCCCTACCTCTCTGCTACTTTCTCAGGACTCAGGCCTCATTTGTTTTCTTCTGATCCTCCTCCCTGCTACATTATTCCGCCTTTGATGCTCGGACCCGCCTAGGGTCAAAGCGCATCATCTTTATTTAGAGGTTTGTATTTTTATAACATCATTACATGTAAGGCCATTTGTCATCCTTTTCCCAAGCCCAGTGGTCTCCCATATTGCCCCCGCCCACCCCATAAACAAAGCATGAAGTGACATTCAGTGTCTGGGCTATAGATTCAGCCAGTGAGAGGAACAAGTTTTTAGCAGAGATGGAAAATTCACTCCGCATCTCCTCATAAAAGGAGTGAAAAACTTGGTATGAGGAACTCTCATGGGTAACGGTTACTAATTTGAGGTGTAGCAGACTGTCAGGGTCAAGACCCTGTTTATCTATTTTTATACTAATTGTTTAATCAGGTGGCTTAAGTGCAGTGAAATTTACAGGGCTACAGGTGCCACAGGTGTAGTTAGGGGCAGCTTCCCTTGTGAAGGATGGCTGCGTATTTTGTCCTGTGTTAAACCAGATCAGTAACCATTAATAGTAATTATGCATCCTGCTCAAAAGAGATAGAGCAAATAAAAACCTTTCACCATGAGACTAGTCAGCAGGGCAGTTTCTGCCAAGCCTCTGGCGAAGACTAGGGTGAGAACTACAGCAGCAGATACAGACAAGGGGTGACAATGCAATACAGTGAGATAACTGGTGTGAAAAACAGCCCATTTGTCCCATCGGAGAGTCGACTCCTCAAGCTTCTGCGTGCATAGACTAGTCAGTTTTCGGGATGATTGGAGCAGGGTTGTCATCCGCTGTTCTTGGTCCCCCATTGTTTCCTGGGAAGTGGAGTCCTGCTGAAGGAGAGTGCTCAGGTTCTGGAGGGTGATCCTGCATGGTGAAGCTGAATCAGGGATGCAGTCCCACTCCAGAGAAGCTGGCTTGACTCGGCTGTGGTGGATCCAAGCAGCAATCTCTGCTACTTTAACTATGGTGGGAGTGGACAAGATAACAACCAAAGGGCCCCTCCAATGGGGTTTTAATAATTGGACATTTTAGCTTTGGTTTTTTTTTTGAGTAGAATTACCTTGGCAACAATATACTGTCAGTATATATGTCCTAGAAAACTCATTGTTTAAAAAAGTTAAAACTACCATCTTTAAGTATTAAAGGACATGTTTAGAGCCAGTAAAAATAGTTATTTTGTCTCTATTTTAGTAGAACACCCTGTCTAAAAATATGAGTTTGTGTCTGGAAGGGCTTTAAATCCAGATAGCCACACATGCATAAGAACCATTTCTTCAATCCTCTTGGCCTTGGTTATTTTTGAGAGGTCTGGCACCAGTGACTCCATTTGAACTTTGATGGCATTCCGCCTTTGTCTCCAAACTGCTTTTCTCTGAGCAGTCTCTTTTGAAGATCTGTCTTCCATCCAAGTACTAACCAGGCCTGACTCTGCTTAGCTTTCGAGACCAGACGAGATTGGGCGTGTTCAGGGTGGTATGGCTGTAGACTGAAGAGCTTTCTTGATTGGTTGCTTCTTCCTGGATTTTTTTTTTTTTTGGTTGGTTTTGGTCCCATGTTCAGGGGGAAATAACAAGCAGATCAGGTGGGAGTCAGTACCAACTAGATTCTTTTGGTCAAATTTAAGCAACAAAGAGGCTTAGAAGGAGTGGCTCTTAGGCAATGGGCTTCTAGACAAGGACAAAATCTAACAAAAGCAGATGTCTAAAAAGCTAACCTGGTTGACACATTAGTAGTTATTAGAGTCATTTTTTTATGGACTTGATTGTAAATGCCCCAGAAGGATTAGAACTGCAATGACAAAAACTTAAGTCATGGTTAAAATTCTGATGGACAATTTAGCAACTAACGGAGCAGTATGTCAGTACAACTACCCTGTTGTTACCGTGTTTATCTGAATTTTGTGTTTTAGAAGACTTGATATAATTGAAAAACATAAATATATTTAATATATAGTAACCAGCATCACAGTTCTATAGCAGTTATGTATACCTATTATTTTAGTTGTTGCTCTTTTTTTTCTTTTATTATTCATATGTGCATACAAGGCTTGGGTCATTTCTCCCCCCTGCCCCCACCCCTTCCCTTACCACCCACTCCGTCCCCTCCCTTACCCCCCCAATACCCAGCAGAAACTATTTTGTCCTTATTTCTAATTTTGTTGTAGAGAGAGTATAAGCAATAACAGGAAGGAACAAGGGTTTTTGCTGGTTGAGATAAGGATAGCTATACAGGGCATTGACTCACATTGATTTCCTTCTAGGTTAATTCTTTTTGATCTAACCTTTTCTCTAGTTCCTGGTCCCCTTTTCCTATTGGCTTCAGTTGCTTTTAAGGTATCTGCTTTAGTTTCTCTGTGTTAAGGGCAACAAATGCTAGCTAGTTTTTTAGGTGTCTTACCTATCCTCACCCCTCCCTTGTGTGCTCTCGCTTTTATCATGTGCTCAAAGTCCAATCCCCTTGTTGTGTTTGCCCTTGATCTAATGTCCACAGATGAGGGAGAACATACGATTTTTGGTCTTTTGGGCCAGGCTAACCTCACTCAGAATGATGTTCTCCAATTCCATCCATTTACCAGCGAATGATAACATTTCGTTCTTCTTCATGGCTGCATAAAATTCCATTGTGTATAGATGCCACATTTTCTTAATCCATTCGTCAATGGTGTGGCATATTGGCTGTTTTCATAACTTGGCTATTGTGAATAGTGCCACAATAAACATGGGTGTGCAGGTGCCTCTGGAGTAACCTGTGTCACAGTCTTTTGGGTATATCCCCAAGAGTGGTATTGCTGGATCAAATGGTAGATCAATGTCTAGCTTTTTAAGTAGCCTCCAAATTTTTTTCCAGAGTGGTTGTACTAGTTTACATTCCCACCAACAGTGTAAGAGGGTTCCTTTTTCCCCGCATGCTCGCCAACACCTGTTGTTGGTGGTGTTGCTGATGATGGCTATTCTAACAGGGGTGAGGTGGAATCTTAGCCTGGTTTTAATTTGCATTTCCTTTATTGCTAGGGATGGTGAGCATTTTTTCATGTGTTTTCTGGCCATTTGAATTTCTTCTTTTGAGAAAGTTCTGTTTAGTTCATGTGCCCATTTCTTTATTGGTTCATTAGTTTTGGGAGAATTTAGTTTTTTAAGTTCCCTGTATATTCTGGTTATCAGTCCTTTGTCTGATGTATAGTTGGCAAATATTTTCTCCCACTCTGTGGGTGTTCTCTTCAGTTTAGAGACCATTTCTTTTGATGAACAGAAGCTTTTTAGTTTTATGAAGTCCCATTTATCTATGCTGTTCTTAGTTGCTGTGCTGCTGGGGTTTCATTGAGAAAGTTCTTACCTATACCTACTAACTCCAGAGTATTTCCTACTCTTTCTTGTATCAACTTAAGAGTTTGGGGTCTGATATTAAGGTCCTTGTTCCATTTTGAGTTAATCTTGGTATAGGGTGATATACATGGATCTAGTTTCAGTTTTTTGCAGGCTGCTAACCAGTTTTCCCAGCAGGTTTTGTTGAAGAGGCTGCTATTTCTCCATCGTATATTTTTAGCTCCTTTGTCAAAGATAAGTTGCTTATAGTTGTGTGGCTTCATATCTGGGTCCTCTATTCTGTTCCACTGGTCTTCATGTCTGTTTTTGTGCCAGTACCATGCTGTTTTTATTGTTATTGCTTTGTAATATAGTTTGAAGTCAGGTATTGTGATACCTCCAGCATTGTTCTTTTGACTGAGTATTGCCTTGGCTATTCATGGCCTCTTGTGTTTCCATATAAATTTCACAGTAGATTTTTCAATCTCTTTAACGAATGTCATTGGAATTTTGATGGGAATTGCATTAAACATGTAGATTACTTTTGGGAGTATCGACATTTTTACTATGTTGATTCTACCACTCCATGAGCATGGGAGATCTCTCCACTTTCTATAGTCTTCCTCAATCTCTTTCTTCAGAAGTGTATAGTTTTCCTTGTAGAGGTCTTTCACATCTTTTGTTAGGTTTACACCTAGGTATTTGATTTTTTTTGAGACTATTGTAAATGGAATTGTTTCCATACATTCTTTTTCAGTTTGCTCATTGTTAGTGTATAGAAATGCTAATGATTTTTCTATGTTGATTTTATATCCTGCTACCTTGCTGTAGCTATTGATGATGTCTAGAAGCTTCTGAGTAGAGTTTTTTGGGTCTTTAAGGTATAGGATCATGTCGTCTGCAAATAGGGATATTTTGACAGTTTCTTTACCTATTTGTATTCCTTTTATTCCTTCTTCTTGCCTAATTGCTCTGTCTAGGAATTCCAGTACTATGTTGAATAGGAGTGGAGATAGTGGGCATCCTTGTCTGGTTCCTGATTTTAGAGGGAATGGTTTTAGTTTTTCTCCGTTAAGTATAATGCTGGCTGTAGGTTTGTCATATATAGCTTTTATAATGTTGAGGAACTTTCCTTCTATTCCTAGTTTCTTAGAGCTTTTATCATGAAATGATGTTGGATCTTATCAAAGGCTTTTTCTGCATCTATTGAGATGATCGAGTGGTTTTTGTCTTTGCTTCTGTTAATGTGGTTTATTACGTTTATTGATTTTTGTATGTTGAACCACCCCTGCAACCCTGGGATGAAGCCTACTTGGTCGTGGTGAATAATCTTTTTGATGTGTTGCTGAATTCGGTTTGCCATTATTTTGTTGAGGATTTTTGCATCAATGTTCCTTAAGGAGATTGGCCTTTAGTTCTCCTTTTTGGAAGTGTCTTTGCCTGGTTTTGGGATAAGTGTAATACTGGCTTCATAAAATGTGTTTGGCAGTTTTCCTTCCCTTTCTATTTTGTGGAACAGTTTAAGGAGGGTTGGTATCAGTTCTTCTTTAAAGGTCTGATAGAATTTAGCAGAGAATCCATCAGAGACCTGGACTTTCAATGTAGTGCTCATTTTTGAATTTGTTTTTTTTAAATCCTATCTGGAGGGTGCACATTTGCCATAACCCTTATATCAATGCACCAGTACTCCTTGTGCTCAGCTGCCTCTCATTTTTCTGTGTTTTAATAAACTCTTATTGTCTTGACAACAAGAACCAAAAATTTCTGACAATTATCTTGATAAAGCAAAAACCATTTTTAGATAATTTTTTTGTAATTGTTATCAAGAAAAATACAATATTTTAAAGATAGCCTTGTTGTTACGAGCTTAGAGAATTAAGTTTTTAGTTTAACATCAGTACATTAAATTTTTACCTTACAAAACCTTTAATATAACTTTTAGATTTTAGTTAACTTAATCACTTACATAAGCATCTATAAGCTCCATCTTTTTATGACAACTTACTCTGTATCTTTATGACAGCTTTTTTTGTATCCCCTGGGGGAGCTTGTCTTTATCTTTTTTTTTAATCTAAAAATATTTTTTACCTTTTATTTTTTAAAAATCACATCCTTAATACCTTTTATATATTTTTGTTACTTATTGAAAATAACTCAAAACCTTTTTAACTTAGAGCCTTACATTTGTATGAAAAAACAAGAAAGAAAGCAACCTTAAAATTATTTTTTTATATAAAAACAATTTATAGAAAGTCCATTTGTTAATAGGCCTATATATTATAAGAGAGAATTTAATTCCAGATTGTATTTATGAGAGAATGAAACATGTGAAGGTCATTTCTTTACCCAAATTCCAAAATTTTTGTTGCAGGTTGTAGCCTCCCTTTTCCTTTTTTTCCCCCCCTCTGGTTTGAGCTGGAGTGTTAACCCCTGAATGCCTGCATCTTAGTGAGACCTGATTGAAATAAGTTTGATACCTGTTTTTTAAAAAGGAGCAGTAGAACAGAGTAATAATTTTTACATTGACTTTATAATAAGAACTGTTGTCAAGATGTTTACATATTTATGTGTAAAAAGCCTAAGCAGTTTATAACAGAGAAAACAAATGTTAAAGAAAACAAATACCCTGATTTTTTTTGTTATCTTGAGTATCATATTAAACTTATAGCAGCAGTGTAAGAACCATTTTGAAGATGCTTCCACATACACACATGCTGTGAGTGCACCATTAGATGGATGCATAGTCTGACCAGCCATTAGCAAGGGAATCATAAGCATCTCATGATTGTCTCAATAATAGACCAAGCTTACTGCACCAATCTTTTGGAACAGTTTTCTTTTTACCAGCAACAGTCAAAGTTGCTCTTTTTTTTTTTCTTCTACCCTTTTAGGTAGGTTCTCCCCATTTATGCTCCCTAGAAGTAAAGGTGCCCACAAGTTCAGTATTTCTGGCATATTTAAATAATCCTAAATTGTTTTCTATTTACTTTTTATTATCAAGACATAAAACATAAAAACTCAACTGAAGGAGTGTATTAAACCTTTCATCGTTTTCTGTCTCCAAACATTTTATGATATTTTACTTTCTCTCTCTCTCTCTCTCTCCCCCTTCCTCACTTCATCCATGAAGACCTCATCCCAATTTTGTTTCCATTTCTCCACTTCTCCCTCTCTACATTCACAATCCTTCTGCAACATTCCTTTTCTTTCAAGTCAGACCAGATCTTATGTATCAGTGCAAGTCCATCTTTTATGTGTTAATTTTTGTAAGAGCTCAGTTAGTGCTGTGCCTCAGTCCTCCTTCAGGGTGCCCATTTAAGATGTGCAAACTGGGGCACCAAAGCTACCCATCAGACTGAAAGACTCTGATTTCTCCTCAGTATGCCCAATAAATTGCTGTCTGAATTTAAACAAACAACTGAGTCTGGTTTTTGAAGACCAGTTTTAGCCTCTTGGATTTTCCCATTCTCCTAGGTGTTAGTTTGTTTATTTATTTTAACAATTACTCTGTACACTTCATTAATCACAGTTTTATCTAGTGACCCTTCTGGGGGCCATCCTACACCAAAAGCAGGCCAATCTACTTCACAAAGGACCTCTAGCTGGTTAGGAGTTAATTTACTCCATAGTCTCCATTAAATCCCTTTATAAAGTTATTAATCAGACACTTCAAGGGAGTGTTTTACTCTGATTTCCACCCACCTCCTCCCATTACCAGAGGGAGGAGATATGTCTCAGCTTGCATTTTTATATACTCTCACACAGCATAGTACTTCATACTGCTCCCTGAACCTGAAAGACATGGTTTCACCCCTCAAAAAGGCAGTTACTAGGGTGTCCCATTGGGAGGTGATCAAACTCCCCTTCTGTCTCCTGGGGCAGGTCTGAATTTGAACTCAAGTTCTTACCAGTCTGATGAGTGGTGCTCCCCTCCCCTCACTGGTCCCTGTGCCTCACTGCATCTGAGGCCCTCGCCCTGACTAGCCAGGAGGATGAATCCCCTTCCAGATCAAGCTGTCTGTTGGTGCCTGGTGGGATCTCCTCTTGGCCATCTGGGGGGACACACCTGGTGACAAGGGAGTTGATAACTCACCATCTCCACAATCTGGGATAATGAGCCCCCAAGAAATGTTGCAGGAGTTTTCTAGCTGAGATAGGAGACTCTGAGGCAATTAGCAGGAAGCAACGTTTTATTGTGCCAGCATGAGACTCACAGACTCAGTCCAAAGGCTGAGCCCTGAGAACAAAGGGGTCTCACCTTATATACCCTTGCAAGCAGGTTACAGAGCAAAAAGCAAGGTCTAATCCATATATGGTTATATTTAATTTTATTGGCTTCTTTATCCTAGTGCTATGTGACTTTCCCCTCCCTGGTGCTATGTGACCTTCCTCATGTTCTGATTTCTCAGGTTTTATCTTTCTGCTATGCCATCCCTACCTCCCTGCTACTTTCTCAGGACTCAGGCCTAGACTGATTTCTTCTGATCCTCCTCTCTGCTGCAGTTAGTGGAGTTAGTGACTTCCTTAGATTTCCACAGTTAGTTCAGGGGAAGATTCTGGAACCTGTGCTTTTGAACACTATGTTCTATCACCTCTCAAATGAAGAGCCTGATGGACATCAGATTGACCATAGACAGCTCAGACACTTTATCTCTCTGGTACTCCTTTAATATCACTTCTTGTGACAACAACAAATCTAGCCTCCTTGGAATGGTGCAAAAAGACTCAGAATGGTGCTGGTTTTCCTTTAGACCCTCCCTCTGGGATGCACAGAGTCATGTGGTTAGGACTATCAGAGGCAGCCAAAGTCAGGTCTAAGCTTCCAGCCACCATGCAGGCAGCTCCACTTTCCTGTGAGTAGGGATGTGATTGAGTTTTAAATTATACTTCAATTAAGCCTCTCTTCTTTCAGTCCTCAGGGGAGCACTCTCAGGCCTGGACCATACACTTGTAAGAGCTAATACCATAATCAGGTGCCTGTTCATCTCACATAAACAGGCCCATTAGCGCCTCAGTCTGTCTGGCCATGCACTTTCCTGCCATTGCCTGGAGCCAAATCAGTTACACAGACGGAAAAATCATTAGCAGTAATAATATTCTCTGTGTGGTTTGGTTTCCTGTTCCTTCTGTTTAGCTGATAATAGGTAATCCCTTGCTGGGTGCTGGGTACTATGCTATTGTACATTGATTGCCTCACTTCAACTTGAGAAAAAACCTGGGAGATAGGTAATACTTAATCATCACGTTATAGGTGAGGAAACTGAAGCTTATAGGGCTTAAGTGTGGGACCTATGATGACATAATTAATAGGCAGTGAATCCAAGGTTAAGCCTAGATGGAGTAATCCAGAACCAACACCACTTACTCATGATGCCTCTTAGGCCCTGGATGACCGGTACTCATAAAATAGTATACCCTTGCCACTCCTCTTCCTTTCAAAGGTGAAATTCTGATGTTTATGGAATGGGATATAGTGGGAACCACTAGCGATCACCAAGCAAGCAGTAACTAGAAGACAGCTGTGTGGCTATACTAATATTAGAGAAAATAAAATTTAAGACCAAAATTGTTGACTAGGGACAAAGATGAACATTTTTATAATCATAGAACATCAAACCATTAAAAGATATTGTAAATATATATGCATCTAAAAATAGAGCACAAAAATACATGAAGCAAACACTAAAAAACAATTGAAGTAGACAGTTCTATAGTAATAATTGAAGAATTTAATACTTCACTTTCAATACTGCATAGAATAACTGGATGGAAGATCAACAAGGTAGTAGAGACTTGAACAAAAATACAAACACACCAGACCTGACAGGCAGCAATAGAACCCTCTACCCCAGAATGGTAGAATGAAAATTCTTCTCAAGTGCACTTGGAACATTCTCCAGGATAGGCTGTCTCAATAAATCCAAAAATAGTGTAAAAAGAATAAACTACTTAGGGATAAATTGCACATATGAAGTGTAATACTTATACTTCGAAATGGCAAAACATTGTCAAAAGAAATTAGAGACCTAAATAAATAGAAAGATACTATGTATTCATGAGCTTGAAGACTTAATATTGTTGAGATGGCAGTACTTCCTAAATTGTTCTCTATCAGTATAATCACAATCCCTGCTAGATTTTTGAGAAATTGACAAGCTGATAATGGAATTCATGTGGAAATGCAAGGGACACAGAATAGCCAAAGCAATCTTGAGAAAAGAATGAAGTCACACTTTCTGGTTTCAAAACTTGAAAAACTACAATAATCAAAAGTGTACAATCAAAGTATATTATATACATGAATGTAAATGTCATAATGAGACTATTATTTTGTACAATTAATGTAAGCTAATAAAAAAGAAGAAAAAAGACAAAGAAAAAAAGAGTATGGTACTGGCTTAAGGATAGACATAAAGATCAGTGGAATAGAATTGAGAGTCTATAAATAAATCCACACATTTATTATATTCAACTGATTTTTCAACAAGAATGTCAAGACATTTAATGGGGAATGAATAATCTCTTCAACAAACTATGTATCTAGGAAAACTGAATGCCCATGCAAAAGAAAAATTTGCACTACTACTTCATACCAAATAAAAACTTAACTCAAAATTTATCAATGACCTAAATTTAAGGGCTAACACTATAATATTCTTGGAAGAAAATGGGTATAAATCTTCATGTCTTTGAATTAGGCAACAGTTTCTTACATGATAAAAAATGAAGTTTATCAAAATTAGAGGATCCAATAAAGTGTTTCAAAGGCACTGTAAGCAAACTTAAAAGATGATTCACAGAAGAGGATAAAGTATTTGCAAGTCTGATATGTATATGATATCATATGTATGTGATACTAGGCCTACTGATAAAGGCCTAGTATTTAGAATATATAAACTCAACAATAATATAAATACATAAACTCAACAATTATATATATTATATATATTGTATATAAAACTCAACAATAAAATCAGAAATCGCCTAATTTTAAAATGGGCAAAGGAGTTTTTAGACATTTTTTGAAATAAGACATACAATGGGCAATAGCACCTGAAAAGATGCTCAGTCATCAGGGAGCTGCAAATCAAACCCACAATGAGACACCACCCTATCCACTAACGTGTCTATAATCAGATAAAGACAATAGCAAATGCTGATGAAGAAATTGGAACCCTCATACAATGTTGGTGAGAATGTCATATGATGTGGGCACTTTGGAAGACAGTTTGAAAATTTCTTAAAGTGCTAAACATAGAACTCCTAAATGATTGGCCAATTTCACTCTTAGGTATCTATCCAAGAGTGGTAAAACATGCATCCACATAAAACTTTTATACAAATGTTCATGGTAAAATTATCCATATTGGCTCAAAAGTAGAAATAACCCATATACACCTCAACAGATGGCTAAACAAAATACTATATCCATACAAGATTATTAGCTTATAAAAATAAATGAGTACATGATTCATATTATAACACAGATGAACCAGGAAAACATTCCGCTAAGTGAGAGAAACCAGACACAGAAGGTCACATAGTGTATGAGTTCAGCTATCTGAGGTGTCTAGAATAGGAAATCCCTACAGGCTGGTAGGTAGGAGGATGAATGATATCCAAGAGATGGGGGAGTGGGAAGTGTGGCATGACTGCTAATGGCTACAGGGCTCCTTATGGAGCTAGTGAAAATGTTCTGAAATAAATTAAGTGTTCTGAAAATTAGAAATAAGGGCAAAATAGTTTCTGCTGGGTATTGAGGGGGTGGGGGGAGAGGGAGGGGGCAGAGTGGGTGGTAAGGGAGGGGGTGAAGGCAGGGGGGAGAAATGACCCAAGCCTTGTATGCACATATGAATAATAATAAAAATAAATAAGTTAAGTGTTCTGAAATAAAGAAATACAAATTACCAGCAAGTATAAGAATTCACTACTTGTTACTTGAACATCAGTAATTATCAAGGAAATGCAAGTTAAACCCACAATGAGATACCATTTCATATCCATCAAAATGATTATTACCAAAAAAGAAGAAAGATAGGTGTTGGAGAGGATGTGGAAGAAAGGAAGGAGAGTAAATTTGCATAGCCGTTATGGAAATGGTATGGAAGTTCCTTGAAAAATTAAACATACAACTATCACATGATCCCACAACACCACTATTGGGTATATACAAAGGAAATGAAATCAGTATGCTGAAGAGACATCTGCACTCCTATGTTCATTGCTGCACTATTCACAATACCCAAGATATGGAAAGAAAGCATTACACATATACACATACATATATATACATACATACATAGGACTGAATGCTATTTAATCTTAAAGGACAAGAAAATCCTGTCATTTGCAACCACACGGATGAACATAGAGAACATTATATTAAGTGAAATAGCTACACACAGAAAGATAAAGGATCTCACTTATATGTGGGAGGGATCTAAAAAAATTGAACTCATAGAAGCAGACTGTAGGTCGTGGTTATTAGTTGTTTGGGGGATTGGGGACATAAGAAATGCTGGTTAAAGTACAAAAGTTTCAGTTAGAAAGGAGGGAAAAGTTCAAGAGAACTATTGTAAAATCTGGTGACTAGTTAACAATAATGCATCATATTCTTTTTTTTGGTGGGACTGGAGTTTGAACTTGGGCTTAGGTGTTCTGCAGGTTGAGCCACACCTCCAGTCCATTTTGCTTTGGTTATTTTGGAGATGGGATCTTGTGAACTAATTGCCCTGGCTGACCTTCAACCACAATCCCCTTGATCTCAGCTTCCCAAGTAGCTAGGATTATAGGTGTGAGCACCGGCACCTGGCTAATGTATTATATTCTTGAAAATTGCTAAGACAGTAGATTTTAAGTGTTCTTACCACAAAAACATGCTGAATATATGAAGCAGTGCATATGTTATTCAGCTCAGTTTAAGCACCCCATAATGTTTACATAAATCACACCATGCTGTACACCGTAAATGTGTACTCGGCATACTCGTCAGTTTAAAACTACAGGAAATTGTCAGTTCACAAAAATGATATGTATTCAAATATAAGCGTTTTGTAGTGTGTGTGGCAGGGGACTATTGATGAAGTATATTAAATATATTTCTGTTTCTTCTGACCACAGGCATTCTTCTAGTCTTGAATTTGTTGTGTCTTTTGAGAGAGTGTTTAAAAACAGAAGATCTATCAGAAAAAGCACAGCAAATTAGGACACGTTAAATAATTTTTCCAAGTATTGTAAACAAAAAAGTTTTAAAATGGAATAAGGTCCAGAATATTGAGGTCTACAGAGTTGGAAAAGCTCACGGATTAGTTCCTAAACAGTAAGAGACAGGAATTACAAAGGCTTGGCATGACAAAACAACAACAACAACAAAACCAAGAAAACGTTTCAGGTGACTAAAATGAATCATGAGAAATAATCTGATTAAAGGTATGTTCTGGCTGACTTCACTGTGACTTTGAGACAGTCCTGAGGCAAGAAAGTGAAAGAAAACTGTCAGCACATTTGAAAACTGTGTCTCCCAGAAGAAACGATGGGCACGGTTTTTGGCAAATGGAACCGCCCAGATGCGAGGAGCTCAGAAGCTCCCCAAGCTGTTGAGGAAACAGTATTGTCAGAGAAACCACAAGCCTGTCAAAAAAGCAAAAGCAAGAGTTCGTTAGTGAAGCCAGGAAATGGTGCATCCCCCAAGAAGACTATTCTCTCTAGTTCCCTCTTTCTCTCCCTAGTTCCCTCTTTCTGTGTGGCCAAGGAGAGTAAGGGACCAGGTGGCAGCAACTCAGAGGAGGGTGCCAAGAGTTGCCTGGGGAGCAGTGGAGGAAGGAGGCCCTGCTCCTGTGGGCAGCCTTGGGACTTCAGCATTGTCACAGCAATGGCTGTGTGTGCTTCAGTCTTCCCTTTCTGACTGGAGTGTTTCTACCCTATTCCTATTATTTGTAGCTGGCCTGAGTCTGAAGTAGACAACTTGCCCTTTTCATTCAGGTCTTCAGTTTTACATTGTTGCTGATGGGGCAACCTAAGAAATGCAGTGACAGATTGGCCTGGTCCCATGAGGAGTGTCAAAGCTGCTCCACTTGTGGGAAGAAGGAAACACACAGATAGTTAATGATCAGGAGAGTGTACCATGGTGGAAACTGTTACTGGTCACCAAATAGACTCAAAATTTCCCAGTCTAACAAGTTGGCTGGTGATTTTCCTTTCTTATAATGTTTTTCTGAGATTTTGTTTGTTTTTGGTGATACTGGAGATTGAACTCAGGTCCTTGTACTTGCTAGACAGGATGTTTCTCCTCCTATTTTCTGGACATGAACTGATCTTTTTTAAGATCAGTATTATTTATTCCTTAAGTTTTTGTGATGACGTTTGTGCTTAGTTTTTGTTGACTTGTTTTTGTGGGAAGAATTTAAATTTCATTTAAACAAATTCCTTTGATGAATATAGGACTACTGGTAATCTTTTTTTATTTCTTCTTACAGCAATTTTGGAAAATGGTATTATTATTATTATTATTATTTTGGTGGTGGTACTGGGGTTTGAATTCAGGGCCTTATGCTTGCTAGGCAGGAGCTCTACCACTTGACCCATTCTACCAGCAACTTGGAAAATTGTATTTTAAGGACTTGTATACTTTAATGCAAATTTATTGGCATTAATATTGGCACATAGAATGCCAGTTTATTGGCATAAGGTCTTTTATAATATCTTCTCGTTATCTTGTTAAAAGTTCTGCGTGTCGGTAACAATATTCCTTTTCAAATGTACTTTTTTAGTATCTGTGTTCTGTCATCATATCTTCATAAAATGTCTTGCTAGGAGCTTATTAATTACATTAATGTATTCAAATAACATCTTTTTGACTTTGTTGGTTGTTTTCTGTTGTATGTCTATTTTGTATTTCATCAATGTTGGATCTTTATTCCTCCCTTCCTTTTTGGGTTTACTTGGCTGTTTTTTCTAGCTTTTTTGAGTTGAAGTTGGTTCATTGGTTTTTGACCTTTCTTTTTTGTGATTGATAGATGTAAAGGCCTAAGTTTCTTTCTTGGCTCTTCCCTCGTGGCGTTGGCCACCCTGCCTCCCTTCTCCCACGCACCTGATAGTGAAAGACGCCGAGAAGTGGAAACGCAGACTGGAACCTGCATGAGGCTCAGAGTTTGGAGAAGGCCATGCAGGAGAGCGCCTGCCCTGCATTGCCTTGTGAGTTGAGCAAGAACCAGGACTGATCCGTTGAGCTGCTGAGCATGTTTTTTGAAGAGGCTTGCTGTGGCGGGGCCTGTGGTGGCTGATAGAGGGCTTGTGTTAGATCAGCTCTCGTGGGAATCTCTGTGTGGTGTGCCATGACCTCTGCTTCATTCTCTAAACATCGGTATTAGGAGATTGTTGCTAGAATTTTTGCCGAAGCTATGGGGGTAATGGAAGGGGATTACAGCACACAGTAGGAAATAACTTTACATTTCATATGCCTTTCCCTGCTTCCATAGGGAAGTTTTCATTGGCTTTCTATTTAATTGTTTAAATTGACATAAATTAATTGTACAAAGGGGTTTCATTGTGATATTTCCATACAAAGAGATGGCTGCTGGCTGTCTAATGGAGAGTCAGTACAGGCCCTCCTAAGCTGAGAGCTTTCTACCCGGAGCCCAGAGTTACAGTTTTATTTATTTTCCTGCTGCGTACTTCTAGGCCCCAATTTAAAAAAAAATTGTACTGCTTTTAATTATCTATCTCTCTATTTATCTTTCTATCTTTCTATTTACCTCTCTTTCTCTCTCTCTATCATTTATCTCTATCTCTCTATCTTTCTATTTATCTCTATCTGTCTCTCTCTATCTCTCTATCTGTCTATCTATTGTTTTGGCAATGCTCGAACTATACACATGCCAAGCAGGCAGTTTACATCCCCAGCCTGTATGTTCAGGTTATTACTGATTTTATTTCATTTCTTTCATTCTTTACATAGTTGAAACTGTGCTCTTGTGTCCTACTTTCATAACTTAAATTTCTGTCGTAAGCATTTACTACGCTATTATATGGTCTTGATAAATATCTTTTTTTATTTTGGTGGAACTGAGGTTTGAACTTGGGGCTTTGTTCTTGCTAGGCAGGTGCTCTATTGTTTCAGCCATACCTCCAGCCTTTTTTGCTCTGATGATTTTTGAGAGAGGTCTTGCTTTTTTTGGGAGAGACAATACTTGGAATTGCACTCAGGGTCTCCATGTGGCAGGGATAACAGGTGCTTGCCACTGTGCCCTGCCTTTAGTTGAGAGGGATCTCATGAACTTCTTTTTGCCCTGGCTGGCCTCCACTTGTGATCCTCCCCATCTCTGCCCCCAAATAGCTAGAAGTACAGGTGTGAGCTATCAGTGCCCAGCTGATAAACATCTTTTTTATGTTCACTCTTTTTTTCCTACTTAAAAACACAAAGGCCAATCCTAAAGGCTATGTGAGGATAAGAATTTCCTGACAACAGGTCCTGTCTGGGGTTGGTACCAGTGGGAGGGGGGAGGATATAGGAAAGGGTGAAGGAGGGTGAATGTAGTGGAAATATTATATACTCATGTATGAAAATGGAAAAATGAGACCTGCTGAAACTATTCCAGGAATGGGGGAGGAGGGTTTAAAGGAGAATGATGGAGAGGGTGAATTCAACTATGATATATTGTGAGCACTTTTGTAGATGTCACAATGTACCCCCAGTACAATAATAATATAATAGAAAAAAACTATTAAAAAATTAAAAATGCTTCCTGTAAAAAAATTCCTGACATATTGGGCTGTGTGACTCAGCTAGACAGAAAGCTAAAAGACAGAGAGAAGGCTATTACTAAATACCTCTGTGGGGTGTCTGCTTGGACAGAGCTCTCCTGCTAGGACAGCCTGTATTCTCAGCTCCAGGATGGCAGATTCAGATGCATTTGGATGTGGGGAGTGGGCAGGTGGCACTCTGTCTGCAGAAGGCTCTGGAGCCTCTTGGGAGAGGCCCAGTTGCTGGCTGTTGCTGTCTCTGGCCCAGCCTCAGAGGGGTGGCTGTAATGAAAAGTGACTGAAAACAGGGCAGTTCACGGGAATTGCTGCAGGAGTGCTGGGCCACTCTACCTTGTGTTCTCTGTAAGAGTGACCACAGGAGACAGTGACATGGTGGTGGGAGTGATCCTTTCCCTCAGGGTGGAAAAGTCTGGGAAACAGATTGGACACAGCTGTCTGAGCCATGAGCTGGACCAAACTACCCTGGCCTGGGGCAGGAAGTTGGAAGAACTCCAAATTAGGATGCCATAGGACCTGGCTGTGACTTCAGTGTTCAACCTGATTGGGTACCAGTCATCAACTATGAAAAAGGCAAGAGAGATCAGAGGCCGAAGGTGGTGACTCTCAGCACTGTTCTGAGGTCCTCAACTGAGGAGGTGAGGGAAGCCAGAGGAGCAGCTGGGCTTGGCCAGGTACCTGTGGCCATCAGATTCACCGGAAAGCCTGCAGGCCAGGTGAGAGACAGGATGACCCTCTGTTGAGGGGTATCATCCCCTACTCCTCCAAGGTCCCCGTGAGACTGTGTATGGGATCGGGAGATATAAGAGAGGGCTTGGGAGAGAAATGCCCACCAGCACCACAGGAGTTGGCCAGGCAACACAGACAAATAAATGCCTCGGAATCTGGCTTTGTTGGAAGCCTCCCGTGTAATTGGTGTAGCTGTTCTTTTTGCCTTGTTCCTTCAGGCCCAGAGAGCTGCAGCCATGACGTAACCAGCCTTTGGGTATTGCCCAAACTCTCATAGTTTCCCTATACCCTTGCCACACCTTTGCAAATAGTCCCTCTATCCCTCTATTAAATTACCTACTATTGGTGATGTCCTAAATAGCCCCTCTATTAAATTATCTATTAAATCCTTGATCCTAATATGAATGTACCATCTGTTTGTTGCTGAGACCTTACTGACAAAGGTCATTCTGTGGATGGTTCTGGAAGGGTCCCTGAGACTCTGGCTCTCAGAAACCAGCTCTGGAGATGGAGGAGGGGGACAGGGTTTAAAGGATGAATGGGTTTTATCACACAAAAAGTAAGAATATAGATTCTCACTTCATTGGCATACCTTCGAGATCCCTGGTAGGAGGTGGATCATCCATTTGGGCCTAAATCATCAGGATGGGTAGAAAAATAGATCTGGTTTAAGTCTGGGATAGGGTGGTGGCGTTAAGTGTATTATAATGAGGCCGTAGTCCAGGGCCAGTAACCTCACCCCGTAAACTCACCCTCACCCAGATCCATTTCACTTGCTGTGTGGAGAAAAGTTGGGCAGAAGGCCAGGCTCAAGGGGAGGATGGTTATTTACAGCTGGAGCCCATTAAGACAGGAATGGGTGAGACTAGGGTACCTGGCCGGCCCTGGAGCACTGCATGAAGTATGGGCACCATTATAACTATGACGTAAGTGCTTACAAAACAGCTCTAGGGACAAGGACATTCTGACCACTGACTTGCAGAGTATGTTCACATGGAAGGAATGCTTTGGAGAGACAGAGTTGGAAGCCCTCAGAAAACACAACTGGCTGGGGAAGAGTGGGCCTGAGGAATTTTCAAGCTAGTTTCTTATAAATTTAATAAATGCTGGAAACATGACAGAACTTTTAGAAAAGTTAATTGTAAAACAGCACTACCCTGGAGCACTAAATCTGGTTTTATTTACTCAGACCATGTGGTTCTTCCCTTAAGTGAAGTAAGGAATTTATCCACATTGAAAAACTGAGATTTTATTGTGTAAACTTACCAGACTATCCGATCACAAGTATGTGATAGTAATAAAGTGGGGGCGGGGAGGGAGAATGACTCAGGTATTGTTCCTGTGAATTCTCCCAGGGCCTTTGCACATGCCATTTCCAGTGTCTGGAGGCACTCCTCTCCTTCCCACCCTTCCGGAGGTCAGATTTCCTTGTTATGTTCTGATACAGCTCTGTATTTTCTTTCACAGCACTTTCACATTTTTGAAGTCAAGTTTTTGGGTATCCTTTGATTAATTTCCTGTCTTGCTCAATAGCTGACAATGTGCATGAAGGCCAGACTGCTCTCTGCTCTCCATTGTTGCTCTAAGGCCATTGCTTGACACCAGCTAGATGCTTAGCAGATACTTCATGGATGACGGCATGCCCAAGGGACTTTTAAAGCACGTCAAGTTCAGACTGGCTTCCCAAGTGAGAGAAGTTGAAGCATAATATCTCATGCTGGTAACCCAAGCCCGTGTTGCCTGTATTTCTATGTAATGACCTTTTATATCTCACCAGCAAGGAAGCAGGTGATAACCAGCGTGGTACCTGTATACATCAGGACTTCAGGAGGAATGGTAGTGAAGACGTTAGTCAGATCAAATCTTGCCCTTTATGGCAGGAAAGAGACACCTAGCTACTTTGATTTTTCCTGAAATTGTCCGAAGGTTTTCATTTAAGTCAGAGTCTTTGGATCTTGCAGTGGCTGCAAAGCTTGATGGTACATGGAGGCCAGCTTGGAGAAGTTTGGAGAAATGAAGATATCTAGACTGCACTGTGTTGATATTTTTCCTGTTATTATGAGAGATTCTAGACCTGGTATAACCAGTTAGCCATGAATATCAATGGAAATTATATTTAGAAATTATAATTCCTTGGTGGAATTACATATAAGAAAAGAAATACTAATGTCATAGGTCAGAAACTCTGAATGACTAATGAGAAGGGTGATGGCTTCATTAAAAGACATTTGGAGTTGGGTACTGGTAGCTCACACCTATAATCCTAGCTACTTGGGAGGAAGAGATCAGGAGGATTGCGGTCTGAAGTTAGTCTCTAGTAAATAGTTTGAGAGACTCTAGTTCCAAAATACCCAACACAAAAAGGGCTGGTGGAATGGCTCAAGTGGTAGAGTGCCTGCATGCCTGGCAAGTGTGAAGCCCTGAGTTCAAACCCTAGTACCACCAAAAAAATAATAATAATAAAGAAGAAGAAAAAAAAAAAAGACATTTGGATCCTATACTTCATTGAGGCTGAGATTGGGAGGATCATGGTTCTAGGTCAGCCCAGAAAAAAAGAGTTTGCAAGACCATATCTTAACAGAAAAAAGCTGGTGTGGTGGCACATGCCTATCATCCCAGTAAAAGTGGGAAGCTTAAAATAGGCTCATGGTCCAGGCCTGCCTGGGCAAAAAGTGAGACCCTATCTCAAAAATAGCCGACCAAAAAAAAGGCTGGAGTGTAGTTCAAGGTGTGGAGCACCTGCCTAGCAAGCTGGAAGCCCTGAGTTCCAACTCCAGTACACCAGACAAAAAAGACATTTGGAGCAAAGCATAGTGGTGCACTCTTGAAATCTCAGCTACTTAGGAGGCAGAGATAGGAGGATAGTGATTAGAGACCAGCCCAGGCAAAGTTATTGAGAGACAGTATCTGAAGAACAAACTAAATGCAAAAGAAAGGGGGTGTGGTTCAAGTGGTAGAGCACTTACCTAGCAAGTGGAGGCCCTCAGTTCAATCCCTGCTACTACCAAAAAAAAGGACTTTTGGCCCATGCTTTCCACCTTTAATTCTCCATCCCGTCCTCCTCTGTGAACATATGGACATAATAGCTGAAGATTTAGTCGTAAGACTCTTTCATAGACAAGGAAGAAGGACTTCTAACTCCCAGAGGGATTTGGGCCACACTTGAAGGATATCAAAGTGGTGTCTGAAAGGAGTCTGGAGTCTGGAATCTGGAGTTTCATGAATCAACTCATAATTTTCAACTCTTAACAAGTGAAAGAAGTTTTTTTCTTGTTTAGGCCATTATTATCTCAGGTCTCTGTTGCCCTCAGCTGAACCTAATTCCAACAAATCCATTGGGAAATATGAAATCACTGGTACACTGCAAGTGTTCACTTGTTTATTTGGAAAGGATGTGCACTTTGCTGTAGGTGACTGGGAGTTGGTCTGGCTGCAACAGGAATGATCTGGAATGTGAAATAGACATGCAATACACAGATGGCCAGTGCTAGGGCTTACCTTTTGGGAGCACTTGACAGGTGATAGATACTAGTAACTTCTAATTGATTTATTTGTCTTTCCCAAAGACTTGGGAAAGTCTGTGGAAACTTTGGGACTGAGCCGTTTGGGACTTGTCCAGTGTTCTTTTTCAGTTTCTGAGGATCTGGGTGGAGCTCTGTGTCATAGTGACCTTTGGGTCCCAATTCCTTTCTTTCCCTGGCTCTGTCCTCCTCTCTTCTGGGCTTGGCCAGCAGGAATGTGATTCTTCCGTTTTGTTCCTGCACTGTGCCATTTTGCCTGGAGGCTTGTGCATGGTCAGATAGTTGGTAAAGCCATCTACCCTGCCTTCTTCATGCTTGATGATGCAAAGAGGCAGTGGAGTTTTGAAATAACATCAAGAAATTTTAGTTTTTGATTTTCAAGCTTTTGATTTTTTGTTCTTCCAGTATTTTTTTTATTACAGAAAAATATACTGAAGGTAAAAATTGCCATTTGAACCACTTAATTTGTGCAATTCACTGGAATTCATATATTGTACACTCATAATTTTTTGATTTTTGAATTCTTACATCAAATTCTTAAGCAGAATCCTTTTCTTCTACCCAGAAGTGTTTATCTTCAGTGAGCCCATAAACTCATACTTGAAGAACAGGAGTTCAGGAACTTGAAAAATCCCTGTCTCATGCTAATTTTGCCCAGGCTGGTCTCTAATCATGATCCTCCTATCTTTGCCTCCAGAGTAGCTGAGATTGCAGGTGCCCACCACCATACTTGGCTCCAAATATCTTTTAAAGAAGTCATCATATTACCCTTCTCATTGGCCATTCCAAGCTGGTCCATAACATCCCAGAACAATGGTATCAATATTTCTTTTCTCACATACAATTCTACCATGGCGGGCTTCTCTCTGATACAATCCTCCAGATGTTCCTGGTAGAATCTATAGAGCTGTGGATGTTTTCAGTGTTGATGGTACTGTGAAGGAGTGATGGTAGTCAGCCCTCTGGAACCTTCCACTCAACTGGGATGCAAATACTGTGGGATAGGATAGCCATATACCCTTGCTTCTGGTTCAGCCTTTGACCTTTCAATGAACGGTCAGGTGGGTGATTCTGAACAAGGCGTAGGGAAGAGGATGACTTCAGACTGGGGATGTTAGGCAGAATCTTGGGGCGAATCCTGGCCTAACAGGAATGTTTGTGTTGGAAGAGGAGGGATGGGGCAATGGGATGACCACGTAGCTTTGTCCAAGCTCACTCTGGCTGCTTCTAAAACTTATAGAGGGCTGCATTAGAATTTGAAATCTGAATTTCAAATCATCAGCGAGAGAGGGAGGGAATTGAGGGCAGCTGATTTGGGGGAGCTCCCACAGTGAGTTAAATGCGCTGGGCTGTTTGAGACTGTGAGTCCCATCTATGAAAAGTCAATTGCACTCTCACCAGGATGGAGTACTCCTGTCACCCAGGGTGACACAGAGTCCTGAGGGAAGGCAGAGACAGCAGGCTGTTCTTAGATGGGGAAGGTCACTGCTAATTCCCAGACTTCAATTTAATTAGAGAGACCATATCAGATAATTAGAGAGACCTGTCAGATAGGCAGGCCCTGGGGAGCATCAGCCTCACTGTACTTTCAAACTAAGGAGAACGTTTTGTGGTCCTAGACTGTGGGGCTCAATCCTTAAATCCCCACGCACTGACTTTTCTTCCAGTGGGTCTACAGAGGAGTGAAGGACATAAGTCCAAGAATCTCAGTTGCCTCCTTCAAGACAGTCCTACTCCAGAGCTCTCTTCCTCTCCCTCTTCTGGCTTGCTTGTATGCCCATAATCTCCCCCCTTCCTGCCACAATCCTGAGAACATGCACTCTGGGACTAGGGCCACCTTTCATCCACACTAATTTTCAAAGTGCTCAGGTTTTACTCCATTCTAGAACCCTGTTTCCCAAAGAAGGAACCAATTCTTTGTTAAGCTGGGGGATGGCTATGCCCACTGGCAGTCAGATTCCATCTTGCTCGGGTCTGAGATGGAGTTAAAGCCACAGGGAGAAATTAGCCGGAGTGTGTCGGGGAAGGTTTGTACTCCCATTTTGCTACAGCATCAGCAAGGGCTGTGATGTCCTTCCATGCCAGAAGCCAGGACAACTGCTCTGGATACTTCCTGTGCTACCCTAATTCTGCCCTGTTGTCAGATGATATGTCATGATTTCTGTCCACTCAATTAGTAGCAGTCCCCAGGGCGTTCTGGCTTGAGCACTGGCTGTATCTGAAGAAGTGCGTGAAAGCGTTCTCAGAAGCATACCCTTCCTTTGTGGCTCCTCAGGGACGAGTCTGATCTCTGTAGCCCAGGGGAGTGTAAAAGGAGGCAGAGAAAGTGGGTATTTGGAGGGTGCCATGCCCATCTTCAAAGTGTATGTGCATAACGGAATAACTAGCTAGAGGGGAGCACCAGTGTGTGGAGGAGGCACACAGCTAGCTTCTAAAAACGCTTGAGTAAGCCCCAGTCCCCTAGTGCATCAGGAGTCACCAGAGTACTGTTGGAGCTGCTTTTAGCTCTGGCTCCAGGTGCTCTCCAAGTGTTCAAAAGTATCAATGAGCAGAACATCAGGCAGACTGGAGAGGAATGATGGTGCAGGGTGTCCGCCCCTAGTGTGGTGCTGCTGCTGGGGCAGGTGGAAGGGTGAGGATGGAGGAGGTGGTTGGGTTGGCAGAGACTAGCTGGTATTCACATTGAACTGAGGCAAAGTAAGGGATGTTAAAAATCAGTGTTCTTCAAGGTGGAGTGTGCAGAATGATCCATTCAAATGTAAAAGAAAATTTAAGAGTTGTATTTCTATTTTTTGTCTAAAAATCTCCTTTACTGATTTTTGCTAAATGGTTCCACATAGGCACCCTTACTTGGCTCATGTGTCAGGCATCCATGTCATATATTGGTAGGGAGAGAGCAGGTTCTCCAACCCCGGGGAAGGGGACTGGGCACCATCCTGCAGGATGGTCTTAAAACTGCTGTACCCCAGGCAAAGGATAGACAGATTATATTATCTGATATTTGCCTAAACTGTTCTCATAAAAAGGACAAGTGGTTTGAAAAGGTTTCTGCAAAGAAACCCATCAGTTGAAAAATAATATGAATAATGCAAGCAAAAGTCAACTCAAAAAATGGTAGAGCTAATAAATTCCTGCTGATAGGAAATCCATTATGATGATAATAGTCAGCTCTAATGATGGAGTCAACCAAAAAGTTCACATTTATTTTTAAAAGGCTACTCAAACTATGAATGACTATGTACTGTTCCTTGAGGTATTAAACAATAATAATATAAATATGCCATTCTGATCACAAAGCATGTATATTCAATAACCCTAGAGTATGGAGATAAACCTCTAAATTTTTTCAGAGATTTTCTAAACCATGAAATACTGGGTTGTGTAAAAATGTTTAGAAATTTCTTTTTAGGCTTTTATTTAATAATAAAAGGCAAAACCTAATCAATATCATTGGAGAAAACAGCTATTCTACTTGCCATGGTTAAAAATGACCAAGTTAGCAGAGAGATAATGGGAAAAGATAAAAATACATTCTGGCGGGGTGCTGGTGGCTCACGCCGGTAATCCTAGTTACTTGGGAGGCAGAGAGCAGGAGGATCAAGGTTCAAGGCCAGCCCAGGCAAATAGTTTGAGATACCCTATCTCATAAACACCCAACACACACAAAAAAGGGCTGCTGGAGTGGATCAAGTGATAGAGTGCCTGCCTAGCAAGCATGAGGCCCTGAGTTCAAACCCCAGTACTGCCAATATGTAAATAAATAAAAATACATTCTGTTGGAAGACACACGGAAAACATTGCAAAAGATTTGAAGGAAAGGATTTAGAATGCATGACGCATTGTAGAGGGTGGCCATAGGCTTGGATGCAGTTGCTGACATTATCTCACTTTGTCTTTGCTCTGCTTCTGATGCTAGCATTCACGGAGAAATACTTTCTGAGATCTACTACAATAAGGATATGTTCAGAACAGCGAATGACTTATTTAGTAACACCTGCTCTGGTTTTCATGTACGAGTGTAACCACTGGCGGGCTGGCTGCCCTGTCTGGAATGCAAAGCTGAGGGTTAACATGTGAAACTCATCAGCTACATCATCCGTTTACAAGTGACAGCTGTAAAGTTGAAGCACAAATGCCACAGGCTGTCTATATCATGGTTTATGTGAAAGAAAGAAAAAAAAACTACAGTACAATGGAACTTCATGAAACGTGGAACATGCTGAAAATCCGTTCCAGGACTCAAAGATTTACTGACCACCTCAGGACGAAGTACTTGAAAGTTGTGCAATTTAAAGACGAATTTCTTTAAGAATGATAGAGCATCATCAACAATATTGTAATACGTAACACCTGTGAAGGTAGAGACTATAAGGATGTGTACTGAAAGCTGTTGAAAAACGGGGGTGGGGGTAAAGGTGTAAGGGAGAATAATGGAAGGGATTAAATGGACTAAAGTAAAGCAAGCCACCGTGGGCATACATTGAGACACTCCTTTGAACATTGATTTAGATATTAATAATGAAAGATGGGACTTTAAAATAGGTACACTGTGTGTGGAGGCGTACTAGTGGGAGGGGGAAGGGTGAATGAAGGAGATGAAAGTGAGGATATATGGTTGATGGACTTCATACACTTACATGAAATGGAACAAAGAAACCTCTTGCAACTACTTTAAGTGGGGCGGGGAGGAGGTCGTGGGGGAGAGAAGGTAGGGGTGATCTAACCAATGTACAATATAAGCTTATTTGGAATTGTCACTATGTACAACAAATATATCCTAATTTTAAAAGATGAATTTCTTTAACCAAAAGGCAAATGTTCCAAATTTGCTGGACTTGGCTCTGCTGTGACTGTTACAAGAGTGCTGCCTAGAAAGAAATACACACACACATATACACACACACCCCTTCTTACTATATCCTTTCAGACAGAGGTGATATTTTAACAATGAATTGAGAAAATAACTGTGCTTTAACAGGCTATGGGGGAAAGCACTTTGAAAAGTGGTTTTTGGGCTGTTTCCATTCTCATGTGAATTTAATGCTAAAATGAAATGGTCAGTGTCACCTTTACCCTCACCATCACAACCTGTAAAGTTTAGAAGCGTATTTAAAAAACCCATTTTACAATGTTTCACATGCACAATCTTGAGTTTTTCAATAAACCATCCTATTCGTTAAAAAATATTTGCAAGAATAATTGATGAAAATATTATTGAAAATGGTTTCATGGACAAAAAAGAGTTTTCCTGTGGAATTTCACATTTGCAAAACTGGTAAATGGGATTTAAACAGTGAGAATTCCGATTTAGTAAGTGCAGTCAAAGAGCTCTTCTATTTATCTTTGTGGGATATCGTTTTTAAAATAAATAATAGTCACTAGACTGGGTATTGCATTAATTGAACTTAGAAGCGTACTTTCTAGTCTCATAAAATGTTACTTAGAATTTAGTAAAACCATTTTAATCATGTTACTGACTAAATAGGTTATTGCAAACAACTTTAAAGTGAAAAGAAAAAGGTAATTGAAAATTACTGCTTCATCTTTATTACACCCTTTAACGATTTTTAGTGTATCTATAATATATATTAATGCAATCGCATGTGCATATCATTTATAAATAGATAAATTGTACATGTCAGACTCAGAGGTAGAAGGAATAAAACTCGGTGCTCCAATGAGACAGCTAAGTGAAATCACAGTAAGGACGCACAGTGAAGCTCCCTAATAGTTTCCTCCACCCCTTGGTGCCTAATTTGGTGAAAAGGGACAGGGAGTCAAGGACAGCTCCCAACTGTGGCTTGGGGAGTGGGTGTGTGTTGTGGTGTCATCTGCCGGAGACTGGAGATACAGGGTTCTGTGTTCTGGAGGAAGGCGATTAGGTTCTAGACCTGCTTCCACGGGCCTGTACTTGAGACGCTGGCCCTGAAGTTACCATCTGCAGCTCTGGGGCAGTTTGGGCTGAAGGTGAAGTTCAAGAGTCGTTAGCAGACAGTGGGAATGGATGAGATCCCGCAGAGTGAGCGAGGGGACTGGCACAGTCAAACACCAGGGAATAGTATAAGGAAAAGCCGGGCTGTGGAGGCCGAGAAACCACGGGCAGCCAGGTGGGGGTGGGGGTAGGGGCGGGAGGGGTGGAAGGTGTGTGTGGGGGGCGGTTGATAACTTTGGAAACGTGCGCTCCGAGCATTGCAGGAAGGAAGGCGTGGCCAGCAGGCTGGGACGAGGTGAGCCAGCTGGGCTGTGAGGCACCTCCTGGCGTCGGCAACCAGGAGGTCATTCAGGACTTTGAGGGGCTGTGATCCAAGTGACCACACGGACACCTGGGAGAAAACAGATGCTTGCGGGGCAGTTCAGCTACAGAGGTAAGTCACCTGTGTGAGGGGTCGAGACCTCCCAGAATCCTGATTTGGAAAAAGTCCCGGTGGGGAGAGGAGGTCCGGCAAACCCCAATCCTGGGGGAGCGGAGTTGCAGCCCAGCTGGTGACAGCAGATGCGAGGCGCGGGGATTCTGGGTGGCATCTGAGTCCGTGCTGCGTCGCGGGCCGGGTGGAGCTCCGCTTCCGGCCGAGGGATCGGGCGGCCGCCGCGCCCTGGCGCTCTGAAGTTTCCTGTTGGCAGCGCGGCCGGGCGTTTCAGGTAGCGGCGGACAGGCCTTGGGTAGCCGGCGGCGGCCCGATCGGCGCCCCACTGTTGCCCGCTCCTCGCGCTCCTCCGCTCGGCGCCCAGGTAGGACTCGCCGGCCGCCCGCTCCTTCTCCGCCAAGGCGGCCCTCGCTCCTCCCGCCCTCCGCCCCCCACCCACCCCCGCCGGGGCCCTGGAGCGGGGGCTGTGTCGCCCTGCGCCCTGCATGGCTCGGCCCCCGTCCCTGCCGCGGCCCCTTTGGGGCGCGGGCTGGGAGCGCGGCCTGGCCGGGTTCCTGTCCCCGTCCGGGCCCCGACTCCGGCTGGCTTCAGTGATCGCATCCCAGCTCCGCTGCGCTCGCCGTGAGCCCTGCGCTGAGCGTCACCTGCGCTCCAGCCCTGCGGCCGCGCCCCTTGGGCCCACTGCATGGCGCTGTCCTCCCAACCTGGTGAGTGCTTGCGATGCTGCACCGCTGACCTTGGCCCGCGACCTGTGGCCCCTATGGCCCTTGCGGCCCAGTCCTGAGTGCTCTGGGTCAGAACCTAGGCTGGTGGCTTCCAGTTTACAGAGGAGGCATTGCTGACCTCCACCCCCTCCACCCGCCCTGGATCCCCAGGCTCGCTTCTTGCCCGGACCTGACTGGGCTCCTGCCCCTGTTCCCGAGATGGTCTGGGCTCTAGCGGCCTCAGGTGAGCCGGCAGCACCCAGGTTTCCTGGCAGCCTAGATTGGATTTGCAAGACTTAGGGGAAATTAAGGGATCTGGGACGTGCTGTCTCTAAAACACCAGGACAAGTTTCTAGGTGCTTGAGTCTGTCTGAAGTGGACAGCTGAGGTGGACTTTTACCTGGAGACAAGGGGATGGACAGGGGTGATAGAGCAATGAATCTTTTGATGTCTCATCCTACCTCTGGCTTTCTCTGGGCAAGGGACATGCATAAGCAGTAGTCTGCTTTCTGCCCTTGACTTCCTGGTAGCTGCTTTGCCAGCACAGCTGCTAATTGCCGGATTAGGCTGGCAGAGGCCTCTCATGTGAGTTGAGAACCCTGGAGTAGGAGAGTATGTGACTGGAAGCTTTTTGACTGGCAAATAAGCGAAGGAGTTGGCTGAAAGCTGGCAGCACAAGGAGGGATTTCAGCATGGGCCCGAGCCCTTATTGGCTATCCCTCTGGATGGAGTGATTAACATTTGGCCATCTTCAGTGAAAAGCTGACTGCAGCTGGAATCCTTCAAAGAGAAACTGCTCCCCTGGCTGTGAAGCATCAGTGCTGAGTGGTAGTGGAGCTACCAAGCCAGGTGGACAGAGCCTCTGTCAGCTCCCACAGTCTGGTCGCCTCCCATTTCTCAGAGTGTTGACAGCAGGTTTGATGTAGTTGGCCTGGACTGGCTGCAACTCTGAGGGGTCATCAGATGATGACTGGAGGGCACTGATCTCTCCAGGAATAATGGCTCTGTGTGGGTGGGTTGCTGGGAGACTCTGTGACCTGTCAGCCCCATCCTTAGCCCAGCCTTACTCCTGAGATAAGGGATGAGCAGGACTCACCTACATCAAAAAGTTCTCTGAGATACAAATTTGTTTTTCTTGCCTTTACACTTGCTGCATTGCTCTTCAAATGGCCTCAAAGTCAATCTCAGATCTTGATAATATCATTGGCCGAGAAAACAGGCTTAGGACTAAGCAGGGAGATACTTTTCTCTCCCCAAACTGTTTCTTGGCCTTCCTGGTTCTTTCACCATGTATATTAATCTCTCAGTTCTTCCACGTGCTGGCTTCATTTCTAGGACAAGAAACAATGGCTTTGTCTTTTGATACACGGTATGAGGAACTAACTATGGCATAGGAGGATGTGCTCATGGCTGGAGTCGTGGTTATGCATAGTCACCAAGAAGTAGCTTCATAGAGGAGATGGCTGTTCCTCCTTCTGAGCCAAATTCACATTTAAACAGGGCTTCCTTGTTCGTGCATCTTGGAACTTGGGAGAGTAACAGGCCTGTAAAGGTGCTTGATAAATGACGTTGAGTAAACGGATTCAGTGTCTATATGAAATTTTGTATCAGTTTTCCCAGTTAGGTTCTCTTTATATGATTATGAAGATAATGATGTTGACAGACAGTACTTATAAAGCAAGTACTCTCAGCCAGGTACTAGTGTGAGCATACGCTAACTAATTTGTCATGGCAACCCATGACATAGTATGGCTGGTATTTTTATTATCCTCCTTTTATAGGGAATAAAACTGAGCTACAGATAAATATAGTAACTTGCTTAAGGTCATGCAACTAAGAGGCAGAACAGGATTCAAACCCAGGTCATCTGGCTTGAGTCCATGTTCTTAACCATATACTGTACTCTTGAGATTGCTACAGGTAGATTCCTCTACTTAGCGCATCCACTCCTTCAGTTTTTATGCAATCATTTATTCAAATATATATCAAATGCCTACCATATTCCAGGCATGGGGATATAATTATGAATGAGACAGGCAGGATCTGTTGTGGGGTGGTATTTTTCAGGTGAAGCTTCTTTGCCCAACTTCTTGCATGAGTCATGCACATCTCAGAAATGAGAAGGAAAACGGCCCCCTATAGGCTAGCCCATGCCCTTGTGTTTGGGGAGTGGTACCTTTCTCCATAAGACAGTTTGATTCAGGCCTTGCCTGTCTTTTAGGGGCACTTAAGTGATAAAAGTGGATGTTATCTGGTCTCCTGGGTATGAGATGAAGGCTTTGGGTCCAGTTATCATGGATTATCCTGATGTCCAATCAACAGAGAAGTAAGCCTTTTAACCTGGGACCGGTTCTCTTCAGTCCAGGGAGACATCTAAGCCACAAGCAGCTCAAGGTGAATCATGAGGTCCTGAGCAGAGCTTGCTCTCCTGAGACAGAGCTGGGTTTTGCTCTAAACTGCCCCTGCTCTGGAGGGTGTTTCATTGTTGGCTCCAGCAGGACGATTGGCCATTGTTTTCCACACTTGTCATCTGAGCAGGACTGCTGCCCATCTCTGTCTGGTCCTGGTGGAGTGGGCCTCACACCCTTGGCTGGGGCCCAGGAAGGCAGTTTTCTCTAGGTTGGAAAATGAAGACAGAGTGGAAGGCATTTTCCAACTCCCATACCACGGGATATTAATAGGTACTTTTTCCTGTGGTGGCAGTGGTGGCACGGTCACGTAAATGTATTGGGTTAAACACAGTTAAGCAGCTTTCTTTGCTACAGGACTTCACAGTTAACGAGTGTACTAGTGCAAATTGTGATGAATCCCGTAAGGGACTGTGGGATGCTGTGTTATCCAGGCCTTCTGCCCTTTACGTTCTACTGACTACATTTTGTTTAGACTAAGGCTGTTTAGGATCTTATTCAAGGTAGAGAATAAAATGACCTGAGTGCATTGGACTCAGGCTGGGAGACTCCACTGCTCTGCCCTCCATACTGTCCTCTTCCCCAAAACACCAGCAGAAGAAATCATTTGCCCACCTCTCTTCTGGCAGAACAATCCTAAGCGCTAGAATTTTTCTCTTGTGCTGTAAGCCTGTTTAATTATTTAGTGAATAAATATTTCCCTCCTTCTAGGTTGCTTGTAGCCTGCTGATCTCACTGTTGATGAAACAACTGTGTGGACAGGTGGGCTGTAATCTCTGGGTGGCTAGAGCCCTGCAGCAGATCATGTGTCAACCTTGTATCCCTGCCCCTGTGCTCACAGGAGTTATGATGTGGGCTCAGCGAGGCACAGTCTCGCGACTGGACATGAGGAGGTGACTCAGGTCCAGGACAGGGCTACAGCTAGCCTCCTGGTAAACAGCTAACCCATCCTTTCTGGATTCTTCTCCCCAGGATTTCAACAGCACCACAGAAATAGCCATTTTGCTCACGGTTATTTCCCAGACCCACACAGTTTGTTGAGGTCACTGGAAGGCTGTGTGTCTCTTCTGAGCCTTCCCATCCACCTGAAGGGCAGATGAGGACACAGAGCTTTGTGCCTGTGATGCTGCTTAGTCCACCGTGCTTGCTTCTGAGGGTCATTTAAGTAGGAGTGTGGCGGAGTCTAGTCTGCGTTCAGCTCTCAGAGTGGAGGCCCCTAGGAGCAGCAGTAAGAAGGGGAGGAGGTGCATGGGTGGGTCAGGTGGGGTGTACTTCTGTCTTATGTGTTTGTGTGTATGTGTGTGGGGTGGGGTCTGGTAGACTTTGTCAGGCTGCTCAGTCACTGTGTGATGTGTGGAAAGAAAGGAAGGTGTGGAAGGGGGCTGTCCCTTTTGTCCTCTGCCCTTAGGCCACCTCTCTCCCTGAGGCTCTGTCCTTTCCTGGGTAAGGAGGAAGCAGTTTGTGGTTCTTCCCTCTTTTGGAGGGGGAGGGGAAGAAGGTAGTATTGGCAATTGGGCTCTGAGCTCCCTGTCCAGCTCTGGGGTGGCATCAGGAGGGTTGCTTTCCGGCGTGGGGTGTCTTCTGAGAGAAGGCAGAGCAGACCGTGCCATAGATTAGTCCCCTTGGTGTGGCCAGGGTAGGCATGAACTGTGGTTCAAACCGGAAGCAGCAAAGGTGATGGTATCTCTGGTTGTACTCGGCTTTCAGGAGGAGCCTGGGCGTTGTGTTGGAGGGAGGGGTGGCTTATCTCCTGTGGTTGCCCAGGACGGCTGAGTAGTGCCGAGGGCTGGGAGCAGGGCCAGGACCAGGCGTTTAGGATACCACAGCCATTTTGCCTTGGATAACCAGCATCACCTGGGGCCTTGAGGACTCTTGGAAATTTTCCACTTCCATTTTGTATTCAGGGGAGAATTTCCAGCCCAGACTTTTCCTGCTCCCAGATATGCAAAGCAGAGACCTCCCACCCCAGTCTCGGCAGGCGGGACCCAGCTAGCTGCTCTTCCACTGACTCAGCTCAGCCTCCAAGGGAAGCACACAGCATCTGACCCCAGCGTGTCGCCTCTGTGGCATCCTCAGAATCAGTCATGGAGACTCCAGCACCAGGCTCAGGTCTGTGTCATGGGTTCTGTCAATGAGTGGCTGGCAAGAGCAGGAAACGGCTTTGTTTGTCCAAGGAGGGATTTCAGTGGCCCTGGGTTTCTTTTCTGCAGGGACTGAGGTGCCCTGCACAGTTATCCTTTGTTGAAACTGGTAGTGTGTTAGAACTTTCTGACTTTGGGACACTTGTTCATCCTCATCAGAGGGTGTTGTCTGTAACAATGAGATAAGCTGTATCGCTCACAGACTGATGCCCAGTGACTTCACAGTTAAGCCTCGCAAGCCTGCTGGCTTTATCTGACAAATGGTTGAAAAGCAGACATGATCAGGCAGCTGGAACTGGGCTCTGTTTGGCATTTGCAGGGTGGGCTTTCCTTGGCAGGCCTGGCCTGGCAGGTGCTGGAGGTCTGAGAGGGGAGAGGAGCTCTGGAGGGCAGGACTAGCTATTTGTCTAGGATGGCCAGAAGACATCAGAGGTACGGTTGGCTGCAAGGCCCACAGAGGCAGCATAGCTCCCACCTGCATTACTGGGTCCATAACTGAAGTCTTCCCCCATTGCTTAAGACACTATAATAGCTCTGCAGGTGACTCATGTGAGTTCTGTAAAGAAGAGGGTCCTATTGAGAAAGGCTACTCTGTGATCTTGGAGACTTCCATGTATTGTGGATCTGGGTTGGAGAGGCTATGAAAGGCAGCATCTCCTCCATAGTTGACCACAGGCCCTGCTTTACTAGCAACAATTATGGGCTTTTCTTGGTCCCAGTTTGAGAAAGGTTGACTTAAGCTATATAAGATAAAGAAAAGGGGAAAGATTATTTGTAGAAACATGAATTCTGAGAAGTAGGTTTTGTTGACTTGAGCAAGCTAAGAGTGCTTCAGGGACAAAGATGGCAGACTCTGGTGTAAGACATAAAGACATAGGGACCATCCCAAATGCTCATTCCTGAGGGGGCCTAGTGAGGTGTGTCTCAGTCAGGCTGTGTGCATTTGTAGGGATAGAGGAGTAGGAAGGTGGTGGTGGGCAAATTCCTTGCAGGGTAGGAACTTAGGTGGAGAGGGTCTCAGTGATATCACTCTGTTTGGATTGGCCTGTTCCCATGTGGCAGGAGAGGGCCCTAACTGCCAAAACCTGCTAGAATCAGAAGGTTGACTTATTTCTCTAATTTTGTCTTTCTATATTAAATCCATTCATTTTCTTTATATTTTTGTATTTATTAAAAATGATATTATGACAGCATTTCTTGTCAAAATAAGTCATCCCCTCACATATAGGTAGCAGTGGTACTGATCATTTTGAGTGTTCGTCTTTCTTGCAGCCATAAGGGGATAAACATTCACATCATTGTAGTCAAAGCATGGGTACAGTTTTATGTATTAAATTTTGTGTTTACTATTATTTCACAAGATTTAAAAAATGTGGTGGCAGGGGACAAAAAAATGTGGTGGCATCATCATAATTATAATATTAGTTGCTTAGCAATATTTTCAAGTGTGTTGCTCTAATTTAGACATTTAAAAGCTCTTTAAGGTGAACACCTTTGTACCTTTTCTTTCATTCAGATTCTTATAGAGATTTCTGGAAGTGGGGCTAGTTGGTCAAATAGTACTTCATGGGGTATTTTATGGTGTTAGCTACCCTTTGCCTGGGCCTATTTAATGTCCACGTCTGAGATATGATGTGAGATTTTGGAACACTGCACTTGACCAGTAGACTTGGTGTTGGGATCCAGGTTCCAGCTTTGCTGCAGCCTGACAGAGCCTCCTGAGCGTGGTTTTTTGTGCTTGTGGTTCCAGCCTTTTTCTCCCTTGTCACCTTATTCTTGAGCCTCTATCCTGATGGGCCCTGGCTTCCCCCTCTCTCTGCCATCAGGACATGGAAATCTTCAGAGCCAGGTCTGTTCCTCTGCCTCTTTGCAGAGGCCAGCCCTCTGTTGTCTCAGGCTTGCTCCTGACCTACAGTTTGCCTGCTGAGGTTCTTCTTCCTCACTAGTTCCCTCCCACTCATCTCCCTTAGGGCAGCAGAGGCCCAGGAGAGCATGTCCCTGGGTGTGGAGGGAGGAGGAAATTGGTTTTAGAGTCAAGGCCCACAGACACAACTCTGACTGTCCATTATCAGCTTGCTTTCCTCCTTCCTGTCTGTGTCATGAATTAGCTCCACATGCCGCAGAGACCAGGGCAGTGAACAGAGCCTCCAGCACCGGAAACCTCTGGCACCTAGAATTATGCCACTCAGAACTGAAAGGGCCTAAGAGGCCACTTAGCACCATCCCTTAATCTCACAGATGAGAAAATTGTGAAGGCAGAGAATGACTATCTCAAGATGGCCCAGTGAGCCCCCACCCCTGTAATTGCTTCCTCTCCCTGCCAGATGGTAACTAGGTAGGGAGTTACCATCTTGTCTATCTGGTCAACAAAACCACTTGCCTCTTTAACCAGCCTTAAAGAAACTGTGGTAATAGGTGGGTAGGAAACTCCTCTTCCAGAGCTGTTCCTGGAGGAGGCAGCTTATGAAAAGGTGACAATATTCACCCATTGCATAAGCATTGTGTTAGACTGGGGACCCTGAGAAGACCCTGTCCTGCACCCAAAGGGACACACAGTAGTAGCACAATGTAGTAATTAAGGCATATTTGAGAATTGGATGCCTGGGTTCAGGTTCCTGAGTGGAAGCTCAGAGAGGAAAGGGACAGAGAAGAAAAAGGCCAAGAATAGCATAGATCTCTCCCTACTTATTGCAGATGTGATCCTGGGCAAATTTGTTCTCTATGCCTTCATTTTCTCATCTGTAAAATGGGAATGTTAAGATTAACAAAGTTAATTAGTATAAAGTGCTTGGCAGATCATACATATTAAGTTCTATTTCCCAAAAAAAGAAAAAGAAAAGAAGAAGAAAGAGAGAGAAGGAAGAAAGAAAAGAAAGGAAGAAGCCAGGTGATTAGGAAAGCTTCCAGGTTGCAGAGAAGTAGATAAGGAAAGCTTTGAGGAAGTGAGTTTTCAGCTGGGTAAAGGATATCTCTGTTCAAAACCTTATTATTTGCTATGTCTTGTTAGATGATTCTGGAAGGCTTGGGGGACCTTGGAACTGTGATCACAGATTCCTTCTTTCACAGAAGCCCTCGTTCTTGAAATGAAGATGCAGTGTTGTATTCCCCAGGGCTGTTCTGTAATCCCATGGGACCTGAAGCTCACTGTTAACCCTGGGAGCCTTTGCCTTCCATCCTAGAAGAGGCAATGTGAGGTTTGGTTGTGTTGCAGCCCTGACAGCCTCTTCACTTGGAGTTGCACGTTCCCCGAGGTCAGGAAAATGGACACACTTAGTTGAATAGCTCATTCTTTGACTTGTGAACATTTGCTGTCTCCTGAAATGTGAGCTGCCTTGTGTATTTCACACCCAGTTACTTATAGAGTTTTGAAATTTGGCCTGCTGGCGTTGGTCTGGGAATTTCTGAGTCCTCAGCTGAGCCAATCACCAGATGGGACCAGACTGCATCCAGAAGGGGACCTCAGGCATCCACTAAAGCATTAAGGCTCATGCTTGTTCTTTCTTTGCTAGCCGAAATGCCTCGCCAATTCCCCAAGCTGAGCATCTCTGAAATGGACGAGCAAGTCCGGATCCTGGCCGAGAAGGTATTTGCTAAAGTGCTCCGAGAAGAGGACAGCAAAGATGCCCTGTCCCTCTTCACTGTCCCTGAGGACTGCCCCATCGGGCAGAAGGAAGCCAAGGAGCGGGAGCTGCAGAAGGAACTGGCGGAGCAGAAGTCTGTGGAGACTGCGAAAAGGTTTGTTCCTGCATTCAGCTGTCCTGTGTACAGCATTGTGTGTCCCAAGGTGGGACATCTTAGGGGAACTGGCATCTCTGGAGCTGTTGATTTATTTCGTTTTTGTTGATTTCTTAACTAAGACCACTCAACTTATTTACTGAAAGATATGTTAGTGCCTCTGTTTGGTTGAAAGTTAAAAAAAATCACTCTCTCTCTGCTGCTGTTTTAATAACAGTTTGTGTGCATAAATACCTACTACTTCCAAATGGTATTTTGCTTTTCTTTTTGGGAATTGAGGACTTCTTGGAAAACACCAATTTTACTTGTTTGCATTACTTGCTTACATTCGTTTTGCCTTATTTGTTAATGTGGGTCACTATCTGCCAGGTGCTGTGCTGGAACTGTAGATGTAACAACGTTCAATATAGATCAAGTCCCTGCCCTCTAGAGCTGGCAGTGGGCAGAGACAATAATTAAGTAACAGGACAAGTTAATAAAAGAATGACAAATTATAATAAGTGCTGTATCAGGCAGGTTCTAACAAACAAACAAAAAACAAACCACAAAACAAAACGGAAGCCACTCAAATATTGGAAATAGAGGTTTAATGCAAAGAATTGGTTATGCCAGTCAGAGAGATCTAAGAAGTAAAATGGGGGAGAAACAGGCACCCCCAAGATGGGACACAGTAGATGTGGCTGGAGCATGGGGTGGGGTCACCCTGAGAAAGTTGAAACTGTGGGGGGCTTTCCAGTGGAAACTGGAGTCAAGGAGGAGGGCAGCAGCAGAGAGTCACCTCTCCAGGCAGAGATGGAGACAGGAAGTATCATACCTGTATTTACCCATTCTGTACCTCCCAGCTTCCCCCAGTGCCTGCCACTGGCCAAACCTAGTCCAGAAACCAACTGATACTGCTGGAAAACAGAGAAAACAGAGGAGAAGAGGAGAAATATACATGGGCAAACAGGCCCAGGACCAGCATGAGAGAGAGAGAGAGAGAGAGAGAGAGAGAGAGAGAGAGAGAGAGAGAGAGAGAGAGAGAGAGAGAGAGAGGTGTATCTTTTTAGACCAGGCAGTAGAAGGTAGTCTCTTTGAGGAGGTGATATTTTAGCTGACACTTAAAGGGTACAAAGGAGATATCTGTGGGTAGAGTTGGGTGGCAGCCTCATAGGCAGAGGTTCCCAAGTACAAGGAGGCCCGTGTAGTTAGAGGTCTGTTACAGGAGGAAGGGCCCTGCCCCATGGCTAGAGGGGAGGCAGGCCCTGATCCCAGTGGCCTTGTGCTACATGATAAGAAGTTCAGGTCTCAGTCTACCAGCAATGGGAAGTGCTCAGCCTTTCACAGCCTGTCTCACTGGGAGAGCAGAATTAAAGGGGGGAAAAGCTTTGAGGAAGTGTCTGGTGGGGAATTGCAGGGTCTCCACCTGTCCAGCCAGTGCCATGGAACTTTGAGCTTCTCTGAGAATCACTCAGGGATCAGACCCTCCCCAAGATCCTCCTTTTTAAGGAGAAGTCCTTTCCTTTCCTGGCAGCATGGAATTTCAGCATTTCTTTGCCTTTGAAGAGAAGTAAGAAGTTGGCTACTGGTACAAAAGCAGGAACAAACTCTCACCCATCAAACAAAAAGCAAAAAACAAAACCTTTACCATCTGTAACATCCATGCTTGCCTTCCTCAGAGGGACTGTGAGCCCCTGAAGAAAGGGCTGGCAGGGCCACAGGCCAACTTCTGCTGGGCGAGGTGGTCAGGCCCAGACCCAGACCCATGCTTAACTCTGGAAAGTAAAGAAGAGCTTGACTGTAGAGACTCTTGTTCACACTGCACCAGCAGTGTTCCTGACTTCAGGAACCTGAATGTTCTATGTGTTATGAATTAGGTATTTGAGATTGTCTATAACGAGAGGAGAAGGAGTCCTGGCATTTTTTATTGCCAGAAACAGAGAGTGTCTGAGGCGATTTTCCATCAGAGGGACATAGGGCATCACATCTGCAGGAAGAGACTGTGCTCTGCTTATCAGTGCTTGGGCTAAGGGCAAAGTGGAGGCTTTCTTACTCTCAGTCAGAATGGGCTCTGTGGTTTCCAGAACATACCGGGGAGCACACTACATTCTGCCACTCACCATCATGCTTTGTGACCTTAGGCAAATTAGGAAACCTCTCTGGGCCCCAGCTTCTTCCTCATCTATAAAGTGGGGATGGCAACAGTAGCAGCTTTCAGATTGTGAAAAGTGAGGAAATTAGCACGAGTAAAACGCTTAGGACATGCCTAGGTCATAGTATACCATGTAAATGTTACTACCCAGCTTCCTGCGGCTGGGATGGACAGCAGGACCAGCTACCACCATGGAGGGCGGAAGTGGTTGAGTGCCGGGCTGCACAGCTTACATTTGATCTCTCACGCCCGCATTAAGTTCAGAGTGGATCTTCACAGTGTCTTGATTTTACAGGTTAGGCTCAGGGAAGTTGAATTAGCTTGCACAAGGACACATAGTAAGTTAGTGACAGAAAGCGTCCTCTGAATCTAGACTTCCTGTCTTAATCAGGAGACTTCCTGTCTTCAGGAGGGATGGAGTCTTGGCCTCTACCTGGTGCAGTTCCCCAGAATGTACCTGCCAGTTTCTGAGTGATATGTGGAGGGAATCTGGCTACAGCTCATCCTGTGCCCACTGGCTTCTTTTCTGAAAGACAGCCTGGTCCCTGGACTACCTGTCAAGTATTCCATGACCCCTAGGGTAGGGCACACCCAAGTTTGTCTTTTAATTCCGTGGTAGGTCTGGAGCTACCTTCATATGACTATTCGGATGTTAATATCTTCATGGAGGGCAACTTTCCAGCTCCCTCTCCATCTGCAGCCCCACCCTGACATTCTGAAATAAAACGTGATACGGACTTTCTGAGAAATCCACAGGCCTAGAAGCAGCAGGAGCTCTCCAGATACTCAGATCTGTGGGTTTGTGTTTCAAACGGTGGCATGAGATGAGGTTCCTAGTTTGGAAAGAGCCACCCTTGCCCTGCTCCTCTGAATGTCCCTGGCACTGGGGGGAGACTTTTCTTTACAACAGTTTTCTTTTTCTCTCTTATTTAGAAAGAATCAAACCAAAATACCCACAGCTATTTAAAGTCTAACATAAAGTCCCAAGGGGCAATAAAGCCGCTTCTTACAAAAAGAAGTTGAGTTGTGAGCAAGAGAGATGAGCCACCTCTCACTTGGAAGCTTGTTGTCTGGGATTGCCAGCTGTGGGAGTTGAGACTTAGCCCTTGTGGGATTGGGGGCCCAAGGCTGCTCAGGTCAGGCCCAGATCCAGAACCTTAGGACCACTTGCGGCAGGGCTCTCTGCCTCCTTAAGATGACATTGGGCAGGTCTCTGCTGGGACTCAGGAATGAAGAGGGTCAGAGGGAAGGTGAACTGGCTGTGGAAGCAGTGTTAAGAGGGAGGCAAGTATTGCAAAACCTTGGTGGTGCCCAGAAGGTCCTTGTTCATTTTGAGTCTTTCTGCATTAGCTAGCAGAGTTCATTTACCCTACAAACACACAGGCTGGCACTTGGCCAACATTGAGGGCAACTTGAAAAATTTCAGAGTGACAAAAGTACACAGTAAAGCTCCTCCATGTCTCCTATTTCTTTTTCCTTCTCTTCTTTTTCTTCTCCTGCAGCTTTGGTCAAATAACTCATGTCATACAATCCAGCCCTTTAAAGCGTACAATTCCATGGGGTTTAATATATTTACAGTTATGCAATCATCACTACAATCAACTTTAGAACATTTCATTATTTTTCAATACTTATTTATCTTTGGTATTTTGAGATTGAGTCAGTTCAGGCTAGCCTTGAACTTGTGATCCTCCTGCCTCAGCCTCCCGAGTGGTAGGATTACAGGCCTGTATCCCTCCATTCCCTCAACTTCTTCCAATCCTCCCAGCTATTTTTTTTTTTTTTACTTAATGCAGAGTTTCAGCAAGCTCGTCTATCTTGATTTTTAATCTGTGGCAGATTTAAGGAAACAAAATTGAAGTACGGAGAAGGATTTCTGTAGGCAGGGTCCCAGAAGTGAAGTGTGTTGATTGTAAGTGTGGACTTTGGAGTTAGATGAACTAGGTTCAAGTGACAGCCCGTCTCTACTGCATGGCCTTGGTGAAGGCTCTTAATGGCCCAAGTCTGTTTCCTGATCTGTAAACTGAGTACTATCAAAGGACCTGCTTCATGAGGATTAAATGAGCAAATACACATAAAATGCTGAGAACAGCGCATGGAGCATCTGTCATATTCCTGTTTTTGTTGTTGTTACTATTTGACACCTCCCACAGTGAGGGAGCAAATAGAATGATGAAAAGCAGACACAAGAATTCAAAACATAGCAGTCTGGGGACAAAATGACTCTAAGATCCTGACTGGATCATATACAGAACTGCAAATACATTCAGTGGGCTCTGTCTAAGGATACAGAACTTAAGTATTTCATTTCAAAATGTCACACCAAAGTTAGGTTATAAAGGGAACAGACTTTGTTATCTGAAAAATTTGGCTATCCAGAAGAGCTACTTCCCTGAGAATGTTTTGAATAAAATAAACAGGCATTTATTGTGAATTGAGCATAGCACAACTGAAGAAGTGTTGTTAAATTTATTGGTTTTTGGGTTTTTTTTTTTTTTTTTTTTTTGAAGCAGGGTCTAGCTCAGATTGCCTTAAACTCACTATGTAGCCCAGGCTACTTAGAACTTGTGATCCTCCTGCCTCAGCATTCCAAGTGCTGGGGTTACAGGTGTGTGCCACTGTGCCTGGCTAAGTCATTTTATTTCACAAAACTTCTCAGATCAGGGGTGCGTATCTCCTTTTTAAATTCATAGCCATTGACAAAGGAGCTTGATTTGAAACATCCAACTAGTTGATCTGCTTTTAAAATTCGAGATTGTAACACTTAATATAAAAAGACAGTAAGAATCGTACTTCACTTTGGGCCTCTAGGGTTTTCAGGGAGGAAGGGCAGCTGTGAAGGGTTGGAGAAAAGGCAAGGGAGGCAAGGTGAATGGTGGGGAGACAAATGGAGGCTGTCCTTGGTCAAGAGTGGAAGGTGGGGCGGGAAGCAGAAGGGAGCTGGCAAATTACCTGGGGGAGTTAAGAGAGACAGAGGGTGGAGTTGTGAGACTTTACATCTCACTGGCTTCAAGGTGTGCAAATTTTCATCCTCCTCGTCTGGCTGCTGGTCACTTGATTGTGCCTTCAGAGTAAGTTTGTGGGGCCCTCCACTGCATGCCCCTCCTACAGCGTCCAGTGTGTAACACGCACCATTGCCAGCTGTTTCCACTTTCTCTCTTCCCATAGGCTGGAACCTCTGCTGTCAGTCACACAGCAAGTGCCAGCTCTTCATCTCCTTTCTTACTTGGACCAGAGGTCCCAGTTCCATTTGGATCAGTGCAGTGACAAATAGAAACAGATAACCCTGGGAGTGGAAAATGCTCCCCTACTCCCATGGCATTCAGTCACATTGTTAACAACGTCCTGCCCCCCTGCTGGCTGCTTCCAGCCTTTAGAGTAGCACTTCTCAGCTGGAGGTGGAGGGGCTGCCAGAATGATCTGTGTGTGCTGGGGACAGGGGTTCCATCAGCCTCTATTTTGCATTGTGCCCTCCCTATGCCCCAGTTGCTCTTCTGTTCCCACCCCCAGTCTGGATTAGGTGTCCCCTCTGGGATCCCAAAATATCCCGAACATGTCATTACACTGACCACACTGCATGTTAGCAATCTGTTGAACTGTCTGGGCTGCCTCTGCTATCACAGTCAGCCCTTGGAGTCAGGGGTTATATTTGAGCTACCTGTTTTCCACCAGGGTTTGGCCTACAGGGGTTTATGCAAGGAAGTGGTGTCCATGTGCGACTCCCTGACTCACTGTGTACTTCTGAGAGTCTGGTGGAAGGTTGGTGCTGGTGCCTCCCCCTGTTTGGCTGTCCTCTGGAAGGACACACAGACAGGGACGTGGGATTTGGGAGAGCCCTGGGAAGATGCAGGCTCTGTAGAAAGAAGGGCAAGGTGGTGGTGGTGGTGGGGGTGGGGGTGCCTCCACTGAGGGTTCTGAACTTCTGTTTAGCATAAGAATAAATTATGGGAATGGGCAGTGCAGGAGTGGGACATATGAGTGGTAGAGGCAGTGGGGCCACAGAGCAGGTGGGGGCACTGTGCCAGTGCTGGGAGATGAGATGCTGTAATAACTGCCCATGTGACCAGATCACCTTCATGTCTTAAGGGCCTGGTCAGCAAGAAGGTCCCTGTGTCCCAGAAGGACCAGCCATCCAGGGGATGAGGAAGCTGTTCCCAGGCCTGGGCCTCAGGCAGCCCCACCCCTGCTTGCTCCTTGGCAGCAGTGTGTTTCTGCCAGGTAGCAGGAGGAAGGAGAGGGTGGGCCAGCTATGGCAGGGCGAACTGGCTTACCATGTTGTCACAGGGGCTAGCACAAGGTATGACAAGTGGAAGTGTGGACAGACAGTTCTGGGCCCATCACGAGGAAGTGCTTTCTAAACAGTGGTAGAGGATCATGTTTTGTTCACCTCTGTGTTTGTGTGTGTCTAGCTCTGGCCTGGCCTAGAGTCAGTGCTTGGTTAATGCTTATTGAGTAAATGATTTCATGCTGATGCTTTATTCAGGAATATAGGGAATGCCATCGTTGGAGGTATCCAAGCAAGAGCTACCATAGTGAGAGGATTTAGGGTCTTTTCCACCCAGGAGACCTATGGTCCTATAATTCAGATAAAGCTTATGGTAAACTTCTTATGTGTCCTTCTTGTATTATTGTGACATGTGGGGCTTTGAAGAGCCTTATGAGGGAAAGAGGGTCACACACACACACACACACACACACATTCAGCTGCCACTCTACCTCTGTGGTATAGAATGGATACTAGGTATGGGCCTATTGTGTGCAGATTTTTAAAACACTTCTTCTCCCACTGAAGCTGTCCTTCTCTATCTCCAGACCTGTGAATCTGAGTGCTTACTCCTGTGATTATGTTATGGAGTATGGCCCAGGTGACCTTAACATACGGAGGTTATTGGTGGCCTGATCTAATCACACAAGCCCTTCAAAGCAGAGAGCCTCCCTAGTGACAGCAGAGGGAAAGTCAGAGATTGAAGACAGGGGCTATTTGCAAGGATCAGAGTGCCATGTGTAGGAGCTAAGGGGACCACTGGCCAACAGGAAACTTGGGACCTCAGTCTTTCAGCCACATGAAACTGAATTCTGCCAATACTCTGAATGAAGTTGGAAGTGAATTCTTTCCCGTAGCCTCCAGCAAGAGCACGTGGTAGCCAATATCTTCATTTTGGAATTTTGACACCCTGAGCATAGAGACCAGTCAGGCCTAGCCAGACTTCTCACCTACAGAACTGTGAGCTAAGAAGTGGGTGTGTTTAAAGCCACCAAGTGCATGGCAATTTGTTATGCATCAATAGAAAACAGCTTTTACAGCTTTTCGAGATGCAAGCTCAGAGGTTAGCGCCTGGTGGTTCCCAGCCTCCACCCCAGGAGAGTATCCCTGAGGAGGTGGTTCAGTTAAACCTACCCCAGGGCCTGTGAGTCTGAGTTCCCAGACTGTGGATGTTTGCCTGGGAATCTGGAGCTAGAATTGAAGACCAAGGCTCATAACGATGACTGCAAGAGGGGAATTCTCTGGCAGCAGCTGGTGGGTACTGCTTCTTCAATGGGGCGATGAATACAGACATTTCCAGGACATGCTCCATAGGTTCTTGGCTTTGGCAGCCTTCCAGTTTTTAGTGTGTGTGTGCGTGTGTGCGTGTGTGTGTGTGTGTGTGTGTGTGTGTTTAACCTTTCTTACTTGTTGCTTGCCTGAGACGTCACCTGTTGTTTCTGCCCAGGCAGCATGGGCTGAGGTATACAGGGTGAGGTGGACATAGAGATAAAAACAGCTGCAGACAGGTGTGAGAGTGACACAGAAGCCAAATCTCATAGGCTCCAGCTGAGCCTGTCACAGTGTGCTAGGAAGCCTAAAACAAAGGTTATTCCTCTAGGTGTGAATGTTCAAAAGATGCCAAAGGGTGGACCTCAGCACCTCTGAGGGATGATTGGCTGGCACGTGTTGGCATCTTCCTTGGGACAGAATGCTGGCTTAGCTTCAGGTGACAGACGGCAGGCTGGGGAAAGCCTGGGCTGGGGGCTTCTGGGGTTCTGGCTGAGTTTCCTGAAGCAGCCTTGTGCATCTATTATGCAAGGCCAGTGTGTGTGTGTGTGTGTGTGTGTGAAAGGTAAACTCCCAAGAAGGGGCTACCTCCATCTGTCAAGTGTAAACAGCCTTGTCCCCAGTAGGTGGTAACACAGGTCCTTACAATAGACAGGGCCATGGCCGGTAGTGGGTGACTGAACAGGTAGGTGAGCTGTGGTTCCTGAAGATTTGGCAATGAGGAGACCTGGGCAGTGGGGCAGGAAGCCATCTGCCTCTGTGTGAGCCATGAGGCCCATTTTGGGATGAGCGAGTTTTGTCTCACCCTGTAAGTGTCACCAGGACCTGGAGAAAAGGAGGGGTTTAATGGGCCCTCGATGCTCATGGTCATAACTGAGTCCTTTGCTGGTAGCTGTAGCCCTGGCTGTGGTAAAATAAATGTGCAGAAGACTGTTGGGCCCCTGTGACATGAGGTGGAGCAAGAAGTCAGCCAGTTTCCACCACTGGAATGCAGGGAGGTGGGGCCCCACTGGAGGCAGAAAGAGACTTGGGAGGAGAGGTTCCTGATGGCCTCTCCAGTGCTGAGGTATTTCCTTCTTGGGGACTCCAGGATTGGAGTGACGTCAGTTGAAGTGTTACTGTTTTGTTAGTGAGGAAGGTGAAGTCATCACAAATCAGTTTTGCAAATAAGCATAAGCTTGCAACTTTTCAAATCAGTCTCCTGCACAAATGGGGATGAATTGTCTTCTGGTGTCAGGGTGACAGGGACGTAGTCCTGGCCTGAAGTTTATGCTGGTCAGCTGTTTCCAGAGACAGAGGTCTGCACCTGCCCCAGCAGCTGCTGCCAGAATGGCAAACGCCAGGCTTGAGGAAGGAGAGCAGCCACCTTACATATGGCTTTGTGTAAGACCTTTTCGTCTCTGGGCCCTAGCTCCTATTTACAAAATGAGGAGGCTGGATTTAATCAATCATCCCAATCCCTTCTGGTTCCAGTGCCCTGGGAAATATAGTGTAATATCTCTGTGACCTTGATTATAGACCTTCCTGAGATCATTCCTGTGCTGGGCCTTAGAGTTTGGGTTATCCGAAGAGAGCATGCTGACTGGGAAAGCCCAGTGGGTTTGATCTCGTCCTTACTTGCATGCACTGTGGTGTTGGAGCCCCTGAACCTGTCAGTCTGTGTCCTGGGACATTTGCCTTCTCTAATGTGCCATGTGCTGTGCACACACTCCTCACAGCAGTTCATGGTGACCACAGGGAGGGATGTCTGGAGGCCTGTGCTGCTTCTCAGGCAGAGACATGTTAGAGGAGAGCATATGTGATTAGAAACTTCTTAGTGGTATAGGGCCAGTGGCCACGATTAAGCAGAGCAAAATTCTCCTGACATGTACTTAACAAAGACTGTCACTTGCCCCAACTAGCTGCTGATGTCTCCCATTGTTCCTTGGCTCTTAGAAAGAAAAGTTTCAAGATGATCCGGTCCCAGTCCCTGTCTCTTCAAATGCCAGCACAGCAAGACTGGAAGGGTCCCCCAACGGCCAGTCCGGCCATATCTCCTGCAACCCCGGTGCTCCCTGGAGCCACTTCCCAGCCCACGCCAGCACCTTATGCCATGCCTGAGTACCAGCGGGTCACCATCAGTGGAGATTACTGTGCTGGGGTAAGGTGTGTGGGAGTGTGGTGTGGGCCCAGGGGCCCTTGGACCTTTAGGTCATGGCCACCCTTGAAGCCTGGCCCAGTCTGTGGGTGTCTGGGAGGTGGTAGAGAGGAGGCTCAGGACTCTAGAGAGAAGGAGAGTCCTACTAGAAACTTTGGGTGTGGGAGTGTCTAGGGGGCCTCGCCATCTCTCTGTGGAGGGCCTAGACCTGCAGGCTGGCACATTGGCTGAGACCTGTAAGTTCCATGTGTTCTCCAAGCCCAAAACACATCGCGTGTGGCTTTGTATAAGGCCCTTTTGTCTCTGGGCCCCTAGCTCCTAGTGGGCCCCAGTGGCCT